>NC_055666.1:4649329-5316829 GCF_017976325.1 Chelmon rostratus
AGGTTGTTGGCAAAATTTGCTACTTTTTACCCCCCTGTTGAATAATGAGTCTTGATGTCAGCGTGTTAGGCATGGTCACCCCAATTTCCGGTGTTTTCTCTTGGTCTTTGTAAACCATGAGCAAGAAAGCAACAGTTATGGCAACAGAAACATGCTGTCAAGCAATGCCTGTGAGGACTCTCTGAGCTTTACCTCACAAACAACCATGCACTTGCTTTTAGCTGCCAGTTTGGTTTTGTCAACTTGCTGCAGTGACCACTCAACTCTACATTACTAGGTGCGTCAAATGGCAGTGGTGGGATTTGAACCCACGCCTCCTGAGAGACTGGAGCCTAAATCCAGCGCCTTTGACCACTCGGCCACACGACCAGAAAAACAGCCTCTGTCCTGCAGTCAGTCACGAAGCGCTAGTCTGATTTGGGAGGTTTTATGACAAATAAGATTCACCATTAGAAGCTTTTACTAAATCATGTGAATTGCGTGCAACTGGAGTACAGAGTCAGCATCAGTGAGCAGAGAAATCTGTCGACTCTTGTAGCAATGAATTCTTGTTCATCGGCCACCTCAACTTCCTGTGTTGTCTATGGGTCTTTGTAGACCACGAGTAAGAAAGCAACTTGTCAACAGTCACGGCAACAGAAACCAATAGACATGCTGTCAAGCAATGCCTGTGAGGACTCGCTGACTTATACTTCACAGAGAATCAAGCACTTGTCAGTCTTTCTGACTGACAGGGGGGGAGTCTCGGCTTTTTATACTGCTGCTAATGGGTCAATGGGCGTCAACGGGTGAGTCTTGGTGTGAATGGGTGGGTGGTTTGCCCACCCGACCGTCACATGCGCACTTGTCAGTGTTTTTCTGTCAACTTTTCGCCACTACCGATTGCTGCATCAACCATTGAATCATGCTGAAACACTACTAAGAGGTATTTCAAATGGCAGTGTTTGGATGAGGAAAACTGGACCGTTTAATTAAAAAAAGTAAAGAGCAATGCAGTGGCACTGAGGAAATATATGCTGTGGACAAAGTTGTCGGCATCTTCCATCTTGAGACTGGAATTAGGGGCTTGGGAAGATTATGTGGTGCCTTCTTCAGCAGTAAAGTGAAACGGCATTGAACTTCAGACACCTTTGGGTAAGGATGCCTTACCATTTTACAAAGGGGAGTTTGGAGCAAGGACATCAGCCATAATAGAGTACCCACACATAGCAGAGGATGGTTTCGATCCATCGACCTCTGGGTTATGGGCCCAGCACGCTTCCGCTGCGCCGCTCTGCTTGTATTTTTGCAGTTAGGTTGTTGGCAAAATTTGCTACTTTTTACCCCCCTGTTGAATAATGAGTTTTGACAACAGTCACGGCAACAGAAACCAATAGACATGCTGTCAAGCAATGCCTGTGAGGACTCACTGACTTATACTTCACAGAGAATCAAGCACTTGTCAGTCTTTCTGACTGACAGGGGGGGAGTCTCGGCTTTTTAAACTGCTGCTCCAAAATTTGCTACTTTTTACCCCCCTGTTGAATAATGAGTTTTGATGTCAGTGTTTCAGGCATGGTCACCCCAATTTCCGGTGTTTTCTCTTGGTCTTTGTAAACCATGAGCAAGAAAGCAACAGTAACATGCTGTCAAGCAATGCCTGTGAGGACTCTCTGAGCTTTACCTCACAAACAACCATGCACTTTTTTAGCTGCCAGTTTGGTTTTGTCAACTTGCTGCAGTGACCACTCAACTCTACATTACTAGGTGCGTCAAATGGCAGTGGTGGGATTTGAACCCACGCCTCCTGAGAGACTGGAGCCTAAATCCAGCGCCTTTGACCACTCGGCCACACTACCAGAAAAACAGTCTCCGTCCTGCAGTCAGAAAGCGCTAGTCTGATTTGGGAGGTTTTATGACAACTTGCTGCAGTGACCACTGAACAATGTCGATACATTACTCAGAGGTGCATCAAATGGCAGTGGTGGGATTTGAACCCACGCCTCCTGAGAGACTGGAGCCTTAATCCAGCGCCTTAGACCACTCGGCCACACTACCTGAAAAACAGCCTCTGTCCTGCAGTCAGTCACGAAGCGCTAGTCTGATTTGGGAGGTTTTATGACAAATAAGATTCACCATTAGAAGCTTTTACTAAATCATGTGAATTGCGTGCAACTGGAGTACAGAGTCAGCATCAGTGAGCAGAGAAATCTGTCGACTCTTGTAGCAATGAATTCTTGTTCATCGGCCACCTCAACTTCCAGTGTTGTCTATGGGTCTTTGTAGACCACGAGTAAGAAAGCAACTTTATACTGCTGCTAATGGGTCAATGGGCGTCAACGGGTGAGTCTTGGTGTGAATGGGTGGGTGGTTTGCTCACCCGACCATCACATGTGCACTTGTCAGTGTTTTTCTGTCAACTTTTCCCCACTACCGATTGCTGCATCAACCATTGAATCATGCTGAAACAGTACTAAGAGGTATTTCAAATGGCAGTGTTTGGATGAGGAAAACTGGACCGTTTAATTAAAAAAAGTAAAGAGCAATGCAGTGGCACTGAGGACATATGTGCTGTGGACAAAGTTGTCGGCATCTTCCATCTTGTGAGTTGAAACTGGAATTAGGGGCTTGGGAAGATTATGTGGTGCCTTCTTCAGCAGTAAAGTGAAACGGCATTGAACTTCAGACACCTTTGGGCAAGGATGCCTTACCATTTTACAAAGGGGAGTTTGGAGCAAGGACATCAGCCATTATAGAGCACCCACACATAGCAGAGGATGGTTTCGATCCATCGACCTCTGGGTTATGGGCCCAGCACGCTTCCGCTGCGCCACTCTGCTTGTATTTTTGCAGCTAGGTTGTTGGCAAAATTTGCTACTTTTTACCCCCCTGTTGAATAATGAGTTTTGATGTCAGCGTTTCAGGCATGGTCACCCCAATTTCCGGTGTTTTCTCTTGGTCTTCGTAAACCATGAGCAAGAAAGCAACAGAAACATGCTGTCAAGCAATGCCTGTGAGGACTCTCTGAGCTTTACCTCACAAACAACCATGCACTTTTTTAGCTGCCAGTCAACTTTTGTCAACTTGCTGCAGTGACCACTCAACTCTACATTACTAGGTGCGTCAAATGGCAGTGGTGGGATTTGAACCCACGCCTCCTGAGAGACTGGAGCCTAAATCCAGCGCCTTTGACCACACTACCTGAAAAACAGTCTCCGTCCTGCAGTCAGCAAGCGCTAGTCTGATTTGGGAGGTTTTATGACAACTTGCTGCAGTGACCACTGAACAATGTCGATACATTACTCAGAGGTGCATCAAATGGCAGTGGTGGGATTTGAACCCACGCCTCCTGAGAGACTGGAGCCTTAATCCAGCGCCTTAGACCACTCGGCCACACTACCTGAAAAACAGCCTCTGTCCTGCAGTCAGTCATGAAGCGCTAGTCTGATTTGGGAGGTTTTATGACAAATAAGATTCACCATTAGAAGCTTTTACTAAATCATGTGAATTGCGTGCAACTGGAGTACAGAGTCAGCATCAGTGAGCAGAGAAATCTGTCGACTCTTGTAGCAATGAATTCTTGTTCATCGGCCACCTCAACTTCCAGTGTTGTCTATGGGTCTTTGTAGACCACGAGTAAGAAAGCAACTTGTCAACAGTCACGGCAACAGAAACCAATAGACATGCTGTCAAGCAATGCCTGTGAGGACTCACTGACTTATACTTCACAGAGAATCAAGCACTTGTCAGTCTTTCTGAGAAGATGTGAAGATCCTGGTCATGTTACATCTAAGTGATTCCCAAGGCAACTGGACTTGCCTGTGGTTCCAGAAGACGTTTCGCCTCTCATCCAAGAGGCTTCTTCACTTCTAACTGACAGGGGGGGAGTCTCGGGTATTTATACTGCTGCTAATGGGTCAATGGGCGTCAACGGGTGAGTCTTGGTGTGAATGGGTGGGTGGTTTGCCCACCCGACCGTCACATGCGCACTTGTCAGTGTTTTTCTGTCAACTTTTCCCCACTACCGATTGCTGCATCAACCATTGAATCATGCTGAAACAGTACTAAGAGGTATTTCAAATGGCAGTGTTTGGATCAGGAAAACTGGACCGTTTAATTAAAAAAAGTAAAGAGCAATGCAGTGGCACTGAGGAAATATATGCTGTGGACAAAGTTGTCGGCATCTTCCATCTTGGAATGGAAACTGGAATTAGGGGCTTGGGAAGATTATGTGGTGCCCTCTTCAGCAGTAAAGTGAAACGGCATTGAACTTCAGACACCTTTGGGCAAGGATGCCTTACCATTTTACAAAGGGGAGTTTGGAGCAAGGACATCAGCCATTATAGAGCACCCACACATAGCAGAGGATGGTTTCGATCCATCGACCTCTGGGTTATGGGCCCAGCACGCTTCCGCTGTGCACTCTGCTTGTATTTTCGCAGCTAGGTTGTTGGCAAAATTTGCTACTTTTTACCCCCCTGTTGAATAATGAGTTTTGATGTCAGCGTTTCAGGCATGGTCACCCCAATTTCCGGTGTTTTCTCTTGGTCTTCGTAAACCATGAGCAAGAAAGCAACAGTTATGGCAACAGAAACATGCTGTCAAGCAATGCCTGTGAGGACTCTCTGAGCTTTACCTCACAAACAACCATGCACTTTTTTAGCTGCCAGTCAACTTTTGTCAACTTGCTGCAGTGACCACTCAACTCTACATTACTAGGTGCGTCAAATGGCAGTGGTGGGATTTAAACCCACGCCTCCTGAGAGACTGGAGCCTAAATCCAGCGCCTTTGACCACACTACCTGAAAAACAGTCTCCGTCCTCCGTCCTGCAGTCAGCAAGCGCTAGTCTGATTTGGGAGGTTTTATGACAACTTGCTGCAGTGACCACTGAACAATGTCGATACATTACTCAGAGGTGCATCAAATGGCAGTGGTGGGATTTGAACCCACGCCTCCTGAGAGACTGGAGCCTTAATCCAGCGCCTTAGACCACTCGGCCACACTACCTGAAAAACAGCCTCTGTCCTGCAGTCAGTCACGAAGCGCTAGTCTGATTTGGGAGGTTTTATGACAAATAAGATTCACCATTAGAAGCTTTTACTAAATCATGTGAATTGCGTGCAACTGGAGTACAGAGTCCGCATCAGTGAGCAGAGAAATCTGTCGACTCTTGTAGCAATGAATTCTTGTTCATCGGCCACCTCAACTTCCAGTGTTGTCTATGGGTCTTTGTAGACCACGAGTAAGAAAGCAACTTGTCAACAGTCACGGCAACAGAAACCAATAGACATGCTGTCAAGCAATGCCTGTGAGGACTCACTGACTTCACAGAGAATCAAGCACTTGTCAGTCTTTCTGAGAAGATGTGAAGATCCTGGTCATGTTACATCTAAGTGATTCCCAAGGCAACTGGACTTGCCTGTGGTTCCAGGAGACGTTTCGCCTCTCATCCAAGAGGCTTCTTCACTTCTAACTGACAGGGGGGGAGTCCCGGGTATTTATACTGCTGCTAATGGGTCAATGGGCGTCAACGGGTGAGTCTTGGTGTGAATGGGTGGGTGGTTTGCCCACCCGACCGTCACATGCGCACTTGTCAGTGTTTTTCTGTCAACTTTTCCCCACTACCGATTGCTGCATCAACCATTGAATCATGCTGAAACAGTACTAAGAGGTATTTCAAATGGCAGTGTTTGGATCAGGAAAACTGGACCGTTTAATTAAAAAAAGTAAAGAGCAATGCAGTGGCACTGAGGAAATATATGCTGTGGACAAAGTTGTCGGCATCTTCCATCTTGGAATGGAAACTGGAATTAGGGGCTTGGGAAGATTATGTGGTGCCCTCTTCAGCAGTAAAGTGAAACGGCATTGAACTTCAGACACCTTTGGGCAAGGATGCCTTACCATTTTACAAAGGGGAGTTTGGAGCAAGGACATCAGCCATTATAGAGCACCCACACATAGCAGAGGATGGTTTCGATCCATCGACCTCTGGGTTATGGGCCCAGCACGCTTCCGCTGCGCCACTCTGCTTGTATTTTCGCAGCTAGGTTGTTGGCAAAATTTGCTACTTTTTACCCCCCTGTTGAATAATGAGTTTTGATGTCAGCGTTTCAGGCATGGTCACCCCAATTTCTGGTGTTTTCTCTTGGTCTTCGTAAACCATGAGCAAGAAAGCAACAGAAACATGCTGTCAAGCAATGCCTGTGAGGACTCTCTGAGCTTTACCTCACAAACAACCATGCACTTTTTTAGCTGCCAGTCAACTTTTGTCAACTTGCTGCAGTGACCACTCAACTCTACATTACTAGGTGCGTCAAATGGCAGTGGTGGGATTTAAACCCACGCCTCCTGAGAGACTGGAGCCTAAATCCAGCGCCTTTGACCACACTACCTGAAAAACAGTCTCCGTCCTCCGTCCTGCAGTCAGCAAGCGCTAGTCTGATTTGGGAGGTTTTATGACAACTTGCTGCAGTGACCACTGAACAATGTCGATACATTACTCAGAGGTGCATCAAATGGCAGTGGTGGGATTTGAACCCACGCCTCCTGAGAGACTGGAGCCTTAATCCAGCGCCTTAGACCACTCGGCCACACTACCTGAAAAACAGCCTCTGTCCTGCAGTCAGTCACGAAGCGCTAGTCTGATGTGGGAGGTTTTATGACAAATAAGATTCACCATTAGAAGCTTTTACTAAATCATGTGAATCGCGTGCAACTGGAGTACAGAGTCAGCATCAGTGAGCAGAGAAATCTGTCGACTCTTGTAGCAATGAATTCTTGTTCATCGGCCACCTCAACTTCCAGTGTTGTCTATGGGTCTTTGTAGACCACGAGTAAGAAAGCAACTTGTCAACAGTCACGGCAACAGAAACCAATAGACATGCTGTCAAGCAATGCCTGTGAGGACTCACTGACTTATACTTCACAGAGAATCAAGCACTTGTCAGTCTTTCTGACTGACAGGGGGGGAGTCTCGGCTTTTTATACTGCTGCTAATGGGTCAATGGGCGTCAACGGGTGAGTCTTGGTGTGAATGGGTGGTTGGTTTGCCCACCCGACCGTCACATGCGCACTTGTCAGTGTTTTTCTGTCAACTTTTCGCCACTACCGATTGCTGCATCAACCATTGAATCATGCTGAAACACTACTAAGAGGTATTTCAAATGGCAGTGTTTGGATGAGGAAAACTGGACCGTTTAATTAAAAAAAGTAAAGAGCAATGCAGTGGCACTGAGGAAATATATGCTGTGGACAAAGTTGTCGGCATCTTCCATCTTGAGACTGGAATTAGGGGCTTGGGAAGATTATGTGGTGCCTTCTTCAGCAGTAAAGTGAAACGGCATTGAACTTCAGACACCTTTGGGTAAGGATGCCTTACCATTTTACAAAGGGGAGTTTGGAGCAAGGACATCAGCCATAATAGAGTACCCACACATAGCAGAGGATGGTTTCGATCCATCGACCTCTGGGTTATGGGCCCAGCACGCTTCCGCTGCGCCACTCTGCTTGTATTTTTGCAGTTAGGTTGTTGGCAAAATTTGCTACTTTTTACCCCCCTGTTGAATAATGAGTTTTGACAACAGTCACGGCAACAGAAACCAATAGACATGCTGTCAAGCAATGCCTGTGAGGACTCACTGACTTATACTTCACAGAGAATCAAGCACTTGTCAGTCTTTCTGACTGACAGGGGGGGAGTCTCGGCTTTTTAAACTGCTGCTCCAAAATTTGCTACTTTTTACCCCCCTGTTGAATAATGAGTTTTGATGTCAGTGTTTCAGGCATGGTCACCCCAATTTCCGGTGTTTTCTCTTGGTCTTTGTAAACCATGAGCAAGAAAGCAACAGTAACATGCTGTCAAGCAATGCCTGTGAGGACTCTCTGAGCTTTACCTCACAAACAACCATGCACTTTTTTAGCTGCCAGTTTGGTTTTGTCAACTTGCTGCAGTGACCACTCAACTCTACATTACTAGGTGCGTCAAATGGCAGTGGTGGGATTTGAACCCACGCCTCCTGAGAGACTGGAGCCTAAATCCAGCGCCTTTGACCACTCGGCCACACTACCTGAAAAACAGTCTCCGTCCTGCAGTCAGAAAGCGCTAGTCTGATTTGGGAGGTTTTATGACAAATAAGATTCACCATTAGAAGCTTTTACTAAATCATGTGAATTGCGTGCAACTGGAGTACAGAGTCAGCATCAGTGAGCAGAGAAATCTGTCGACTCTTGTAGCAATGAATTCTTGTTCATCGGCCACCTCAACTTCCAGTGTTGTCTATGGGTCTTTGTAGACCACGAGTAAGAAAGCAACTTTATACTGCTGCTAATGGGTCAATGGGCGTCAACGGGTGAGTCTTGGTGTGAATGGGTGGGTGGTTTGCTCACCCGACCATCACATGTGCACTTGTCAGTGTTTTTCTGTCAACTTTTCCCCACTACCGATTGCTGCATCAACCATTGAATCATGCTGAAACACTACTAATAGGTATTTCAAATGGCAGTGTTTGGATGAGGAAAACTGGACCGTTTAATTAAAAAAAGTAAAGAGCAATGCAGTGGCACTGAGGACATATGTGCTGTGGACAAAGTTGTCGGCATCTTCCATCTTGTGAGTTGAAACTGGAATTAGGGGCTTGGGAAGATTATGTGGTGCCTTCTTCAGCAGTAAAGTGAAACGGCATTGAACTTCAGACACCTTTGGGCAAGGATGCCTTACCATTTTACAAAGGGGAGTTTGGAGCAAGGACATCAGCCATTATAGAGCACCCACACATAGCAGAGGATGGTTTCGATCCATCGACCTCTGGGTTATGGGCCCAGCACGCTTCCGCTGCGCCACTCTGCTTGTATTTTCGCAGCTAGGTTGTTGGCAAAATTTGCTACTTTTTACCCCCCTGTTGAATAATGAGTTTTGATGTCAGCGTTTCAGGCATGGTCACCCCAATTTCCGGTGTTTTCTCTTGGTCTTCGTAAACCATGAGCAAGAAAGCAACAGAAACATGCTGTCAAGCAATGCCTGTGAGGACTCTCTGAGCTTTACCTCACAAACAACCATGCACTTTTTTAGCTGCCAGTCAACTTTTGTCAACTTGCTGCAGTGACCACTCAACTCTACATTACTAGGTGCGTCAAATGGCAGTGGTGGGATTTAAACCCACGCCTCCTGAGAGACTGGAGCCTAAATCCAGCGCCTTTGACCACACTACCTGAAAAACAGTCTCCGTCCTCCGTCCTGCAGTCAGCAAGCGCTAGTCTGATTTGGGAGGTTTTATGACAACTTGCTGCAGTGACCACTGAACAATGTCGATACATTACTCAGAGGTGCATCAAATGGCAGTGGTGGGATTTGAACCCACGCCTCCTGAGAGACTGGAGCCTTAATCCAGCGCCTTAGACCACTCGGCCACACTACCTGAAAAACAGCCTCTGTCCTGCAGTCAGTCACGAAGCGCTAGTCTGATTTGGGAGGTTTTATGACAAATAAGATTCACCATTAGAAGCTTTTACTAAATCATGTGAATTGCGTGCAACTGGAGTACAGAGTCAGCATCAGTGAGCAGAGAAATCTGTCGACTCTTGTAGCAATGAATTCTTGTTCATCGGCCACCTCAACTTCCAGTGTTGTCTATGGGTCTTTGTAGACCACGAGTAAGAAAGCAACTTTATACTGCTGCTAATGGGTCAATGGGCGTCAACGGGTGAGTCTTGGTGTGAATGGGTGGGTGGTTTGCTCACCCGACCATCACATGTGCACTTGTCAGTGTTTTTCTGTCAACTTTTCCCCACTACCGATTGCTGCATCAACCATTGAATCATGCTGAAACACTACTAAGAGGTATTTCAAATGGCAGTGTTTGGATGAGGAAAACTGGACCGTTTAATTAAAAAAAGTAAAGAGCAATGCAGTGGCACTGAGGACATATGTGCTGTGGACAAAGTTGTCGGCATCTTCCATCTTGTGAGTTGAAACTGGAATTAGGGGCTTGGGAAGATTATGTGGTGCCTTCTTCAGCAGTAAAGTGAAACGGCATTGAACTTCAGACACCTTTGGGCAAGGATGCCTTACCATTTTACAAAGGGGAGTTTGGAGCAAGGACATCAGCCATTATAGAGCACCCACACATAGCAGAGGATGGTTTCGATCCATCGACCTCTGGGTTATGGGCCCAGCACGCTTCCGCTGCGCCACTCTGCTTGTATTTTCGCAGCTAGGTTGTTGGCAAAATTTGCTACTTTTTACCCCCCTGTTGAATAATGAGTTTTGATGTCAGCGTTTCAGGCATGGTCACCCCAATTTCCGGTGTTTTCTCTTGGTCTTCGTAAACCATGAGCAAGAAAGCAACAGAAACATGCTGTCAAGCAATGCCTGTGAGGACTCTCTGAGCTTTACCTCACAAACAACCATGCACTTTTTTAGCTGCCAGTCAACTTTTGTCAACTTGCTGCAGTGACCACTCAACTCTTCATTACTAGGTGCGTCAAATGGCAGTGGTGGGATTTGAACCCACGCCTCCTGAGAGACTGGAGCCTTAATCCAGCGCCTTAGACCACTCGGCCACACTACCTGAAAAACAGCCTCTGTCCTGCAGTCAGTCACGAAGCGCTAGTCTGATTTGGGAGGTTTTATGACAAATAAGATTCACCATTAGAAGCTTTTACTAAATCATGTGAATTGCGTGCAACTGGAGTACAGAGTCAGCATCAGTGAGCAGAGAAATCTGTCGACTCTTGTAGCAATGAATTCTTGTTCATCGGCCACCTCAACTTCCTGTGTTGTCTATGGGTCTTTGTAGACCACGAGTAAGAAAGCAACTTGTCAACAGTCACGGCAACAGAAACCAATAGACATGCTGTCAAGCAATGCCTGTGTGGACTCACTGACTTATACTTCACAGAGAATCAAGCACTTGTCAGTCTTTCTGACTGACAGGGGGGGAGTCTCGGCTTTTTATACTGCTGCTAATGGGTCAATGGGCGTCAACGGGTGAGTCTTGGTGTGAATGGGTGGGTGGTTTGCCCACCCGACCGTCACATGCGCACTTGTCAGTGTTTTTCTGTCAACTTTTCGCCACTACCGATTGCTGCATCAACCATTGAATCATGCTGAAACACTACTAAGAGGTATTTCAAATGGCAGTGTTTGGATCAGGAAAACTGGACCGTTTAATTAAAAAAAGTAAAGAGCAATGCAGTGGCACTGAGGACATATGTGCATCTTCCATCTTGTGAGTTGAGACTGGAATTAGGGGCTTGGGAAGATTATGTGGTGCCTTCTTCAGCAGTAAAGTGAAACGGCATTGAACTTCAGACACCTTTGGGCAAGGATGCCTTACCATTTTACAAAGGGGAGTTTGGAGCAAGGACATCAGCCATTATAGAGTACCCACACATAGCAGAGGATGGTTTCGATCCATCGACCTCTGGGTTATGGGCCCAGCACGCTTCCGCTGCGCCACTCTGCTTGCATTTTTGCAGTTAGGTTGTTGGCAAAATTTGCTACTTTTTACCCCCCTGTTGAATAATGAGTTTTGACAACAGTCACGGCAACAGAAACCAATAGACATGCTGTCAAGCAATGCCTGTGAGGACTCACTGACTTATACTTCACAGAGAATCAAGCACTTGTCAGTCTTTCTGACTGACAGGGGGGGAGTCTCGGCTTTTTATACTGCTGCTAATGGGTCAATGGGCGTCAACGGGTGAGTCTTGGTGCGAATGGGTGGGTGGTTTGCCCACCCGACCGTCACATGCGCACTTGTCAGTGTTTTTCTGTCAACTTTTCGCCACTACCGATTGCTGCATCAACCATTGAATCATGCTGAAACACTACTAAGAGGTATTTCAAATGGCAGTGTTTGGATGAGGAAAACTGGACCGTTTAATTAAAAAAAGTAAAGAGCAATGCAGTGGCACTGAGGAAATATATGCTGTGGACAAAGTTGTCGGCATCTTCCATCTTGAGACTGGAATTAGGGGCTTGGGAAGATTATGTGGTGCCTTCTTCAGCAGTAAAGTGAAACGGCATTGAACTTCAGACACCTTTGGGTAAGGATGCCTTACCATTTTACAAAGGGGAGTTTGGAGCAAGGACATCAGCCATAATAGAGTACCCACACATAGCAGAGGATGGTTTCGATCCATCGACCTCTGGGTTATGGGCCCAGCACGCTTCCGCTGCGCCACTCTGCTTGTATTTTTGCAGTTAGGTTGTTGGCAAAATTTGCTACTTTTTACCCCCCTGTTGAATAATGAGTTTTGACAACAGTCACGGCAACAGAAACCAATAGACATGCTGTCAAGCAATGCCTGTGAGGACTCACTGACTTATACTTCACAGAGAATCAAGCACTTGTCAGTCTTTCTGACTGACGGGGGGGAGTCTCGGCTTTTTAAACTGCTGCTCCAAAATTTGCTACTTTTTACCCCCCTGTTGAATAATGAGTTTTGATGTCAGTGTTTCAGGCATGGTCACCCCAATTTCCGGTGTTTTCTCTTGGTCTTTGTAAACCATGAGCAAGAAACAGTAAGCAGTAACATGCTGTCAAGCAATGCCTGTGAGGACTCTCTGAGCTTTACCTCACAAACAACCATGCACTTTTTTAGCTGCCAGTCAACTTTTGTCAACTTGCTGGAGTGACCACTCAACTCTACATTACTAGGTGCGTCAAATGGCAGTGGTGGGATTTGAACCCACGCCTCCTGAGAGACTGGAGCCTTAATCCAGCGCCTTAGACCACTCGGCCACACTACCTGAAAAACAGTCTCCGTCCTCCAGTCAGCAAGGGCCAGTCTGATTTGGGAGGTTTTATGACAAATAAGATTCACCATTAGAAGCTTTTACTAAATCATGTGAATTGCGTGCAACTGGAGTACAGAGTCAGCATCAGTGAGCAGAGAAATCTGTCGACTCTTGTAGCAATGAATTCTTGTTCATCGGCCACCTCAACTTCCAGTGTTGTCTATGGGTCTTTGTAGACCACGAGTAAGAAAGCAACTTGTCAACAGTCACGGCAACAGAAACCAATAGACATGCTGTCAAGCAATGCCTGTGTGGACTCACTGACTTATACTTCACAGAGAATCAAGCACTTGTCAGTCTTTCTGACTGACAGGGGGGGAGTCTCGGCTTTTTATACTGCTGCTAATGGGTCAATGGGCGTCAACGGGTGAGTCTTGGTGTGAATGGGTGGGTGGTTTGCCCACCCGACCGTCACATGCGCACTTGTCAGTGTTTTTCTGTCAACTTTTCGCCACTACCGATTGCTGCATCAACCATTGAATCATGCTGAAACACTACTAAGAGGTATTTCAAATGGCAGTGTTTGGATCAGGAAAACTGGACCGTTTAATTAAAAAAAGTAAAGAGCAATGCAGTGGCACTGAGGACATATGTGCATCTTCCATCTTGTGAGTTGAGACTGGAATTAGGGGCTTGGGAAGATTATGTGGTGCCTTCTTCAGCAGTAAAGTGAAACGGCATTGAACTTCAGACACCTTTGGGCAAGGATGCCTTACCATTTTACAAAGGGGAGTTTGGAGCAAGGACATCAGCCATTATAGAGTACCCACACATAGCAGAGGATGGTTTCGATCCATCGACCTCTGGGTTATGGGCCAAGCACGCTTCCGCTGCGCTACTCTGCTTGTATTTTTGCAGTTAGGTTGTTGGCAAAATTTGCTACTTTTTACCCCCCTGTTGAATAATGAGTTTTGACAACAGTCACGGCAACAGAAACCAATAGACATGCTGTCAAGCAATGCCTGTGAGGACTCACTGACTTATACTTCACAGAGAATCAAGCACTTGTCAGTCTTTCTGACTGACAGGGGGGGAGTCTCGGCTTTTTAAACTGCTGCTCCAAAATTTGCTACTTTTTACCCCCCTGTTGAATAATGAGTTTTGATGTCAGTGTTTCAGGCATGGTCACCCCAATTTCCGGTGTTTTCTCTTGGTCTTTGTAAACCATGAGCAAGAAAGCAACAGTAACATGCTGTCAAGCAATGCCTGTGAGGACTCTCTGAGCTTTACCTCACAAACAACCATGCACTTTTTTAGCTGCCAGTCAACTTTTGTCAACTTGCTGCAGTGACCACTCAACTCTACATTACTAGGTGCGTCAAATGGCAGTGGTGGGATTTGAACCCACGCCTCCTGAGAGACTGGAGCCTAAATCCAGCGACTGAGACCACACTACCTGAAAAACAGTCTCCGTCCTCCGTCCTGCAGTCAGCAAGCGCCAGTCTGATTTGGGAGGTTTTATGACAACTTGCTGCAGTGACCACTGAACAATGTCGATACATTACTCAGAGGTGCATCAAATGGCAGTGGTGGGATTTGAACCCACGCCTCCTGAGAGACTGGAGCCTTAATCCAGCGCCTTAGACCACTCGGCCACACTACCTGAAAAACAGCCTCTGTCCTGCAGTCAGTCACGAAGCGCTAGTCTGATTTGGGAGGTTTTATGACAAATAAGATTCACCATTAGAAGCTTTTACTAAATCATGTGAATTGCGTGCAACTGGAGTACAGAGTCAGCATCAGTGAGCAGAGAAATCTGTCGACTCTTGTAGCAATGAATTCTTGTTCATCGGCCACCTCAACTTCCAGTGTTGTCTATGGGTCTTTGTAGACCACGAGTAAGAAAGCAACTTGTCAACAGTCACGGCAACAGAAACCAATAGACATGCTGTCAAGCAATGCCTGTGAGGACTCACTGACTTATACTTCACAGAGAATCAAGCACTTGTCAGTCTTTCTGACTGACAGGGGGGGAGTCTCGGCTTTTTATACTGCTGCTAATGGGTCAATGGGCGTCAACGGGTGAGTCTTGGTGTGAATGGGTGGGTGGTTTGCCCACCCGACCGTCACATGCGCACTTGTCAGTGTTTTTCTGTCAACTTTTCGCCACTACCGATTGCTGCATCAACCATTGAATCATGCTGAAACACTACTAAGAGGTATTTCAAATGGCAGTGTTTGGATCAGGAAAACTGGACCGTTTAATTAAAAAAAGTAAAGAGCAATGCAGTGGCACTGAGGACATATGTGCATCTTCCATCTTGTGAGTTGAGACTGGAATTAGGGGCTTGGGAAGATTATGTGGTGCCTTCTTCAGCAGTAAAGTGAAACGGCATTGAACTTCAGACACCTTTGGGCAAGGATGCCTTACCATTTTACAAAGGGGAGTTTGGAGCAAGGACATCAGCCATTATAGAGTACCCACACATAGCAGAGGATGGTTTCGATCCATCGACCTCTGGGTTATGGGCCAAGCACGCTTCCGCTGCGCCACTCTGCTTGTATTTTTGCAGTTAGGTTGTTGGCAAAATTTGCTACTTTTTACCCCCCTGTTGAATAATGAGTTTTGACAACAGTCACGGCAACAGAAACCAATAGACATGCTGTCAAGCAATGCCTGTGAGGACTCACTGACTTATACTTCACAGAGAATCAAGCACTTGTCAGTCTTTCTGACTGACAGGGGGGGAGTCTCGGCTTTTTAAACTGCTGCTCCAAAATTTGCTACTTTTTACCCCCCTGTTGAATAATGAGTTTTGATGTCAGTGTTTCAGGCATGGTCACCCCAATTTCCGGTGTTTTCTCTTGGTCTTTGTAAACCATGAGCAAGAAAGCAACAGTAACATGCTGTCAAGCAATGCCTGTGAGGACTCTCTGAGCTTTACCTCACAAACAACCATGCACTTTTTTAGCTGCCAGTCAACTTTTGTCAACTTGCTGCAGTGACCACTCAACTCTACATTACTAGGTGCGTCAAATGGCAGTGGTGGGATTTGAACCCACGCCTCCTGAGAGACTGGAGCCTAAATCCAGCGCCTTTGACCACACTACCTGAAAAACAGTCTCCGTCCTCCGTCCTGCAGTCAGCAAGCGCCAGTCTGATTTGGGAGGTTTTATGACAACTTGCTGCAGTGACCACTGAACAATGTCGATACATTACTCAGAGGTGCATCAAATGGCAGTGGTGGGATTTGAACCCACGCCTCCTGAGAGACTGGAGCCTTAATCCAGCGCCTTAGACCACTCGGCCACACTACCTGAAAAACAGCCTCGGTCCTGCAGTCAGTCAGGAAGCGCTAGTCTGATTTGGGAGGTTTTATGACAAATAAGATTCACCATTAGAAGCATTTACTAAATCATGTGAATTGCGTGCAACTGGAGTACAGAGTCAGCATCAGTGAGCAGAGAAATCTGTCGACTCTTGTAGCAATGAATTCTTGTTCATCGGCCACCTCAACTTCCAGTGTTGTCTATGGGTCTTTGTAGACCACGAGTAAGAAAGCAACTTGTCAACAGTCACGGCAACAGAAACCAATAGACATTGCTGTCAAGCAATGCCTGTGAGGATTGTCTGAGTTTTTTAGCTTTTAGCTGCCAGTTTGGTTTCGTCGACTTGCTGCAGTGACCTTTCAACAATGTCGATACATTACTCAGAGAAAGCAACAGTAACATGCTGTCAAGCAATGCCTGTGAGGCCTCTCTGAGCTTTACCTCACAAACAACCAAGCACTTTTTTAGCTGCCCGTTTGGTTTTGTCAACTTGCTGCAGTGACCATTCAACTCTACATTACTAGGTGCATCAAATGGCAGTGGTGGGATTTGAACCCACGCCTTCTGAGAGACTGGAGTCTTAATCCACGGCCTTAGACCACTCGGCCACACTATGTGTGAAGATCCAGGTCATGCTAGCTCTTAGAATCTGATCACGTTTCACTTTTTGTTGTGAAAACTTTCAGTTGTGAGTGGGAGCAAGAGAAGTCACACATTGCAGAGGATGGTTTCAACCCATCACCCCTTGGGTTTTGCGCACAGCAGGCTTTCGCTGACCCACTCTTCTTGCCTTTTTAAAATTTGGTTTTTGAACACTTCAATTGGCACAACTGGCTTGTAGGCCACAACAAAAAATGGGGATGTACGCCAAATTTGCTCCATGGTTTACGAGCCAATCCATGTAAAGTGTCTGAGAAATCACATTAAGTGGAGCTGCAAAAAGAGAATCATCTTACCAACTTTTTTCTTCCGGCAAAGATACTGGGAAGCACTGGGCCAACGTCAAAATTGCTGTTTCTCAAAGCTTCCCTTGTCATAAGAATGTAAGTGATCTCATTCTGAAAGGAGAACCAAATTGTCAATAACGGACAGGGTCAAAGTCTTGTATCAGTGGGCTAGGGCAGTGGAACAAAATGCAATGACATCCATGCATGCCAGTTTGGCATTCAGTGCACAAGGTTGATTTTGATAGGGATTCTTCAGGATTGTTTTCTACAATTAGCAAATCTGTGTCAGGTTAATTGATGGATTCAATCCATATTTTTGCATTTTTCATGCATTTAGTGCCAACCAGAACTTGAAGTTAGAAATTGATCTCTTATATTACACGTATCCAGTGTAGTTCTAACCAACGGATTCAGGTTATACCTTAAAAACAATGGTTAAACAAAGGCCACGTGAG
This sequence comes from Chelmon rostratus, assembly GCF_017976325.1. Lineage (NCBI taxonomy): Eukaryota > Metazoa > Chordata > Actinopteri > Chaetodontiformes > Chaetodontidae > Chelmon > Chelmon rostratus. The sequence goes on from NC_055666.1 coordinate 4,666,782, forward strand.
CTGAAATACAACTTTTTTCAATTTATTCTCTGTTATATAAAATGTCAGAAGCTCGTCAGTAAGTCAGCATCTCCTGCGCATAGCAGTTCTTTCGTATCAGAGCGAGAGTGTCACACATACATATTTTTGTTGTTTGTCCTCTTGCTGGTCACAGAGAGTCTTTTTGCTTACATCTGGGTATTTTTGCTCTTGCTCCCCTTTCATGTTTTCTCTCTGTCTTCTCTCTGTCTTTTCATGCCCCTTAAGATTCAGCTATCTGTTTATGTACTCCCTTCTGTCGTTGCTTCGCCTTCATACTCCCTCTATTCATCTCCGACTCGGCTTCACCTCGACATGGACCTCCATATTTCTCTTCCTCCTACTTCCTTTCACTCACTCCGGTATATATATTGCCCACAGTCAGACAGTTCATGGAAATGAGCTGTCAGCATCTCTCAGACATTCCCAGTGGTGTGGAAGGAGAGCTGCTTCTCTTTCACTCCCTGTCTCTGCTTTTGTCTTTCGGTTTAGAGGAAGGCTACCATTCTTCATTTCTTTCCATTTGGTGCTCCGGGGAACCTGATGATGCAAATAAGCAAACAGACAAAGATCCACAAATGCATATGTAGAAAGTCATAGACATACATGTGTTTGCCTCTGCATCTTATGAATAAAGCACACTATTTTGCAGCTCTTGAGGCAGCCCCAAACCCCAAACTACCTGATTGTCCTGCTTTGTTCACCTGCATCTGTATGAGGAAGAACTGGAAAGCATAAATCTCTCATAAATATACAGGTTGGCAGATAAATAGGAGAAGACAGATAAGACATTCATCATACTTTCTGAGGATGTTTGCCTGCATGTTTGCAACAAATTGAAAGTTTGACTGCAATGCATAAAATATTCCTGGATTTTGATGTGCTTGTGTCTGTGCATTTTAGAACGAGATTGATTTAGTATGGTTCCAGTGGTAGAGCTGTTTACATGCTGAGTAATTTGTCAAGACTAGGTGGAAGACCAATGCAAAAACTTTATTGTGATCTATTATTTACTAGGGGAAGTTGACTCACCACTTAATTGCTGTCGCAAATGGTAATATAAGTCATCCTAAAAATGCTTTTTTCCCCTCTACATACAAAAAGGAGCAATGAGTCCCAGTCCCAACAGCATTGAAAACAGCCAGATTTGAAAGCAAAATACATTCATTTCATTGGATGACTTCAGTCACCTGCTCGCAGGGACAAATCTTGCACAACGTTCACCAAAGTTGAACTCAGACAGATGGATTTGCAGAGTTGACCAATGTCTTGACAGTTCTGAGATACTTAGGTAGCTTGGAGAGTTCTTATCACTGTCATCAGCAAGTTAATTCTACTTTAACAAGCTTCTAGCACTGCAGAATCTGTCACTTTGTGCTGTGATCAGGCCTTTAGGTTAGATTTAACATGTAATTTGTTTTAAGCTGTGACCTGCAGGGGACACTGAGTGAGACCAGAACAGCTAGGACATTTGGCATGGAAATTTAGATCCAACAACTACATAGAAAAAATATCATATAAATATAATCCGCTCCATGCTTCTTGCTGTTCCTTATTTCTTTTCTCTTTTTTCTCTCTCTCTTTTTCTTTTCTTAGGCTCAACAACTGAACAGTTGCAAAATGTTTCATCACATCAGGGGTACGTTTCCACAGACGGAATACTTTTCTTCCCTCGTGTCACCATTGATGTTAGATTGACAGGTTCATTACAACAAGTGTTCGAGAGGTTTGGAGACAAATGCGTCCGTTTGGGTGGATTTTTCACCATCAAATTGTGTCTTAGTGGCTTACAGGGCAGTTTGAGGAGGAAGAAGAAGAGGAGGGAGATAACAAATGAGGAATACAGGAGGCTCCATCATGAGAAAAATGTCTGGACCAAAATTATCATCAAACCTTTAAGTCACGTGTCTGAAATTCACACAGCACAATGCCTGAGTAGGTATGAGGTGTTCATTTTGCATCATCTGAGTCTTGAACTGAAAAACCTTTGCGACAAATGGCAGGTTGTGTACATGTTTAGCTAACCAGAGAAAATGTGGTGTATTTGGAAAATGTGGTGCCCGTGTCATGAGATTACTGATGGCAAAAGTACACAAAGCCTAAAACAAAAGATTAGAGAACATTAGACATAGGGATGGTGCACACTTTAAATTATGGGTGAATGGTACGAGTGATCGGAGACAGTGATCACAAAGAAAAGAAAAGAAAGAGTAGCATAGTAACTGCTGGTAATTCTGAAGAGGCTGACCTGATCTAGTTTAAAGCTGCACTAAGCATTTTCCAACTAGATGGGGACAGAAACTGAAACACATTTGTAATATACACTAAAGTAAGACGACAGGGCCATGGAAGAATCTAAGGACAATCTGTGCATGAACACAACACTGGGATTTAAAAGTGAGGGAAATTCTCCAGTGCCCCACCCTGGGCCGTCCTGTCACCCTTACCACTGTCAACATAACCGATACATTTAGACAAGGGAACACACAGTGAATCCACCACAAGGCAACCACTTAGTTTAAAATATCAGAGCAAGGACTGAGTTGACTAATTCCTACAATGAGTGACTGCAGTTGGTGGTCAGAATCAGATATGTGGTTGAAAGTGAGATGCTGTGAACATCCCTGCATTATATACATGAAAACATTAAAGGCCAGAGAAATTTATTTATGTATAACTTGAAGGACATGTAATATACCTAGACATTATTCCTCAATTCTAATTTTTAGAGGGGCTACTGGCAAGAGAGACAGTTGTTTGGAAAGGGTGATTATGAAACCGGATGGCAGAGATAGTACAAATACAGTCATTGCTGGAGCATGTTTCTGCACCTCTTGGGTGCTCTGATGCTTGGCAGATTTTTTTTTTCTCTGTGTGATTCACTAAAATCTGTGTGACATATGTTACAAAAAGCATGACTTTGACCGACGTTGCTCTTCATCATCTCCCATTTGGTGAGATAATTGCAAAAAGACTATAAGGCAACTAGGCTATTCCATCCCTCTCACGGTTATCCATCTCATTTAACTGGAAGGTGCCATTTGAGTGAGTGACTTCTCATCACTTCTTGCCAATGTTCTACATGCTGACACCACCTGCGTTACCGGCAGGGAATGCAGCAAACACGTCAAATCTGCCCCGTGGTTATGCTTGATGTCAACATTACAGCCGACATTTTGAGTTGTTTTTTGTTCAGAAAGACTAAAAATAAGGGAAATAAACAGAGGTTCGCTGGAGAGAAGGGTGAAATGTGTGAGAATCCTGACCAAAAAAAAACAAAAAAATACACAAAAACAGGATTCAACAGGGTTGACAGGTTTGATCTTTAGGTTGTTTGCATTTTGTATGTGGCTTGTTAATTTCATCTGTATAATGAAAAACACAACCAGCATCTTGGTGTTTAGACCTTTGTCAAAAAAAGCCCCCCACAACTTGATTTTTGATTGACTTTTTTTTTGGTAACTTTTTTGGTTGCACATTGCATTCTTACCTACCCATAGCTATACGATTACCATGTGACTTTGATCAAGTTTCTTCACGTGTGCTTCACACAATAACCAACACACAGCCAGTTAATGCAAAATGGACAGTTTTAGAGTTTAGAACCAGCACACCACTCGTATTGCTCATGCTGACCTGAACTGACAGCTTGTATAGTAAAAAAACGTACATGCCATGCGTACCAACTGCACACCAAATAACAGAGACTGGTAAACACACATCTTTCACATGGGCTGCCATGGCTGAACACAATATACATTGTATTGTCTCTGCCAGCACATTGTTGTCAGTGACAGTGAGAGGAACTTTTGTATTTATACAGTTTTGGCAACTATTTTTCTTTACTAAGATCAGTGCCCAACAAGGTCAGCCTGCAATCAGTCTTTCACATATTTTATGTATTGTCAATAGCAGTATATCTTCTCTACACAAGAAGTGAAAGACCAGTGAACCAAACACGTTCCCTCTAAGTAGCAGCAAGTGAACATTCCAGTCTGAACAAGCCGCACTCACCGAAAATTACTGAACTCGTTCATCACATCCACAGCCCCCACACTCACTCTGATGAATACATTAAGTTTGTTGATGTCAGCTCACATGATTTTGGGATAAAGGAGAGTGTTTCAAGCATAACCTCCAATACCTGTTGCCAAAATGCAGAAGGTTTTTTTTTTTTGGCCAGAAAGAGACTTTACTAAGAACAATTTTACTAGAACATGAAAAAGCTATCATGTTAATTTGAAAAATATTTTCAGAAACTGGTGTTTTAAGGGATGTGTTCAACATGAGCTTTGTTAACCACTTTGTTAACCGCTGACCTAGAGTTGAGAAAAGAACAACCAAACTTTTGCCATGAAATGATATTCAAGGACTCTTTGGGATGCATTCCAATTATTCGGGTGAAAAATTTAATATACACATTCATGGGTCCTAGATAACTAATTGTAATAACTTTGATCCTCTGGCTTTTCACATAGCACCATCATCAGTTAAAAAAAGTCACTTTGTCCAATACTTTTGTTTATGACCAAGTATCTGCAAAACTACTGCATTAGTTTCCTGACTCCAAAAAAAAAAAAAAAGCTGGGACACTATGTAAAAAATAATTAAAAGAGAAAACAATCATTGCAAACAAACTGTGTTTACCAACAGCAGGTTTACAAAGTGTTCCTGAGCCCATGTAGTAAAATCCTTCATACAATCATGTGTTCACAAAGTGTTGAACCTCACTCCATCCTCGCTTGTGAACCACTGAGCCTTTCCAGGATGCTCCTTTCATACCCAATCATGATACTATCACCTGTTACCAATCAGCCTGTTTACCTGTGGAATGATCCAAACAGGTGTTTTTGGAGCGTTCCACAGCTTTCCCAGTCTGTTGTTGCTCCTGTCCCAACTTGTTTGAAACGAGTTGCTGCATCAAATTCAGAATAAGCAGATATTTAGAAAAATCGATGAAGCTGATGAGGTCAAAAATTAAATATATTGACTTTGTACTGTTTTCAGTTGAGTACATGTCAAAAAAGATTTGCAAATGATCACATTTTGTTTTGTTTTAAACAGTGTCCCAACTTTTTCTGGAATCAGTGCTGTAACATTCAGTCAGCCTCAGTTGTGCTTTGTGTTTGGAGCTCATTAGCAAATGTTTGCATGCTGATGCTGCAGGCACTTGGTACAGTCCAGTTGGCCACTTCCTGCATTCAACAGCTCTGCTCCAGCAGTTGCACCTTTTGCCGAGGTCTGGCCCGATGTCCCTCCGGCAGCAGCCAGACCCTCAACACTGGAAACTCAAAAAACAAGTGCAATGCGACTGTACAGAAGCTAACTAAATGTGCGTGCTACAACTAATGTACTGTCAACTTATGCTCAATAAATATGTGTTGTATGAAAACAAAAGGTATGTGTCATCCTTTATGATGCTGTCTGCATGTGCAATGTGGATGTCGTGAGGTCAAAAAGGTTAACTAAATGAATAATTAAACGTAAAGAAAACTGAGGTGAATGTAGGAGGGTTACCGACATTTGTGCAAGCTGTGTGGCAGCAGTTGTGGCCATCACACTCATTTGGACAGATTATCATTACAGGAGGAAGTGGGAATCATTCACTGTGCTCCTCTGTGATTTAACTCTCTGTTCGTGATGGCATTTTAATCACTGTGGAATTACAGGACCTCTTCTGTAATAGACATGGACATTTCTGTAGGACTAGCCTCCATACCAGTGCATACCTGTACCTGACATTACAACAGCCCATGTTTGTTAAGCTTTTACGGGATCTTGCTCTCCTCATGTCACTTTCTTTTTCTGCCGTCGTTTAGGTTACCAAACATTTCCAGCATCTTGCATTTTAACACAAAAGTCAAATATTCACACTAAGTTCATAAAATGCAGTAGAAGAAAAAAACTGGAAGACAGCTGATACATCAAACTCACCCCACCTCCCTTAGAGAACTAAATCCAATCCAAATAGGCCTATAGTCTTGCTTTTACACATGGCCTGTTGTCCATAATTGGCAAGAAACACAGCAGCATCTTTCCATATGAAAGAGGAAAAGGTCAGTACTGTGCAACTGTGTCATTTGTTCTGAGCCTCCAGACTGTCTGAAACATCTAAACAAAAAGCTGTCCATCCACTGACTCAGCCCCAATCAACCACACGTTCAGTGAATACTAAATACACAATTCACCACGAGGGAATATCACTGTTGAATCAAAGTATTCAAAAGACTGACCTTCCAGTCAAAAACCTGCCTCCATAAACTCTCAGCTGACACCGTCCCTCATTTGAACTCAGACAAAAGTTTTGGTCATTTTCTACCGAGGGCAACTTCACAAGTAGTGCCATTAAATTCTCTTTCACCCCTGATAGAGCCTCAAATTGAGTGAGTGTGTCTGTGCGCGTTTATGTCCTTAAAGTTTATTGTGTATCATTGTGTGTGTGTGTGCGTGTGTGTGTGTGTGTGTGTGTGCACGCAGTGAGAATGCCCAAGTCTGTGCATTCATGCAGGCCTTTTCCAGCAACAGTGTGTGTGTGTGAGACAGTTCAGGATTTATTTCCAGGCACATTGGGCGTGTCTCAGACTTCTGTGGAGCGTGATTGTGTACGCATGTACTGTGTGTGTGCGTATGTTTCAGTGTTTGTGAGAGGGACTGCACGTCTGCGTGTTACCGTCTCAATAGCCCATTTCCCTGAAGTCATTTCTCATCTCTGTGATGGTCTTTGGTCCAAGGATTCAGGCTCATACTCTAGAGTGGCTTTTTTTTACCACCACCACCACCGCCAAACCACTGCACAAATAAAGCCGGCCTGCCTCAGGTCTCTCAAACATATTTTTTTTATGGTTTCTCTGCGTTATTAGATGGAACAAAGAGGGGGGGAGACAGGAAAGATAGACAGAGTGGCATGCATTTGAACTCAATATGTGATGGGTATCTACAGGATTATATGAAAAAGACTGTCACCTTGCAATTGTATATATATGCATGTGTATATATACACACATATGCACACTTTTGACTTGACTATTAATATGATTTGATTTGGATCCAATATTAATCTTTTTACTGTGAAATACCTGCTCATCGATCGTTGTGGCAATCATCAATTTGTGAAATCATACATGTTCAATTTAAAGTTCTCGTAAACAAACGCAATGTTTACATTTAATGTTTCTTACCAGGATAGTGTGTACGGTTGATGACAAACATGTTTAATAGATTACCTTCCTCAGGAAACATTTGAATTTCTTAGTAATTTATATCAAAGTTTTCGTGTTTTTTCATCCTTCGCATTACTACATCGGTGATGCATGTAGAATGAAGTAATGCATGTGGTGGCGGCAACTGTCAGCACGAAACCAGTGGCTGGAGCGTGTATTGTGTCACCCTTGAGAATATGCATGATTTTGTTTTTTGCTCCATACTGCCAAAACTCCACAGGATACCTTTAACAGCAGGGAGTTTTTCTTAGATAGCTAAAATAAGCTAAGGCTAATTAATACCAGCGGTAACCTAAGGGTGCTTTCACTCCTGTAGTTTGGTTCATCAAAATCTGGTGAGTGACAGCTGATCATGCAGCACTTTAATGCTTCTTATGTTGATGACTGACAGGTGGAAAGAGGAAGAAAAAGAACATCTTGTTCAACGATATTACAGGAGGATTACTCCAGGGTCGTAACGCACACACTTTTCAATGGAGTCACAGTAACAAAATGTTTGTGATCAAAGAAAATCTCAGCACCTATGCCTTGGTGCATACGTGTTACCATGGTTACCAGATTTTAAATAAATAAATGCAGTGCATGTCTGATACAAATTGATTATGTATTGTGAATTGTGACCCAAACAGGTCACGATCAGTTTTTTCTCTCTTTCTGAATGATTCAGCTGTTCTGGTGGGATTATATTCCACATCCACCAGCATATCATAACAAAATATTGGAATATGAACGAGTTTCGCCGCAGATTATGCGTTATACACGCGCCGCTTCTCTGGGGCTAATTTCTTCAAAACGACTCCAAATGCCACCAAAGTTGTCTGGGTGAGTAAATGGTCGTATTTAATGCTACAAATAAGGTGAAGGTTGTAAAAAACCAAAGTTATCTTTTAACTGTCATTAAGAAACATTCCTGTGTTTTTAGCCTTTTTTCGCCTTTTATGGTGTTTTACAATTATTTCATATGAGTTTGAGCCTTGTATTGTTTGTAGCAGTAAAATCACTATGTATGGGTATTCTGATGGCCTATGGCTGAGACACACTAGCTGTATTTGTGTTGTTTACCCACTGCAGCATGTTGACAGCATGTCCTTGTTTTGGGTCCTTTCTGCCCTAATGGTGGAGGCTCCACTATGTTGTGTCCATTCTATATTAGTAATACAGTGGTAGCTGGGGTAAATATATTTCCATCCTGGCCTAACCTGGACCTAACCCTTATATATAATTCCACAGTGCAAGGGAAATACTGGGAAGTATACCCTCCATGCTTTTACACAGTGATGAAAACAGGGATTTTCTGATTATATGAAAAGTGCATTTAGAATATCTTAATTGGGTCTATAAATAAAGAATTTGGACACAAACATGATTAACAGTAAACTGATATAGAGAGCATTAAACTTTTAAAAACGTGTTGGGAATGTCAGACTTTATTTGAAGGAAGTTTAGCACAGCAAAGGTCCAGAGAGTCATGAGCGGTTGCAAAACACACTCTACTCCCACCCTTCATAATCGTAAATTAATACAGTCTAGCCGTTGCTGGCCGCCAGCTACAGGCATGTCAGACCACAACAAAGACATGATGCAATGTGTGGATAAGGCTGGCCAGACCTGATTGCTTCTCACAAATGGAGACAGAACTCATTTTCTGTTGTGATGGATTGCAACAGCAGAGGCTTACAGAGAATCGGAGGCCGGGAAGGGTCAGACTCACTTATGATCATCTGTTTTAGACATGTTTAATCATACCTGAACAGTGGCGATGATAGTAAGAGAGCTCTGTAAAGCTTTGCTACATACAGTTCTTGTGCTTCACACACTGTCTGTGTGGCAGCCTCTGACGGACAAAACAAGGACACACAGTGTCACGCTACCGCAGGACCAGATACATGTGATTGCCTGCCACACATGGAGACAGGACATATTTTATGTTAGGAGAGATTACAGCAGCGAGCTCGGGAGATGGAGAGGAGGTATGGATTTCTGTGTGTGTGTGTGTGTGTGTGTAAGGGGATAAAGTAGAACTGACTTTGTTCCATGCTCGAAAGTCTGCTTGAGAGAGGGGAAAGGTGTTTGGACAGGTTTCTGTGTAACTGCAATTCATTTTATTGCTTTTCCAAAACAGGCAGGAATCAATCGGTGGAAGAGAGGATGACTGGAGGAGTTCACTGTAAAAGTGTCAATGACTCTGAGTATAGCACAGCTTTCACGCTTGGGACAGTCAGATCATTAACGATGTGCTGTGAATTTCTGTAGTGATTACATGACATAAATAGTTCCGTCCACAGCTCCTAGACCTTGATTTTGATCCAAACGTGCTAGCGCTTTAAAAGTATGCAGGGCTTTTCATATCAACATGAAACATCTCACACTAAACTTTCTGTTGTGGTCATCTTAAAGGCTGTGGTGGTTCACAGCACACGGTTGGTGCAAATGTGTTTAGGGACGGGTGGGGCTATGTGGGACTGAGTGGCAGCTATTCAAAAGAAGCAAATTAATCAAACGTATTTAAAGCATTAGCTCAGTAGGCGCCAGCAGAGGACGCTCGCAGCCAGCAGGCAGTGACAGAATGACGTCAAATTAAAGAAGAAAACCAATGATGGTGAAGCCAGCCAACATGTGTAAAGACAAAACAGTCCACAACCTTCCCATGGTCCAAAGAGAGAGAACAAGAGGAGGACTCTCAAAACTCTGCCTTGCAATCACTGATTGATAAGGCAAGATCATTTGCAATCAAAGGCCTTTCTGCGCTGTAGGTCATTGGCCATTGACTGTGTTCGTTCATTTGTTTAACAAGCTGCTACATGACTTAACAAAGCTGCCTCTGCTTGACATTTGCAGTTTTGGAGTTTGTGTTAATGAAGCACTTTGTTCAGACCTAAAGCGGCCTGCTAAGCTGTGTTGTATTATGCACTCTGTCCAGTTTCTGCATTGTTACAAAATAAGTTCTCAACAGATATGAAGTTTGTGCTGTCAGATCAGTCTGGGCATAACTGCTATGAAATATTTGCATTTAGTAAAACTTCTAATCTTAAAAGACTTGTTTTTTCATGGTTGAATAAAAGAGAAATTAGGGCACACCTCAGCCATTCTGCTATTTCTAGCTGCTACTGGGCTGAGCATAACATTGATTCCACTGCCTTGGCTGTCATGGCGTCAGCTTGGTCTTAACGTAATTTTTTTCTGTCCATTTTTGCCTGAAAATCACGACCCTGTCTGTCCCTCCAGATCTTTGATATTCCCGGTCTCACCACCAGTCACCCTCAGTGTGTTACATACCTGCACTATATCCCCACACCCACCAACGCACCGGCTCCTTATTTCCCAGTGTATACGTTCTATTCAAACCTGCTCATGTCCACTTGCTCCCTGCCAGATGGGCTGTTGCGCCAACTTTTTGCCTATTTTCTGCCCCCTTTTGGACTCGTTTGCCTGCTGCCAACCTGTGCTTGCCTCATCATCACAGTGAATAGCCTGCGAGTCGTGTTTTTGTGTCCCGGGTGTTGTTTTAGTGAGCAGTTGCATTGGGCCCGTTAGGAAACAGGTTTCACGAACCTGTTGCCGATGTTTGACATTTGTGTTGGAAGCAGATTAAACAGAGCTGTGCTGACATCCATTTACGGCTAATTGAGTGAGTGAGCATTTGGCTCGTGCACAAGCGCGCAATTTCATGCTGACTAAGATCCCTAACATGGAATAATGAGCATGCTGGGTATTATAAATCTGACGGTAACACTGGGTATTCATTTCTCTAATTATGTACAAAGTTTATCCTGCGTGGACTTTTATGAGTCTGCTTTGTCCCGAGCTTCACATAAATGTCCTGGGGAGTGTTCTGATGGTCGGTGGTTAATACTCATCCACAGTTTGACTTCAGCATATACTGGTGTAGGATTGTTGTCTGGCAGAATACATTATCGAGCTCAGACAGTGCAACAAACCAGATGTCAACCACAGCAAGGAATCAGTCACTGTTGTAGGCACTGGAGCCACAGTCTCATTCCAGAAGCAGAGCTGTGAAACTAGCATGCATGCCTGAAAATAACCTTTAAAGCTCAGAAAGCTCTTCCCAGGCATGTATGCTAGTATGAATAAATTACATTGCAGTAGCGTCTATAGCCTCACAGTTTCATGTCAAAAACTTTCACTAACTTTCTGCTGCGATCAGTTTAGTTGCTAGTTTCTGCAGGGAGATTGTTCAAAGAGGTAATATATAGTCTGCGGTGGAGGGAGGGAGCTGGCCACAAGTTGCCAAAGGCCATGTGAGGATTACACAAGAGGCCAGACTACACAAGTTTGCATGCAATCCTGTTTTTTAATGTGGCCCCAAGTCTTATTTTAGTATTTCTGTGAAATTTAGGATTTAAATATTGAGTCACATCTGAGTTATGAATAGCAGAAGTCGCACGCACATTTTATTAATCTGCTTTTCTCTCTCCCAAATCTGACGTAAAACATGAGACTTAAATAGGAAGTACAGCGTGCTGTGTAATTCCCACTAGAACTGATTTTAATTGCATGCATAAGCTATGCCCTCCGAATAAATTCCATTCTGCTGCTCTTATTAAATTAAATACATTTCAGACATGGAAACTTTGAAAATTATGTATCCCATGCTTTAGGCTTTTGGCTGTCCATGACCTGAACTTAGATTGAACTTATAGCTTATTTTAGCTCGCGATATTTTAAATACCGCAGTGGACAAATTAACTCTCTGTTACTGCATTTTCTATTTGAAGTTGAAGAATTCATTGAAAAGTGCTGATTTAATTTTGAAAATCACTGTATTTGTTTTACATATGGATCACCGATCAATATTAGTGTCATGTATCTGATATATAGTAAAAATGAAGTCTAAACTGAAATCTGAACATTTCTATCAAATGCCAGGTACTTTCTTTGTCTGCCTGTACTGTGCTGAAGAGTAAGAGCTCCCCAGTGCATCAGTGCCACACTCCATGGCTCAGTGGTGCAGCTGTTATTCAGGAAACCTCACAGACTCGCAGATGATCATAAAGATTACTAACTGATCAGCATGTCTTGAAAGCTTGCTGTCCGTCCCCAGTGTGTTGGCTTGAGAAGTCAGTATCATTTCATCATTTCAGTTTGTCTCCTCAAGAAGATCAAAGAAAATTATTTCACGATCATCTTCGCTGACGTACGTATGAAGGTTCAGTTCATGGAATTATATTTTTAAATAGTGGATTCCAGTTGACATAGACTACTATTACTAAATTACTTCATTTGCTCTACTTTTTCCTCCTGAAGAGGAATTCAAAAGCTGTAGAGCACTGTTGCACTGATCACTGTGGGATCCACAATGCCACTAATAGGAAAAACCTCTGATTTCCACAGAAAAGCCTGTGTGTTATTTCAAACTTCATGATTTGACTGTTTTGTGAAATAAAGCTGTGGGATGCAGACTTATTATACTTATACTGTGGATTATCAGCTAGATGTTGTTTGTTTATGAAATGAAGTAGGTCTCTAATTGTTTAACTGACATGAATTGGTGCCTATGTGTTGCCTTTGTTTTGTTTATGCATATATTAACATGTGTTTGTGTGAGGCTGTGTGTGCTATGCTATATATTTACTATTTATATGTACTGCAGGCTGCCTGTATATGTTTTCATTTGCATGAATCCAGCATACTGTGGTGTAAAATGTTGGTAGATAAACGCATCAGAGTTTTGGCATGCTGTTTAATAATCCCATGGGGAATAAGTCATGTAAATGTCCAAACACAAAAACATTCATTAGTTGAATCATATTGGAGGGACAAGTATTCATTCTGTTTGATATCAAGTGGTTTCAAGCGGATCACACATTTCTGCACCAGAAGTAGGAGGTCCCCCATCCCCCGCTTTAGGCCCCTGTCCCACATTCTTTTTAAATGATGGCAATCCCTGTATCCCTGAAATGCTCTCATATTGTTTCACTCACTGTACGAAGGTGCTTCATTCATTCCATTCTGTGTCTACACCACAAGCGTATCAGACATGTTTCTGTTACAGGCACGCTCTCATTTTGATCTGTGCAGCTGTCTCAGCTCCATGCCAGCTCGTGTCTCAGCTGCATCTCATGGGCGTAACCACGACCTGAAGGCTGAATATTTACACTTCAAGTCTATATTTTCATCAATATGAAGGTGAACACGAGGTTGATGCACCCCCAAAAGCGGAAGTGAATACATATATATCTCTATATTTTGCAACTTAGGTGGAGCAGAGAGCAGCACCTGTTTGGAATGTAGGTTATCAAGCCTAATACAGTTTGCTGTGTTATGTTCCTAAATGCAAGTGGTACTTTTTGAACAAGCTGCTTTATTGTGATTTCTGTGCTGGTTTATAGTTTGAACCCTTAGTGAGGTGGTTGTTAATTTCTTGACATCAGATGTAGTTTCACCCACTGTTTGCTCCTCCTAACTTCTGAAATGAATCCAGAGGCTTTGCTCAGAGGGGGAAAACTAACGTCCTTTAAGAAGCTGATACTGTTGTCAAGGCAAGTTTAAGTTTTAAGTTTAAGCTGCAATCAAGCGCACAGGGAGCATATTGGGGGGGTTAAGTGCCTTGCTCAAGGGCACATCAGCCGGCTAATGGAGGGGAAGGGAATACTCCACCACACCCACATTTTTCTGCCGGTCCGGTGGGGGAACCGGCAATCTTCCGACCACAAGCTTCCCCCCAACTTAGTTAAGTAATGTAATGTTAAAATAAAATATCTGAAACATGGTATTTGTCAATTTTTTTTTTTTTTCTCAAAGATGTTTTTATTGAATTTTTTCACAAATATATGGTACAGGTATAAAGTAGTGACAGGCAGCTTGTAATATACTCAGTCAAGCAGAACAAAAAGAAAATAATCCTGTCCATGCACAGTAGGGAAAGAGTAAAAACACAAAACAAAAGACCTTATCTAACCCACCCAACCCACCCATCATTTCCAAGCCAGATTATATATAAAACAATCAACAAAACAAGTAGATCAATTGTATTTAATTCCTGGAGAGACACATGTGACCGCTGGATGTCGGGTTCCAATCTAGGAAGGTAAGAAACAAGTAAAATGATAATAATAAATAAATAAAATAAAGTAAAAAGATAGATATATGTATAAATTATGAACCCACACATTGACCAAAAGGAGGCATCAAAGAGAGGACCAATTTATACACTTGGATTGCTGATGTAAAAACAGGGAACAGAGTGTTAGAGAGGGATCAGATCCCTAGCTAATTTGACGGTTATGAAAGTTTTTCAGAAAAGGTCCCCACACATTTTGAAACTTTTCTTTGGAGTTACAAAGTGAGTAATGTATTTTTTCAAGGTTTAAGCAAGACATAACATCTCTCAACCACTGAGCGTGTGTGGGCGGGGCAGCATCCTTCCACCTCAGCAATATTGCACGTCTGGCCAAGAGAGAGGCAAAGGACAGCATTTGGCGTTTCGCTGGGGTCAGGAGTGCATCTATATCATTTGTAGTGCCAAAAAGAGCAATCAGAGGGTTGGGTTCCAAGTCCAAGCTGATAATTACAGATAACGTTTGGAAGACTTCCCTCCAGTATTTCTCCAAGCTAGGACAACTCCAAAACATGTGAATGAGTGAAGCTTCCTCTCGCTTACATTTGTCGCAGCAGGGATCTACATCTGGGTAATAACGAGATAATTTTGATTTGGATATATGTGTCCTGTGTACAACTTTGAATTGTAACAAGCAATGTTGGGCACACTCTTAAAATATTTTCATATTTTAAGAGTGGCTGCCGCTGTTTATGTTTCTCTGTTCATCGTTGGAAATAAAGTGTCTTCTTTGCCAGGAGCTGGTGTGCAAATCTCTCTGTGCAGCGCTAAAAGTGGCTGGAAATGTTTTCATGTTTTCTTTTTCCTGATTTACAGCTTCATGTACCTTTGCTGGGTTACACATTCTCAGCAAACATAATCAGAAAGCAATGAAAACTGATTACTCTAGTGTGACAGTTGAGATGGAGAGCTCTCCCAGCTGCAGAATATGTTTGTGTGATTGCTCCAAATCAATGAATATGTTTGGAGCAGCCAATTTCCTCATATCATAGCAAGCGTGCTTCGTCGGCCTCGGGGTTAATTTGGGCATCACTTGGTGCTGGCTGCTGAGCTACAAATGGAAAATAGATGCAAATGAAGACAGCTATCCTGCTGCACCTTTAATATTAACGCCGCTCCTGAAGGGGCTTGTTATCTTGGGCAGGGGCTGGATTTTTTACAGTAAGAGGAGCAAAGGGTTAAGTTTATATGATGCCACTAATAATGAAACGCTTGGGGTGAGATACACGTTCAGGTTGATCATCTTATATTGGCCCACGGGAATGGCAGCATTCCACCACGTTTAAGAAAGGCATGTGTGTGTCCCACTTTATCAGTGTCGTCCTGTTCCTCATGAGTAAAATTAGCCAGTGTTTTATGGTGATCCAGGTGACATGTATGTGCCAACTATGGTTTGTCCCACTCACTTTAAGTGGGAGAAGAATCACAAAGTTTACTGTTGCTTGTGGAATTACGTTGCCTATGTTATTCATAGGTCATGGTGCAAAGGATTCATATTGTAGGTGTTGACACTTGACATTTATTGACATGGATTGGCTGGAAAATTGAATAAAATCAGTAATTTTTAACCATGCTACCAGCATGCCTCTAAGAATGCCCATGTCGGTTGGTCAGCTTCAGTCTCATTATAAAGATTTAACTTCATGTCTGCTGCCACTCTGTTTAACTGTGTTTTGTTCACACGGTCTGCGTCTTCATTTTCTGGGGTCCCACAGACCCCACTGCTGTTTGTGAAAAAAAAATGTCGTAAAAATAATTGCACAGTCTATCCAATTCTTGGTTTTATGGATGGCAGTAACTCTGTGTCTGTCAGTCCGTCCATCGGTTTTTTCCAGACTGAAACAAGTTTTTTCTTCAGTGCCACGAGCTGGTCAAAGTTTCCACTTTCTAAAGTTGTCAATATATTGGCATCTACTTCCAAATCCAGAAGGTCATTTAAACACACTTACCACTGTTATGAAGATATTACCACAATATCCAAAGACTCTTCAACACATCCGGATTGAAGTTATTCCATCCACTGAATGATAAAACTAAAAAATTAGAAAGTTATCCCAGGTTTTCAAATGAAAACATAGATGGGGGTCTGCTGCCTGATTAACTGGTTAACTGGTTAAACAACTTTTTGAACAATTTTGGCCGATGACTAAAAAGGTTAAATTTAGCAATACATTAAGGTATTCACAAAAAAAATGCAACTTTTATATTTATGTATATTTCTATGCATGAGAGCAGCCACAAGCTTTAGTGGATTTTTCTCACATGGATGAAGCTGTTAAATGGAGTCTTGACACTTCCCCCAAAGTTTGAAAAGTGAAAATAGTTGTGAAGGAATAAAAAAAAAAAAAAAAAGTCACACCTATCTTTGACAGAATAATTATAATTCACTGCACAAAACATGAAGAAGCTTTTAACAATCATTAACACTCCTGACTGACGCATCAGCTCACCGTGGCTCCCGTGAAGACCCTGCTGCCGCTGCTTCTCCTCACTTCTGCCTCGCCAAAGTCATTTAGCAGTCCACTGTAAAAGATTTCTATAGTTTAAGAGCAAATCCCGCCTGAGTCGTTGCCATACTGTATGAAAGCAATAAGCTGCTTTGAAAAGGCTTTAAATGCCTCATTCACTTCACTCAGTTATTTAAGGGACGCTTTCAGGTGTATTTTCTTCATATCAAGTCTGACTATTCTGTACTCCACAAGAAGAAAAAAACTGCACTAAGACGATTATATTTGATATACGGCTGTCCAATCCATCGTGACTAAACCTGTTAGAAATGAAAACTGAAAGTGTTTGAATAGCAGAGGTGCTGTCTCACAAAAACAAAAAAAGCCCCTCTTATTTCCCAAACTTCTGAAGAATAAAAATGTCTTATCTTTAGAGCGGTGCATGTGTAGCGTTTAGTGAGGTTCCATTAGGCTTCAAAGAGTTCTGGGGTCATAAAACTGTGTGTTGTTCCTTACATTATCATGACAAAAGGGCTATAGAGTATGGATGTGACAGCTGTCTTATTCTTGTAGCTTCTGTGAACACTAAAACTCACTGAAGTGTCAAAATTATGAAAAGTGCAGTCATAATGCAGGGGATGAGACTTTTCTCTCACTTTTATAGCAGTGGGTGGTTATGTCATGTATTTATAAAACTGTGCATATACAGTATGTGTGTGTGTGTGCGCGCGCGTGTGCCTAAATTCCTTGGCAGGTCTTCCATTATTTAAAAAAAACAACGATGCACTCAGCGCACGCTCCACTTGCATATGCATGCAGAATCCTACAAATCACATTCCATGAATAAAGAGGACAGCACGGCTTGCCTATTTAGCATTTTTCTGCCATTAATAACATCAGTCATTTTAAGAATTTATGTTAGTGTGATTTTCCTGCACAGCCACTCCGAGGCACGCGGAGAGCACGCCAACCTGCCGCTCATTCAAGCTAAACTACGTCAGGTCTTCACATACATAAAAACAAAAAATCATGCGCTGTTAATATCTGTATTTCATTAAAATGCTACTTGTTATACCTGCCCTTGTATTTGTAGTATGCTGTGGTTTGCTGTATGTTACTGTGTCCTGGAAATGTGTTGTTAAAACGAGCCACTGAAAAGTGGCTCAAAAACTACAACTAGAATTGTAAATGTTTGTATTTTCTGTACTTTTTAATTATGCCGGCACAGTACAGCTTATATTTGGATCATATCTTTCCTGCTGCTGTGTAACAGCTACAGCTCTTTAATAAACTCAAAGGAAAGAATCCTGCATACGGGACTTGTGGGAAACAAGCTGAACTTAGCTCAGAACTGAATTTTCTTTATTAATCAAAGTGCAGGCTGAGAAACTGGAGAGCCAAGTACTTCATACATACATGAGCTAAAGCTTTCAAAGCTGTGTTAGTAAATGTGAACTCATCCTTTCTTTACCGAAGGCTCGTCGCTATGATCCCGTAATATCACATCTTTGCCGTGAAGTCCGACTCCTGCAGCACAACCTTACTTTAAAGAATGAACAAATGGCGTTCTCTACTGGTTAAACTGACCTTTGACCCCACGAAGGGCAAGCTGTGGTTTAAAGAGCCCATATGGGCAAGTGAGGTTACAGCGCAGGTTGCGTTCATGCACGGCTGATATTGATTCACTTAACAAATGCAGCCTGAACCGATATATTGATTCAATTCAATGAACGTACATCATCGAGTAGCACCCTGTTGTTTTCCACCGCAGGCTGTTTCAAAAGTTTAACGCACTGCTCTGGTTTCAGGCTTCAGACTTTCTTTTTCCCCTCAGTTATTTATCGAGCTGTCGAAGGTCATCTTAATCATATAATGGAGTGGTATTTTAAGTTGTGCTTTGCCTTTGAAAATAATCAAAGAGATTAGTTAAGTGAGCAAGGTTAGACAATAATATTGAGTACTGAGACATTAGCTTGCCGCACGTCAGAATCAAGCAGACAGTAAACGAGTCAGTGTGCTTTCTTCATTTCGTTTTCCTTCTGTGGGCGCAGATGAGCTGCGGCTGATCGCAGCCACTTTATCAGAGCCGGGAGCCGGGCTGCGCTCGCTTCAACAGCACTCCACGCTAAGTGACAGTTAAAAGCACGGGCAAAAACAGTGCCGTGTGCGGCAGGTGCTGCGGCCCACACACGAGTGCACGCTCATGCACGTGCACGCACACACGCTCCATATAAGAAGCATGATAATGTGACAATGACTTCAGTGTCAACTCAAGAGGATGTAGAGACAGTCGGCTGCAGTCTCTCACATCAAACGGAGGCAGCAGGCATCTGCTGAATGGCAGCTGGGGAGGTTGTGTGAGTGTGTGTGTGAGTGAATGTGTTTGTGTGTGAGTGTGTGTTAGTGTGTGTGTGTGAGAGAGAGAGAGAGGGAGAGTAGTTGATGGAGAATAAAACGAATTATCAACCACTGGTAACATCACATAAACGCGCTCTCTGCCTTTGTTATATCAGACAGTGTCTACTCATTCTGGGATGGCGATTACTGCACTGACCTGTTTAATGCTATCAAAGAACAATTATTTAATTTCATCATTTATTGTTCGAGTTTTATTTACGTAGAATCACCTCTCACCGTTCTACCTTATTAACACTGTAACACATATTGACACATCTTGCAAATGAAGCAGCATTAGCATTCATTTGGAGTTGTGTTTTTGTCCAATATTCACTTTGTTTCCTTTGTATCACGTGACTGCTTGTATTGCTCACCGATTATAATGATGGAAAGGTAGCCAAGCATGAAAATGAGACTGAAGCATATAAAGCTCTACAAAAAAATGCTTCACATAAAGACTCCATTACATTTTAGGCCTTAAAGTCTATTGAATTATGTATGAAGGTGGATCTCAGGCACTAAAAAGTACTAAGACAAAGCACAAAGGTCATCAAAGACAATCCCAAGGCTCATCAAGGTCATAGACACACTGTGAATATCATTTGCTCTGGAATCCATTGGCCATTATTTAGTTTTCATGGCTCTATCTCAAACATCATCTTGGTATATTGACCCCTGGAAACAAAAAACACACAGACACTGACACAATGAATATAGCACCTCTCAGAGAGGTGTGAGTTGTTTTTCCATCATGGATTAACCCACATGAAAGAAGTTCTTTCCTGCCCTTCAGGGATTTGTGTCACCCTGCCTTGAACTCATAACTTAAACTGACAGCAGTATCATCCTTCCATTCTGCAATTCAAGATTCTCCTTTAGGAACCGCAGCATAATGAGGAAAGCCGGACTATACATTAAACATATATTTCTGCAAAGCAGCAATGGCAATCTATGGCCATGTTGGAGAGAGTGTGTGCAGCGTGTGTGTGTGTGTCAGAGGGACAGATGCTGGCGTAGCGGGTGCACCGTCCCCTGACAGGCGACAACCCTAGCTGCTTTGAAAACCTTATGGCCAACAGAGCGGGGTCATATTGTTAGTTAAATACTTTTTGGTCCTCCAGGGGCGATGGATTTAACCTGCCTGACAAACCGTATGGTGGACTGACCGGTGCCATGTTGGTAGAAAACAACAGGGGTCCAAGGCATTTTTTAACCCTTTAAGAAGTGACGATGTGGAAAAGTGATGAACGTTTCATTTTTCCACCTCAGAGAGACAGCTAAAGCACGACCCACTTCTTTAAAAAAAAAAAAAAAAGCTGAAAAACTAATTCATGCCTTTATTTCAAGCCGACTTGATTACTGTAATGCATTATTTACAGGCCTCCTAAAAAAAAAAAAAAAAAAAAACCCTCTGAGCTCATTGAAAACTCTGCAGCTCGTCTATTAACCAGAACCAAGAGGAGAGAGCATGTTAGTCCAGTTTTAGCCCACTGGCTTCCTGTAACATTCAGAACTGATTTCAAGGTCCTCCTCCTTGTATACAAAGCCCTGAATGGACCAGGACCAAGCTTCATCTCGAACTCCCTCTTTAGTTATTTGCTTTCAGGAAAACTGATCTGGTGCTGGTCTACTGTGTCGCAGAGATCAGTTCACACAGTTGTTTATTGAAAACACCCAAGAACCAGTTCGCAGAGTGTTAAACAAACAGGCTAAGAAATTATTCTAGGCAAAAGGCTATATCAATAATAATATCTATAATAAGAAAAACAACAAAGAACAGAAAATGCTCACTCGGAGGAAAAACTAAGAATCTCTGTGGCTATGAAAACAGAAACAAAAGGCGCTCCCGAAGGAGGAAAACTCAAAGGCTATGAAAACGGAAATGACTAAACAAGACTAGGTAAGGAAAACTATAAAATCAAAATACACTCCTAAATAATGGAGGAACTAGAAACAAAGTAACAAAACCAATACAACAGAAAATCACTCTATAATGAGGAAAACAATTCGGCTATGATCTAAACAGTGAAAATAAAACAAAGAACTATATTATCAAAATTACAAACAAAAACACTCACGAAGAGGAAACAAGAACTTACGGACAATAACTGTGGCTGTGACACGGTCAAGGGAGTAGACAGGCTTGGGTGAATTGCCGACGGACAAAGACACACTGGCACAAGACAAGGGAGACGCAGATTATTTAACACGTGGAGGGTAATCAGGAACAGGTGGAGACACCAGGTGATCGGGGCACATGAGGAAGGGGAAGTGCTCTGAAACGAGAGGAGAGTTAGACCTTCAAAATAAAACAGGAAATGACAAGACAAAAAACCCCATGACGAGACAGACCTCACCGTATTGTGACATACTGGAGGTTTCTAGCAACAGTCGAAAGAAAATTGGGGATGCAGTCTTTGTGCACTGAGGCCTAAAGCTCTGGAATAAACTGCTGCAGATATCAGGGAAGCAGCTAGCTAAATACTTTCAAAACAAGGCGTATGTATTGGTTCCTGATACAGGTCTAAATAAATATATTTGATGTAGATCTGTCTCCCTCTGTGAATTAGCACTGGCAGGGTTTTTTAGTCTCTGTCAGTGACAGCTGGCTCCACTGTGCAACAGTCTCAGAGGACAAAACTGCAGAAACCAAAAAGCACTGGACAGACATGTTAGCGTAGAAACAGACGATGTTTCCATGTTGTCTTACTGTTGGTATCGCTTTCCATTTTCCACAGAGCTCAACAACTACCAAACAAGCTGCATCTGTTTCCAGATTTCCACGAAGAAGCCATCAACATCACTGTCGAAGTAAGAGAGAAAAATGAAGCATGTTCACTGAAGATTTGCAAAAGTAAAACTGTCAGCATTTTATATCGAGTAAAAACACAAAGTTATATTGTTTTGTGCAAACAAGTAACTACAGCAGGGGCTGTTGTCGGGGTGGAGGCGGAGCAGAAGAAAACATCAGGAGAAAAAGCGTGAGTTCATTCATTCATGTAATCTATAACGAACAAACAGTCCCAGCCTGACTGAATCACCAGCAGTTTGTTCTTCTCCTTTCTTTCAGAGTCACTGGCAGACACACTTGTCAACATTTGGATTTCGATATGAGTGAAATTTCTCTTCCATTTAGACACACAGTGAATGTTTGAATCACTAGTTCCTACAATAAGTGCCCGCAGTCAGGTGGTCAGGATCACTTTCCTGGTTGAAAGCGAGATGCTGTGAACACCCCTGCACTCATTGGTGGAGCATGATGAACACTGGTGCTTGGCAGATTTGCCATGCTGGCTCGCATCACTGTTCGCTTTGTGTGATAAACTAAAACCAGTGTTTCATATTTTACAAACAGCACGACTTTGACCGACCGTTGCTCGTCATTAAGTAAGCCTCCTCCCACTTGGTGAGACACTTGAACAAACTTTTAGTGTTTTTTGCAGGAAGGATACTCCATCCCTCTCACATTCATCTATCTTTTCTTCTTCTTCTTCTTCCATTGGCAGGTGTCGTTTTGAGTGCTGACTTCCTGTCAACGTTAAATATACAGGAGAATCCTGGGAAATATGGGAGGGCTGACAAGTCTGTTGGTGGGTTTGTATGAAACAGAAGGATGGACATCTACAGCTCGACATTAACTTGTATGTATGAGTTACCTGAAGAAGTGATGGTCTTAAAGTTGAAGCAGGCATCATGGACAAACACAAAGTTGGCTAAGTAAAAACACTGATGTGTGTTTTTCTGTGTTTGCGGGAGTGACAGTAACAGAGAAACTTAGTGGGGATTTGTGGCTGCAAACCGTTGTGCTAATCTCAGTGTCAGGGATAAACTGGCAGCGCTGCTGCTTCTATTCATGCTGCAGTTCAACCGTTGACAGTGAGGACGGTATTTCGTTGCTGCAGAGTAAAATCTTATGTTCATTGATAAAGTCTGACTCAAGGCGTGTGCTCTCTCGGTGCTGACGTGATGTTGATATTGTTGCCGTCTGGCAGATTATTGTGTGGATTAAGACCTTACACAACCTCTTAATTCTCTGTGGTAAACTAGTATGTGTCGAAGAACAAAGAAAACTTTAGTATCTATGCAGACTAGAGATGCAACAAGCAAATATTTTCATTTTTAGTGATTGATTAATAGATTAATCGTTAGTCTATCAAAAATGAGTGAAAAAATGTACATTGCAACTTCCCAGAGTTCAAGGGAATGTCTTAATATTTTTATTTTCATAGACTAACAGTCTAAAACTTGCAAATTTGTCATGTTCTGCTTGGAAACTGATTGAAAGGATTAGGGCAGAGCAGGGTGATTTGAGCCTGTGGGGAAGCTGAGCTACCACTTGTTTTTGGGGAACCGTGTACAAAATCAGCCATCTGACCGCACATTTTTGAAATGAAGTGACATCTTTGAAATTTAGATCATAAAACATCATGCCACTCTTCTATAAATGGAAGGCAGGCAGGGCTTAAAGATTTGGACAGGTACAGAATGGGAAGTCCATACGTCAGATGGCAAGGGACGTCAAAGCGACGGGATTGGTTTAAAAAGATACATGGAGCTGACACAGCTAGGACAAGTTCAGGCTGAAAGATGAATGAACCAGCTTGCCCCACCTCACAAGAGGCAGGAGGGGCACTAACATAAGCTGCTGGAAATACCATCTCCTCTGTCAAGCACACTTCAGTGACATTACAGCAACCATGCAAATTCTACATCTCAGGTCATGTGATGATCATGTGATTACTTGGTGTGTATTTCTTCTCCTGTTACTTCCTGTCACTTTCCAACTGATGATGGTGTTTGAATGAACACCAAACCATGTTGCTGACTGTTCCTTTAATAGTTTAAAGATTTTAATACACCTTTTTTAACAGTTTATAACATGGATGTCTCATGAAATAAACCCACCCAGCATAGAGACAAGTGCCCACAAAATGAATGCTCGCCCACTATGTTGAATGAATACTGTTAAAAAAAACTGTTTAAAAAAAACAGCTACAACAGTCAAAAAAAAAAAAAAAAGCTACCAAATTGGGCAACTATTTTGAGATTATATCTTAAGTTGTTAAGTAAAGCTGCAATGGTTCAATGAAAGATAAATGATGACCGTAGAGGCTAATCAGCTTTTAACATTTTCTAGGACGTGGCTAATTCATGAGTTTTGGGTGTACCACCATCTGTCATGCACTCCTGAAGCAACGTCTCTGAGAAGAGCCACAGCCTGTAATGGGCACAGCGTGGGGGAGTTATTTAATAACCTCACTGAAGTGATGTACAGGTTACATTATGATTGACCGACCAGGCAGACACATTTACTGACTAAACCTGCAACCTCAAACAGCTTTAAACTTCTGTGATTAAAGTTCAGTTTGAATCTCATTCTAGGTGTAGTTTCCCTCAACACATGATCTACTCTCTCATGGATGACACTGGTTTTATAGTACAGACACCCAAGCAGATTGTAACGGTGATGGGGAAGAAAGAAGTAAGAGGGTTCGGTAACATCTGCTGAAAGAGAGGAGCAGGACACTGTGGCCTCTAAATGCCCCTGGAAATGCAGTCCCACCATTGTTCATCTTTTCTGTCTCAAAGACCGCTTCATCAGGGGATCGGCAGCAGGATCCATAGGTCATGTTTCAGAGGCAATGCTCCCCTGATCAGCCGGCTCTGCTCATTCTTGATAATCTTGATCACATTTCACTGAAGGCTGTGAAAACGCCGTTGACATGCTCACTCTGCCACGTCACACCTCCCACTGCTGACAACCCTTCGACAAAACAGTCAACCAACCACGACAGAGCCATGGATGGTCAGATGCCTCCAAACCCTGGTAAAACCACAACAATACAAGACATTTCAGGACTTGTGAAGGAAGCATTCATGTCTGTGATGACACCAGGCAATATCTTGTCAGGATCCACAGTGAGGGCATACTCCCGCTCTACGGGTTTTTTTTTTTTTTTTTTCATTTTTCCAGATGAAAAATGTGCCCCATCCATGGTCACTGACAGCCAGTAATAGATCACTGTGATAACGGCAACATACCAAGATTTTCTGTCCAGTACAACACCACATTCATCCCTTTTTAGGGGATTTTAATAATAAGTTTACAGACATCTCAGGTGATACTGTATCTTGTCAAGAAAATGTGAGACCTGCTGTAAAACTGCCCTTACTGGCCTGTTTTATACACCTGATTTTAAAACAAAATACATTTTGAGTGTAATTCATGCCATTTATGATAGTATTTGAATCACTGGCTTCATTGACTGCACAAGCCACCAGATAGGAATTATTTATGTTCATCATTTAAAAGCACACCCACAAATACAATGCAGCCCATTCAACTCTCAGTACTGAACATACAGTTAGGCCCATCCCTACCCGCCCAGCAACACACATACGTGAGTGAGTTCATTTGCAGCTGTCTGGGTCCGACTTTCAATCCTGATGAAATCTATTCTGTAGATCTGCTGAGGCAGCAACAGTTTGAGACAAGAGCAATGACGGATGGAGGAGGAGCATGGACAAAAAGAAACTGAGAGGGTACTGGAGTAAGGCAGGAATGAGTGCTAAGAAGATGATGATGGAGGTGTGGAAGGCATGGAAAAGGGAAGAGAAGGGAATCTCTGCCATTGTCAGTAATGACAAGCTCAAAGGAAGTGCTTTAATAAAAAGGTTTCGACTAACGCTGTGGTCTCATTTTTGGCCGAGGATGAGCGAAAGCCCTGTCTTGACAAGAAGTGCTTCAGGAATGGAACATGTAATAGTATTTTCGGATTGACACGGAGCTGAAAAGGGCTACAATTTTCTGGGTTTCATTTGCCCCGCTGTCATGAAACTGTTCAATCCAGAGAGCAGGCTGGAAGCCTTTCACTGTCCCTGGAACAGCATGAAAACGGGAAAAGCAGGGAGTAGGGGGATATATTGTCACATGAGTCATGTATTGACTCTGTAACTAATAGAACAGATGTTGTGTATTGACAGGAAGGCTTAGGCTTCTCATTAGCAAAGTCATTTATTATGGTTAGCTGTTGCTGTATTGACAATGAGGTCAGTGTGTGGCGGCCTGAGGTGGTGTAAAGATTGCATGTGAAGGTTCTGGAGACCTTTCCTGTAGTTAGTGCATCAACCTATTATAAGACTGAATCACAAACTTCCTCATGGATTGCGTTCACGCCGCCCTCGATGCTGCTACAACAGTGCTTCTTATTTGCAGTGGTGAAGATCAAGACTTAAGGAATGAATGCTTGGCAAAATAGCCTCTGGAGTCTGTCAGCCTTCCCACTGTCTGCATATTATAAAAGACTACTTTTGTCTGGAAAGAAATTGGTGTCATGAAGCTACAGAATGTGGGCAGAGTGGATGACAGCAAAAGACAGTAAGAGAAGTTGAAGTGAAGCTGGTTAACGTCAGTGAAATCTGAAAGAGCCTGATTAAAAGCCAGTGGGATGAATTCAGTAGGTTGCCAGACATTTGGGATGTTATACAGACCGTTTCTCATTTCTCATTTCTCTCATGTCCCTGTTCAGTTATCTTTCCCTGTGTTTTAAGGAAACCCAATGCATTTCCACAACCATTACTTTTAACAAGTATCTCAAACATCTGACAAACCTTGGACAAATAGAATTAGTTAATATTAGGCCTTGTTGCAACAAAAGCATCTTAATATAATGTATTTGGTGAAATGAGCTGTAGCAGTATTTGCTGGATGGAATCAAAACCTGTGCAAAGAATAGCCTGGTTCAATGTTTGACTGCCTCAACACAACCTATAAAAAGCACTGCATTGCACACATTTATTGAAGCACACTTTCTTGGTACTTAAACGTCATGATTCCTCTGTTAATGCCACGATCACTGTGGCAAGGTATAAAACCAGTGTTGCTCTTATTGTTTCCTAGATTACTAAAATCCTGTCTTCTCTTATTTCGTGGGAGTGGATTTCCTGGGCTGTGGTCAACCCTCTCAGTCACCAAACTAACTTTTCAAATTGACAGCAGTCACATGAGAGGGAGGACTTTGCATGAGGTAGCACTCATGAATGAAGAGCTATTGAGCTCTACTACTGAGCTCAGTACTGAACGTACTGAGCCACCAGCTCGGATGCTACAGACTCCAATATTCATTCTCTTATATTTCCCTCCACGTTTTAGACTTTTTACTCAAGTACCAGTAGGATTGGAGATTAGGCTTTCATAACTCCAGAAATGGAGAGATTCTTTAAAAAGACATGCATGGTGTAGGGCATTTGCTTTTTGGCAATTTGGTTGAACTTTGGCTGCAAAACCTGGAGGGAAATAGTATCACACAGCTGCCTGCAGGAGCACAGCCGGCTTAGTGCTGTTGTACTTATGGTGTGAAAGCTTTTAATAACAATGAAGTCCCTCAGGTTTCTGTTTAGTTTGAATTCCCACAAATCGGAGAAGCACACCACATTTCGTGTAACCTTTTTGTGATAGTGGCCAGAGAACCAGGGGTGTTGTGTTTTGTAGCCAGCACCTTAACCACTAAGCCACCAGAGTGAAATATCTATTGACTTTTGATCGTTATTTTTTTGTGTAATTGCCTACTTGTTTAAACCCATTTTAGTCTCCTTCTACTCAGCACAGTAAAGAGTTGACTGACAGCTGATAGTCACGATTCTGCCCGTCACGATTCACCTAGCAACGACGGCGCAAAACCCTCTGCTCTGCTTTGTAGTCTCCAACAACAAAAGCCGCACGGAGCACCTTGCATTGTTCAGCCTTCAGAACACATGCAGCGTGATCAGGCCCAGCTCTGTGTTTGTTGAAGGGAGGCGATCCCCTCCCATCTCATCGCTTTCACTGTCTGCCTCGCCATTTCTCATCTCTCTTCCCCCTCTCTCTGACTCTGCTGAAGAGCCATTCAGCGGATGTTTGTTGACTGTGAAATACAAAGAATAGCTTCACAATATCACTGTATCAGAGAATGTTGACAGTCAAGTCTTTTTCACACAGTTATATGATCCAGAGAGAGCTCGGGCTGTGTTCCCGCCGCTGCTGTGCGGCCCCATTTTCTCAAACCTGTCTGTTCAAACTGCAATATTTTAAATGGGGTTAATTTCCAAAACTGCATGTCAATCCTCATCAACACTGATGACACTTTCGCTCATTACAGCTGTTTAGAAAACTAGTCTGCATTTGGATTTGCAACTTTTCTGTAGTTTGTCCACACATTTATGCAAGCATGAGGCTTACCTCCAAACTGAATCCTCCCTACGCTTAACATGCCATGCACTGATGAATGATATCTATTCCCCGTGCAGTATATCCTCATCTAATGTTATTCCACTGCTGTGACCTGCACCATTGAACCTCCTTCCTATATTACCATATTTACTTAATTAACTTCACTTGTTTTCAGACTCCCAGTGCAGATCTCAAAAGCCTAGCGCCTACTGCAGAACATGCGCTTTGTCAGCATGCATAATCAAGTTTAGACATTATATTTTATGCAGCTGCTAAACCTGTTTTATTTTCTGTGGAGTAACACACCACTACATTTTTTTTTTTTTTTTTTATCACCAAGTCACGCGTTGGCATCATCCATCACTCTGTGCGGCTGCCACATCTGTTCTGCTTTATTCCCACTTGCTCCCAATCACTACTGTTGGTGCTTAATTTGTAAATCAGGGGGTCCAGGAACACGGACTGTGCTGTTCCGGGGGGTCAGGGGGAGAAAGGAGTCACCGAATGCATCAAAAATCCACAGTGCCTGGAACACACCAGACTATCATCACAAACAAAGAATCTTTTTATCACGTTTATTAATCAGGAACTAACAATATTCAATCAAAATCAGTCAGGGGGGGTGTGTGTAGAAACCACAAAAACAAGCAGGCTAAAACACTGAACTAAGCCTCATGTTCTGTCTGTACACCTACACATGCACCCCCTGATTTAACCATACTCATTTCACCACTTCACAGTCTCGACACTCACTTGTGTAGATGTGGGGCTAAACATTAAATATAACATGTTGCTATGTATTTACTGTTTTTGATAGTGACGAAGGACGTATCCGATTCAATAAAACAGATGCTGCTCCCAATCCGTTAGGTCTCGGATCCTGTTCCAGCAGGATCCTGCATGAAGCCCTACAATACACTACTACTACAATACTACTCTACAGTAGAGCTTTGTGAAGCTGAGATGAAGTTTGGTGCTGCAGCATAATTGTTTGATCCTCCCGAAGGGTGAGAGAGCTGTAAATTTCAGTAAATCATAACTTGTTATGTTTATATAATTGTACAACGTAGAGTCACGAGATAATCTGTCAGATAGTCACTAAAAGTGACCTCTTTCACATCACATGTAATAATTTTACACTTTGTACATGTAAAAATACTGATTAGCTGCACTTTAAATGAAAAACTGGGTTGACACCAAATATCTTGTAAATCTTTGGATTTTTAATTGTATTAATCTGAACAATTCATGAAGCACCATGCTTTGGTATCTGTACAAAATTGTATCTGCACTTTTATCAAAAACTTTCAAATAATGATCTACCCAAAGCTAAGTGGACCTGTTTTGTTTTAACATCAGCATTTATAGTTGCCAGGTTATTGCTAGATAGTTGCCAGGTTTTGTTATATAACAGTGCTGATGCTTTCCATGTATTACCTTTTTATAAAATATTCATTATGAATGTGAACGTAATATAAGATGCTTTGTATTGTGCAATAACACTTATATAGCAGATATGATTGACTTCCTTCTTATAAAACTTTATAGCTCTTCCCAAAGTATTTCATGACATCTGTCGATCTCTTACTCTGCTGTTGTTTAAAAACCAGTCCACTACTGGCTGTCTGTAGTTATCCATCAGTGGAGCTCTGGTGAGCTCTAAAAAAAAAAAAAAAATCAGTGTGACATAAGATTGTCTTGGCAGGCTTTAATGCAGGCATAACCCCTGTTTTTCATTTGTGCATTGTTTTTTAATTTCAGTTTATTTCTCAATAGGTCTACCAGGTGCTGAAAGAAAAGTACTCCAGCAGAAATGTTTCCTGGTGGCTTTCCTCAGTGGCTGACTCAGACAAACTCTCTCACCCCACACATCATTCTACAGACATCCAGACGCACATCTGCAGTGCCATAGCAACTGACTTGCAGCACTTCTAATTTGATCCAATATAAATGGCTTCCTTTGTTCTGGCGTTTAACATGTCGAGAAACCACTTACAGCTTCAAACACAGCTGGATATATATTCAACTATTATCGCTTTGTGCTCTGAACAACTCGAGAAAGAGAAAGACTGTCAAAGCTATGCATTGACATATGTGTCATTATATAACACTGGGCATTGCAGTCTATCACAGTGGCTGATACTACTGATACTTCACTAGGCATCTTACATACAGTGGCTTAAAATTACAAAATAAATTAATAAATCAATAATTATATTTGTTACCTGTCACAGTTACTCTAGATTGAGTAGTTTATTTTCACCTTCTTATCTGGCTCAGAGTGCCACCCAGTGAGTGACACAAGATGAAGCAGCTCTCTCTGAGGTGTTTACTTACATAAGAATAGAATATTCTCAGTATACAGTCATGCAGCCTATGCCTGCCTTCACAAGGCATGGCCAGTGACACTCAATATCCACTGTCTTTTCACATTTTCAAAATTACTTTAAATGTACACTAAATGGAAGCAGATTTTGAACAGGAAGTGTTTTCTGTGTGTTTTAGCGTAAAGCTTCAGTAATCCACGTTTTCCAGTGTGTGGCTTTTTCCTGCAGAGGCACCAGCAGAGTCCCTCTCTTTACTGAGCACTGTCGCACACGACGTGGCCATGTGGCAACGTCTCACACCTGTCAAGCCCACTTATTTCCTTTCCTCCTGCATTCTTCAAAGACGCTGGGGGGTCCTGGCATGGACTGAAGGTGTACTTATTCTTAAGAGTACTCCACTGATTTAGTCTTCAGCCCGACTGACGCTGATTCGAGGGACATCACTTGAGGTAGTATCTTGAACTTCACACGGCTCCCTCTGGAGACCCAAAAAGCTTTATGGACATACACGGTATGACTCTCCAAAACCTGGAGCTGCCCTTTGAAGGTGTTGATCACAGAGCACTAGGAAGGAAATAACCATTGGAGGAGATTGAACAGGTCTGCATTTGAGATCAAAAAGTATGTTTGATTTGTCATCATTTCCTATGAGAGTAAAACTGCATTTCCTGTAAGCACTGTTTCATTTTTAGGATGTTAGGGACTGTCTCCTGTGGGACCCATTTAGGAATGCTTCTTTAATGACACTGAACCATTATCATCACATCCGCAGCATCTTTCTCAGCACATGTTCCTGCATACACATAGCTTAGCTCTACACACAATCATGACATGAAAAATGATATGTAATATGCCCAGAGAGAGAGAGCAATACTTTTTCATGTGCTTTGGTACTTGGATAATACTATATTTCTCCTTGGCGTCCCAGGCTGACAGAATTCAAGAAACCCTCCTTTGATGTTTGTGCTTCGATAAGTCTTCACTCCAGATCCTTATGTCACATTACTGCAACAGCTGCCAAAAATTGGCTTTCACCTCTCAGGCTTCTCCGTGATCGCTGACTTGGCTATGAAAAGATGTCTGTGAAGCCTATAAACCAGGCCTCTCGGCTCTTTAAGCTACCAGTTCACTGCTCGCATCCACTACAGAGCAATTCTGCTCAGACGATTTCCACCGAAAAAAAAAAAAACCCTCCTGATCAGGAACCATATTTTCCTCTCAGTGAAAGCATTAGCAGACATCCCACGCCTGTTTTCATGTCTGCTGCGTTGAAATTGTTCAGTGGACTGAACACAGCTCCTCTTCTAGTTGGGTGGCTGCCATTAAAACTCACGTCTTAGTCTGACTGTGGCGCTGAGCTCATTGGTGTAAATGCAGATTGGAGTTTGACTTGTACAAGCATTTCTGGGAGGCAGAGTTATTCTGGAGGCAGAAATAATTTCATTAAATGAGTTTAAGCTCAGTGTGAAAAGCCAAAGAAGCACAGATTCGTGGCCAAATGATGTACTATCTCACTGTGGCCTGTTGGAAAAGGCAATAGGAGAGACAGAGTTGATATTACAAAGCCAGAAAATCTCACTTTTCTTGGATGTAAGCAGGTAGCTGTGTGTTGTGAAATGTTTGGTCAAAAAACATGTAAATAATTGATTTCATGGTGAATTAATGTTTACTTTAAAATCAGCTAAAATAGAGATAAAAATATATACTTTAAGTAAAAAACCTGCTATTTACATTATTTGCAGTGACAGTAAGAATTACACAGTTAAATATTCTGAACACTATTTCCTGATAGCAGTTCATTAATTGCTGGAAATTATTTGACAGGAAGTGCTTTTATTTTGAAGTGAAACAGAGTAAGCTGTGTGTTTTCTTCCTGCTAGTTTGATTGTTAGTTGAGACGAGTACTGATGAGATGCAGCATGGCCGCCATGCCTTTTGTTTACTGTTGTACTGCAGCATTTCAAGCAGTAAATGTTCAAACTGAAGAGAAAGTATCCTGGTCGTCATTACGAAGCTCCCACTACCCTACACTGTGGAAGCTCTGAAGATCCTGACAGCATTCATGTAAACAGCACTGACATGTTTCAAAGTTCCTAAACGTGGTCGCCTTTCTGAGATCTGTTTAAGGGAAACAATTTGGTAATGATAAGCTACAGCATCCACGGGTTGTTTGTTGTTTGTTCCATCTGTGTTAATTGTACCCGTGCTAAGTGATGCTCTGTGAATAAAAGTGACTCAACACCTTTACTTTTCTCCAGAGAACACTTAGTCTAATTAAGCCTAACATGTTAACGGGGTGTGAGACTGTGCGCTTTAGCGTGTGGTGATTTTCTTGGAGGAACAGGCGTTCTGCACAATCCCAGGGCCATCTGCAAACGGGAAAGGGAGACTGCAACTAGAAGTTAATGCAGGTTGTGTGTTTTTATAAATAGATGGATGGCAGAGACAGTGACAGAGCCTTTGACAATAGAAAGTTCCTCCAAAGCCACCGAGCGCTGCAGGAGAGGGCTGTGCAACCAGCTATTTTTATTCAGATTCAAGGAATAACAGGAAATTTCTGGTTTGCATAACTACATGGGCTTTTGAGTTTTGAATTTGTAAGTGAGCAGTTGGTGCAGCCAGGCAGTAATGCATTATACTTGTCACAGAGGAAACACAGTTTTCAGTCTCATCACAGCTCATTTTGTAGGAATATATTACCCAAGAAATTATACACCGTTGTAGTGAGCAGAGAGGGAGCACGGCTGAAAGGACATAACTGAATTGCACAGAATAGGCACAAACATTTGTACTCTTGAAGATACAAATGGTCGACTTGCAACACTTGTATCATGTAGTGGCATCAGGTACAAGCTTTTGTGCTCCAAAAGGTACAAGCTGAGTCTACCTTTCTCTGAGGGTGCAGCTGTAGCCGTGCTCATGAGTGTTACTTGTGAGATTACATTTCTAGATGGGGCAGATAGCGGCCCTTTTTTAATAAATCAGACCTGGTTGGTCAGCGTTGTCTGCCTCTGATATGATGGATATGGTTCAGATGGACATGATAGATGGCATATTTGTGGAAGAACTGATCGACAATATCCAGGTTGAATATGGGATGAGAAACCCGAACTGAAAACTTAAAATACATGACTTAAAACAACGTAAGTTTAAATTAATTGATATTAATGTATTTGCCAAAAGTATTGTAGTTTAAGTTAACTGTTCTATTTGTGCATTTGCTCTGTTTGTTCTTCATAAACACCAATCTGTAAAGATATTTAAAAACAAAGCTAATTTTAGGCCTAACTCACTCAATATGTTTTGGGTCCAGTCCCTGACCATTATTGTGAGAAGGCTGCTGTAGTAAGCTCAAAAAGCTATGATTTTACAAAAGAAAACAGAAACATCTCACCTCATGTTTACTTAAAACAGAACTACATTAAGGCCATTATTCTTTACCAAAGCACAAAGGATATAGCTGTGCTGCAGGACACTCTTTGGATTTTCATGCAGGTCTCTGCATCAGATCAAAGCACCTGAGTTTATTGTGTAGGATTTGGTTTCTGCTCTTAATATTATAAAACTCCAAAAGTAACCACCTTAATCTTCCAATGACTGTAGAGTAGACAGCATGAAAGGGACAATTTAAATTAGACTAACACCTTGGTGAGGCTGTACTTGATCCCGGTGATGCTTTGAGCTAAACGTCAGCATGCTACCATACTCACAATGACAACCCATCAAAATTGTCAACTTGCGGTGCAAGAGGAAAAGTCAAGGGATCACCAAAGTCATTAGCCTTAATGAATGGGACCATGAACGTTGAAAGTTTCATGGCTATACATGCAATAGTTGAGGTATTTTAGTGTGGATCAAAGTGGTGCCAACTGACAGGTTGACTGCATTACTGAAAATGTAAGTGTCTTTGTGTAGTACAAGAAGTTAATAGTTGTTAAAGTTGGTGATGAAGGCTGCTTCACAGTAACAGCCTCACAACAGATGGCTGGTGGGAAGCTTTATTTGTAAAGCAACAACAGGAAGTGTTATGTTTACATTAACAGAAACTAATTGTGGTAGACCTGACAGCTCTGTGCAGAGAAAACAGTATTGATGTTGCTTGGTCCAGGCATGATGAGGGAAACACTGAAGAATCACAGAATATCTGGCTGGTCGTGGCAAATTAAATTTGAAGAAAATAAAAGTTGCTTTGGACATATTTCAGTTTGTTTTGTTGCTCAAATAATAAGCCAAGAGTTCAACCCAGACTGGATAACAACAGAAATTATTAATGTTATTGTCAGAGTATGAACCATAATGAGAGTCAGTAAAATCTAAACAATACCAAACTCAAAACAGTATTATATATGTACATATAAATATGTACCTCTGATCCATAGATAAAGAGGACTTTTTTTCATTACTTAAAGAAGATAGACTTGCAATGTGGCCTGTAGTAATACATATACTGTAATATGTATATGATATACATATATTAATATTAAATTTCTGTCATGTTAGACCTTCAAAGTGGAGCTGCCATTGTTAGTGTAAAATTAAGTGAGTGTCGTTCACTTATATGTACTATGCAGGGCCGAGGGTATTTTGTTCAAAACCGTACAGCAAAGATAAATGAAAGCACAGGAAGCATCTGGTCTAGAAATCTATGCAACATTGGAAAGACGAACAAGCCCAAAGGTATATTTATCATATTGAGCTCTGAATATGTAGAAGAATTGTATTCTCTGCTGTTAAACCACTGGATGTTCTCTCAGTTTAACATTCCAAACGGGATTCACAACCAAGTTTCACAAACCCGTCACATACCAAACAGTACTTTGGCTTTGACATGCGAGTCACCTCCCGAAATAAATGGCAACTGTAATTAGGTCTTCCAAGCTGTAACTGAGATGACTATCAGAACGGAACAGTGATGATAATGGCTATTAGAGACAATTAGAATGATAATTAAGGCACAGAGAGAGTTCTCTACACAGTGGTGCAGAGTGTGCACTGTACATGTGTACTGCCTCAATCATGGAACTTGGCACCTTCCAGAGCCAAAGTTTGTGTCGCACAGGCCTCATAACAGTAACTGAAAGCATGGCCTGATGGCTGAGCAGTCTTAGCTAACACCACCTCCTCTTGATCTGTCTCTCCAGCTCACTCTCATACATCTGTGCTCTCAAAGTGTGGTTTTGTCAAGTTTTGCTTGCATGAGTTTGACTATTTGAATTGGAAAATAAGCAGCAGCATATTTTGACGTGTCTCCGCAGTCCCACTTTGTGAACTTTTTTTTCACCTCTGCAATCAAGGTACAAATGTTCAGCCAAGGTTCCCATTATTGTCATGACCAAGAAGTCTTGTTAGGTTATGTTTAGTTTTTTGTCCTGTGTCCATGTTGTCTTGTGGCTTCCTGTTTTATTGTGAAACCCTAACTCCCTCTCGTTTCAGGCCCTTGACTTCCTGGTGTCCTTCCCGCCTGTCTGATTTTCTGCCCCGCCCTGATTGTTTCCACCTGTTCCTTGTTACCTCGTGTATATAGTCTGCATTTCCCTTTGTCCTGCGCCAGTTCGTCTTGTCTTGTGCAGTCTGAACCTACATCAGTCCATGCAACGTTGTGTATTCAGGCTTTGTATTCCTTTGATACTTCGTCTTGTTGTTTGCCATAGTCCTGCCTTGTGTTATTTTGATACTTTGCCTTTCCTTTTTCCCTGTCTTCCTCGTAAGAGTGATTTTGGTTTTAGTTTTTCCTCCTTGAGAGTGATTCTTGTTTATTAGTGTAGTTTGTACTTTCCTCTGTAAGTGTGACTTGATTGATTTGATACTTTGTCATTAAAGATGACATGTATAGTTAGTTTTTTGGATTTTTTTTTTTACTGCAAGACTTAAACAGGATAACCAAAGTACCTTAGAATATTGTTCAAAAGGTTATACTTTGTAAATTTACTGCAGTTTTGCATGAAAGCCTCTGAAGGCTTTGTGTTGTCCATCAACGCCACGTCTTTCCAAAGTTACCTCGTGAAAGTTAAGAATATACAACAGCGAGTTAGTTCGCCATCAACCAGCCAGAGATCCACGCTGTCTGTCAAAGACTTTCAACATAAACAACCAAGCTGTGCATCTCCCGACAAAGACTGCTGGCAGACTTAACAAGCCGAACAGCTGACAGAACGACGGCGGAGAGCCCGTCACCTGTCAGGGAAAGCCACCCCAGAGTCCATCACGAAGAGAGTCCAGGCCTCATCATCCTCTGCTGGGGGCTTGGACCAAGAAAGTCTCCAGCAACAGCCAACGCAGCCCAAATTAGACAAAGCCATTTTACTTCCTGCTCATGTTGGGGTTGATATCTAAATAAAAGTTTCAACCCTCACATTTCACCCAACATTTCCTGTTATTAGTTATTAGTACACCCACAGGTGATAATATCCTCTTTTTCACCATCGCACGATTCATTGGATTGTTGACTTTATCATCCATGCATCAATATTGACTGTTGTCTCCCCTCTGAACGTTAGAGCGTATCAGTCATTTCATTTATCCTGCGTTAATTGACGGTGGGTTAATAAATTCTCATTAAGACCATGTTGTCTTGTGTATTCCTTTGACATCAAAAGTCATGACTCCTCAGTTAAACTGATCCCTGTCTCCACTTCAGACTGATTAAGTTAAATGGACCTAAATGAGCCTTGTGGGGAGACTGTTCAATGTGCCCTGTGTCATTAACAACATGTTCTGACCAAATGCTGAAGAAGTAGCCTTCAGAGCAGCAGTGAAAGCGTTAGTTTACAGTTAGGAATAGGAATACAAACCAAAACGCAGACATACGGTTTCCTGGAAGACAGTTTACTTGCATGTATGCTAAAGCCCAGTAATAGCAGCCCTTCACATTTTCACATATTTAATTTCCTCCTACGGTGCTAATGCTGACCACCTGCTAACGCCCACATCAGAGTTAATCTATCCTGCACCCAATATTTATGTTGTGCCCGTGAGATCCCAGTTATGTTGGAGCCCTCCACTTCCTTCCTAAACTGCCTACGTTGTCCACAAAGTCACAGTTTGTTAGTCACAGTGAATTGACACATCACCACAGAACATGTCTGCTCACTCAATCTTCTCACACCCACACCCACAAATACAGTTCTCATGTGAAAATGGTGGGACAAACACATAGAAAATGATAAAATATACATGTTTCGCCATGAAAAATTACGCTCCACAGGCGCAACGTGTACTCTGACAACAGAGGCAGCGAGGTCTAACAGCGCCGCGGAGGCTTCACAACATCATCACACTGAACTTGATGCAAACATACCCGCTAATCAGGATGCTGGATACTGACAAACAAGACGGATTACAGGATGTGTTGTCTGTGCAAACCAATATGTCATCATGACGTGCACACAACACACAAAGCACACATGATGCAGCCAGGACCGGTTATACAGCTCTGGGGCAAGGGGACGCAGACATGAATCTGTCCAGCCAATGTGCAATAAGGCTGGATGACACGAGACTGCAGCGGCGAGTGGAGGAGTGGCATGATGAGATGACACAAGGACCATGCTTTCCTCCTTTTCTTTCTCTTCATAATAACAACAATAACAACAACAGTAAAGCAAATGCGTAGTCTTATTGCTGTACTTTTAAACATGGAGCATTCCTATTGAGGCCAAAATAACCATAGATACACTAAACAGCCCAAAGTCTCCACACTTTTGGTGGCACTCTTCAGGGTTTACCTGAGGTCTCTCAATATTACAATTTAGACAATAAATGGTTAAAACGATGGTTCTTACAGTGAAGCACTTGACAGTTTCCCTCTCATTTACCCGCTCACGCATGCCAGGCAAGGAAACTGGCTGGGAATTGAACCCTGCGATTAGCCGACAGCCCACTTTACCTCCTGAGCCGCAACAGTGAGTCCAAGTATGAAGGCACAAACATTAGGGTATTGCTGGATGGACTCTTGCCCCAGAATTTATTCTGGAATTTTCATACTCAGCACAGCCGCTTGTTTGTAGTCTTTTGTCTAGCTTTGTAGTTATTTAATTAAATATATATATATATATTTTTTTCCTCCATTTGAGAGAGTTAGGTTAGATTGCTCTGCACCAACAGAGAAATTAAACATTAACGACAGCGTGCCATGCTGACAGCGCTGGACGAATGCCTCGAGCACAAAAGCAACCAAACCCAACATTACACCAGACTGCAGGATCCCTAACCTCCAGCATCTAAATATTTCTCTCCACACGTTCAGGTGTTTTTCATGCCTCTACATGACACTAACACTGCTCCTGATTGTGGAGGATATTGCACCAAAATAGCCAGTCCATGAAGACCTGAAATAGAAATGACAAGAGAGACAACAGCAAAAGCTGGAATGCAAAGATTTCTGCTGATTTCTTTAGAAACAACTGAAACATTAGCAAAAAATGTCACCACATATTGCATTAACTTTGTGGCAACAATTTGGGGAAAGCTTTTTACTGTTTCAACATGACAGTGCCCACATGCACAAAGCCAGTTCCATACAGAAATGATCCCCCCACCCTCCAAAGGCATATATGTGCATAAAAATGACCAAGAAATAAATGAATAAAAGCAATGCATTTAGAGAATCACCCAGACAGCTGAGAGAAATGTCTTCATGATACATTTTCAAAACTTTTCCAACATTATGATGGCTGTCATGGAAATGTTTGATGTTGGCCTGCAGGTCACCTTTTCGAACATGCTCGCTGGGCACGAGTGTTAAAAGCACGACGCCACCAGCACAGGCCGACAGCCCGGGAGACTCTGCTCGGAACGGCTGGTTTCAGGCAAGGATACAGTTTGCCTCAGGACTTCCAGTCAAGGTTCCCCTCTTCAGACAGCACTCTCATCGCTGGAGCCTGAAGCAAAAGAGCCCAGAGGTAGCGGCACATTTAAGGGGTTTAGTATTTATCTATGTTGTGCTCTGCTGAATTTAGGCGTAAGAAAAGCCCCAAGGAGAGGCTGGGACGACACGTCTGGCCGGCGCTGGAACATGCTAATGTTTGTCATGGCCCTGCTGTGTTGTTTTGTTTTGTTTTTTTGGGGGGGTCTGCAATTACGCTCGCTCCAAGATGTTTGTCATAATTTGGAAATGTATTCAGCCAGACACACGCTCGCCCTCTCTGCCTCGCCATAACGTGACTGGGAGGGTATCATGTCCTTGTTTTGTTGTTTTAGAACAGTATGTTGCATGGGGCCATTTGCTCAAGGAGCCCCAACATGTCACCCACAGATGGACAAATACATTACGCTACCCCTCACTTACTGCCTCACACTTTACCGCAAGTATTCATGGGATTTTGCTTCAGCTGGCCCAAACATGGTTCTAGTTATCTGTATGTCTCTTGTATGACGAATCATTTAAGAACTCAATTTAAATGGCAAAAAACACAACCCTGTATGTTATTTTACACCCCTTCCCCTTCTTTCAAAGTCTCCGTCAGTCTTCATTCTACATCTCCCAGTGTCTCACACACTGTAATAAATTAATTTTCACGATATCATTCAAAAATCTAAAGGACAGTCATAACACAAATTTAATCCATGCCTATGAGAAGTCACCTGAAATGAACTGCAAACATTTGAGTGAGGCAGCCTGTGGTGTTTGGCCGTGAGCTGGATGGCTTGTCAGATGTAATTGACTTTTCCACAATCTTTCCTGCCACTCTCCAGTATAATTGCAAAGGCTCGTGCGGAGAAGCTTTGAAGGAAAAAAAGAAAATGCACCCAGTAATGAAAATGAAATCCGTGTCACAGGTAGAATGCACTGATAATGTATGAGTAATGGTGCATGCATTTGAAGCTGAAAAGATTTGTAAGGTCAGAGCTGCAGCAGTCCCTCGAGGAAAG
The DNA here is from genome assembly GCF_017976325.1 of Chelmon rostratus. NCBI lineage: Eukaryota > Metazoa > Chordata > Actinopteri > Chaetodontiformes > Chaetodontidae > Chelmon > Chelmon rostratus. The sequence goes on from NC_055666.1 coordinate 4,707,347, forward strand.
CACTGGAAAACTACAAAGATTATGCTTTAAGTTTTGTGTTTCCTTGTTTATGCAAAAAATATTTTCTTTCTGCTTTCTTCGAACATGAGGCATTTCCTTTTTTTTTTTTTTTTTTTTTTTTAACGAAGCATAAACAGTTCCAGTAGAAGGTGCTGTTCTGAGTGAGCCGCTGCTGTCAGAGGACATTCAGCATTCCCTGCATCATGACTGCTTGTATAACTTAGTGAAAACAGCTGAAAGAAAAGTCTTTTATCCCGATGAACTTTATTAAACTTGCATTCATTGATTTTTTTCTGGTACTTGAGGGATGCTGAACAAGCTGTTAATATAGCACTGACCTCATGAAGTTGATCTGTAGAAGCTTGGAACAGAGACATGGAACAACATTAGCATGTATTTGGAGCTGTGTTTGCATCCACCTGAGGAATGTACATCCAGGATTCACTCTCTCTGATCTCATCCTCTCTGTCTAGCTTTTTAGCTGTTAAATGCTCCCCCATGTTCGCCAGCTAGCTGTTAGATGTGTCTGTCTGCTGCTGAGCAGTTAGTGTACAGCTGGATTTCGAGCTTTTCACTACAAAGAGCTGCCTGCTGTGGCCTAAAATGACACTAATGAGAGCAGTGAGAGTGAATTAAAACAGTAAGTTTATGGGCTGTAAAACCAAAACAAGGAGCTGAAAGACACTCAAATGCTCAGTGGAGCTGAGGGGACTCGCAGAGTTGGCTGATAACTATCTGTGGGTTCATTACTGCGACTGTCTCTTTTCACATCAACTTTGTAGAGTTATCAATTGTTATTAGAACAAAGCTTAGAGTGTACAGCTATGCTACGAGCTCCTCTGGCATAGCAATACTTTGAGAGTAAGAGAGTTTAGCATGTTAGCATGCTAACCTTTGCTAATTAGGACTAAACATCAGTTTTGTCTGATCTGGGGTTTTTCTGAGTTATACGAAGTACGGATTTAAGACAGGAAAACACTAATTTCCAGCTTTAGGTTAGTTGAAGTATTGTTAATGTATCTCAGAATAAATGGAAAGAAATGTTGAAAGGATGATAAAACAATTTGCCCATGTGAATTTAAATTCTATTAAAAAATACAATGGCAAAACTTGAGTAAAAACAAAGTAAAGCAAAGATTGTTACACAAACCAGAATCAAAAGTCAAGTGTCATGCAATAACTAATAGTATATCCAGCCATCCGTTATAAGCTTGTTACCACAAAAAGGCTAGAAGCCTTTATAGGTTGACCTTCACATGGAACTGAGGTGCACCAAAGAGGAACTGTTGTTGCAGAGAGCTGTGGGATCAGCTGGTGCAGAGATAGAGGGAGGATCTGTGGAAGAAACTAATGAAATCCACCAGAGAGCAGTGATCCACTGAGCGGCTGCTGTCCTGCCACTGCTCCCCACGGGATCGGAGCACTGAAAGGCAATGAAGCGAAAGATCTCTCTGACGGAGGACCAACACAACGCTGCATGACTGATGCGCTCCGCTCACAGGTCGCCAGCACACCATTACTCTTAGCTGTTCGGGCCAGCTCTCTGTGCTCCGAGGGCCACACATTTAGGCTGCGTATTGCTTTGATCTGAGAGTGTGGAACAGTTCAAAATCTGAATTTACATGAAGCCCAATAGTCCATGAATAATCATCATGATGGATCAGTCAGTCGGTGCTGAAATAGAAAGCTCATTCCCACAAAGAGGTTGGTTTCTGTGAAAGGTGTTGCTTAGTCTCATTCAATATCAAATGGATAAGAAAAACAAAATCATTGCCAAGCCCTTGTGTGTAGGCTACCACTTAACAGGAGTTCCAAAAATCACAATTTGCCATTATTTCTAACTAACTCTATTGACCTTTTAATACATTTATTTTGCCTTGTGATTCCTAGTTGTTGGTTAATCAACTGTTACACAATCTTAGTCATGACCAGGCCTCACCAGGGGTTCCCCTACTGTGAATGAAAAAGTTTGCTGTCATGTTTCTGACTAAGTCGAACACAGAAAAGCGACCTTTCGCTGACATTATCAACAATGTGATGATTACTTAGCTAACTGTTCACACAGCTGAAATACACTGATAATGTCAGATGACTTTGATGATCGTTTCAGCAAACAACAGAAAACTCTATATGCTACCAGGAAAGTTTCACAACATTTTACAACAGTTTATAGAAATACTGCATCAAATACAAACACTGACCTTACTATACAATGAGTCAGCATGGAGCCTGCTCAGGACAGTGAAGCTATATGCTAAAGTGCTAGCATTAAGTTTGCATCAATCAATGTAGCTTTTGCTTCAGCCACCTGTTAATATTAACATGGCTATAATTGAAGTGTGTCAAATCAAAAAACATGATGTTGATAATGTTTGTTGCATTTAGACTTTCCTTTGTGTATATTTTTTCATTCTGCGTACAGTAATGCTCACTCTCTGTATTGTGTTACAGCGAGTCACACAGTGTCTCTTGTATATTGGGACAGAGAAGGAAACATAACCCCAAAGTGGAATAAACTTGAACATGCATCTAGGGAGATAGTGGATATTGGATACAGGTCTACAGACTGGAGTTAAGAGATTGAGTTTGATTTGAAGGTGGTGTTTATCTGCAGTTTTTTTTTTTTTTTCTTAATTAATTCAGTCTAGACCGCACTTGTCTCCTATGGAGTAGAAATGTGCAGTCTGTGTGGCTGCTTGTGTAATTTTTTAAATAACTAAAGCTCCAGATGTTGTATATTTTGTATGCTGCCAACAGTTTATTGACTTGACCATCTGACAGGAAGAATAGATTGAAAATCATGCAAATGCATTTGAGGACACTTGTCCTAACACTGGACCCGTCTCTGTCTTTTTCTCTCTCAGACGCGCTCTGACCTGAAGCCATTCTAATATTGTTACCTTGATGAAGACGTCCCTATGGAAACCTTTGAGACAGCTTTACTCTCTCTGAGGCTTGAGTATGTGCTTCCTTTTATGGCTCAAGCAGAAATATATCCAACTACTTAAAATACATTCTACAGCGAGAACACTGAAGCACATTTAGCATGGAAAAACACATACTGATAAATCAATCAAAAGCATTCATCTCATGGCTGTGATTTATTGATTGATCATTTTAATATTTGACTCCTGTCTCTAATGGTATCATTAACAGGTGTTTATGACAGTATCTTTATGGTGGTAGTCAGATATGGAGCTCATTATATACAGAATATTATGCAGCGTAGCATATACAGTGTACTGTGTATGAATAAACAACCAGAGGCATGGGTAGGTCTCACATGAGACATAACTTTAAACTCAAAGACAGGTTAATTCGACTTTAACACCATTGACTTCACTTTGAGTTCTGCCTGCAACAATAAATGAACTTCAAATCATTCTTCCAGAAGCAAATTACATTTCACAAGCACGAGGGAAAGGCAGTGTGCACCAACATGTTATCATATTCATACGCTGAAACATTCAGGTAGAAAGAATGCTTTGCAGGTGTAACCCAAGACTTCAACCAGGTGCATATCCGTGACCATTTGTAAGTGATGCGTATTTGCTCCGTCCTCCACAAGCTGCCGTGCCTTGTTGACTTGCTCAGATCGTGTTTATTGGGTCACTTTCCCTTGATTTTTGTGCTTCTACCATAGGTAAGTAGGGTTCGTAGTTACATGTTTTTTCTATTTTCTTTTTCTGCTTTAATTGAGTTTTTTGTTGATGTACGATCAGGAGTCTGTAAAGGGTGTTTTATTCTGAAAATGCAACGGATTCTCTACAATGCTGTGTACAACTCTTTGTCTGACTTCCTGTCCGGCTCGATTTACTCTGTGCAGATTGATGCGTTGTCTGTCAAAGATAGACTTTGTGAATTTTCTCCATGAAGCAGAGAGTAGATAGGCTTCTGGGACAGATGTGCTACCTACTCAGTGGAACTGCACACATTGACTAGAACGACGGCGATCAGCTCCATCATACGCATCGTGGACGGAGAGCAGACGTTATAGAAATTAGGGATAAATGTCAAACTTTGCCAGCAGCACATGTTATGAGCTATCGCGAGTTAACATGAATGGTGTGAGTTACTTGGCAAAAGGCCAGTGTGTTCTTGCAGTTCAACAAGGACAGCCAACAATCTAGCTGCAGTTGCCAATGTCTCCCAGTCACAGTGGCCAGGTATGGGTCTCTATGAAAACTCTCAGTTTTAGCTGTTTTTAACTTGTGCTACACATGCTGAAAGCAGAAGACAATTGGATTCATTTTGGGATTCAAAGCTAGATTCAGATTAGATAATGCTGTCTATCCCCAGCCATGGTCACATGAATAATATACCAAGGCACACTTGATCATTTTCCTTGAAACTATTCGTTATTTCTGTGAATTTATTACACTTTTACCCTGTTTAAAAATGTTAAAAGGTATCCATTTTTGGTGAAAGGCACACAGTGATTCGTGCAGTTCTTTAAACACAAAGCATAGAACCTGACTTGGAACTTGTCTCAGGACTTGTTGATCCTTACTTTGGACTTGACATGTGGAAATTTAAGACTTAAAGATTAAGGTCTGTACTTAAAAAGTAGAGTTGTGTGGATCCTGGAATTTATGCGTAGTAGGTGAAAGATTTAGGAAAATTAATACAAAAAAGGCACGCAAAAAAAAAAAAAAAACACCTTTGAAATTGTTCCTGACACACAAATTCAGTTGCTCTTTTCCACACACACAAACACTCCCACACATACCTGCCAGCGTTGCCAGGAAGCACAGCCCCTGACACACTCATCCGCTGCCAGCAAGCGTTGTCCCTGAGACATGTCAATCTCTAGAAGCTGTATGGGATTTATATAATGCCCCATTGATATTCACAATAAGCTCTACATGTACCTGTGTGACCTGCAGTTTGGGGAGTGGAGTCCTTGATATATCTGACATTTGTTAGGAAAACACGTAGTGCTATTCTCCTGCCGGCTTCGTGAGCAGGAGGTGGGAATCCTGATATATCTGACATTTGTTTTGGTAGCAGAGGGAGCTGCTGGAAAGAAGCTTTGTTCAAGTTGTATATGAATTGAATGCAATGTGAGTTGGTGCAGGAGAAAAAGTAGCTTCCATATCCTGTAAATACTGAATCACCTATGAGTCATCCAGCCACCTGGTTAGTCACACAGTCCACTAAAGTCACAGTGAGTGCAATAATCTCACATTTTGCATGTCATAATTGATATTTAATGATTCACACCTACTGCGGTACTTTTCTTGACATATTGCAACCGTACTCGTCAACCCCTGTTGATTCAGAAACCACCTATAACAGTTTTTTTTTCCTGATAAGCTACAGGTACTCAAGGTTGTAATAGAGTGTAGGAGTTATTTCTGGTCCACTTCATGTTCTTGCAGTTGGAGCACTACAATAGCTAAAATGGACAAAAACAGCTTTCTATAAAAAAGCAAATATTCAGCACTTTACTACTCTACTTTTTCATTGTGGTTTGATTTGCAGTGAATTAACTTTCTTGAACTTTGAGACTAGTGCACGACTAATTCATCTCCAAGAACAAGAGCCAAATGAAATTTGTGTTTTGATTGCTGTCCTAGCTCCACAGCAACAAGGTATTGCCATCAGAACAGCAGAAACTCTACACATCTTCCATCACAGACAGAACTCATTTGTTCAGTTTGTATTATGTACTCACAATTTCTGGGTCATATCCACCATGTTAAAGCCTCATTGGATAAAAGCATCAGCTAGTGTAATGTAACATTAAAAGTTACACAGAAGAGGAGTTAAGAACAAAGTTGACATAATTAAAACATATAGCATACAGAAAACATAAAGCCATAGAGATTATTATTGGGGACACTTCTGTGTTCAGGAACAGTGAGGATATCATTAAAACAAAACCTTGAAAGGACTCTTTATATTAACTTGCTGCTCCCACTTCACCACTCTGCAGGCAGACATGAGCAAACAGAAATAATTAACGTTTTCAAAAAGCTGACTACCGATGCAGAGGTTTTTTAAAGGTTCTTGTGTTGGCTAGTAAGTGGGCTGCTAGCTAACTGGTATTTTTCATCCACTCAGGCTCAGGCTCTGTTTTAAGACACTTTCATAGAATGACACAGCTAGGCTTTATCCTGAGTGAAGCCTTTTTGGATTAATACACACAGGATATGCTGACATTTAGGTTTAGGGAGCGTTCTCTGGACATTCAGAATATGTATGAGTGTTTTTTTTGGGGGGGGGCCTCTTGCCTGTTTACAGTGAGCGGACCTTTGGACCCCAGGGGGCCCGGCCTGCCCATCCAGGAATTTGGCCCATCCAGGAGAAATCAGCATCATTATTGTCATTTATGTGTTTTCCCAATTTTTCTTTTGTATTAGTGTCTGAACTATTTATATGATTCCCTTGTTACATTAAGAAGTCAAAAAAAAATATATATATATATATATATATTTTTATTATCAGGGACCACCAATAAAAACCATAAAAACCACATGCCCTGCCAGTTACTTTCACCCGGCACCAGGACTGATGGTCAGCTCTGTGTGTTGCCTAACCAACAGTTTGGTGGGCTGGGGAAGAAACGCATGCATAAAGACAAGCAGAAGGAGAAACACACCTACTTTTAAACATCACGAAAGACTTGGATATCAGCAAGTTATCAGATTTGTACGAATATTTCAATGAGAACCTTTTGAGGAAAGTGGCTGAATGAATGAAGGAGAGAGGCTGCGTTTGTTAATCAGAGTATGCAACAACAATATGAGTGGAATATTCATTTTCATTTGTCATGTAAACATAAAAGCAGAAACGGGAATATTTTGTGTATATAAACATAATGACTGAGGGCTATTTGGACAGACATTATAGTCAGAGCAACAATGTTAGTATAGTAATCATAATAATAATTATAATAACAACAGCAACAACAATGGGGGTTGGTCAATTTAAAACATATGTCTATCTTTTATTTTCTAACAATTTATTTCAAAGAAGCCTATTTACAAGTGGAATGTATTATTAATTTGAAGTTTAACTGCCTAAATCACTTCCATTAGTTCCCTGCTGGTGTGTAAATGACACGCTGATTGAAGGGAATTTATAAAGTGTAAATAAACACAACACCACACTAATCACCAAATTAATCTAGACCATGTTCTAATCACCCAAATATTACAAACACTTCCTCCCATGTAGGGAAAAGCAGTGCAGCAAAATGCATCAACAGTGTAGTAACCTACGATGTGAATTTCCATTCTATTTTGAGAATACCCCATAAAGCTCAGAATCCTCCAGCTGTTTCAAACTCTGGGAATCTGACACATGCCTCTGGGAAGAGCAACTTATGGCTGTATGAAGTATGTGAAGTACGGAACAAACTCAATTTCGTCCTTGTTTTCTGGGCCACATCTGCTCTCCCCATTGTTTAAGACTCACAACCCGATGAAGACACATATATACAGATGCTCAGGAGGGAGGGAGGCAGACATAGAGATGTGGGAGGACTCTGCATGTCATTGTCTTCACGAACTGTGCGACAATCTGTGTCATCTATTTTTCCATCTACCACTCAACCGCACACACACACACACACACACACACACACACACACACACACACACACTATAAGACTTCTGGAACATTAAATCACTTTTAGGTGGTTTCAGTACAATGAAGAACACAGCTCTATATTGACAGATTGCTCTCACACAATCTTATTTTAATCAGTATTATCCTGAGTTATATTCACACCAGCAGTTCTGATTAAACGAAACAAAAGACACATAGATTTCAACTATACGCCGACAGGTAACTCATTCATTGCACGTCACCACCTGCAAAGAATAATGGGATAGCTCTGCCAGAATAGCATAACATCGATGAAAAGTCCACTTTAGCCCAGGACCGGTGTGGAAAAACAACATACTTGTGGTTTGGGAGTTCCAGGTAAACTTGGTGTTAAGCTAGGTGTGTGACCAGTGACTTTGGAACAGATCTCTGGTCGTTGTCATTGAAAAACCCATCAAAATAGAAAAATATCAAAATGAGATGGAATCCTTTTTCAGTGCCAATACAGCTTTTTCCAATTCCAGTGTTTCAGTGACAGTCTTTCCTTTTTCAATGCCACAACTGTTCTAGCCCCATAAAGTTGTGTATTTAAGAAAAGCTGACACAATGTTCTTACCAGAGTGCCAGAGTTTGCTTGTGAGTGGACAGAGGCCCACCTTGTCAAGCAGCTTTGGCGTGGTTCTCACAGACCTCACCGGCATGTTTGTAGCATCACGTCAACTGATGGCTGTGGCAGTAAACAGATGTTCTGTATACAGGGAAGGTTTAGTCAAGATGCCGTAGCAGGGAAGAGGGAGGGTATGAGCTCTGACCTTCTAGAGATGTAGGACAGTGCTGCATATTGACGTCAGGACGTGTGTCAGCCCGCCTCTGAGTGTTGATGCCACTGCTGGGTGGGCTTACGTAGAGAACGATAGGTGAAGGGGCGGCTTTGGCTCAGGAGAACGTTGATCCCCAGCAGTCTGCGTGTTGAAGTATCCTTGGGCAAGACACTCAACCTCAAATTGCTCCTGATGCTGTGTCGGGGGTGTGTGAATGTGTGGATGAATGGGTTAATGTGGCATGTTTTGGAAAGTTTGAGTGGTCAAAGTAGACTAGAAAAGCACTATATAAATGTGCAGCAACAAAAACTTAAGCTTTTATTGCCTTCTAAGAGGTTTGAACAGAGCCTCATGCTCTTTCTCAGCAGCTGGAGTTTGCTCAGTACACACTGAACCTCTCAGCATGGTTTCATAATCACTATCAGTCCCAATATTTGTACCTAAATTGCCAGTTATTTCTTTCCCAGGTCATCTATTTACAGCCATGAACTCTGAGGCTTTGTGTTTTTAAAATTGAAGCAATCTCTTACTTTCATGAACAGAAATAAAACCTGGTGCTTTACGGTACAGCGGGCTAATTGTTTAACTGTGACGTCAGCAGTTAAAGTGCATCCCTCAACCTTTGTTGCATGTTCTCCTCTCTTATTCCTCCACTCCTAATGCTCCCTCCCTCGTGTCCTTTGTGTACTCGCCAGATAAACCATATAATCCAAGATAAATAGCAACAAAATGAACCGAATCTTGGAAACCTTTTGCAAAATTAATATCCAACATTTGGGCTTCAGTTCAGCTGTCTGCGATGAGACACTGAAACAAAACTGCTCCTTTTTGTCCTGGTGCAAGATTAACATTTTGGTCATGGGGATAAACAGAAGAAACAAAAAATGAATCAGTTCTGGTGTCTGGTGCATGACATTATGGTAAAGTATTGTTAGAGCTCCGCAGAGAATTAGTTTGCCTCTTATCAATGCCTTGTTCTAATAGAGAGAGTGTCTGTGTGTTGACAGAGCGATAGAGGAAGAGTGAAAGATATGATACAAATGAGAGAAGTGAGGGGAAAAAAGAGGAGAAAAAGATAGCAAGAAAGACAGAGGCAGAAAATATTAGAGAGAGAGAGAGAGAGAGAGAGGAGAGGCTCATTATTATTGGTGTCAGTACAGTCTGATTCATTCTGTTATCTGTCATTATCTTGTTCCACTAGGAATTCAAACTCATCTGTATTGTCTGCTGTCTGATTAGGAACAATGCTAGAGGCCTGTGTGAGCATTTACGCTGAATGCTGATCAGTTGGCATTTGTCCCATTCGCAGAGTGTTTGGTTTTGTTTGTTTTTTTTCCCCCAAATCTGAGTGTACTTAAAGTGTAACGGCAGCATTTTTAATGCAGAGACCCACTGTCATTATCTCCCCTTCTAGGAGTCAAAACATTTGACAGTGGCTGTTTGTTCCTGTCAAGATAATCGGCATAAACACTACACATCACAAGCAGCTGGAAAACACTGAATTATTGGTTTAATTCCCCTGCAAATACAGTTGTGCTTCTGCTGATGATAGTTTATCTGTCAGTTTGCCAGCGCAGGATGTCTCAGTAGTCGGGTCGACCTTGAGCCACAAATCTTTGTTTTCCAAGGTTGCCAGCTGTGTGATTTTCACCATTAGGCAATATTTACTTTGAAAACGTACAGTTGGAGCCAGAGAATAGCTTCAGCTACGTGAAGCTATTGAATTCTAAGTAAAGCGTATAAAAGTAGTATATAAATCTGTCATTAATTAAGCTGTTTGACTACAACAGTTTTTCTTGAATATGGAATAAACAAATCACATGAGTAACCTGTGAAATATATGAATAAAACAACAATGTCTGATATTATTTAAGAATTTATTAACTTGCTATTGCAACATCTTATTTAGTTATCCTTGTCATAATAACAGTTTTACTAGACATTAATTTTATTTCATCACAGAACTTCATTTTAAACGCATTTTCCAAAGGTTTATTGGAAAAACAAGTCTTTGTTTCATAATGACATCAACAATGCTCTCATTTCTTGAGATTTCTTTCATCCAATCACATACCTCCTACCTCTGAAGCAAGCCGGCTCAACAACTGCTGCCACATTTAGCCAGTAATACTGGATGCTATGTAACGGATGGTTTGAATGGCCTGAGAGCTGAGGACATTCTGTACTACTGCACATATTTAAGTGCCCACACAGACACAAACACACACACTGGAGTCATTCGTCCACCATATCCCCTCCTATTCCTGCTCAGGGTCAACAGCACTTATTAGTGTTATTATTATGGATAAAGATGCAAATCCATCATTAGGTCTGCATCAATGACACAAACTGTGATTTAAGTGGTTCTAAAGCAAGGCACTGTACTGTGTATATAAATATATTTTATTGCTAGACATTCTAATTGTGTACTTATATGTTTTTTTGTATAAATGTCTTACTTGAGAAATAATCCCAATCTCTGATTTAAGTGTGACCCCATAACTTCTTAAATTGAATTTATCCTGATTTGGTGAAGAGTGAATTTTAAAGAAAAGCGGACAAATGTAAATTTAATGTATTGTGTGTATTGTTGAATGACCAATGCATTATGTAATACAGGCATTGGTGCAATATCCACGGCCATAAACACGAAAACAGTATTAATGAAGGGACACGAGGTACACACTCGAGCAACATGCAATTTCACCGCACAAATATCATCTACTGGCACAACCAATCACATGTATAACCTTTTAATCGTGAGTGCAGGCAGGAAATCAGTCAGTCATGCTCAGTGACTCACACACAGGTACCTCCTGAACTCCAAGATGTGAGTCATGTTACCATGCAACCGTGTATTTATTCAGATCCTGCTGAAATAGGTTCCAGGCTCATGTTGACCCTGAATAGGAACAGGAGGCTACATGTAAATGAATGACTGCTATATACATATATGTGTGTGTGTGTATGTGTGTGTGTGTGTGTGTGTGTGTGAGAGATACAGAAAGTCCTCACCTCTCCAGAGCTATTCAGACATATAGCACCTTAATCAGTCCATTAAAATCATAAATCATGCATAATATACCAATATAGACATGAGGATACTCTGGACATGCATATTTATTTGTAAGTGAGGAAAAAAAATAAATAAAAAAACAAAAAAATGGCACACATTGTATTGCATGTACACATTTAGCAGCTAGTGATATGACAAGTGCACTATCCAGCATTCAGTGTGCTTCTACGATAATACACCTTGAGTATGTACATGCTGCTTCCACAAACTTAAAACAACAGCACCCACCATTCCCAAGACTACTCCTGCCCAAGACCTATTTTGAAGACAAAGTGGCTGGCTTGATTTCACTCCAGCCAGCCAGCCAGCCATTTTATTAGGTCCAGGTAGCACTGGGAGCAGAATAACCAGTAGCCTAAATGTCATTCTACCCGGTCACGTCTGTCAGCTCCTCCTGGGAATCCAAAAACATAGTAGAGTCAGATTGTCTTCCCTGACAGACATGCTGGAATACCTCCACAGGGAGACCTCCCAGTCAGATACCCAAACCATCTGAGCTGGCTCATTTCATCACAGAGAAATAGGATGCGAAGCTGCAGTACAGAGCCTTTTGTTTCTTCTTCATCTCTTCACTCTCTTATGTTAGCTGATAAAACACAATGTTAGTAGTATTGAGTTTTAGTACGTGGTTTTCAGGTAACGCACTTTGGCATCATTTGGCAACCATATTGGAGCTCCTATCCTTTCTTGAAACACTAATTGTCATTTTTTTCCCCACATTTCCTCGATTTCTGTATAAGTTTGAGAGAGAAATCAATGCATCACATTTTATGAATGTGTGCTGTGAGGAACTGTGATCTGATGTCATGCTACACATGTGGCACATTTTCGCACAACAGCATAGTGATTTGTTTACCTTGATGATGAGTTGGAGGTGTGCTGCTTCTCCCAAATCACAGTAACAGCCTGTCGCTGGCAGCTCTTCATCCAACAGCTTACTGTGGCTCTTTCTTCTTGTTCATCACTCCCTGCAAAAATGAAAAATGGTCGTTGAACAAAAAGGGCCAAAAGAGATTTTTGTCTAATTTTTTAGAAGCATTTTAGGGATCAGTGTCAGTCGGCACTTGCCTCTGTGACAAATACATTTCCTTTGAGTCTTTCACAAGAAAAGCCACCCTGTTTTTCTCCATGTGAATGCATCGAAATGTGAAGCAGTGGCAGGAGGAAATCAAAATAATTAGTCTGGTAATCGAGTAGTTGATGAACAGAAAATTAATCGGCAAATATCCTGATAATCTGTTTATAGCTCAATTTACCAATTTGGTTTTTTTTTTTTTTCCTGCTTCCGAAATGTGAGAAGCTACTTTTCCTCGTTCCACATCATAGTAAAATTGATTTTTTTTAATTTTTTTTATTTTATACCATTGGTTGGCTAAGAAATAGGATGATATCCCTTTGGCATTGAGGAAACTGTGATAGATAGTTTTCACTACTGTCAAATGTACAGACAAAACAAACAATGAATTGAGAAAATTTTAAGCATATCAATCAATATTTAGCAGTTACTTCATATAATGATACTCTGATAATGAACTGCATTTAAATAGCACTTTTCTAGTCCACGGCCTCTCGATGGGCTTTACAACACATTCAAATGCACCTATACAAACACACACATTCACACGCCGGCAGCACAGCCATCGGGAGCAATCTTGGGTTCAGTATCTTGCCCAAGGACACTTCAACATGCAGACTGGAGGAGCCGGGGATCGAATCGCCAACCTTCTAATTAGTGGATGACCCGCTCTGCCTCCTGAGCCACAGCCACCCATGATAATCCTGCAGAAGGTTATGGGAGCCACTATTTAGAAAAATATAACTGAGTGAAAACACATAGAATGGTTATTGCAGGAAAAGTGTCAACTATACATAATGTCATAATTGTTTTTCTGTGCTTTGTGACATGGTTTCCATCCAAAATCATCAGGCTTCCTCCTTTATCAGACCTGAATTACAACATATACACCATCTCTGATAGGGAAGCTGCACGTTCAGGCTGAAATCAGCCTGCTGGCTTTTAAATAGAATTATGTACTTGCTGGTAGAGCATGGACCCATCTCAGATGTAGACACCACACACAGTATTTCTGATCCATGATCCAGTTTTGAAGAGCGCTACAGTAAAGCATACTTTATTTAAGTGGAATCTATTTTTATTAGTTTCAACAGGCATTTGCTGTTGCTCTCACAAAGCACTCGTTTTTTAAAACTCTTATTGCGGTAAAACCATTTCAGTGTATTGACCTTCATCTTCATCCTGTGGTAATGAAGCACCGCATTTGGTTTTAGTGACAGACTGTGGACCGAGCAGCAGTTCCCCTGCAGGGAAATTATACAGATTGTGTGTGTATTTGTGTCTTTGAACGAGTAAAAATGTGGGCAAGAACTCGAGCATGTCAAGTGTGCAGATATTCATCGCAGAAATTGTGGGCTATTACAGAAATATTGTTGTACCTAACCTTTGTATGTGTGAATGTGTGTTAGTGTGTTAGTGTGGGCGTACGGTATTGTGTCTTGGATAGAGTTAATGGTGTATGTGGTTAAAAAGAGGAACCCCAGGCAATTCAGACATGCAAAAACTCTTACAACACACACACACACGGACACACACACACACACACACACACACACACACACACACACACACAGACAGGCAGGCACAGACAGGCACATACATACAATTATCTGTGTTGCACCAAAACTAAGAGGTTAAGAAATGTTGAGGCTTTGTTTTTTACAGAGACTGCAGATGAGGTTAACTTTCAGAATGTGAGGAATTTCCAAAGAATGCAAAATAAAGGAAGCTACTATTACTTTAAATTTATTCAATGTTCAACATGTTTTGGTAAAAAATTTTAGAGCTAACAAAGCCTGCTGTCTCCAATTTCTTTTTCACCTTTAATTTTGAAGAAGTTTAACATGCATGGAACATATGCTTACTTGCTTTCTATCCAAGAGTGAAATGAGAAAATATGTATCTTGTGTGTTTGTGAGTACAGCGCTGGAGTCAAGACATGGTTAGCTTTGTTTAGTCTGAAAGACTGAAAGCAGGCAGAAACATTACTTGTATGTAGCTGACTGTGTTATAGGGGTTTTATAAGCACATTCAACCAAGTGGATACAATCCAAACAGTGCAAGAATTCAAGTACATTAACTTCATCAAGTGCTACATATAGGAACATGAAGAGACTGAGAGAGAGTCTCTCCTTTTTGTTTTGTTTTTTGAGTTTTCAGTCTGCATTAGAAGATTCTGCTGTCCTGACGCCAACGGGGAGCTCGTTCCATCGTTGTGGAGCCAGGACAGCAAACAGTCTGGATTTTGTTGAGCGGTAGCTGGACCCTTCTCATAGTGACGGAGTAGCAAGCTGATTGGCAGTAACAGAATGTAGTGGACCGGCTGGGTGTATGGCTCAGCCATGTCCTGAATGTCAGATGGGTGTAAGCAATTTGCAGCATTTTAGGCAAGTACCAGTGTCTTTTGAGGATTTGAGCAGCCACTACTAGTCTGTGCAGGGTAGGGAGGAGCAGTGTAGTGATGGAAAACCTGGGAAGGTGTAACACCAGCTGGGTTGGTGCAATTCTGGCTGAGCTGCAGACATCAGAGGGCACAAACAGGCACACAAGCCAGAAGTGAGTTGGAGTACAAGACGACAAGAACCTGAGCCAGAACCTGCGCTGCCTTCTGGGTGACGGATGGATGTATCCTCTTGATGTTTTGAAGCATGAATCTGCAAAAGTGTGTTGTCACATCAGTGTTGGACAGCCGGTTATCCAGCGCCACACCGAGGAAAACTAGTTCAGTCTTGTCAAGGCTGAGCGTCAGACATCCAATGCTGCCACCCAAAAGCCCCAGTAGTGAGGCTACAAGGTTCAGACATTGATTATTTTAAGTTACCCTGTAAATGTGGTCTTTGAGAAAGGATGTGAATGGAGAGAGTACGGAGCCTGAGACTCCAAATTCTTGGATGGAGATGAAGTGGGTGAGAAAGCAGCAGCAGACTGAAGAAGGTAAGAGGAGATACGGTCAGGAGGATGTGTTTGGGTGGTGGGGAGTACACTTCATTTGGAGAGAGCGGTAAAAAGGAAGTAAAAGTTGGAGATGAAGAGATGAATATATGGCAGGTGGTGTCAGCAGTTGCGTGGGGAACTGACAGCCCATCCTCAATAGAAAAACGGCTGCATAGGTCGTCTGTGCAAGCAGATTATTGCAATCCATATTTATGTTTGTTAGGTGGCAACCTCTATTGGCTGTAGTTATTATGACGGGAGCAAAGGAAGAAGTCAGGTGACGTAGTATAAAGAAAGAAAGTCTGCATATGGAGTAGAGGTGGATGTACTGCCTAAAAACACGAAGAAGAAGATAGCAAAGGGAATAAGTCGGACGTTAACTTATCTGTCTAGATGATTATCTCATTGATAAGTACAATTCCTCCAATAACACCCGGAAAAAGAGGGCAGTAAAGAACAACAATGTTTAACAGTTTAGTTTAGTTTAGTTTAGTTTATTTACTTTATTAATCCCAAGACTGGGAAATTGCTTCTCTGCATTTAACCCTTCACTGTTGAAACACACACACATGCAACATGCAGTGAAACACACACAGGAGCAGTTGGCTGCAATCAAGCGCCCGGGGAGCATATTGGGGGGGTTAAGTGCCTTGTTCAAGGCCTTCATGGAGGGAATACTCTACCACACCCAAATTTTTCTGCTGGTCCGGTGACATCTGAAAGGATAAGGAATATATATATGGTCTGTTGGTGAGGTAGTCGATGGTCCATTGAGTACACTGTCACCTGGCTGCATGGACCATCGACTACCTACAGAACACAGTATGTGAGGCTTCGCGACTGTGAGTTGGATGTGGCAGTTTGCAGCACCGGGTCTCCGCAGGGTACTGTGCTCTCTCCTTTCCTCTTCACCCTCTACACATCGGACTTCAGACACAACACAACCAGCTGCCGCCTCCAGAAGTTCTCTGATGATACAGCCATGGTTGGATGCGTATCGCAGGGGAACGAATAGGAATACAGGGCAGTCATCACTAACTTAGTCGACTGGTGTGAACTAAACCACCTGCACATCAACGCCAGCAAGACCAAGGAGATGGTGATAGACTTCCGCAGGAAAGCACCACAGACTACACCGGTGTGCTTCTAGGGTTTTGACATTGAGATTGTGCAGGAGTACAAATACCTGGGTGTCCACCTCAACCATAAACTGGACTGGTCCACGAACACTGATGCCCTGTATAGAGAGGGCCAAAGTCCAAAGTCCCCTGGAGGATGGAGGACATTATTGAGGACTTTCTACCACTCTGTGGTTGCATCTGCAGTCTTTTACACAGTGGTCTGCTGGGGCTGTTGAAGCTCTGAGAGGGACAAAAAGAGACTCAATAAACTGGTCAGGAGGGCTGGCTCTGTCCTGGACTGCCCTCTGGACACCACTGGGGATGTAGGTGAGAGGAGGATGTTGACATCCATCATGTAAAACCCATGCATCCACCCTGTAAGGAACGCTACCGCAGGTCCTTCATACCAACAGTGTTCAACTCAAGCGTTGCTTAGCACAGCACTGTTTTCCATACTCGGACTGTTCTTTACAGTGATGTATGATCTATCATACACCTACTACCTTGAAACACTGCTCCTTCCACTCTCACTGAGTACTGTACATATCAATGCAGAATAGTATTCCACTGTGACATATACATATTTATTTTTGTGCAACATCATTAATGCTGTAGTCACTTCCAATCCATGTGCAGTCTGTGGAATTCAAACGAATTCTTGACAGAATATTTTTATGGCAATTTTTCTTACAGTTCTTTGCAATATATATATATACTTTTTCTGACATAAGCACTTTGTATAATTGTACATATATATAGTTCACTTTTATTTTGTATCTTGTATTTCTCTATTTTTATTGCTATTTTTTTCCAACTGCCATTACCTGCTGTTTGTAACAAACCAAATTTGCCCTGCTGGGGATTAATAAAGTCTATCTCATCTTATCTTATCTGGAATGAAAATCTCCATTTGAGGGATATTAGCAAACCAGTGCCTGCCCCTCTGCTGGCTGTCTGTGTGTGTGGGTGAAGGAGAAGCCTGTGGAAGTGTGATCCAAATGTCACTGAGAGCAAGGAAGTCCAGATCACAAGGAGGCACAGCCAGAGATGAAGTCAGTCTGGCGGGAAGCTGACTGGCAGGTGTTGGGGGTGTGTGGAGAGGGTAGGGCTGAAGGAAGAAAGGGGTCTAGCATGGCTGTTTGCGCTCACAGAACTTCCTGAACCAGAGCTAAATCTGGGTGACAAGCTACTTCCACTGAGGAAGTCAAGACATGGAAGATGGACCTTGTAAGTTAAACATTGCACAAAACAATATTTGTACAGTTGTTCCCTGTTTTATGCAGCAAATCATATGTTGGCATCACTTTTCCAGAAGATGTATTAGCCACTGGACATCTTGAAAATACTGGCAACAAGAGCATCTTTCTATCTTTTATGTTCTCAAATGCTCCAAGATGTGAAAGATATTCATTTTTAAAAAATAATTTAAGAATAATTACAATATGCAAGTAAACTGAAAACATAAAGTAAGTACTTGAACAACATAGCTGAAATACTGCAACAAAGCATTTCTGCATTTTTTCAAATTCTATGCAGCGTACGCAGCCACCTGTTTGAACGATGTGCTTTCTCTTCAGTGTGTACATTGTACAGCAGCCTGTAACTGGTTTTGAAAGGTGCTTTATAAATATACTTTACTTGGATCTGTGGAAGTGTGTTTGTGTGTGTGGAACACAGTGATGCTCCTATCAAATTTGAACTCACGCATAAACTGTGTTGCCGTCCCTAAATATCCCCACATATTTGTCCAGTTATTCAACAGAGGGATGAAAAAGGGAGAGTTTGCAGAGTTAATTGTATTGCTCAGTGATGCATGTTCGATTGGCTTTATTCTGAGCAGGAGGATGATACTCAAATGTCGAGATAGCCTTTGGACATGTACTCAAAATGAAATGAACCATAAATAAAAAATGATTTCCATTGGCTTTGAATTTAAAACAAATATTCACTGGTCATTTAAGGCCATTTGAGTTGGCACAGTTGATATAAATCCACATTTCATTGTCATATTAACTGTTTTCCCCTGGTATATCTGCAGAAAATGTACACTTTTTCGAGGACGGCGAGAGTTATATGATATCAGCCCAAAAAAAGACTATATTGGTGCAATTGCTCAGATATGGGGCTCCAGGTGACCTCGGTGTCTACTTAAAGTAACAGTCATTAAATATCCTACAGTTAATTTGGAAAAAGAAACCTGATCTCATTAGCACTACTATGACTGCTAAGAGTGGTTGATAGATTTTTAAATCTAAGTCAGAGAAAATGTTCTTCCTGCTATGGCACTCCTTCACTGTGTGTGTTATATTGTGAAACTGCTCAGATATTTGCCAAACTGCAAGAAAAATAAGGTACATAGCAATTCTGAAAAATCACTTTCCCCATAAGCCCTGATGCTTTGTGCCATGTCCGACCTCTTTCTATGGATGACAGACATGTTAGAAATAACTTAAAACCTTTAGAACCAACATCCATACATTTCCCTGGCTTCCTCCAACAACCTGTCCGGGGTGGTCCCTGCCTCTCACCCAATGTCAGCTGGGACTGACTCCAGCCCTCCTGCGACCCTCCAGAGAATAAGTGGTTATTGATAATGGGTGGATGGACGTCAGCAGGAACAGTGAAAGCTGTAGCTCTTCTGGATGATATATATAATATTCTGTATATGCTAATATTGATGTTAGCACAGGCAGATGGACAGCACATTTTACAGTTGCTGCTGGGATATCTTTAAACTGGCCTGCTTACAATCCTGTTTACAATCAGTACTCAATAAAGGTGACCTTTACTGTGACCTTTAGTCATTGTTCATTAATGGCAAATAGCCCTATAGATAATCAAAGCTCATGTATGTTATATTAAAAAACATCAGTTCTGCCTTTTTTCTAACTTTGCAAATGATTTAACCTCGAGATCTATGTGGGTGTAAAAAAAGTGGTTAAAAAACAAAGCACAAAACAGGAAAAAAAACAGGAGGAGGTTTAATGATAAAAGAAAACAGCTTTTCACTGTCTTTGTGAATTATCTGACAGATTACCCTCGCTTTTTGCCTTTCTCACAGATAAAGGGCATATGACAAAGCAAAATTTCCAAATACCCTAATTAGACACAGAAATAGCATGATGATGAAAGGATTGCAGCATCAAAGCAGAAGTTGGAGGAAGAAAGTGAAACCCACTCTCCAACCACTCTAATCAACGGTGGGCTATAATGCACAGATGAGAGGGAGGGCAGACAGGAGCACAGGAAGTGACAGATACACAGAGAAAGCTGATGACTTGGGTTGTTTCAGACCATAGAGTTTGCATTTTTGGTCTGAAGAGGTTCATTTGTTTTTGCAGTAATCAAAAAAAAAAACTGCAGGATATAGCACTTAGGCAACCCGAGGGATAAAGAGGATGTGTGATTTATTTCAGGGAGCATCCATGCTATCATTTGCACAACTTCGAGAAAAGTATAATCTCCCCAGACATGATTTTTTCAAATACCTGCAGATTCGCGATTTCATAAGTAGGAGAACTACTCTTAATACTGATGCTACTACATCTGCAGTTGAACAATTACTCCTCCTTGGCCCAGCTAAAAAATACATTACTCGCTTTTACAATGTCTTAAGCCAGACTGATGTGATAAATGTACAAGATGTTGTGCAGACATGGCAGCATGAACTTGGTATAAATATTGATGGGGATAAATGGACTAAGATATGGACTCAAACAAAGAAAAGTTCAGTGTGTAACCGTGCCAGATTGTTGCAATTTAAGATCGTCCACCGTTTACAAATTTCTCCTAACAAAAGACATAAAATGAACTCTAAACTCTCACCTGCATGTTTAAAATGTAAAATCTCAGTTGGAACCTATACTCACTGGATTTGGTCCTGTCCTAAAATTCAAACATATTGGATGGATGTTTTGCAAGATCTGGAAAATATATTTGGTGTTGTGTTACACATGGACCCTCTTTCTTTGATCCTAGGTTACCCTAGTCAAGATTCTATTGTGGGTGTTGACTCTACAAGACTGTATAATATCCTTACATATGCAGCAAGGAAGAACATCTTTCTGTCTTGGATAAGTGACAAACCCCCCACGACATCAAACTGGCATAGGATAATTATGGAATGTTTTCCCCTTGAGTACCTGACCTGCTTGCTTCACTCGTCAGAAGGACAGTTTATGAATATTTGGACTCCATATCTCCGCTTTTCTAACTCCACAGTGGCTTCAGTACTATCAAGCGCTGTCCTTGGCTAGCCTTTGGCTCCTTTCCTGCATATTATTACAGTCTGACAATTTGAAACTTCTAGAATTGTCATCCGGGGTATATTATTATTTATATATTCATTTTGCAACCCACCTGAAAGGTAAGTAACAACAGACCAGGATACTCTAGATTCGATAGAGGGAGTGTTGAGAATAAAATGGAACACCAGTTGAGTAAGAGACAACAACACAGAGATTAAAGTTTAGCAACAGTAATGTATTAACACATAAACACAACACACAATAAACATTTGTACAAATATGGCCAGCCTTTCAATTTGCTTTGTTTTATATTGTCTCTGTAACTTGGGTGCACCCTTAATAATAATAATAAAATAAAATAACATGTCTCTTGCTTCCGAGAAAAGGGAAAATACGTTCCTTTAATGAGTTTCTATTTCCTGAGTCCTACCACACCGGCAAAACGACAGGTGAAGAAGAGAGGGTCCTCATCACTCCTGCTCAAGCTGATCACATGGTTGGCTCGCCATCTCCCATCCAGGGAGAGAATCCTGAATCCATAGTGTCCAAAAAACCCAGCCTGTATAGCACAACAGGGTTTAATTCAAACTATTCATTTCTATTAACTGTACAGTATATAATTTCTAAATATAAATCAATATCCATTAATATGACTTGACTGTTAACTTATGACAAGGTAACTTAACATATTAAACAAATTAACTTCACCCTTTCACTTATAATGAAACCAAAATCATGAAATGACTGATGAACAATCAAACCCACATGTGAATGAGCCTAAAATAACTCAGTTCATGCCCACATTAGATGAAAGTAAATAAAACAATGCAACATGTAATATTCTGGACCTGTGTGCACAGCACTGCACTACACAGAAAAAAATTTGCAATCTCATAACCCATGAAAACGATCTCTTTTCACGCACACCATGTAACAAACACACGTACTCTTTTTCCATTTATACACATACACACACATGGGTTTTCCTATTAAGCACCAGGAATTAAACAACATGGTGAGCTAATGCTTCAACTCCGTGGCTAATACACCACGAAGACATGAAGGTAACACACACGGTAAGCTAATGCTGAAACTCGGTGGCTAACACACCACGAGGCTTGCTAACTCGTGAAGCTAACACGCACTCACAGCACTCACCGGGAAAAGAAATTTAATCAACAGTCCCAGGGTCGTTTCCGTTGCCCACTAGACACTCCAAAATCACTTCAGAAGTTCCTCTCCCTCCACAGTATTTTTCTTGGTATCTACGGTAAGTAATTTTCAACTTTTCCTACTACGAGTTCTGCGTCTCTGCTCTTCCTGCCGCTGCGCGATGCTCTGGGTGAGTGTCGTCCGCGTCTCACTAACTTGCGCCAAGAGGGCGGGACATGCGCCGATTTCTCCCAATAACAATTCAGCTACACTCTGTGTAGCGAATGGCATTGTTTTTCTCTTCACAGAACCACTGTTAAAGCGAACTTGGACTTCTGGGATAAAATAAATACACAAATAAATTAAATACAGGTTGAAATAAAGACTGCAATTAAGAATGAAATGAAAATCACTGCCAATGAAAGAAAAATATAAAAATAAAATATTTAACTGTAACATTACATTCTGACAAAACATTTCTCTTTTTTTTTCAACAGGTTACAATTTTATTTCATTTATTTGACTATTTTATCTGTCTAGTCCTTTTTTCTCACAGGGTAAGCCTTTTCATTGTTCTGGTCAGATGTGAGAAGTACATGTGTACAGGCTGTCTAGACCAATGTTGTAGTGAGCGCTGTTGATGTTGTATTATTGTTGTTATGTTAATATGTAAAAAAAAAAAAACCTCAATAAACATATTTGAGAAAAAAAAAAATGCAAAATCTGAAAGGAATATAACCAATACTCTTAAAGGCAGTTCCTACCCTCACATGCTCTTTGAATAATTAAATCTATGATGTTCAGTACAAGCTTTACTGTGTGTAATGTGTGTCATAAATGATTACTGTTCCACTCACTTTCCTCCCGCTTTATTGTAATCCCATTCACAAAGCAGTTTTATAAGTAGGTAATAGGAGCAGAAACAATAAAAAAAGAGAAGAAAAAAAAAGACATTTTTGCAGATGAAGAAAGAAGCGAGTCACCATATAGTGGAACATAACACATCCGGTACCTGCATTGCATTCTGCTCTGCTGAAGCCTTGCTTTTTGATTGCTATGGTCCAAAATAGCAGTTCTAGAGAAAAAGTTCTTCTGTTTTTGATTCTAAATAAGTGACCTGTGTAACAGTGAGGAAGAATGGCACGCCCACACAGCATTTGCTCTCGCTCTTGCACTGCCTTTATTTCTCCAGCCTGCATATATTTCCTGGCAAAGAAAAATTAACAGCACACAGTGGTCACCGACAGCACAGCTGTAGCCTTTGAAAGCTCCAGCCTGCATATATTTCCTTTTTTTTTAAAAAAGACTGGTATAAACACCCATATACACCACAGTGTCATTACAGTCTTTCTCTATACATTCTGCAAACCATATGATCGTATAGTGGTATTATTATATAATTTGACCTTATACAGAGCACCCAAGAGCTATTTTCTCTTTTTTTCTAAATAAATCACAAACTGGAACGAAATAAAAATATGTGAAACCCAAATAAACAAAGCCTACCTGGCAAAGAAAAATTAACAGCACACAGTGGTCACCGACAGCACAGCTGTAGCCTTTGAAAGCTGTGTAACAGAAATGACAAAAATCATGAAATAATATGACATTACGGCCAGGAAAAAGCCGGCTGGTGCATGGCTAGCTAACTAGCATTAACTACATTTAGCCACGACAATACTCGTGAATAAAGTTAAAATATGTGCACAGAAGTGCCTCTAACTTTCACACTACATTATGGTATTGTTTATAGTCATGGTGTAGGTCACGGACAGTTGCAAAAACAATTTTAAAACATAAAACAAAGAACTAACGATCGCAACATCGCTCACATGCACCCACCTCCAGCCTGCATATATTTCCTTTTTGCCGAGTCAACGACAGTGCGCATGAGGAAACCCTATCTGTGCTGTTGCACGAGTAATCCACCAGGTGGCTCCAAAACTATGTACAAGGAAAGCAAATAAATTTTGAAGAAACTCATGATAGTTATTTTTAACTCTGTTACACCTGGCATTGTCTACATTTGCTACATTACTACATGTTTGACCCTGATGAAATCACAGGACTTCAGCACACAATATATTTCAGATGAGTTGATGATTATTGTCTTGTTAGCAATGCAGCCTATCTGACTGTGGACAACAGAAACATTTTAACCACATTCTTCAATTGTTTACTTTGGCTAATGTCGTTTTCTGGCCACATACTTGCAAAGCTAGTGACATTCCTATCAGCCACAGCCATGGTATACTGCCATATAGTAAATGTTAGCAATGCTAACACACTTAACTACTGGAAGATGGTTACCATGGTGAACATTATACCCGCTTTACATCAGAATATCCAGCCTCCTATTGTGAGCATATTCGCATGCTGATGTAGCATTGAGCTCAAAGCATTACTGAGCCTAAGCATAGCCTCGTAGAGCTGCTAACATGGCTGTCAAAAGGCTTCAAATTGAATTTACTGGTGCTCCTCACTGGAGACTTAAGCAGACAAGGTAAACTACGGTTCAGTGCAAAATATCTCAACAGCTACTTGCTTACTTTGGATGTTCACGGTCCACAAAAAGGATGATTCCTAATGCTTTTGATGACCCCTGACCTTTCCTCCATCACCATCGTGAGGCCAGTGTTTTAGCTACACACCAGAAATATCCAGTCTGATCACATTCATCCTTCTCGGAGAATGAATCTTTTTTTTTTGCTTTTCCCTTGTGCTGTCCTAGACAAAAGTATCAACTTGGCAGACAAGTTGTTTCACAATCTCACTGGCAGACTGCGATGGAATTTGTTAAGCACAAAAGTTTATAAGAGGATGGCCCCCTTGATTTTAATGAGCTGTGACCTTTCCTCTTCGGTCATGCTCAGACCTGGTAGGGGCCAGAGAATAGCAAAACTGTCCGTCTTCTGTTTGTTCAATCCAACTCCAAAGAACATCGCAGCCTCGAGGGGCTGCTAGCATGTTTTAGTCTTTTAGTTCTGTTGTTCTGTGGAAAGAAAGTAAAGATTGTTTCATCTCCTCTGACAAAGACAAAGCCTTGGCTTTGCAGCCAGTTCTGAAATAAGCCTGAAAATCAATATGATTCAAGGCCAAACACAACAACAATCAGTATGTGCTACACTGTAGCTGTACATTGTTGAACACTGGAGCAATAACTCTTAACACAGGTACACTGCCTGCAAGCCTAAGTTCCCTTGACATTCTGAGAGACCACAGCACCACAAGAAAGCTCTATCAAAGGTTAATGCCACACTTTTGACAAGTGGGTGCAATGTCATTCCCTTCTCTGTCAGATTTGCACAAATAATCCACAGTTCATTTTATTGCAGTGACCTGTTGAGGTTAGAGCAGCCTGCTTGTCGCTGGTTAAATATTTAAACATCTCTCACCTGGACCAGAGGAGCACATATGTGAGACTGTTGTTCATTGACTATGGTTTAGCCATAGTCAATGAACAACAGTCTGCTGCTGAACTGTACTGCACTGGCTTCACCTGCTTACTTACCATTTGTCCATCATATTGTATGTATATATAAGATATGAGTTGGGAAAGCAGCTGTAGAGATCCAGTAGTCTTTGACTTTGATTACCAGAAGCTTTATTTTAGAATGGTAAAAATTTTATTACCCACCTCAATCCAATTTGTGAACAAAGGGAATTTTGGAAACTTTTTGTGAACAGTGTTTTTGTTCCTTTAGTTTCGTTCTATAGCAGCTGGTGTTTGTCTCAGGCTCTCAACCCCGAGCCATTTAGTTCAGTTTTGCTGTTAGCTCTCTGGAACACCTCAATACGACCACAAGTGCACTGCTGAGTTGACCCACAGAATGGTGGGTTCTCTGCAGAGATTTACAGGATTTTTGTAGGATCAATACTGTATCAATATTTTAAGCTTTGCCTCAGCACCTCCCATATTTGAGTAATACATAAAATATTGGAGTTTATCTTGTTAAAATGAATTACACTACCACTAAAAACTGTGGTGTTCCTACCGCCCTAGCAAAGAAATGTTAATAAGAGACCTCTGAGTTTTAGTTATTTATAAATGTAGTCATCTGAAAATGCAGAAAGCTCATGAAGTTTGATAAAAGATTTGAAAGGATGGAGATTCCATAACATGCACTTGAACACCACAGCCAGTAGTAAGTATGCATTCAGTAACATTGCTTTCATACGCTCCAGTTGAATATGACAGTAGACCATTTAAATGTGCAGTTTATTAATACGGGACATTGTTGTTTTAAAAGTACACATTATTAGAAGACCAATAACTTTCAGTGTAAAGGAACCGTGTGACTCCGTTAACCTCAGCATGTTTGTGTGCGACCAAGTGAGCGTGGCCATTCATCAGGACATTGCTGCTGTTATCTATATGCCTGGGGTAACATCAGCGTCTAAGCGCATGTGTTGGTGTGTACACGTGTGTGGTGCGCCAAATGGTCACTGCACGTGCCATGTTGCTCATTGTGTGCATGTATAAGAGCCCCACTTCCTCATTAGTCACCTTGTCCTATGTGCTTCACTTTGAATTGACCTGAATTGACATGGTTTTGTATCTACGGGTTTTGCATATATATTTATTCCATCCGTCATTCACATATTTTCAACTTGCTTCACCTGGTCAAGGTAGCGGATGGAAAAAGATACAATAAGCAGGCCCTTGTGATGCTGATGATATTATCATTATTATTCTCTTAAGCTTTTCACTCATGTCAGCATCACTCTTTACAAAATACATTTCAATATCCTCCTTTTAAAGACAAGGTTTGCAGAGCATTGCTTAAATTAAATGTCTGTAAATGTTTTCTGTCTTGCTGAATGTGTTTATTTTAATAAGAATGCATTTATTTTATATATATTTATATATTTTTTTTTTCAAGTCAGGAGTGGAGCATTCACACCGCACTCACGCTGATGATGTGGAAACACACAATCGGTGGTTATGAGCTATACTCAGAGCAGTTGGTAATGGTTTAATCCTGGTTGATTTAGTGATACTTGCCATTAAAGTGTTGAGTCAAACAATCAGAGCAGCTGTTTCATCCGAAACAACACAAGAGCAACTGGTCTATCTGTTTACAGTGCAGCCAAACAAGTTCATGTTGTTTTAATAATGATGGCAGTTTTCCGTATTGCCATGAGGAACCACAACCTGATTCCATGCTATAAATATGATGATATAAATATTTTTAAAACTGACCCTCAGACCTAAGAAAGAAAAGAGGAGAAAATGACCACGTCTTGTTTTGTAGATACATTTTCGATGGTTGACTATACTTACCTCTAACCTTGTTGACAAATACATTGTGTTTCTTGTTACTGCTTCAAAATGTAATTCGCCTAGTGTTTCAGCAGTTACTTAATGAAAACCAGCAAATTTGGAAATGTTTGAATTCCGGTAATGTAAAACAGCTCTAGTTTTAAGAGTAAACAGGGTGGCTGATATCAATGAGATCAAATTAGAAACAGGCTGGATTACACATTGCATTGTTTCCTGTGAGACCCTTGTGCTTAGGTAGGGAATTTGAATCTGAATTTGAGACGTCACCAGAACTTTCACAATAAACCACCGGCCCCCATTTGCACTTTTAACAAGTTCATGCAATGGTGTAACGAAAGACAGCATAAAAATGCACTCCCAATACCCAGGTTACAAATGGAGTAATGACTTGCACACATGGACCCCTAATGCTTTTAACCAATTTAGCTCACTAAGGTGCACCTCATGTTTGATTATGAATTGTAAAGTTGTATTTCTGATTTCTGATTAGGGAAGCTTAAAATGGTCCTTCCATTTGCAATAATAGAAAACACACCACTCTGTCATACAACCGCCTTATTGAGTTCCTAGGGTTGAAGTCTTTGCAAGTAATAACGTATTTACACATCCAGTATACACAGAACAATGTTGACTTTTAGTTGTGTTTCTGGATCCCTTATGAATGCTAGTCTAGTTTTCAATTGTCAATTCTGTTTCGGTGTCCAATAGCTGGCTTTTATAGTTAGCTTGTTTGAGTTGTTATCAGCTCCACCCAAGAACTACATAACTTAAATAACTGATCAAAGTCCAATATTGAACCGACTGATAGAGATTGGGTATCTCAACATTGGTTTTATTTCTTTTGTTTTGTTTTGTTTTTTTGTCATTCCTATCCCAATAATCATCTCATGATCAGATTTGTCGTATGACTTTGGAGGACTGAACCCCTATGTTGGAAACAAAACTGAGACTGAAGTAGCTCATCGTATATAACTTGCAGCACCTCAACCTGCAACAATAGTGAAATGCTGTCTGTGTACTGATGTGTCAGTATCAACATTCTAATAATTTAATAATTTGCATAAATATGTACTTAAATATTTGCATTGTGGCATTAGTACTTTTACTGAAGTAGTAAAGAATCTGAGTACCTTTTCCACTAAACTGACACTTCTCAACAGGTATCCATGTCTTCCCTCAACCAGCACATATCTTATTTGCTTTTAATGTGTTCTCGCAGGGGAATCTAAGAGGCTTAATGTTTGTACGATGTGGTTGTTGGTACACAGCAGTGGGACATACAGTAACTGAGTTGTTCTTGGTCTTCCACATAGCTTCTCATGCTGAGTACCACTGTGTAAATGATGTCTACAGCCATTTGCAGCCATGCTGATCGTAGCCACACACAGCCAGAAACGCAAAGTAAAAACCAACAACAGTGGTCTATGAAGAGAATGACATCATCCAGCCATGCAGCCAGCGTGAGCTTCTTCCCTATTCCCCGAGGCTCTACTGAAGGCCTGAGCATAACTCCAGCTCACACATTTTCTATCCACTGCTCGCGCGCACACACACATACACACACTAATAGGGTTCACCACTGTGTCTTAGTCATTTAAGATACACATACACATAATGTACACACACAGAGGTTACTTATATACCAGGTTTGGAGGACATGTCACTGCGTCTGACTCACAGCAGAACTCATCAGTCAGCCATCCAGATGCATGTGGCCTCTGCCTCCACCTGCTCACTGTTAACTGCCTCTGATTGGGCATGTTTCTGTGTGTGTGTGTGTGTTTGTGTCAGCCTACAAGTTTGCTTGTGCACACCTTCATGTTTGTGTTCCTGGATTTTGTGTACCCATTTGACTACATCACTGCGTGTGCTACTGAGTGTACTCTGGCTTACTACTCAGTGTGTCAAATCCCCTGCTCCCTGACAGCGATACCAATTGTCCAGATTGTCATGGTGCTAATGAATCATTTAGCTAACACTCTCTCCCTCTCTCTCTCACACACACACCTATACACACACTCAAATATGCACACACATCATGTGCTTGCCAAGACACCTACAGCTAGCGATGACACCTCTATTGCCACCCACTTATCGCCTTTTACCTTTTAACTATTGAAATCATCTCTTACTGTCCCATGTTTAGATTTCATTTGGGTGACTATATGTTGAGTGAAGTGGAAAAACTATTTATCTCCAACAAGCAATCATTTAAAGCTGCAATACGCATTTTGACATGAAAATACCAAAATATTTAAAAAATGTGACGCTGTCCGTGATAGTGTTTTGGCTTGGAGTTATGTTTGTGATGCTTTGGGGCATTTGCTGTGCTTTGATGTGAGCATGTCATATGATTATGGCAAGTAGTGAACATAGCTAACAAGGTTAGCACAGTTAAACGCTTATATAGTTATTTTAGTGCAAGGAGTAATTTTGGGTGTTCAAGTTTTAACTTCTTATCAACAGCAACTGCTGAGGCTTATGGGTAATGTAGTGTATGGGGTGTTTTATCTTAGTAAACTGATCTCTGACCTCTGGTGCTCCCTTGAGGAGTTTTTGTCTGTAACACTGGAGCAATGTTTTTACAAATGGATCCCAGTTTGTCTATCTTGTGCATGTGCATTATGATGCACAATGTGATGCAAACTGATGTTAACGGTATCAAACTATTAGACTGGTTAACAGTTGGTGGCAGAAGCACGCCAAAAAACGCTGAAAAATCAGCAAAGTCAAGAAAGAAGAAGACTGCCAGCTGCCAATAAATATTATAAAGAGACTAATATAATACAATGCATTTTGGTGACCCTAAATGTTATTATATTTTGTTTATTTACAAGAAACCTCAGCTGGTTGTCTTTAAGTGTTTCTATAAAAGAAGAGAAGAGAAAATAGATGTGCTTTATGCAACCATAACATGCTTCACTCAGAAGTAATGCATAACAAATAAAATTGTTATCTGAGGAGAAAAAGATGAGAAAAGAAACTGCTAATGCATTGCAGGTTGAAACGTGCAGACCTGCAGCACATGTAGCCACACCTGTCTCAATGACGTCACAGCAGGTATTTTGCCTTTGCCGACTGAAAGTAAACACATTCTGGGACGTGTTGGTTTCCAGCCATCACAGGGCAGTGCACCTTTTTCCATTTAATCTGATGTCAAAGATCTGATGTTAAAGTCCTCAAAATTCACACAGCTGTTCTGTGGGGGGTTGCCAAAACACAAGTTTCTATTTCCAGCTTGAACTTGTAACCTCAAGCATTTCCAGTCCATTTAAGTCTTTGTCCCGTCATTGTTACACATCCCATTACACTGTTTGATTGCATTTTGTGTTTGTTCCGCCTTCTTTCACAAGGTCAAGCTCAAGGAGCAACATGGGCATCAAAACAGAGAGCGCTGCAAACAAATCAACGGAGTACAAAATGATTTAGACACAGGACAACATTTAGAATAACTTCCAAAAACTAACAGGAATGGGGCGTTAATTCTGTAGCGTTAGATTTACTGACTCACTGAACTGACAGAAAATGTATTTTCCCCAAAGTTTGTCTTTCTGATCTCCTTATTAACAGTGGATTCTTTTACGATGCAGGCTGAATTTATTACAAACTATGAACCTGTGAGCTAAACTCAAGGTAAGTGGAGTGTAAAATACATTTAGCAAAGAGAATGGCATTCATTTCCAGTGTAAGTTCTGTCATCACAAGAACACACGGTAGCACTTCTAATAACCCAACAGGCCACAATCGCAGTCAGTGTGTGTATGTTTGCGTTGAGGTGGGGTAGTTACTCTGCTGGAAAGGTCAATGACAGCAGCACAGGTGGAGCGTGTTGCTCCGAAGGACAATTTTAAATACTTTAAGAAACAGATTTGAGAAAAAGCTGAATGTGCTGATGGGGACACAGCTGATGCAAAGTGAACAGCACTGAGCTTCCCTTTGAACCCTTCGAATCCTTTTTCCATGTGTTCAGGTGCTGTCAGAGAGCTGACCTTGTGTGAAGGTCGCGTCATGTGGTCTACATGTGACAGCTTTATGATGACGGCTGTGTTTGAGCAAAGTTTAAACATGGCGGTCTCGTCTGAACAAATACTGCAGTGTGTGACAGTCGCAGATGTTAATGGGAGCTTAGTAATTACATGGTAATAGGTGTCAGGTCTAGCTGCAGATAGAGTGACCAAGAGGGCGGCTGCAGCTGTGATTAATTACCACATAGATGTCATGGTACAAAGTGTACACATGATGAAAGGGATAATACATGAATATTGTGTTATCCTACTCTCCTGGTCTGTAAACTCAATTATTAAAAAGTTGGGACACTGTGTAACAGAATGTGATAATGTGTCCTTTTTGATATGTTCTCCTTTGAAAACAGCACACAGACCATATATTTAATGTTTACCTCATCAAATCCATTGATTTTTGCAACACAACACTGGGAAAGCTGTGGAACGCTCCAAAAACACCTGTTTGGATCATTCCACAGGTGAACAGGTTGATTGGTAACAGGTGATAGTATCATGATTGGGTATGAAGGAGCATCCTGGAAAGGCTCAGGCGAGGATGAAGCGAGGTTCACCACTTTGTGAACACATGATTGGATAAAGGATGTTGCTACATGGGCTCAGGAGCACTTTGTGAACCTGTTGGCAGTAGAAACAGCTTGTTAACAAATGATTGCATTCTGGGTTTTTTTTCCATTTTATACACATTCTCACCCCCACTTGTCACACTCTGACGTTTGGTCAGGACCTCCTGCGGTCCCTTTTACGCTCCTTTGTACTATTACTGTGTACATAAATATTGCATCCATAAAGATACTGAAAAAATAAAAATCTCACATTTGATAAGATGAAAGCAGTAAATGTTTTGGTGTTCCTAGTTGACAAATGAATTTTGTTAATACGCTGTCAAAATGGCTGTTGATTAACTGACTAAAAAAAATGATCGGCTCATTGTTTTATCTCTCGTGATTCATTCCCCTTAAATCGTATTCATCAGGAGGAGCAGGGACACTGATCATACTAATGCTGTGTTCGGGCAGACAGAGCGCCAGCGAGGAATAAAGCAGCCTTCTCATTTACATGAATGACATCATCCGGCAAAGCGCCGGGGTGGCCACTCAAATACGTGCAAGGGCACAGGCCAGGTCCATTCTGTTGTACTTCTACTGTTCACCTCAAGACCCTTTTGACGAAGAAAAAGAATAACTGCCAACATGAGTCTAATAAACCACTGTGCAGCATTTGGGCTGCTAAGAGCTCTGTGAGGTCGCATCACTGATGCTTTGAGCTAAATGCTAACATGCTGATATTTAGGAGCTATGCAGTTTAGCATATTAGCATACAAACTTTTAACACTAGACAGTAGGTAGAGCTGAGGTCGATACGACTAGTTTGTACCCTGGCCTTGGACAAATTCTGCTCTAGATGAGAGTTAAGGGATCACCACATTATATCAATTCATGCTGTGAACGTACCACATTAAGTTGACGCTTCACTAAAAACAACAAATCTCAACTTCATGGTGGCGCCAGAGGTTATCACCAGCGTCATTAGGATGTGACCTGCTTGTTGCACTACATGAAGAGTCATTGAAATCATAGAATCTATGTGCACCATGAATAACTGTACCAAGTTTAACAGCAAGCTCCAATATATGTCTCACAGTATGAAATTCTTCTCATTGAAATCCATTATGTGATTGATATTTCAGTCTGACTGACTGACCTGTTCTGCCGTTCAGAGTGTGCAGACTTGCTGGAGCAAGGCAGTGGCTCTGTCAAGGTTACAGGTTCTATTCTGCGTGCAGATAAAGGAGCGGGGAATTTAGTCATGCAGAGAAACAAGGCACCACAAACACCTTTTTCTGTCTTTGATAGAGGTTTAGCCAAACACAAACACTTTTCCAATTATATCTGAACGCCTGGATAGCAGTGCTGAATACACACTTCAGAGGTAGCTAATGTTTGAGGATTATTGTCCATGGAGTCACACTGAAGTAAGTGTTTGAAAAGATAAAAAAAGTTTTATCAAAGTGAAGCATGGCCTCAAATGCTCCCTTGGTGCACGTTAGTCGGAAGATTGGCTTTTCAAGCTGAAGCTCTCAAGGCAGTTAACACTTTCAGATTGATGCGCTTTTAAAGTAGGTGCTCTGCTCATGTTAGGCTAACGCTGAGCGCGTCTTAGTGGGTGCATGCCGGCACTGTGCGCTATGCGTCTGAGACAAAGTGTATGAACTGTTGTGTGACTGTGCTGCTGCAATCTCTTGTGTTCTCTCCTTACCTGCCATTTGCCACCAGGGACACACAGGTGATAATGGATGTTTGTATCCCAGGAAAAGGTTTTGTCTGGAGTCCAAGGAGAGAATGACCTGCCATCAGCATTCAGCAGAGTCTACCCAACATTCACAGCTAACAGCCTGCATGTGTGTGTGTGTGTGTGTGTGTGTGTGTGTGTGTGTGTGTGGCTTGTATTCGGCCTATTTGCTCAAATTAAATTCTGCTGTTGCGTGTGGTCGCTGGGGGGATATCGTCTCCAGGCAGCAAGACACTGCTGTCAACTTTGTTGCAAGATTTAGTGACTTTTCAAGCCCCTGGTGACTTCATTTCTCCGAACTAAGTGGTTCATTTTTCACACTATTAGGAGAAATATTAATGGGTTGACTCCCAAAGTACTTGATAACAACTCTGTGCAGCTGATGCTGAGCGGAGCGACTTGCTTGACTAATGCAAAAAGCTCTGATGATCACAGCATGTAAGGTCCACCGTTAATTGATACAGAGTAGATTCTGGATGTAGGCTGTAGTTTGATTAATGTACTTTCGGCATATTATATTTTTTCATTTTCTATTTCTATTCATTATGTTTATATATATTGTAAGTTTTATTGTGTTTTTATGTCCTTGACTAGTGATTATTGCTGTTCACTGTTCCTTTGGGTCACTATTATAGTTTCAGCTAATATGCCAGTTAGCAGGTGCACATGTATTTTGACGGTACATATTAAAGGTACCCTGTTGAGTTTTCTTGTAAACAAACACAATTATGTTTAAAATATGTTGTGTGTATCAAGATTGTGTTCAATCCATTTCCTTCCTCCTCAAATACTTTGAGACTTGCATCGTTCACATCCATGTTTGTCAGCAGTCAACAGTCTTCTTCCTGGCCACTGCTGACGTATTGTTATTTTTCTTGGAAAGTTTAGGTGGAATTTACTGTTGGTAGAAATATACAGCAATACCCACCCCAAAATTTCATCCAGCCGCATCTAAAAGTGCTGCCATAGACAGGACAAGGTG
Source organism: Chelmon rostratus (assembly GCF_017976325.1). Lineage (NCBI taxonomy): Eukaryota > Metazoa > Chordata > Actinopteri > Chaetodontiformes > Chaetodontidae > Chelmon > Chelmon rostratus. The sequence goes on from NC_055666.1 coordinate 4,741,907, forward strand.
CAAAGAGTTGTACAAATGGGTATAATGACATATATTCTCTCCCTAAAGCATTCATAGTACTCAGTCGCAGCAGTAGCTCAGTCCATGGGGACTTGGTTTGGGAACTGAAGGGTGACTAGTTCAAGTCCAGCACAGACCAGTCTGTACGGAGTGTGGGTGGTGGAGAGGTGCGAGTTCATCCCATCAGTCCACAACAACTGCCTGCCTATGGGTCCTGTGTGTTTTGGGCCTATGCATGTGCTAAATTCCTAATTAATAAAGCTTTCTTCTTCATGCATAGCAGTTCAAACCCCCAAACCCAAACTGCCTGTCAAATGTGAGATTAATGTTGGAGAGGATAAGGTAATTTTGAGAGAGGCTACTGGCGAGTGAGTCGATTGGTAGAAGAGGGTGATTGAGAAAATGGATGGGAGGGATGGTGTAAATGAAGCCACTGGCAGAGCACGTTTCTGCGCCTCTTGGGCGTGATCACGTTTGGCAGATTCGTCATGCTGGCTCATGTCGCCTTTCCCTCTGTGTGATTCACTAAATTCTGTGTGCCATATTTTACCAAAAGCAAGACTTTGTCCAATGCTGCTACTCATTAAGCATAACAAGTCTCCTCCCATCTGGTGAGATACTTGCACAAACCTTTAGCCTTTTGGCAGGTACTCCATCCCTTTCACATTTATCCATTTTCTTCTCCTTCTTGTAGTGCTCCTCCTCCTCCTTCTTCTCCTCCTTTTTGAAAGGGTAAAAATACAAGAGGGAGAAAAATGAAAGGAGGACAGTGAGAGAGAAGGGCAAATTATGCAGGAAAAACGTGAGGGCTGACAGGTCTGTTGTTAAGTTTGAAGCATACTGATGCTTTAAGACAGAAATTCAAGCAGCAAGCACAGTGTACAGAAACTTGCCCTCACAGCCTCCCTCACCCACCTGCCATTTACAAGGCAAAATTTTAGACTGACTCCTCTGCACAGTGCTCTAATGATTTCTAGACAATGCAAGTACAGCTTTTAAACCTTTGAATTTTAAGACATCTCCCACATTCAATCAGAACTGAAGTTGCGAAGTGCAGCCGCATGCATATTCTGACCTGGACCGTAACACTTCTTTCCATCATAGCAGTGCTTTCTGACTAAAAGCTCTGTATGACTTGTCAACCAAGGGCAGGTGGTTTATCACTGTACTCCTACAGCCTCAACAATCTGCTTTGCAAATTTTGTGGGGTTTTTAGCAGATAAGATGCAGGCTCTAAGCCACCCACTTCTAGCACAGATTTAATGCTTCGCTGTCCATTTCTGGAGCTCTTTTTCTTAATTTCTCCTTCAGCCACTGTAAGGTTATCAGTCATGGATGAACCGAAAGACCCCATTTTAACCGGCTATGAACTACTATTAATGTATCCGGATACATTGTGTGAATAACGACGTCTGATCGCAGGCCTTTACATTTGCACCCGGCAGACGTGTCTCGGGTCAATAGAAACATTGCTGCTGTCTGGGCTGGACTAACATTTCCACGCTGAGACAGCAGCAAGACTGAGGTGACCTTTCAACTTCACTGGAGTTTTTTCTGTTGATGTTTTTATGACCAGTGAGTAACTTTCATTGGAAAGAACCATCTTGGCACGCAGTATCCATTTTTCTCTAATGCATCCATGATTCACAGGTCTCAACACCTTTTACTGAGGAGTGGAGCAAACTCCTAAACTAAGGAGTCCACTGCTTTGGACGACATCATGTTTCATCAATGAACTTACTACTTATGTCCACTGTGATCGATTGACAGGTGGGGTGGATGGATGGGTCAAACAAACACAACACTTTCAACCAGGAGACTGGTGTTGGAGTCCTTTGTGAAAGTAAAAGTCAGCATTGACTTATTTTACCTTAAATAACGTACTTAAGTTTTGGTTTGGCACTGAAACCTTTTCACAATGTTAACTGTAAGTTCTGGTATGCCTGTGGGGTTAAAAAACACCTGACTGTAGGTCTGTAACTTGAGCCCTGAACCTCTCACAGACTACATTTGTGACTTCACCTGAATGACTGTCACTTAATCTCAGACCAAGCACTGAGTCTTAAAGTTAGGACAGACTCCCGACTTAGCCAGTGCAGAGCTACGCTTAGCCTGAAGATGATTTGTAATTACAGCTGCACCACATTTAAAGTTTAAAGTTTTAAAGTTAGTCTAGCCGTAATTAGCATCCAGTAACTTTCCAGTTGGAATACATCCTACATGCATTTATACCTCGCAATAAAATGCAGCTTTTTTTCAAGTATAAATGGGTCACTAACAAATATCTCATCAGAGACACTGTATCTGTTGGTAATTTCAGATTTCACTGCAGAGCAAGAGTCGTGCTTGAGTAGTAGGGATCTGTTGGCATCATTTTATGTGCAGCACCACTCTCTGTTTGTAAAAAAAAAAAAGATGAATCATGACATAAAAACAATGATTATCAGTTCGATCCATGTAACCTCTGAGGACAGGAAGGACTCCTCCTGGAGGCTGAGCGACTGCATCGCTGCAGCACATACTGTATACATTACCGCAGAGCGTCATCAAGGATCTCTCAGCAGATAGCCTCACACACATAGTTCCTGTTTTCCAAAATAAGAAGCAACCTCTTCATGCCCTTCCTTATCATGAGTAAGGAGAGGAACAAAGTCAAGAAGTGTCGAGTTTGTGTGAGAGAGAGGGACACACTGAGCAATATCTTGGCCTGTGCTGGGTTTACCCAATCGACGGAGCTGTGAGCAGAATGGGCTGCGAAACCGCCAGCAGCGTTATCGACAAACCGTTGAGAGATTAGAATTTAGAACACCTCCTCCCTCTGCTGGGCCTTTCTCCTGTCAGAAAAGATAACTTCTCTGCAATCCATGGGAGGGGATTACCAAACAGCTGCTCATATCACACAAACACACATACTGTCATATACATACAGTCCTGGCTTTGTGCTCTCAGCACCTGCACTCCCACACACACACACACACACACACACGCACACACACACACACACCTTTGCCTTCAGAGTCACAAGTCTCAACAGTTGAATTAGTGTTTGGCAGACTTATTGATTACACACAGGGCTCGCTCACTCTGCCTGGCTGAGGGTTATTGTTGGCTGGAAAAAGAACAGCTCGCTGCTATTGAGTGCATTTTTCTTTTTGAAATGCGCAGCTGAGTAGATTTAGTCAAAACAAAGAGCTTCCCACAGCTGCTTGTTCAGGTTATTCAGGGTCTAAACTCACAGCAGTTGAATGAGGGTGGGCTGGGGGTCTTTTGGCTCACACAGCAATTCAGTCACATGGCTGGGGCTAGTCAAAACAAACAAACAAAAAAAAAAAAAAAAAATTGGCTAAAGTAACATCTTTTAAGGGTCTATACATATAACATAATGTTGGGTGTGTGGATCAGCGTGCCAGGTAGCAGGAAAGCACCATTTGTTACTACAATGTCTCACTCTTCACAAACCATTTGACTGCTGTCATGCTGGAGTCTTTCTGATGTGTACTTAAAGGTGGTGTTATACAGTTTGTTGGACTCTGAAACACAGAGGCTGCACATTAGCAAGACAGGAAACCAAAGTGAAGTGAAAATGAGTTGTGCATGTGTCCTGCTCCGTATATTTTAGCAATTTCTTTCTTTCTTTAATTTGGACCCATTATTCATGGTATCCTCTTAAGACCTGAGCTCTTGTTTGATATGCATTTCTTATTCCTCTGCTATTTGGGCTTATTGAGACCTGATAAGTATAAAAACTAAGCATCATCTTTTGACATGATGTAGTTTTTGAGAAAAATTATGTCCACATATGTGGTCACTCGTTCTGAATTACCATACAACACAATAACAAGTCACCTTTGTGTAACAAAGAGAAAAATTTATTCCCACCCCGAACACAGCAGTTTTCTTTCATTACTGCTTTTCTATGTGTCATAACATATACAAACATATTTTGAACAGAACATGTTTTGAACATATCACATCATCATCAATTAGCACTTTTAATGACTGTCTCATTTTGAAGAATCTGTCATGTGTGAATCTGTCAGTGATGACATTGAATCTCAAGGCTTTGGACCAGTGCATCCTCATTTTTGGATACTGGACGCAGGAAATCAAAATGCAGGCACCAAAAAAATGGTGTTCAAAATCATTCAGTGGGGGTCCAGCCATTTCTGCCGTGCTCAGTTTCGTCCTCATGCTCGAACTTGGCAAGGTTTGGCATCAGTGGAGTAACCCTCCAGCACATTCCACGTCCTGCACAACCAGAATCTGAATAAAAGTAGTACTTATTGCAAAGTGAGTTATATTTACCCATGCAAGCAATTCACTGAGGTGTATTGGTGCATAACATAGTTGAATCTGAGTGGGCGTTTACATGAAATTTGAAGATTAACTTTCAAGGTGTCAAAATAAGAACAAGAAATGAGAACAATTACCTTTATTGAACTGTCCCTGAGGGCTTGGTCCTGGTGTTGGCTCTTTCGGGCCATCATTTGGGCCATCAGTCTCAATCTGCTGAGTCCCTGAATCTGTCAACAAGTGTTGTAAATTAGCATTTTGCTACTAACATTGTATGATACTGTCTCTAAATGTTTTACTCCCAATCCTTCACCTGGCCCTGAAGCCCTAACTGTCTAAAATAAACAAATATCCATTATTTTCATCACGGAGGCGTTTACGTGCCCTGCTGTGCTCAGTGGGCTGGGGAATGGGATCCTCATCACCCCTATTGTCATCCTCACTGTTGCTTTGCTGCTATGGTGGGGGCTGATAATCAGGATCCAGGATGGCGTCATCATCATCAGACAAATTTTCCAAGTCTGACTTGTCTCCATCAATTACATCGAGTAGCTCCAAAGCTCTTTGCAGAGAAAAACGCTCTAGAAATAAATGAAAAATATCAAACAATGTAATTCATGTGTGTATGTATTAAATTGTTAATTTATTTCACCGGGACAATGTACAGCTTTAATAGCTACTTTGCATCTGCTGTCCCTGGGCACATTTTTGCTAACATATTAACATTTTCAACAAAGCTAAGTCCCTCTGTACACATACGTGTACATCATGTTTAGCAGCATACTAGATTGCTACTTTGACTAATTTTTGTCAAATTTGCATGTCATGGCAAACTTAGAATACTTTTATGCATATGTTAGCAAGAATAAGCCATGAAATATGACTGGACTTCTTACCTTGTCGATGTTTGGGTTTCGAGTGGTCACCCAAACTTTCCCTTGGTGTTGCAGTCTTCTGACACCACTAAATTGTAGTTTTAGTGTCCACACATGTGTCCATAAGGCCCCAGTTAAGCAGAATTAACTAATGTGGTAATATTACCCAAAATGTGCTGTCCACTCATGTGTACGGCAGGTCCTAACAGGGTATTCATTATAAGTAGCACTACTGATAATGATCGAAATAACCTTTAAGCAAGCATTTTTCTTGAGTTTACCCAGACTAAGGGACAGGAAAACTCTCCTATGGGCCCTCCCGCAGGCGACTGCCCTAACAGACACTTTGTTAACCGAGGAATGAAATACTGAATTGTCAACATACGGAATACATGAAACATACCTATCACAACTGATTGAAAGTTATACAAAATACAACAATATCAAAGCGTAGTGTAAAGCATGTAGAGCAGTTCTTGAATCATCCTCTATGTGGTTTGTCTTGTGTCCTCGTCAAAAATTAGACTGGACAATTCTAGTCCATCACCTCCCTGGCTCTTTTCCCCCTCAGGTCACACGAGTCAGTTGGGCAGACAGTGGAAACAGGTCTGGCTGTCCATCTTCCATTTGAGTGAGGTGAAGTTTAGCCACTTGCTCAGGCGACAGTATGTTCATCATCTGAGCCATTTGTAAACCAGCCTTGAGTTCTGTCTGTTGGTCCATCATCGTCAGGCACTGCCTCCTCAGCATGGGTACGATGCATCATGCCTAGAAGAAAACTATGATGCCTACCTTCACTTGCAGTGCTCCCTATTCTCCCAAAATTTGGTCTAGCCAATCCCATGATTAGTTATTCATGCCAGCATTCTCCTTAAGCTCTTGTCTGAAATTGTGCAGTTTCCTCATAAAGACTGAAAGTGTTCCCTCACATGCAGCATTGTTGAAGATAAAGGTGCAGCATTGTTCATTTGGCACACTCCTCTCTTATCAGACAGTATAATCTAATATAATCTAATGCTTGTCTATTCTGCCAGACCATCCTACTTTCACAGAGTTGCTCCTCCAATGCTTTGAGAACCTCACTGGTGTAATTTATGAATCTCTGCTGATTGTAGTAAATTGAATTGATGCATTTAACATTTTTATTGACAGCAAAGGGAGTATGGATTCCAAACCAGCTCTAACGTCATGTTGTGCTTTAATCTCATCTGGAATCCCCGTCTGTAAATATTCTCATCTGGTGCATACTGCCTCTTCTGTCTGCGAACTCCAGCTGATGTTTCTTCAACTTTAATTATACCACTCACTCCGTTATATAGCACAAACACAGGCGGTCTCATTCAGACTAATGCACAAAGTCCAATCCATCAAGATGGCAAAACAGTTAGCAAAATATTATCTCCACACATCCAATAACTATCTGAAATGGCAAATGTTTGTTTACTGAGTAAGTGGAGAGAGGGAATGATCATAGTTATATTGTCACAGCTCTAATTTAATGCCAATGGGTTTTCATGCCACATGTTTATTTCACTGTACGCCTGAAATGATTTCTTCTGAAAAAGCAAAGGTTCTCTGTCAAATGTGTCTCAAAGGTCAATGACGAAGAAGAGTTTACAGGCAGTTCACAATCCTTCAACACATTCCTATTCAAGCTGGGTACAACAGCAGCAGTTTTGTGTTGCATTTCAATACGGCGTGTTATTGTCAACATACTGAACATTGTGTTAAATATTTAGGAAGCCATGTGGGGGCGCTAATTCAATAGTAGAAGCTCGCGTCAGCTCTGTCACACCTTGTTTCTCTAACAACTCAATGAGGTTTTTGCCTTGGTGCTCACACAACACCAAACAAATTATATCAGATCTTGTGTATTGTTAGACGTGATTAAATGGAAGTAAATGGGTTTGAAAAAGAGAATTAGATAATTCATTATACTTCATTTAAAACAGGTTGTGGATAAGACAATTTTCAACACACATTACGGTGAGTGAAATTGTAATCAAAGCTACAATATGCCTGAGAATGTCAAGCTTTTTCACGGCAAGAACGCCCAACATAGAGCATGAGCCTGCTAGGGCCCCTCACCAATCAAGCATAAGCTAACAATGTCCAATATCCAGTGTCCTCAGCAAAATGAAAGTGCTGTTCAACCTGTTCAGATCTGATGTGATTATGCTTAATGCTGGTTATAGTCAGTTGGCAGAGATGTTTACATTTATGAATGTTATTCATTATTGTAAATCAGTGTCAGGGTGCAGAGAGTTGCTTTGGTTGGTGAGAAGGACAGGGAGGCGGGTCCAGGAAATGGAGGAGGCGGTTGCTGTTTTTTTTTTTTTGTACGTTGTTGTGGTTCCAGGGGTAAAAGAGAGGTTTTTTTGGCTTTCTGTACAGCGTTGTCATGGCCAACAGTGCACGAGTTTGGCCAAATAAATGAACTGCATTGCAAGATAATCCTCTCTCCTGGTGTTTCATCATACTGGTCCTTAGCAAGACATAAAAATCCTTATTTACATTTTTTTAATCCAGTTTAATTCATTCATTATCGTTTATTTTGCTTCATCAAGTTTAGCTGTGTTAAATTTACATTTCAATAATTTAATGTTGATTTTTAATTTAATGTTTAAAGTTTAATGATTATTTTTCATTCATTTCAGTGACATCTGTGGGATTACAAACCAATTACTTATTTGAAGTATAAGATCTTTTCGGTGTACAAATTGTATAACCTCAGTTCCAAAGCGGCTGTGTGACACTGTGTAAAACATGTGACAACTTGAAAGATGTGAACAAGAATGTGATAATTTGCTATCCACTTCTGACATGACACAATATAACATTACATAGACTGGTAAACAGGTTGACTGGTAACAGGTGATAGTATTATGATTGTGTATGAAAGGAGCATCCTGGAAAGGCTCATTTCATTCACAAGCGAGGATGGAGCGAGCTTCACCACTTTGTGATCACATGATTGTAGAAAGGATGTTACTCCGTGGGCCATCAGGAACACTTTACAGCACATATGCGACCCATATAACCATTTCATTTCATAAATACAAAAAAGCAACAATTGTTTTTAAGCAAAGACACATTGTCATTGTGAGCACTTGTCATGCAGACAGTAGCATTTACCTTAAAGCCCTGCTGTACTCACTGAGACGCCAGCATGGTTCCAGATTCTTAGTCTTGTTAAATTAAGTGCCAGTTCCCACATGCTCCCACGTTCTGTGTTAGGGAAACTGCTTTCCTCCATTCTCGTTGCCAATAGTCTTACTTTGATTGCCACAACTAGCTCACTGCTTGCCACACGTCAACATGAACATCATGCCAAACATGCTGGAAGTGTAGAAAGTGTTAAATGGAAAACATTTTTAAATGGTAACCTGCTGTGGATTCAATTAAAAAAAAAAAAAAAAAAAATACAATGTGATGTCAATCCCTGAAGGCTTCTTTGGAAAAATGAATAAGCGATGTCACAACTAACAAAGCCATTGTTCCCTACCTTAACTGAAATCCCACTTTGCTACAGTCTAAATAATAGGGAACATTGGGAAGCACGAAATAGTGAAAATAAGCAATTAAATTGCATGGTCCTCTAAATTGTCATTTTATTTCGTGTCTTTTGTGCCTCATGCTGTGGTTTCATGGGTATTACTAAAATGTCCAGAAACTATTAAAATCAAAGTGTCTTCATAAAAGAGAGATTTATAGGCAGCGACTGTGGTTTCATTAACGCTTCCTGCAGCTAGTGGTGTCTGCTGAGCTGTTAAATGACTGTAATGAGGGCTACTGAACAAAAATTAAAAAAGCCTTTATGATGGGATGGGTGAATACAAAAGCAGAGAAAAAAGGCACACAGTACAAACACAAATGTATGTTTCATGAAGGCATCGCAACAACAAAATTGATAATATATACGTGTATATATATCAACATAGTAATACCACCATTATTGTGCCCTAATTTAGACACAAAATCATGAACCTGTTTACAATAAAGCACTGAATGATTCTCTCCAGTGCCTCGGAAGGACATTTTTACTGACTTGTCTAATGTAAATTCTCAACACTTCCTGCGGTTGTTTCACATTAAAAGCCTTGAATCTGCAGGGTGGTTTTTATTATGAAACATTTGTGTGGGAAATGTTTTAATTGTGTTTAATAAAAAAAGCTAATGATTTATTGAAGAATCAGTAATAATGTAAGTATGACATGTCTGTGTCTATGCTGGTGTATGGGTGGAGTAAATGCTGAGCACATTATAGAGAATTTATTAAGACACCAGATAAGTATGGAGGAAGTTTTCAGTGTTCATTAACTGTAAACACCACTGAAATGGAAGCAGAGCAGAAAACTTTTGTCTAAAGGCTAATCATAGTAAGTTTTTGGTTTGGTTTTGGTTTTTTGGGCTGAAGTAGAGTTAGAACTAAACTTGTTTTGTCTTGTGACAGTTTCAGAGTTCAAGTTTACTTTGTTTCAGAGGAAAAAAAAACTGCATAAAAATCAGTAACTACAAAACCGTGGCTGTACTGTGAAGTTACTGTGTGTGGTCTGCTTTGGGACTCAACCAGCTGAGTGTGTGCAGTACAAAGACTAAATGCAGCACTTCAGCAGGTCACATGATCACTATAGGACCTGTTTCATAAGGAAGTGAAGTATGATGGCATTTTGTCGTTAAAGCTTCATAAATAGAAACCAATGTCTGTCACGTCTTAAAGTTGGAGATGCCCACACAACTTTGTCACACAAGATGCAATGACGGGTAGAATAACTGTCAGCAGTAATGAATTTTTGGGTGATAAACTGAATCTTGGGCTTTAAGAATGGAGGCACAGGTGCGTCTATACATAACAAAACCATTATCCAGGCAGGAACACAGTCTCAGTTAATGGCTTCCTATTGAGCACTGGAAAATCAGCTCTGTTTCTGTACAAATATGCAAAAAAAAAAAAAAAAAAAGTGTGTTAATGTGAAAAATTTGTGGTCCAAGATGTTTTTCTCAGAGACCCTCTCAATATTATGTCCATCCATTGTCCACAATAGCTCTGTCTCTGGCTGTAGAGAACAATGTATATTCAGTGTCGCTACCATTCAAAACTAGTTTAAAAAAAGTGCATCTTGCAATATATCAAAGGCTTGTTGAAGGATTTCAGTGCCGAGTGTTCAGGATTAGCAAAGTAATACAGAATCGTATCATCTCCATAAAGATGGACGTTACAATTTCTTATGGAGGATGTAATAATGTTAGTAGAAATTGAGAACAAGACTGGACCCAATATTGAACCTTGTGGAACCTCTTTTAACAGTGGTACAAATACAGAGAACATTACATATTGCTGTCCATCCAACATCACAAAGCAACAGTATCAAATCTGTTTTTTAATCTACAAAGAGTGCAGCAAAAGACAACAGCACCTACAATATGATTAAAAACCAAAAAGCATTGAGTGCTTAGCTCTGAAACCAGACTGATGTGGACTAAACAAAGAATTTCTTGAGAGGAATGATTTAAGGTCATTATTAGCTCATGACTGCAGGACTTTTGCTAGACATGACGGTTTAGAATTTGTTGGATCGTTGTTAAGATGATTTTTGTCACCACCTTATGTAGTGGGACAACGTGACTTGTGGATCAACAATTGCACAGCACAGAAGGATCATCACACTGAAATATTTTGAACCTGGGCTCAGCTTCATGAGTGCTGACAGTTTTCATTATAGGGAGGAGCAAGAGAAGAGCTGGCCTGGGGTGTTATCCTATATTTCCAGGACCTCAGCAGTGTAATTGCGTCCTCTCACTCAGGAAAAGTGGATGTGGTTGAATTGCAAAAGGAAGACATCTGGGTAAGGAAAGCAGGGCACTCCATGACGAAGCTGAAGAATGTGCCTCATCTGGCAGAGATCGAATTCAGAGGAGAATCAAGGAGCGTGTGGGTGAAACTCTCCCACCATCAAGAGGAATTAACCCCACCGAGCTTTCTCAAGAAGAAGACCACTCCTGACATCCCTGAACAACTCAGGTCAGCAATGAAGGGGGTTGGGAGGCATAAGACAAGCCTCTGCCCACTGATGCCATCAAACAGCAGGGTGTTTTGGAAAGTCCTGCTGCAGATGAAGAGTGAGCCCAAAGTCAATCAGTCATGAAATGGCTTTTTTTTTTTTTAATCTATTCTGCTTTTTTAACTTAATTTTGTTACTATTACTCAGTAGCTTTTACTTTCCATCTTATGTTATGGATTCACTTTATCTTATTTTACATCAATTTTCTATACCTGTTTTTAATTTTTAATTAACGTAATTTTATATTTTTTTGAATGAGGCACCTTGCAGTAAAGTACTTTGAGCTGCATTTATGAAGGGACTGTACAAATAAAGTTTATTATTATTATTAATGTCAAGTATCTTAAACTTCAGAGACGTTGAAATAAAATGTATAATAGAAATATAATGTAAATATTATCATATATTACTTCCAATTATTATATTTATATATTATGTGGTTGTCATCAAGGTAACAACAGTGGTGACAGAGACGACAGTGATGAAAATGATGAAGATGATGATGCAAGTTTAATTTCGTGGCAAATCATTATCTAGGTAAATAAGATTAAAATATCACTTTTCTAATATCAAGTCTTCATTACCTGAGACTTCCAGGTTGGAAGCTGTTCAAACGTTTTGTTGAAAAATATCTGGACAATCACAAGAGCAATCATCTGAACACCATCATCCGTTGTGCAGTGACAGGAAGTAACTCACATACACACAAAGAAGCCATGTGATCAGCACATGACCTGAGATTTGGAAGTCACGTGACTTCTGAGCTGTCACTGAAGCGTGCTTGCCAGAGGAGATGGTATTTTTAGATGAGTTTTCTTCAAGTACATCATCCGTGTGCATTTCAAACCTCTGAAGCTGATGCTCTAAGACAGCATTTGGTCCATCCAAAGGACCAGACGTCCCAAACGTCTCAGGAGAAATGCTGTATATACGGTCAAGTCCAGCGAGGAGCGTAATGATCTATATATCGGGGAAACTAAACGGCCATGTCTCAACACAGCCGAGTAAACTCCTCAGCACTTGACTCTGCAGGTTTCACGTGTTCACAAGAAAAGAAGCATAGTTTTAATGATTTTGAGGATCATGTGACTTCTTGGTGTGCATTTCTTGCCAGAATCACTTCCTGTCACTTTCCAGCCAATGGTGGTGTTTGGATGAGCACTGAAATGTCTCAGTGATTGTTCTTTTCATTATGATTCTAATAAACCTTTTAAACATTTTACCTGAAAAGTATATGTCAGCACCGCAGCTGGCAGGGTCAGATGTGTCCGCTGTGCTTGACCTGCTGTGACCACACCCAGCACCATCCTGCCACGCTACATCACAGATGCACAGGGTAAAGGAGAAGGCATGTTGTCACCACTAATTGGCCGTGCAAGCAAGTTTATTAGCCTGGGTTCAATTATTCTTCAAGGTGGACTTTAAGGCTTTCTGTTTTGAGCCAGATCTCACAAAAGTCCACCATCCTTCAGCTCCAAGTCAGATGCCAAACAAATTTCAATTCACAAGCTTTTCTGTCGCTGGAATCTTGACGGATAAATGATAAACCTAAACTGCAAACTGGACTTTTTCATTATGGCTGAAGGTTTGCACTCTCCTCTGCCTTTGAGTTGAAAAATGCCTCGTTACGTTGACGGCATCCTGACTTAAATCCACTGGCCGATGCTGGCTGCAACCAGGCTCATTAGCTTGTGGATAACAGGAGTCATTAGTTTAAATAAGGAACGGTTAGAAATGATGAAGCACTGTTTTCAGGCCACTGAAGGATGATGCAGAACTTTTTGTTTGTGGGAACTGAGGTCATTCCCTTCCTTTTTTAAGAGAATCTAAATGCACTGGATGCATACAGTAATGCTTGCAAAAGAATAATGTTTTTGGTCAGATAAAAGCTCAAAATGCAGCTATTCTCACTCAGAAGAATTTCCAGCCATTCCTGAGGTGCTATGTCTGTAACTGTACAATATACTTTTAAGCTCTCTTTCCATTTATCTGTGTTTCTTTTTCTGCTACCGTAGCCTCTCTTTCTGTCCCTTCACCTGCTACCCTCGTCTCCTTCTTTGTGGTGAAGTCCCGCAATCTGTCTTGGAATCACCAATAAAAGCCCGGAGAATATGTTCCTTCCTTCCTCTGCAACACTTTGGCTGCAGAGCGACACTTTCTATGGAAATGAATAAGCGGTGGCCAGCGTGCTGCACGTATTGACATGCGTACAGGGAGAGTGAACGACTGAGAGAAAGACACAAAGGGAGAGAGAGAGGGATAGAGACCATCAGGCAGTGTGAGAGGTCAATTATAAAGAAATAGAAAAGAGGAGAGGAGAGAAAAGGTCAGGGAGAAAGAGTGGGAGAGTTATGAACAAAGGAAGAGGAGACAGGAGAGGTCAAGGGGAGACAGCAAGCAAATGAGCAAGTGAAGAAAAGAGAGACAGAAGGGAAAAAAACAGTGTAGGAGGAGGAGGAGATGAAGGAGGAAGGTCAGTGATGAAGTGGCAGACAGCCTGCCAGACTCCCCACGGCTCTGAAACACTGACTCACAGACTGATGGACTGAGTGGATGGAAGGGGTGGGAAAATGGAAGGAGGGGAAGAGGAATGGGTGGCATGGAGACAGGATAGGCGGGATGGCCGACGTGCCAGCCTCGAGACTCAGAGAAGGAGTTTTTTGAGTCGTTCCCTAGAAAATACCAAGAGGCTGCTGTGTTTGCTGCATAAAGCAGTGAAAATATGTCGCAATGGCATCTTTAAAAGGGGAGTAGCAATCAAGGGCCGAGATTGTTTGCTGGACATTCATGGGCTGGCAATGCGGAACTTGATTAGCACTGTTAGCATGGTGTAACATTGTTGAAACCAGCGTGAGTCACTAATCCTCTATCATCTCGTGAAGTTGGTATGATAAATGCGTTAGCTAACAGTTGCCTATTGATCCATTCAGCTGGCAGGAGGCAACATTAGCATTCAGCGGTGTCTCTGTCCACCTGATGAATGCAAATCCAGTATTTACTCAGCTTTGAGCTCTGTTTCCCTTTTAACCAACTCCAGCTCCAGCTAGCTGCTCGCTGTCAGCTGTTTGGCGCTTGGCAGGTAGTGTGCGGTGGCTTTATCAAAGCTGCTTTGCTAAAAAACACATAATGAGCACATTATGGCTGCCCCAAGTATTAGAGTTGTGGGCATAAAATGAAAAGAGGGAGCTGAAAGACGCAAAAACGCTCCAGCGAAGAGCACTGCAGAGTCAAGAGATGGTTCGCTGCTCGTCACTGCATGCATCTCCTTTCACAGAAGAAGAAGAATCTTGACTAGTGCAGCTAGCATATCTTGGGAAATCTGCTTCTTTGCTTTCTTTCCAAGAGAGTTGATGATTTTAGATCTCGCTCTCTCTCTCTCTCTGAAGCCTACTAGTGAAAGCATGTATTTTATTATTATTATTCATGAATTTAATCTGCACACAGACAGAAAGGTAAATTCTTGTTTGCATCCAGCACTTCTGTGCAGCATCTTCACACTTAGCAGGGTTGCCAGATAAAGTCGGGGGACACAGGTTCTAGCAACCTCACTGTGACAGCAAGAATCCAGGAAATGAGTTCACCCAGCTTCGGTTTGCTGGGCGCACACAGCTAAAAGCTAGTGTTTTGCGTCGCCAGGCCAGGTAATCTTTGCTGAAGTCAGAATATTATCAGGCTCTGCCACATGGACACCAATGATGAAACTACGTTTATATTTTAGTCTACATGCACCACATCTTCAGTTACTTTAAAGGACTTTTCACCCATTCTCATTTCCAGAGCTGTGTGGCAGATCTACTGCCATGTTGGGATTTCCCTCCTGCACCTTTGCACTTCTTTAATCTACCAGATTTTTTTTTCCCCCCACCTCTGCACCTCTACCAGGCCTCTCTCCTGCACTATACGGCGTAAATTTGCTGCATTGACAGGTCCAGCAAAGCACGCCTTTGTGTTGTATATGGGAGAAATGAGGGAGACACAACTTCACAGGAGAACAAAAGCAGTCAGTTAGTTAAATATTAGGCTAATGCTTGAGAGTTGTCACTTCTGTCTGAACCCCAGCGGTCTGTTTTAATCTCACAGTTTTTAGTCCCAGTCATGATGTCAGTATGAGGATGTCATGCTTTGATATCTGCAGACTTGATTGACAGTGTGCTCTGTGGCTGCAGTGTGAAGTTTCATACGTCTGAAGTCTCATGCAAAATGGCTTTTTTGTTTTGAAACAGTACTAATAATGATAACTGATAATGATAATAATGAACTTAGTGTAATCATTCTACACTAAAAACAGTGAGGGACTCACAACACAACATAGCAAGTGTCAGCTACACACATACAGCAGTCTGCAGAAGGTCCTTTTAAAACGCATGTAGAAAAATGCATCCTTAGACCTCGATCCTTAAACATTTTTATAAAAGATGAAGAATGATGAGCAGCAAGAAATTATTTCTTAGGTCAAGCATTTACCAGGTGGAGGAAGGTACAACAAAGGCAGGCACATCGATAGATACTGCGTGTTCACCAAGGATAATCCACCGTACTATTCAACAGGAGCCATTCCTAGAGACCAGTAACGTGTCCGTACATTATGTCAGCTCGGTAAAAACGGTGAGAGGTGGAATGGAAACGAGACACCGTGAGTGAATTGTGATGTGAATAACCTGAAAAGTCAGTTGTTGAAATACAATTTCTTCTAACCTTCAGTTCTTGAACTGAAGCGAAAGATGGCACTTCATCCAATCACAACCAGACATTAAAGTTGAAGCTGCTACCTCACTGACAAATGTCTCTTCCAATATAAATGTAACATATCCATATAGAAATTTAGATAATTTCTTTTTTCATTCAAATTTTGACTCTTTTAAAATTTGCTAAATTTTTTTCTGAGCCTGTAATTGTCAAGTTTTGTCATGATGGGGCAAACTAGCAGGTATGTGATGGAAAGTGGTGACCTGCAGTAGACGGGCAGGTTGCAAACATCAACATACACACACATGCAATTGTTCAGGGACAGAGAGCTGTTTGAAAGATCGCTTTTGGTCAGACATATTGATTTTTTCTGAATGTCATGCAGAATTTGGGTTGCATTTGTGGTTGTGTTATAGCTGAATCTTTGACTCTTGTATCGGTTTTGCTACACGAAGGGGAGGAAACGTACTTCAGTTGAATTTTCAAGAATTTGTTATCAGCTTACGTGAGGATTTCCATTCTATGCTACTTTTTACATCTACTCCACTGCAGTTCAAGAGAAAACATGTTTTTCTCTACTTCATTTATCAGATGGAGTTACTTGTTACTTTTCAGATTAGGATTTTGACCAATTTATAATAGTTATAGATTAAACTATGTGACAGTATGTAAAGTAGCCAACATTAGCTCTACATGTAGTGTTAAAATGCCACTTACATGTTAAAGCTTCAGCAATAATATTCAAATTATATTAGAGCAACTGAAAGGGACCATTACACCATGAAGTGCTTTAACTTGAGATACTTACATCAGTACATTTTGCTGATAATACTTTACTCTGAAAATTCTTGTATTCCACCCCTTAACGCCTCATTAAAATAATAATCCAAAGCAAGCTCTACCATTTATAGCTTTGAGGAACTTTTGGAATTATTCTTGAACTGAGTCACAATGGCGTCAGTGTAACAATGTGTTAGCGCTATTAGAAAAAGGTTCAGACAGGTTCCTATTGTGCCTCCCAGGGCCATTTAGCAAACTCACAGTAATTCATGACTTGTCATGGCTTCGGTAGTAAAGGGCCATGGCCTTTCTCACTTCAACTGCAGGGTTAATTGCAGTTTTTTTTTTTTTTTTTTGACTGAAAAAGAACAATTTTCTAAACTCTTTACAATTTTCCAAGCTGTGAGTGAAACAGAAGCCTTTCTGATAAAAACGCTTTGTGGGATTCAAATTAACCTTACAATTTACAAATGCCACAGTACTGTACATCTTTGGAATAAATGATGTGTTTGTGGTTGGTAAATATCAGTAGTACATAAGTTATAAATTCTTAATCTCCTTAAGATGCGTCAAACATCTTGGGTAGCAGCCCTTACAGATCAAAGTGTTCCTTTAAACCCTGTTCCAGTCTGAATATTCATACCTATACATTAACAGAGCACAGCAAGCTGTTAGCTTGGCTGCATGTTCAAAGTAGAGCCCGACGATGACTTATAACGCCTCTAGTCTTGCAGCCCCCATACTTGACGACACGCTTTTAAAGGGGATGTTTCACTTATGCCACTTAAAAGAAAAAAAAAAAAAAAATATATATATACATTGTAATAAACCATACAAGAAACCCTATTAAAGCTTTAAATACAACTGATGTGACATTAAATGTGTCTGTTTGCACTGAAACCATATGAAGTATTTACATGCCAACAATTTCCCGTCCTGTCACTGCAACGCCAACTAGTTCTGTAAAACTAATTGAAAAAAGAGTAAAAAAAATAATCTATATATTTTCCTCATTAGCAACAAATTCCATGACAACTCCAACAACAAAGCCAAAAATAAATTAATCCTACTAACAGGTTTCAATATACCTTAAACCTCTGTGCAGTAGAGCTCCAGTGTTGTCCAGAATGTATTAAAAACCAACTTGAACTTTATTTATCCTGAAGGAAGTGGAAGAGTGAAGGAAATGTTCATCATTTTGGCAAATTCACTTATTCACTGTCTTGTTGAGAATAAGATGAGAAGGTCGACATCACTTTCATGTCCATATGGGACATATAAGCTGCTGAGCTAGTACCTGGTTAGCTTAGCATAAAAAGTGGAACTGAATCAAACTACCAGCACTTCTTAATTTCATCAGTTAACATTGTGTGATTTCTTGTTTGTTTTTATCTGTACAAAAATGTGTAAAAATGACACAGGGTATATTGGATTTGTGCTAAGCTAAGCTAAATAGCTGGCAGGTGGGGCTAGCTTCATATTTTCCTTTTTGACAAGAGAGTCATATTATTCTTATCTAACTATCAGAAAGCGATTGACTGTATTAACTGTATGTCAGACCTGTTGAATTTAAGTTGAACAGACTCAAGGCCAAGTTCTGAGAGACATAAGCAGTTCAATTGGAGTTTAGCGAGCAACCAACAGATGGAGCATTCAAGAATAATGAGTTCAATGGTGCACAGTCCCAAAGCTCCAGATCCGAGTCTTCGGGCTTAGCAGACAGAACAGGTCCTTGTGGAGGTCCAAAGGTGGAGCAGGATTATCCAACATCTTCAGTCCAAACTGGGGAAGGTCCAGACGAGGGTTGGAGTGGTTGGGTTTCCACTTTAGTCTCACAGGGAGAGCAGACAGTCAAGACACAACCGAGGGTGGCTGACTGGAATTACCTGAGCACAAACCGCCCGAGCTCACCTGTGCTCAATCAGAGGAGAGGCTGGCCCGACCTGTCAGCCCCGCCCTGGAGTGATGTCACTAGACGAACAGGGGGAGCGACAGACAAGAGACACAAGGAGGGGAAAAACACAGAGGCGTGCAAAAGGGAGAGAATGAGGAGGGACTGCAGAAGACAAGACCATTCTTTCAAGATCAGTGCCAGCTATAGTCAGTTGTCTGTTGAGCAACAACAGTATTATTTTCTTCCTGTTTGAGTCACGGTTGCCAATATCTACAGTGCCCAGCTGTTTAATGGAATGAGCCTTTTTGAAAATGACACTGTATTTTTGTCAGGGGCTTGTGCTTGGAGCCACAGACAGGGCAGGAAAGTCACACAGAATAGACCGATGGACTAACACATAATCAGACAAAAAGAAAACAACCATTTTGCTGACCATGAAACATTTAAACAGGGAACAGGAAATATATAAATTATATTTAAACCTTCAGAACTCTGCATTGAAGCTTTGTTAGGCATTACATCTTTGCTTTCCCAGCTATGTTCCTTTTCCTCCCTCATCTCCATGCATGTACCTAATCCCTTCTCTCTGTCTTGCCCTCACATCTCTCCAGATTCCAGCTTTATTGCCCCCCCTCAGCTCTCACCCACTCACTTACACACCCAGCCATCCTCTGGAGCATCATCCAGGGATGTTTTCATCCTCTGCCCAACTCGGTGCAGCGTCCCCTGGGCATGGATGCCAGAGGTCCTTGAGGCCGAACGCCCACAGATGGATGAGGGTGGCTGTGTATCCCTGCATATTCACTTATCTGTGTCTGATTTAGCAGATGTTTCATGTCTCTGTCGTTGCTTGATATTCTGTTTATCTAACCACACCTATCTTGCTCTGCCTTTTTGCTAGTACCTCATGCTCTGTCTCCATATCCCCCCCCACTGTTTTCAATAAGTAACTTTCCATCTCATATCTTTAGCTATGGGCACAGCACTGTGTATGTGTGTGTCCTTGTTATCAGCCTCAGCCTTGATTAGTGGTTAGTGACATAGACAGGAGTAATTAGCAGAGTTTGTGTTTCGGCACATCACCGAAGCAGGCCGTGATACAAACAGAGTTTGATAATCCTAAATGGAGCCGAGGTGGAGATAATACTGCTGACCTTTAAAAAGTAATGAGTATGGGAGAGGTTTACAAGGTGCAACAATAGTTGCACTTATTAGGAAACATTATGTCTGACAGGGCTTCACCACAGCACACAGCACAGTGTTTTGTTTTGTCAGACCACCATTGCACACATTTAGCCCACAGGGATCAATTAAGTCTCATCTTATCTTGGACAGGCCCGCATCACCTTCTGAACATAGATGGGAGGGCATTTTGGACTTGCCCTGTTGTTGCTCATGTTGGAGTAGAGTCAATGAACTTCTATGAAAAATACATGAATTTGAAGTTTTAGCAGGATGATTCTCAATAAGAACCTGATAAGTCTTATCTTCAGTGACTTGGAGGTACTGTCGATTGGGTTTCCAACCCCCTGTTTGTGAGATATTTGCTTGTTGTAGTTTGTTGGACATGGATGTATTGATTCGATGTTAGCGATGATGGCAGGATGTAGGATTAGTGATTGTAATCAGACGTGTTACAGCCATGTTTTTCAGTCTGTCTATCATTGGTCTGATGGAACAGATATGCTTCCATTTTAATCAATGCAACTGTCTACTTGGATGTCACTCGTATGAGCATAACAGCAACACAATTAATCCCTTCAGACTTCTCTTTTCTTCCATCCTCCATACGTACCCACAGTGATTGTGTGTCGGGTTGTAAGCACTGCCAACACAGCAGTACTTAACCTGAGGCCAGCCCGTGTGACAATGATGGAGGGCTGAAGCTGCACCGCTGTTGACGTGCTGCTTTCAGCACACGACCAGTGTAATCATTGCATTAGCCCCCTTTCACAGCTATTACTGTCACAAGAGTTGCATTTCCACGTGGTAGTCACATGCATTTCCACTAAGCAACGTTGGAATCTGATGGCTATGTCACAGTCAGAGTGCTTACATGCACTCAATTAACCTGGTTACTCCTTCGCAACCAGGTAATTGAAGAATGTGCTTACGTACACTGCAGTAACTGTAAATCCATGTATACATGCAGTAGGCCAGGAACCAGATTTCTTCTTTGCCACAGACCTTATTTTATTCTCCCCTACTTGAAGTGTACTGATAGCTGCTTCCTGACTTTTGTGTGTCAGAGCAGAGAACAGACAGACGGACGGAGCAGAGCTTCTCACACAGTGCAAATATGTGTGAATTTAACAAACTGTCAAATGTGCAGCACTGGAAACAATTGGCTATTTAGGTTAAAGGATGCTGTGTTTCATTTTCAGTGATTTTAAATATGAGGATATATCGCCCTGTGTGACTACCTCATCTTTGATGCCCATGTATACTTGTGAAAAGTTGATTAGAAACCTGGCTCCCCATATGTATGGCGAAGATTAATTTTACATGCCCTTTAGTAACTTTCTTCTGCTGATTTCTTAAATGTCATATAAACAAAAAACCTGGTTTCTGTAATCAATGGAGGGGAAGCAGCTACAGTTCTCCTGGAGAATGTTGATGTCTCTGCCATGTATACAGGTAACGGGTTTCTTCTTTTTTTCAAGTACAGTGCACATGTACGTGAAAAAGACTGAGTGCAAGACAGCTGAGCAGCTGGATGAAAGAAGCCATAATTACATGCTGCAATGTGCTCTCATATTAAAAGAAATTCAATGCCAAGTCTTTTTAAAAGTGAAACCAACACAAAGAAGCCTTTAGATGTCTAAATAAGTCTGATTGCACCACTGAACATTTGACTATTTGTCAAATTCAGACACATGTCTGACCTTAAGGAGCAGGAGGATCCTTTATATGTGGCCAGAGAGAGATGGATGCATTTACGCTCGTAGAACAGCAAGCTATGCTGCTTCTTAGACCACCTCCTGAAGGGATTGAAGCTGTCAGATTTCGATCCACTCAATGCACACGTATTGACTCGCACCATTTTCAGAGGAAGACGCATGAAACCGGCAGGTGTAGATTGGGCCTCAGGTTAAAGTATGCCCTGGTTATGTGTTGGTAGAAAGCTCTGACGCCTGTGCTTTCCAAGTCAGATCCCTCCATACACAGGCTGGGCTGGTGGGAATTACACATTCAACCGGCATTCAGGGTAACTGCCACCATGTAGAATCGGTCAGTATTGTTGATTTGCTCAGCCTGTGGAGAGGCCACCGCAAAGTTAAGGACTCTTAGATGGACTCTTCCTCACTTTGCTCTGTGTAAACAGAGCCAGCCGATCCACTGCTGCTCCTCTCGGGCAGCGGCAGCAGTAAGAGAAACAGAAAAAAAACTGCACGAGAGAAACTACACCCCCTGACGAGACATGACATTGCTGTGAAACTACATTTTTGACAACCTTACCTCAGCACTGTCAGCAGCTGGCATCTGAGGTAGGAAAATCGCTGCTGGGGAAAATCCTCTTATCTGGACTGTGCTGAGGCCAGGAGCGAGGCAGCGGCTGGGATTTGGACCAGGACTCTAGCCAGAGGAGGAGCTGGACTCTCACACAGATGATTGGGCTTACGCTCAGCAGGCAAAGCAGCCAGCGCAGGATGGGAGAGGATACACCCAGTGGCCTCCAACAGCCTGGAGGATTTAAAGACAGGAAAGTGGATGGGCTCCAGCTTCATGGCATCCTCTAGCAGCTCTTGATCCGCTGGGCCCTCTTCCACGGATGACACTTGATCAATGTCCCCCCTGTGTGGAGGTGCTGCAGTGGGAGCTGGAGGCAGCAGGAGGGTGACAGGAAGGGTTCGTGATGGCAGAGGCAGCAAAAAGCAGCTCTCTTGTCAGGGTGAGTCCTTGCTGGCATGCACCAAGAGTGGAAGTACACTTGCTGTCCTTACTGTAAAGGAGTGCTGTTTGATGTCAGTCATTCAATTTTTGCTTAAAGAAGCATTAAGTAATCTATGACTTTAATAAACCTCTACCAGCCACCAGGGAAGGCCGAGGCACTGACAAGAGTCTGGCACCGAGTCCTCTGGTCAGCAATTGACACAAATTCTAATGTCATATTTTTATAAAAGAGAGCAGGAAGCTGGGTAATTAAAGTATAGTCATTAATGCCGAAACATCTAGCGAGGAGGTCAGATCAACATGCAAAATGTAATTCTAAAAACTGCTCTGTCAGCTGTTCTTTCCCATATTGGCATTTTGCCTTGAGAACAATTTGAGCAAAGTAATAGTTCTGATACGGCAAAAAGATACCGTGGCGCTTTCTCTACTCCTGACAGCGACCAACTGTGTTGTAATTAGCTGTTCTCATATGCAGATGACACACACAAAAAAAAGCCCCTGAAGTAATTTATTAAGACAGTCACGGCCTCTGACAGACTGCTCACCAAACGCAACACCTTACACTTTCAAAAGGATGTCGGCGTTATGTCAATTATGGTAATCTACATTGTTTTTTTTAATATGGCATACTTATTTCCTGCCCCTTTGTCTTTCTGATGCCTCTTATGTTGTTGTTTTTTTGTGATTGTTGCCTGTTTTTGTTACTGCTGGCTGTAGAGCAATTTGCCCCACGGGGACAGTAAAGACTCCTTGAACCTTGAACCTTAGTACCCCACATGGAACATTCACATGGAAAGGTGAGGTGGTACCCAACATATGTGGAGTTACAATAATGAAATGCATATTTTTATACATCTCTCTTGTCTTGTTCCTTCTGTTGTGCAATGTTGGAGCAGTGATTACAAGTGAGTTTCATGCATTTGAAAAGTCCCAGTATTTCTCTTGAGCTAGTGGCTTCCCCTCCAACCTGGAAGATAACGCCGTCTATGTCTGTCCTTTACGGAGGGGCTTGATGGTAATTTAATCATAGTTTCTTCCACAGGAAAGAAGAGAAACATCATCAATAAATCTACAAAACATTTTAATGTTGTCACGAAAGTGATTCACTGCAGGGTTCAAGACATACTGATGCACACATAGTCCCAAATAAAGGGAAGGACATTCAAGGGCAAACCTAGCAGCCATACTGGTCCCTTTACATTGTCTTGCAACAGGAACACTATGTTATTAACACCCACTCAGTAAGCTCCAGGGTGAAGCCTGTAGGGGGTGCCAGTCCCTCTCTATCTGACACATAATAACTGGCTGCTCTAAGGCCATCAAAATGATTATTATTCACATGGACAGGTTATATCCATAGTAACAAGTCCCAGACAACATCTGCAGTGTCTCAAAAACATGAAGGTAGCTTATGAACATATGGTTTGTAATAATAGTCGACACACTGTGAAGCTGGTTCAGTGAGGCTTCCATTTGCGGCCACAATTTTTCGGTTCTTTGTGAACTTTAGGTAACATATAAAAAGTGGCAAATAATGAGAGGAATACCTGTTTACAGGTGTCAAAACCAACCACAGTCTCTAGCTCTATTCAAAAGAGCATCGGCTCATTTTATGATAATGTCTTTATTGCACTGAAGCTCTGTCAAGGCTGTGCGTTTGGAGGGCGGGGGGTTATGGTTATGTGGAGACGGGAGCAGTTGATCAAATTATTTTTAAATATCATAATCAGCCTTCTTAATAAACACCACCATGCTGGGGGTTTTGCTCAAAGGACAAAAATGAGACTAGGGTTTAAAAATCATCTCGGAAGCTCCACGGGGGTGGGGTCCAACGTGTTTTGTGTATCTGCATCTGGCGGGCTGGTGAAGCTTGTCCTCACTGTTAGTCCCGTTGAAGGACACCCTCCTGTTCCGTGCTTGGGGTTGAGGGTGTCTGGGTTCCTTAAGCTTGACCTGGTCAAGGTTGCAGTCTTCCAAATCCCTCTCTGGAATGCACACTTTTTTTATAGTGGTTGCTTAAATGGCTCGTCAACACCAGAGCCTGAAGTTGCTCCTCCAGAGTGGCTCTCAGTAGCACGATATTGTCCATGGAAGACTCAAGTACAGATTTCCATTTCTGCTTAAAAGCTGCATCGTCGCTGCTGAAGGAGCGGTCCTGAGCAACACCTAAACCCCTTGGAATAAAGAAGCAGAATTTTGCTTAGGCCCTCAGGGAGGTATGCTTATTTTAATATCCTAACAGGCAACATAGGTGTCTTATTTCTGCATTATTTTTTTTTGGTATTATGATATACATGCTGGCCTCCATACCTTTCTCCACCTACATTATGTCAAACTGTTTGGTGCTACTCCCCAGGAAGCATGCACAAGGTAGGAGTGTGAGCACCAGTGCTCATTTTCTGGGTGGGTGGTGCGTGCAGTAGTTTGGAGGAAGGGTACAGTTTAAAGGTGACTACAAAGATTGTGTACTGGTGGGTGGTCTTGGACTGATTGTGGGGGGCTTTGGGCCAAAAATGCCAGGGTTTTTGTTCTAGCCCGGGCCCCTTTGAGGAGGACACCATTGTTTGTCTGTGTCTTTCAAAACTGTTAAAAATCATTGTTACAGAACAAATTGTGTTTTATGATAAGACACTAGTTCTGGGTGTGGTTAGGGTTTGGTTAGATTTAGACACACAAACCACTTGGTTAGGTTCAGGGAAGGATTTGGGTTAAAATAAGCGCTCATCCTTGTTAAAGTCTGTTTCGCTGACCCGTCGATCCGCCCTGACGTCCTTCCTACACAGACTTTGTTGCTCTTTAACAACATCACCTGACTCCCTCCTTTGGTCCCACCACCCCTAGAGGGTTCATCACCTGAACATAAACATATGTCAGGATCAAAGAACAGAGGACAAAGAACAGAGGACAAAGAACACTATGTGGAAGAACGCAACACAAAAGCCTCTTATGTGAAAAATGCATGTCGATGTAATTAAATTTACATCCATCAATATAGAGTGCAACCAATACTTACAACAGAACAGCAAATAAATGTCTAATCAGATACACACAATGCAGCTTAATGAAGGTTGAAGCACGTTGGTGAGGACTCCAATTGTACCTGTTTTCTCTTGCTTACCTGTTTATTTCTCTGTCTCCCCATGTGACCCATCTCTGCCTCTCCCCCCTCCTCTCCGTCTCCATCGTCAGGGTGGCTTGCAGTAGCCTCAGCCCTCTTTCGCTCTCTGTTAAGCGCATCAGGCGCTTAAACCCCTGATGTTGGAAATGCATTTATAGGCAACAATTATGTAAAGTAAGTTAAGCCCCAGCCAATTGTGCTTCACTCCTCTATCCCCTTATTTGCTGCGAGTTTCCTTGGAAAAATAACCCCGAAATGCATACTTCAGGCGCAGTCTCTCCCTCCCTCTCTCTCTCTCTCTCTCACACACACACACACACACACAAGCATTAAAAATATGTTTACATAGCGGAAGTATGTGCAAAAAGATGGAGAATGAGACAGCAAAAGAGATGATATGGAGGTTTGAAGGGAGCCAGAGAGGAGGAAGGAAAGAAACTGAGAGAAAGTGATGGAGACAGAGATGGGAAAGTTCCTGAAGCCCCAGGAAGAAGCACATCACAACAACACATTGTGACTTCAACTTTCCGTTTGTTTACAGCTTGCCTCTTAAGCACAAAAAACAAATTCGGTGTATCCGTGATCTTGGAGACTTTCACTTCGGCAGACGGCAGAGACAGAAGCCCCTACGAAGGCCTTATCTGCCCGAGACATGACTAGACGAGCCAGCCGTGGCCCGTATAACAGAATTATTACTGGGCCACTTGCCTTTTGTCTGTCATTGGTTTGTCGAGGGTAGGGAGTAAGAAATCCTCCAAAAATCCTTCATTTGCCATTCTGCAGAAGACACAGAGGATAAGAGAAAAGCAGGAGGGAAGAGTGCACTGGGAGAAGGGCACATCGAAGTGGCAAACACCCCTGTGGATGAAATTTGCACTGATAAAAAGTAGCTGTCCATTTGCATCAGATGTGCTTTATTCAACACTTTTCTTCATTAGACAGAAAATGGAACTCATTTATGACTGAAATGAAAGAATCAGGCATGTGATCTTCAAAGAAATTGAAATGAACGCTCTGTTATTACCCACTAAATTACCACTTAAAATGAAAAATTGAATTTATTGAACTAAAAAATGAAATGACAGTGGAGGAGCAGATGCTTTCTTTGTGATTTGAGGTGTTGGATTTTGTTGAATTCTCACTTACTTTAGTGCTGCATGTTATCCACTTTCAGTTTTAGTTGTCATTCGAAGTCACTGACTTGATGAAGTGGAAGAATTAGGCTGTTTTAGTGTATACGTGTGTCTACAAGGAATCACAAAATATATGTTGTCCTCAGACATGAAAGTGTGCGGGTAAATAAAATATGGGCAATATAGAGCCTGTAAAGTATAATCGCATAGTGTGACACTGAACATAAATCATATATTCTGTGAGTAAAGACAATAAATTCTGATGGTCAGAGTGAAGGTTATTATCAGATAATTGAGCTGGTCTGATCCGTCATCAGAGTTTTAAACTGATCGCTTAAAACCAATAGCCTGAGGTGACAGATGGGAGGCCAATTGTTTCTAGGAAACTACAGTTTTCAGACTTGTGGGAAATGCGAAACAATGTAATGTCAAGGGTGTTCGTTTTCCATTTAAAGCTACAATCCTTCAGATCTTCATGAAGTCGAACCCCATTTGTACAACCAGCAACTCAACATGTTTATATCCAGTCTATGTAACTAGTTTACTACTGATGGAAACGGAGCATCCGACTGGTGCAGATTCATATTAAAAACCTGCACCTGATGAAACACAGGGTGGCCTTCATTATGAAACACCCACTGGAAATGGAATATATGTGTCACTGTGGTTAGTGCCGAATGACTTTTCATCAAAAATCCACCTACATATGAAGAAAACTCTCATTTTCTGCATTTTTTGACAATGCATAAGGTTTGATGTGTGCAGATGAGTCACCGTACATTCGGGAGCCGCCACAGCGAGTTGTTAGATGAAGGGTGAGGGGTGGCAGCAATAGTTTGTTTGGCTGCACTGTACACAGACACACATGTTGCCCCCCTGGTGTGTTTCTGACAAAGTAGCTGCTAAAGGAATGTATGCTGCAGGATTAAACCACACTTCCTAAACAGGAGCATATCATTCTTTTCAATGCCTTTTTGTGAATTACATTCATCCAAATGTGTTGCTTGTAAAGACTATACCTATATGTGTTTATCTGACATCATGATCTGGTCTCACTCCAAACTACAGAAGCTAGCAATAGATATAGCCGCCAGGAGGTGCCTTATGCTAACTGGAATATGAATATCTGTGTGCACAAACACGGCGCAGCATCTGAAATCAAGAGCAAATGCATCATCGACATAGCTTTGCTTTTCTTACCTTCTTAGTTTTAATTACCAGCCAAGACTCATTTGCGAGATAGAGCACATTCTTCTGCTCAAGAAGCACTTTCCAGTTCTCAGGCACTGAGCAACTCACACATGTACACTGCAGGAGGTGTATGTGTTTGTAAGTGTGTGTATGTGTGTGGGCTGATGTTCATTTCTATCTCGGCAGGAAATCTTTGAATGGACTTTGGTATCCCTCTTTGGAACCCAGTTTTCTCACAGCAGGACACACACACACACACACACACATACACACAAACACACACAAAACAGTCTTCAGCAGAGACACCGACAGCGAAGGGAGAGCAGAGAATTCACAGTTTAAAAGACAAGTACTTCGAAGACAAACAGTGTCTTTCAGCCTGAGTAGCTGATGCCAATACCATGATATGACGCACGCAAATGTTTCTGTCACTCGTTCACCTTCTCTCAGTAATCTCTTTTACGTCTGCACACGTCTTTCTATTCGGTTGTCAGTCAGCCAGGCGATGCACGTCTGTGACACACAAGGTTTGCTACCACACATCTTTTACATACAGTATGCTGTCTTAAATTGTCAGTGTGTGGATGGTTTTCACTGAGAATAATCCTCTGAAAACATAACACAGTACTTTGTCCACAATAAATAAAGAGCAGGGCGTAGTTAGCTTTCGCACTGATAGCCACCATACTGCATCAAAAGAGGAGAAAAGCATCACAGGCTGCTGGAGGGCTTGTTTGATTTCCAGGTGATTGCTGAAAACACTGCAGCAGCATTGGCAGTCTAATTCAAGAGGTGAGCTGAAGCACCACGATAATGAGAGAACAGTTTTTTACCAAATGTGGCTCAAGCATGGGGCCGTATGTGCGCCTGTCCAAAAGCATATTGAATATTTAAAGCTGCACTAATCAGTATTTTTGTAGCAGTACGGGAAAATTGCAGTAAAATGTGTCAATCGTAGTGAAGGAACCGGAGAATTATTCAAATCTGCAGTTCTATCATTTCTATGAGGTGCATTAGCATCTTTTAGCTAACTTGTCTGGTTTCACAGCCAAGCACTACACGTGGTCACGACTGTAACATCCATCCTTTCCGTTTTTTTTTTGTTTGTTTGTTTGTTTTTTGGTTTTTGAAAGACTACAAATAAGACACCACCATCCAAGCTCTTCAGCTACTGAGTATCGCTCCTCTTAGATCCACACGCTGACTGCATCAACATGTAGACGAATGCAAAGCTTGACAGGCGTGCCTCGGTACAGATACTGTGCTATGATTGAACATTTGGAGGCGGGATTTAGCAAGGGGTCAATCGTGCAGTTGTCACGCTAAGGACACGAGCCGCAGTGAAGTTGTTTTTCTCCAGAGGGTTGACATATTTCAACGCAAAGAAGTAGGATAGTGGAGTATAAAGACGCTGTCAGCATGTGGGCTGTCATAGAAAACAAGGCGTGGTTGTTTTGATGCATGTCAGATGCTAACAGTCCGTATCTCTATTATCAAAATTATCTATGTGGGTCTGAAAAGATAGTTTTCCCTCTTCTTCTGTTGGCTAAGTTTGGATATACTGGCTGCGAACTGACAAGATGTCAGCAAACTGTAAAGCTTCAGAATCTCTCTCCAGAAACCTGCCACAAACACTGCTGTGCAATTCTGTTTCTTAACATGATGAGTTGGCATTCAGTCAAAATACAGAGAAGAGTCAACAGATTTTATGACTTATGAGTCATGTTTTTAACCTTGTAGAATCATTTTTTTCTCAGGACATGCATCCCTTCGGTCACTGCATATATTCAGTACTCTATCTAGTAAAGAATATTTGGAAGTTAAGTTAAAGTTAAAGCCAACATCCTGCTGCATTGACTTTTAAGGTTATTCATAATCAGTGTTTCAGTGGAGGGCAAAGCTTTAGTGATGTTACATTGGCAAATCCTGAATGCTCCCCATTATACTTATGGAGCGTGAGCTGAATCTCTAACTTTACCTAATTGTAATCTGTCTCCGCACATTTTTCCTCCATTTGAGTCATCAGTGTAGCTTCAGGTTTCCCACTCGCTCTCCGTCTATTTGTGCATTTGTATTTCTGCCAGGCTTTCTGCTTTATCCGGGTGTCTTTCAAAGCAACTTCCACATGACTAACTCGGCTTTATTAAGCAACAACAGCAGCCACTAACAGCCAACCTGCAGGACTTCCCCGGACTAACTTGACGTTATGATATGTCAGTGTTGTATTTACAGCTTGCTGTGTTGTCCTGGCTGAGCTTTAGATCAGCCGTCTCCATCCACAGGTCAACAGCTGGCTTTGGGTCAAATGTCTCTGTGGTCGTCTTTGACAGGCGAATGTGCATCAGGGCTGAGAGACGAGGATGTGACAGACAGGATCCGGGCTTGTTTTTTATTATGTTGACATGAATCTCCTCTCACACGCTGTACTGCTCAAAGGCAGCAGAAGAAGACAATTTATCCACCTTGTTGATGTTGTAGGAACAATCTGGATTGCTTGTTGGACCGAGACATGCACAGAGGCCACGGCCAAGCGTTTTCCTGCCTGCTTTAAACACATCCATTCTCTCTGTCAAGTTGTGAGGTGGTTTTTGTGATGTCTTCCGATCCATCAGAGAGCGACCCCTAATATTCAACTGACTGCATATTTACTCTTAAATCCCCACTGAGTTTGTACAATGTGCTGCCTTATCCGTGCATCTCCCACATTCACTCCCAGCTGCTTCAATAAAGCAAAAAACAGGACGTGCATGTTTAGGCTCATGAAATGCTAGGAGTGTTTCCAATGTTTCGCCATTTAGCAAGTGTACGACTTTCAGCTTGACTTTTTTGTTTGCTAGCAATAGCTTGTGCCACATTTGTTTGCTCCTTATTCTTTTCATGTTGATCAAATAATGGATGATTGAAACTGTTGGAATGAAATGCACCTGTTTTGTCTGTTAGATGTGGATGCAAACATCTTATCTTGCGCCACATTTCGGTATGCTCATTGTCAGCATCAAGCCACGGAACAACTAGGAGCCACTTGTCAGAGAAAAGTTCAGCTTTAAGTTTCTTTTGTAGGCGGCAGAACTCCCAAGAAGGACGTCTCTCACAGTAGGTTAGCTTACTCCACTGACACATATTTTCAAGAAATTCATGTAGACAACAATTGTGCATTGATGACAGTTGTCTTCTTCTTCTGTTGAGTTTTATGGTGGTTGGCATCCTTAAGTGTTGCATCACAATCATCTGCTTGAGTGCAACAGCTTCACAGTGCAAAACAAGTTGCTGTACAGTGTCCACCCAAAGTGTTACGCATTTCTAATTGTTGTCACACATGCATACCTGCATACCAGTCATATGAAAACCTCAGTATACTAATTCATGCAACATTCTGCCCACTTTTCCAACATGGAAAGTGGCCTTGAGTGGTATAGGAAAGACAGATCACCAGCAGCTATGCGCTTATGTTAATGAAGGAAGCACTGTGATGAATAAATATTAGCAACACAGGATATTAGAACAGTAAAAAGTAATGGTGTTTCTAAGGGGCCAAGAGGATTACTGGAGAAAAAAACTGCTTTGCAAATTAAAAGGTTTGAAGTAAAGAATGCTGCACTGAGGTCTTCAGTATCTGACGGGTAACTTTGTGTGAATAAATTAGCCTATTGGGAGCTAATTTCTTCTGTGTGAATACTGTGTCTTTCAAAGCTTGCCACCGGCTCTCATTAGGGCACAGTTGTCATACAATTTTATTTATACATTCATCATCTCAACGAGTTTCTAAAAAGATTTCACATTTACAAAGACCCCTCATATTCAACAGAGAGTTATGTAAACAGTCACTGTGTGAATACAGTTACAGAGAGTACAGCTACTGTAAAACCCAACACTATAACCAAGTCCTTATTTATACCTGTATGTGTGGTCAACGTAGTAAAGATCTTCACTTCTATGGCCAGAGTGGGAATACTTGACACAATGTGCAGTGTTTCTCATTTGACTATATGTCATTAATGATAATGATAATCATTTTAATTTTCAGAGCCAAGATAGAAAATGCCTCACATCAGAGCAAATGGTAAAACGTACAGATAAGCAACCCTGGACAGAGGGAGACAGACAGACGGACAGAGGGCCTCCTCCATACGATCTCAAGCTATGTGCAGGCTCTAAATCAAGATGCTGTCACACTGTCATATTTGAGAGCTTATTGGCTAGAAGTTTCGGTGCGATATAGGCTACCATGGTGATCTATCCCATTTAAAAGGGAGCCTGCCTCCTGATCCTGAAAACCCAGTGTTAAGCAGCTGGCAAACCCTGTAATCTCTTGAGACAGGCCTCCAGTCTGTGGCTCCACAATACCCTGCTGACAGTAGCTGACATTTTCAACATCAAGTTAAAGCTGCACTAATATTTGTATATATACTGTATATATACAAATTATTTTTATTTAAATTTAATATGAAAGGAATTATTGCTGCGATTCCTTACTGTTTGGTTCATCTGTGTCACCTTCATACACTACCTGCCTTCCATATTTGCTAGATGTGTAAAGAAGCAACTGTGTGCTGACATGTTTGCCAACTTCAAAAGGTAATAATATGTCAATGATGTGTTTACAGCCAGTTCTACCGCCCTCGGCCAAAATTGTATTTCTGCAAAGTTAAGTTAAAGGTTTTGAGAATGGTCCCTTTGCCAGTCTAGTAGTTATTTTCATATTTTCAATATTTTCAATTCAATTTGTTTTTAATAAAATTAGCTCACAACAAAACTTCATAGGAATACCACGCACAATGCACAAAGAGAGAAAGGAATGGGGTAGATAGAGACCCTGCAGCTTATGTTTCCCCCAGGGCCCCCTAGCAGGTTAATACAACCTTTCCTATTATGTGGCGCTATGTTGATGGGACAATAAGCAGGGACAGGAAAGCACGCATATGAACCAAGAGATATGGCTGAGAGGGGAAATACACGGCAGTTAAATTAAACTTTAAATTAAACTTTAATTTAGCTTTTGCATTACATAAGTGCACAAACTTATATGAGGCTGAAGAGAATAATAATGAACTTGCAACCTTTGGCTGAAGTACTCCTTTAAAATGTTTTCCACTGCATGAAACACACACAGCAAAAAACCTGCATATTGCAATAACCATCAAGTGCGTTTGTGCATGTGTGTTGAAGCACTTCTCACAAAACATACTAAATGTTTTATCGGCTTTCAGCTTCGAGCTGTAATAAAAAGTTTACTTCTACCCCACACTCGTTCAATGACTTTCTCTCTTCTTCTGTCCGACTTGTGTCTTCCTTCAGAAGAACTAGAGCATTTCTAATTGACATGCCGTATGCATGGTCAACTCTATGGCACTGGTGAAACGCCCTCCTGTCATCGTTTCCACCCGGAGAGGCCTCCGACCCAAACAGCAGCCCAGATATTACACGGGTCAGTGATGGAGAGCAAGGGCAGCACTTCCACCTCTGTCAAAGAGAGCCTCTTATTGCAGAAGAAACGAGCAGGCAGGCAAGCATGAAAGCTTCTCGATGCAAACGCACACAGAGACGTTCACTTAGTGAACAACAGATGGTTATAACATTACCCTGTGGCAGGTGGGGGGCTATTCTGAAATGTTGAGTCCTGTTAACATTTCTTTGAAAACATTCATTCTGCTGCTCGTACTGGTTCCACAGTTCCTATTCTGTTTAATCCAAACATGCAAGCCCCATCACCTCCTGTATGCCACAAGGAGCTATTAGACACCTACAAAGCAAAACAGTTATGACCTGTCTTATAATCATGTTTAGAGTTTGTAATACTATCCTACAAAAAAAAAAAATGCTCAATTTCTTTACTTACTTTTAACAGTGGCCATTTGTTCTAAAGTGTTGAAGGATGCTGTTGTCCCACAGTGCAACTCAAGAAATGAAATGATGATAGACAGGAATACGTGGGAATAAGAGTAAAACTGTGGACAGCGGTGTAACTGTCAGCTCAGCTGCTAGCTTTCCTGCTAGCTCAGGACATACGGAAAAGGAAACCTTTGGAAAAAAACATATTTTCACGGGTCATTTAAAAGTGCATTGATTGCTTTGTTGGCTACAAGCAAGGTGAGAGGTAGCCTACATAGTCAGCACTAAATCACCAACCTGTGTGTAGGGTTCAGCAATATCCAGCAGTGAGGTTGCAGATTGCAGCCATCTAAATCAGCTGGTGCTTGCTGCAGCATGAAAAACATGGAAAACGTTTCTAAAACTTGTTGTTATTTCAAGTATTGTGCTTTGCTACAATTCAAGTTGAGTCAGTGAACAAAAAATAAAAATAAAACCTGCAAGAAAAAGCCACGATAAACTGCAGTCTGGTACAACGGCTGATTACCACTGCCACGCTCCATTTTACCGACACTCGTGAACAAGATCGGAAGACAGTTGAACTCAATGCAGAGGGAGCAATCACTGAAGGTCATGTCTGATGATGCCAACAGAACCACATCGTCTGCAAAGAGCAGAAAAACAATTCTGACGATGCCAACCCAGATTGTCTCCACCTCCCAGCTGAGTCCTGAGGTCATGTCCCCGACTCCAGGGGGGTCCCTGTGATCATTTCAGCTGAAATACCTCTAAAGTTAAATTGGAATTAGCTATTGTTCTTCATGTCTCATTAAAACAACATGAAAAAGCAGCTCCAGCTATTTCAACACACTGAGACATAAAGAAGTCATGCTGAGCTGCTTTGGTGTTTAGCTGATTCCTGATCAGTTCAGCCACCGAATGATCCGTGTGGGTGAGGGAGAATTGATTTGTATAAGTGAGGGAGCAACATGAGTGAGAGCACAGCTGGATCAGTTGTCGGTTGGATTCTACAGCTTTGTACACCCTGGAGTTTGCCTAATCTCAGGTAACGTGATGCACTTCACCAATAATAAGAGTTAGCAGCTACCACGGCCAGTGCAGCGGCCCTCCGCTCCCTCACTGCAACATTACTCATGATAGCGGTTAAAATGGTAAAATGACTGACGATGAAAAGACCAGATCTGTCTGATGAATGACGACCGTTGTTTTTTGCTTTATTAATCAGACCTACTTGCCACAGGTCCGATCATTTGAACTAAAAAGTGAATCAGAACAAAAAATTTAATCTAAACTCGCCAGTGGGATTACAGTTGAATCTGTTACTTGGAACAGCGGTGATCATCTGCAGCGTTCAGTCACTACATTTTATCAATCAATGGATGTGTCGGTCTGGTAGAAGACTTCCACAAAGGTTGATCCTGATCCTCACTCATGCCCCCTCTGTAACCCTCCTCGCTCCAACAAACAGAAAGTCCATCATGATGGCAAAACCAATACCACCACATTGTTAAAACTCCTGTGTCACAACTACAATAAGGAGAGGGTGAATAGTTAAGTCATTCATATTTACATATCCACATGTTGTTCATTCATAGAGCATACCACAGCAATTCTCAGCTTCAAAAACTTATTCCCATGAGCTCCATATAGTGAGGACCACAGGTTTATATTTTTAGAAAAGGACAGATCTGGTATAGGATTGGATACTCTGTATCCCGTAAAGCTGAGGGATCAGAACTGATGCCAGCAGTGAAAAAGTTGGATCCCTGCATCCTTTCACATCACCTTGCAGTCACAAAGCCCACTGCAGAACTGCACTTGTGACTTAATTTCAAAAATGCACCAGTGTCAACCTCCAGATTCGACGACTTATTATTTTTCGGCCTCACAGGGTGTGCTCTCGCACACTCAATTTGCTTTCAAGTCAGTGAGTTCATCAGATTTCTTTTCTTCAAATTACAAAACTTTTTTAGGCTTCTATCAGATGTACAAAAAAGCTCAGGGAGCTACTGAGACTGAAGGCTCCATCATTATTGTGTGAAATGGAGTTTTGTTTGACATTTTCAACTGCGCCTCCTGAAAGTCATTTGAAAGTGAATTGAGACCAGGTGAGGTGGAAATGAAGAGTTTTCAGCTGACATCGGAAAGTCCCCGCAGTGCCACAATGTGATAAGAAGATGATGAATGACCTGCTCTGCATCTACAGTGTGAAAAGATACCAAATGGATTTTACCTTTCAGATTTGTATTCATTTGAGCGCTGCACACACCAGACAGGTTGGATTTTGATCCTCACTAAGTGTGTGTGGTTGGCGGTTTTTAATGAAAAATGAAGAGCGGCATGCATTGCTGACAGGAGGAGATCCTGACGCCATTGTGTGTGTTTGTAAGAACATGAGAGATGACAAGAAAAAACAGAGAAGTTGCCTGTGTGTGACATCAGTTGTAACGAAGACGGATGCACGAGACAGCACCGCCGGGGCTCACGCTGTGGCAGCAGTAAGGGGACAAAGAAGCGCCCTCCACACTACATGGTGTAAAATCTACAAAGTGTTACAATGCAGCCTCGTTCCCCGGGGCGCTCGTTCTCTGTGGTGCTGCTGTTTCCACAGGGACAATCTGAAGAATAAAGCTTGTCCAAGAAACAAGGAGTGCAAGTTGTGAAGCCAAACAAAACTAAGTGTCATTGCTTCAAACTTTCACAAGGCAGGGCTTATAAATAATTACACACCCTGCTTTTAAGCCTCAATCAGGAGGTGGAGCTGCATTATTTGGCACAGATTTGTCTATGTCATTGTTCATTTGGCCTTTCAAACCAAAATCCATTTTTTAAGTTTTTGTTTTTTTGGCTCAAATGCCAATATGTGGTGCATGTCCAGAACTGGTCCATACCTAAAAGTGCACTACAGACGTCCTATGAGTAGTTACTACTTGAAGCTGAACTAATCAATACCGTTATACTGCTGATGCAAATGACTTTGTGTCATGTAAAAGGGGTTGTTCGAAGTGACAAACCCACAGAGAAAAGATCAGCCAGCTCTGCAGTCCTCAGCTTTACAGAATATGTTTAACATCGTACATGTCATTGTATTTATTGTTTGCTTTGAGCACAATAACAAAGATATCTATAAGAAACCAGGGTGCAGTACCTGCTCAGCACCAATCAGCAGACAGACACAGTAAGAAACTGGCTGGGGAACATGGTGGATCATTTAGCAGCCAAAGAACCAGCACTTGGTGGAGACCAGAACAGAGCTAAAAGGAGAGAGAATATCAGACTTGCATGCATCATTCATAAATGCTGCTCCCTGAAAGATTTAAAGGTTTATTTGCCTCATACATGCATACAAGCCAAAATCTGGCTAGCATGGTTTCAATATTAGCCATCATATTACTCTGTGGACCCGGACGTAAGACAGTAAAAGCTCACCTAATGAGAATGGTCACTCAACAGGTGCACCCACACTACAAAAATCAGCCACCACTAGCAGTTTTGTAGATTCTGGGTGGATAAAGTGAAACAGTTGCTCCTGGGTATTATTCCAGTTTGGCTCTTTCACATTTGCCAGGGCAGGGCACCAAAACAGACTCTGGCTTGAGTGCTTTGTGAAAGGTGATGGTGAGTAATGTGTCTGATGTAGACAATTTAGGGCTCATATATCATCGGCTTGAAGGTTTACAGTAAAAGGCTGTGAAAGCTCTGTTTCTGTTCTCTGTTGTGTTCGCTGAGCAGCAAAAAAGTATGTCACAGTCCCACAAAGCTCAGGAAGGACCTGGCCATGAAATGCAAGACAGAGTGGAAAGAGAGTTTACTGAGGAGATTTCATTTATCTGGGAAACGCCTGCTGCAGCTTTATTAGGCCCAACCTGAGCACTGAAAGTGGAGGAAGGAGGCTGCAGTCGTATTAGTCGTATCATTTGTGTGCAAGTTGTTTTACCTGAGTTGTCCTGCAGCCTTTGAGTGGTTAAAAACATTGGGTCTTTTAGTGTATGGTTACTGATATCGAATAACAGATATGTGAGAGAGTAGAATAAATGTCCTCTGAGCTGCACGCTGTCATGGTCCTGCCTGTTTCATGTGTTGCGCTGTCCATGATGCTGATTTAAGTGTCTGATGACTCAGGCAGAGTGAGACTGCAGGATTTCCCTTCATTGGAAGCGTCATCATTCAAATACACAGTAAATAAACTTTAAAAAACAGTGACTGGTGATGATGAATGAAGGCAATGACAGTAAACAATAAACAGATAGAAGCAGAGTAAGATTCACTTCTCCATCAACTTCCCTCATCTGTTCCAATGTCCTTAACTAACCTGTCTGTGTGGTCTCTATTCTCCCTTTCAACAGAGTGAAAAGAAAACTCTTCCCCCACTAAAATTCTCCACCGTGCGCTGTTGGTTGCTGCAGCATCAACACTGTGTCTGAGCTGTGGAATGGCACAGAACACATTGTCTGAAGTCTGCATTCGTCTGCTGTAGGTGATGGAGGATCCTTGACAGTGCCCGTGTCTAGACTCAAGGCTGAGGGAGATTGAAGAACTCTCCCTGAGTCTGGATTCCAGGCTAAAGTTGATTAAGCATACTTCAGGCTGTCACTGTGAACATTAAAGATGATGAAAGGTCCTTGTGGTCGTCACTGTACAATAAAGGTGACTGAAAGAGCAGCTCCTCCTTCGAGACTTCATAGTCTGATGAACTGAAATGTGTAATCTCTGAACTGATGGGTGGATTTAAATATTTAAGACTCAGACTCAGCTGGCTTTCTCTGTTGTCCAAACATTATAATAGGTGGGTGGGGTTTTGCTAAGTGATGAACGTAACTAGCTCCCAACTGGAAGGAAATGATTTCTTCCCTCAGGACATGCCCCGGTGAACAGTGCCTCATAAAGCCTTGGAGAGCAGAATTTCTTGCCAAGCTTTTAAGTAGCCAACTTTTCATATTGTCTCATAACGTGGTTGTAAACTTAGAGTGCTTGTGATTATAGTTTGGCAGCATTAATGGTGCCTATGGACTGGTGGTAAGGTATCTGAAGGTGGCAGAAAAGCTTGAAAAGCGCTGACAAGTTCCTGCTCTCTCATTTCGGCTCTTTGCTTGTGAAAAAGTGGACGCTTTCACATATTCAGGCCTCGTCTTCAAAGGTCACAAGCCAAAAAGGTCGAGAACGGCCAATACGATGCTGTGCATCACGTCGTTCATTCAGTGGGAAGCTGCTCAACTGTCCGCAGAGTATCAAAACCAGCAACTGTCAATGTGAGAGCAGAAATGCTGGATGAGTAATCAACTCCCCAGCTTGGATACAGCTTGTGTGCACTCAAGAAAGCAGGAAATACAGGAAGCATAGCTTGGTGAAACAGCATCCATATGCTGTGTGTGTGTGTTTAAGGCTATGAGAGGGAGAGTAACATATTAAAAGAGTTACATTCAGAGCCAGAGTGTAGCCAACAAGCGGCTTTGTTCAGGCCTGTAGATACACTACAACGCTTGTGAGGAAAGAAGCCAGCATTTCCAGAGCATCAGGTCGACAAATAGGTTCAGTCTGGTCCATTAACACCTGGCTGAAGCAAGCGTCAGTGTCAAGCACTCGACAAGAAAAAGTTGTGTGAACGAATGTGCTGCTTCAAGGTGGAAAAGACACGATTTCTCACGGTGATGCTGCAGGTTACGTGTCTTCTGTCTCTGAAACCAGACGACGCGTCCTGCAGGGTTTTGCATCTTTCATTCTACTTTTATTTGGACATGAATGAAATCAATTGAGACAGAGAGAATAGAAGATAAAGGGAGCACATGCTGTGTGTGTGTGTGTGTGCGTGTGTGTAGGGGAGGGGGTGTATTTGACCGTCTGCAAAGGTTAAAACCACAATCTAAATGGTGTCAGTGGCCATCCCACAAAGGGACGACCTCTAATGGCATCCTGACATGAAACAGACAATCATTGAAGTCTGAGGTTAACACGCCACATGCACACACACACACACACACACACACACACACACACACACACACACACACACAGAGGATCCTCAGCGCTGCCCTCTTAGAGAGGCTTTTCTCTTTTTAATCATGAAATCTCTCCCAAGATGACTAAGCCCATACTGAAATCTGCTGTTCACTTCCGACACACGGCAGCATGTGCACACTCCCACACACATACATTTAACGCGTTTTGTTCATTTCCTCCTTCCCACACAGATCGCACAGATTTACAATATGCAGTTTTTAAACCCGATAATCATCTCTGCTTTGCAACATGCACACACTCTCGCGCTGTGACAATGAGAGTGGGCCCTGAAACAGCACATTTGAAAAAAGTCATTCATGTCAACCTTCAAGCTTATATTCTACTATTATTAATTCATTTCCACACTTACTTCCTCCTTCAGCAGGAAGCCTTGATTTGTTTTTGTTTTCTCACTCCAATTTTAGAAATCCATAGAAATGATTCACCACAATAACTATGTAAAATAAACACTTGAACACGTCATGACAGGGCCAATGCATCACTTATCAAGGCTGAACTGAAATGTTTAACAAGCTAACAATACAAGGCCCAGTTTACACGTCACTGGGCACAGTGAAGACAACCAAACCAAAATGTCATGGTCCAAATTTGTCACTTCCTGTTTTATGTTGAAGGTTCACCTTTTGTGTCATCTTTTGCTTTACTTCCTGTGTTTTTCCCGCCTTTGTAATTGTCTCATTTGTTTCACCTGTGTCTCATTAGTTGTCCTCACTTGTGTGTATAAGCCTGTGTTTTACCCTCAGTCTTTGTCAGGTTGTTGTCTTTGTTTCATGTGCCACATCTTCCATGTAAGTGTTTTTCTCAGTGTTTCCTGTGTTTTTGGATATATGTTTTGTTTTTCCCTGGACCTTCGTTCGTGCTTTGAGTTTTGGTTTTCTGTTTCTTGTGGATGTGTTTTTGGATTTTGCTTTTTTCCTCATTTTTTGAACCCAGGCTCCTATGTGGGGTTTTTTTGCTACCTTTTTGGATTTTTGCCTTTTTTTTTTTTTTTTTTTTTTTTACATTCATCCCTGCCAACCTGTTCTTTCTTTATCTTAATTAATAATTTGTTTCTATTGCACCAGCCCTCCCTCTTGTCTGCATTTGGGTTCAATCCCTGTTCCCCTGTGACCCCAAACCTTGGCATAAAAATAATTTCAATGCTCTGATTTGTACCAAATATACTTGTTTTAAAATATATATATTTCATTATTTTAAAGTGTTAACACTGTTGGAAAACCACGTATAACATTAGAAACTTCACTACTTTAACTAATACAAAGGTAAATACTAGGGGTGTAATGTCATTGCGTACCAGGCAGCTGCTGTCCATGTTCAGTAATACAGAGCTCTCATCTACATGCATTTCCTGACAACCAGTTTGCCCCAAGGAAGTAGTCTACTGTGAGAGATGGCAAAAAAAAAAGCAAAACTATCATCTAATTTAGCATTCTGCTACCTACAAAAAACAACATCAAACCAAATCCTAGCAGAACAAAAGACTTCTGTGTGTGTGGTGCAAGATATGTCATTAGCATCCATATCTAGCAGACAAAGCAGCTGTGTTTTATGCAAGCTGAAACAATTTCAAGCATCCATTAATTGATTAGCACAAAAACAGAAAGGAGCTAACAAACAAGCCAGTCCAGGCTTAAACATGCACACTGTATGTCTTGCTATGCTGAGGATTTAGCTGTATTGAAGCTGAGAGGAGTCAAGTTTTGTGTCTGCTTCCAACAACAGAGAGCTTACCTCTGATCCCTTGGACCAATTCACTGCACAGGTCATAACCGATGGACTCGTTAAGCTCGTCCATGATGCAGGATTGGATGACTGGACGACAAAGCTGGTCACCGGGCTGCTCTCAACGTCAGTATGTACAACAGAGACTGGCTCCACTGTGAGAGAATGGATGTGCTTAAAGCAAGCAGGAATGCATCTCCTGTGTGTAGTAAATGCAGCATGCAGCAGCATGTGAGAGGGGATTCTCACATCTCAGCAGAAGAAAGACCCAGCACAGATCTCGTCTGTCAGCCCAGATGCACGTTCGCCTGTCAGAGACATTTGACCCAAAGCCAGCTGTTGACCTGTGGACAGCTGATCTGAGGTTCACCAGGGACTGGGAGGTGCATCTTCATCATGTACCATGCAGGAAGCTGAAGCAGAGGACAGCGAGGAAGACTGTGTTTTTTTAGACCACATTATGTATGCAGTGCACATGAAGTTTGCTGTATGTAAGACCTTAGGAGGTTGAGTGAAAAGGTGACTTTTGTCAGTTTGTGGCCTATTTTCAT
The DNA here is from genome assembly GCF_017976325.1 of Chelmon rostratus. Taxonomy (NCBI): domain Eukaryota; kingdom Metazoa; phylum Chordata; class Actinopteri; order Chaetodontiformes; family Chaetodontidae; genus Chelmon; species Chelmon rostratus. The sequence goes on from NC_055666.1 coordinate 4,783,953, forward strand.
TACTACTAATCAAAACTGCTAAAAAGTCAAATGTTACACTACTTTAGATGCTCGGACAAACTGTCATTAAGTTTTCCTAATTAGTGGCCAAAGGTTGCTCAAGCACAAAGCACGTTGGGGAAGATTGTAATTTGTGATACTGAGCTACATATAACCATAAAATTGACAACAATTATATTAAAAATACGTGAAAATGAAAACAGGGCATGTTACATATTCACCTCTTTACTACAGAACTCTATTCCAGGCCGCGGTAGAAGGTAAAAACAGGAAACCAGCCACATAGCCACGGACAAAAAGACTGTTGCAGTCTCACACATCCCAGAATAATAACGTGTGCAGCCTTTGGGAGGATTTACCTGTGGATTCATTATGCTGTTATCTGCCTCCACCTGTGAAATTGATTTAGAGCTTAAACATACTGCAGCAACAGTAGCAGAAATCAAATCAACAATAAGATAAAGTCAAGCGGGCGTTTGCATTAACATGCACAGTGGGCCTGGTCGCAACACGTGCACATACACACTATCTGTGTGTTTCCATGGTTACACAACCACTCTTGTGTCCTCAGTCTCATCATAACTGAAAAGACAAGTCTATATAGAAGAGCTTTTAATTAGGTCTTGTTAAGCTTTCAGCTGCTCTTTTTCCTGTCCTTTGACAATCTGTATACACGGTATTTCTACAGCAACAGCTTTCTAATGTAAACCAATATAAAGGTAGAGCACTTAACGGTGACAGTGTTCAGAATGTCAGCGAGGGGTTAATTTAACTCACTTACATTTAAGGCCATTATTTGCAGTCACGCTGTATCGTGAGATGTGCTAATGCTGCAGACATGCGGAATTATGCATGTAGTGATGACTCTGATGTATGTATATGTCAGAAAATTGACAGCTGGATAAGTACATGTAGCATTTATCCCTTCATGTATTTCCCGTAGTGAAGTGGAGAATCAGAAGTGGCCAATGCCTGGCCCACTGCACCACTGAATCATTTAAACATAGAAATAATTAAACTCTCGTTCGCCGTGCTTTATTGACTGTGAAGGGCAGAGGTTGACAGAGAAGACATGTTATCTTTTCCTGTAGTTCCACAGGAGTTCCCACCTGCTCATCAAGTTTAAACATTGATGTCCATTAATGATTGTGGTGTAATAAAAGGTTATCAGACAAGCCGAAATGGAAATAAGTCTTTGAATTATTGTGTCATTCTCTGCAATTTGCACGTGACTAAAAACTTTGGAATAAAAAAGTGGAATTCGCTAGCTTCGCATTTTTTGTCAGTGTTTGTTTGGCAGTTGAGTATTTCGCAACTGTTAATGGAAGTGCTAAAACTGTGATATGACAGGAATATTCATTATATATGATGAGTAACATTAGCTGCACTGGCTTCTGTAGTTTAATTAAGCTGGGTTTTAGTGTTGGTTGAGAACGCTGTTGCACGGTACATTTAGTGTTTTAAATGAAGCTAGCTGACCATACAGTCCTCTTGCTGCTCCACTCACGTAAATATATTAAAATAAATAAATAAATGGATAGAAAAAAAGAAAATTGTAGGACATGAAATGAGAAATTGAGACAAGAAAAATGATTAAATCAGTAAAATAAATTTAATTTATATCCATATTTATATTTCATTTAATCAACACTATTAAATGTTGATATATTCATTTATTACTGACTCTGATTACCTTGATTACATTGATACCTTCTACTACATTTTGTCAGTTTCCTGGCTCAAACATTAAGTACAAACAAGATATACCCAATTGTGACTAAATATCATTTAGCTAAATTACCTTTATGTTCATACCATAGTGAACGTAAACTTTTATTTCATTGCATGCAAGTATGTAGACATTAACACATGAATACGCGACCAAAGACATAACAAAAAGCAGCTCATTGATTCATATTGGCAATTTAATACTCTACCCTTGCTGATTAATACAGAAGATCCATGCAGAAGTCAATCATATGCCATCAGAACATCCCCATGTCAAGTCCAAAAAAAGTGGAAACTATCACAACAGCTAGAGGCATCTTTGGTCCCTTAATGATTCCATAATTGACACACTGAGGAAAAGAAAAACTTTGTCTGCACTCTGAATGCAATAATAACAGCAATAAATTGCATCCTCTGTCTTCCATCTGTCTTGTGCAACCAAAAGACGAGGAGTAATAAGGTGTTGATGATTTCCCAAAGTTTGCCAAAGGAGCATCAGGCATGTCTGAAGTGATGACAGGTGTTTTCATAGTGTGACATATTGCATTTTCCTGTGTGTTGGGTTTGGACTACTTTAACTGCTCATCCAATATTGTCCTTCTTTTCGGAAATACCAGATATTAGAAAACAATGTCATCCACATGATGGATATGTTCACTTTTCAAATTTAAAGTTAGGTGAATATAAAAATAAGCAAAACACAATCAACACAAAATACAGGTGGCTTGGGTAAATCAAATCATCCCTCATGAAGTTTCAGCTCTCAAACTCTGTCTATACAATTGCTGATGTCTGGGCATTAGTCAATCATAAGGACTTTTTGTATTCTAAAGTATACATAAAATTATTCAGATTTTTGCCATTAATCGAACATTTTGACCTGATGATGGCAACAGATCAAAAGTCAGAGAATACACTAAAGTGAACACAAGACGTCCTGTGGGGAACTTGAATGTGTGTACCAAATTTTGTGACAATTCATCCAATCATTGTTGGGGTATTCGCTCAGAAGCACAATGTTAACCTCACGGTGACATGAGAGGGAGGCAGCAGGATTCACCCTCTGAGGAGCAAAAATCCACAGTAATCCATCCAATACAACCCCCACACTGGGTCCCTGCTACTGTCTGACACCTGTAGCTTCATCAGTCCACTCTGCTGCCATGGCTAATTGATTCATGAGTCATTCTGAGGTTTAAGTGGTTTTCAGTAAGTTTTTAACATACTTTATATGATGGCTAAGCTAGTAGATGCGCTGTCAGTCGCCAGTGAGGGAAGAACCAAAGCTAAAAGCTGTTGAAGGCAGTGATACTGGTGATTCAGAAGACTCAGTCCACCCTGACCATCCAGTGATAGAAATGTGTTCATCTATCACCTGTACTTGGGTCTGTGTACTCCACTGTCCACCTCCATTCTTCCTTTTTCTTCGTTCTTTCTGCAGTTGCATGCCATTTAAAAAATATATATATATTATTTTCTCCCTTCTTTTTGTCCTTTTACTGCCCCTTGCTCCATTATATATATATATATATATATATATACTTTGTCAATAAAGATTGTTTGTTTTGTACTTTGCCTCCTGAGTCATGCATTTGGGTTCAAGTCCTAGTTCGGTAGTGACAAAGAGAAAAGGTGAAGAGTAATAAATATCCTAACATCAGTTGCAAACATGCTTCCTCAGACCAACTTCTTTTTCAGTTTTTTATTGTATTTGCTGCAATTGTGCACACACACGTTTCCGGGTGCACACACTTTGGGTTGAACCCCTACAAAAAGTGTTATATAGACAATGTGGCTAAACTATTGCCTGGACAGCCTGGTGGATCATCTGAACCCTTGTATTTCCTGTGCCACTGGACTTACTGGAAGCTCACCAATGAACTTGTTAAGTATAATTTTCTTAAAAGAAAAACCCAAAATAAAACTGTTGTAATAAGGCTGGAAATTTAAATACATGTCAATATTTTAAATGCACATGTTACTATGTGCATAGGTGTTTGTATACCACATGAATAATAACCTAATCTAATTTAAGTAAACATCCATGACAGCTCGTCACATGTGTAATTGATGACTGTTGCATTCAAATCAATTTTTAGAATCCATACTTAGCCATTAGCTGGATCATGTTATTCCTCTGTATAACAAACTCTCTCCTCCTCTTCACTGCAGACACTGTTTGTTGTCTTGCTAATTAGCTGCTTCAACAAAGATGATGGAAAGCTTTTAGAGACACAGCTAGCTGCTCCAGTGCTCCCCAGCTCCGAGACGCAATCTGTTCCCATCAACACAGAGCGACATGCTGTGACTTCACTATCTGAATCTGTCAGGCTACTACTACTGTATGCAATAAAAGCACAAATTATTTATTCTAATAAACATTCCTCAGTTCTTGTTTACCAGTACACAAGAACACAATGTGGCACCACAGTGTGATCAGTAACTGAAACTGATGTCCTTAAATGCATCATGGAAGACATGTAGGAAGCTGTGAGTGTGGATGATGTTTGGTTGTAGGGGAACAGAAAAAACAAATTGGCCCTGCTGAGTTGTCATAGGATGGATTGATAGCCCCTGCTTTCAGATCAGTTAACATTTAAAGCAAACCTGTGCAATGCATGTAGTGATCAACCCTGTGAAGCATGGCTCAATGAGGATAGAAGCACAGTTAATCCATTCACACATGCTTCACGTTTGAAGGATCATTTTAAAGAATCCTGTGGCTCCTGATGAAATGGTGCCTGACATACAGCATGAGCTTTTAAAAACTGGCAGTCTGACGCTACACTGTCAACGGCGCCGGTGACACCGTCCCAACAAGTGCACATTTTGAGAATGTTTTATAGATTTCATGTTTAGGCTTCAGGTGCTCATTTATGTGTCCTTTGTGTCTGTCTTGTCACCCAACTCTGCTGCTGCCTTAAGCTTTATAGAGCGCTTTAGGCTTTAGTCTTATTTCATTGTTTTGGCTTTCTGGCCCACAACTTTTTGATTATAGGTTACTCTCAACACTTTTATCAACAGCAAAAGACTCCTGATAAACCCACTGTACACTACCTGCTAAGCACCAAACAGCAGGCAGACAGAAGTCAGTGGCTAGCTGGTGAACATAGTGGAGCAATTAGCGGCTAAAGAGCCAGATGTTCCTCTCACGAGTCAGCAAAGACCAAAGCAGAGCTAAAAGGATCTTGGACTTGGATTCATCAGGTGCCTCTGGGCTTAAGTGCCACACTCTGAGAAAGCTGCAGAGGAGTTTGTGGATACACTGACATCAACGTCCAGAACAACAATGAGATTTCATATCGGGAGAAAATCTTGCAGAGTGACCCTCTGCTCAGTGCCAACAAAACCAAGGAGCTGATTGTTGATTGTGGAAAAAAAGGCTGAGACACACATGTTACTTTTAAACATACAAACGGTTGAACCAGCATCTATAAATGGCTTGTCATTTGTGAACTTAACAGCATTTGTGTGCTGCTCCTCTAAGACTCTTCCGCCATGGCTCCAAATGATGCCAAACGTCAAACAGCTGCCCGGCGTCCGGTCGCTGCTCGCCACAGGTACATAAGCGCAGTGGTGTGCTGGTCACCTGGCACACCGGGACAAATCCCGGTGGGCCGCCACATTGGCAGGCCAGTGGACCATCAAAAAAGCCAGAAAGTTTTGACTGGTCCTCCAGCCCAGTTTATCTCACGCATGAAAGCGTGCTGCGTGCATTTTCTGGGCTCACCGGCCAATCACCACCAAGCGAGCCCCATCATTTAGAGTAGAAATAAATCATGCGGCCATTAATAGTGAGACTTACATGATCCAGATCTACTGAGCATCAGTGGTATTGGGGAGGTGAGGTGCCTTCACGGAGTCCAAAGGATACTAAAGACAGTCTCCACCCCAGCCACAGCCCGCTCACCCTGCTGCCGCCTGGCAACCAACAAAAGCATCTGCTGCCATAGCACCAGCCTACAGAGCAGCTTCCATCCTCAGCTGTGAGACTCCTCGACTCATCCTCCACACTCCATCATAAACAATGGTTTATTTTTATGACTTGTTATTTATTCCTCCTTATGTATCATTTTTGTTTTGTGAGCATGAAGGGGCTACAGCTTGTATTTCAGACGTTTGTCTGCTAGATGTGGAAACTGACGAACACAATAACCATATCACCTGGCCGACAGATGCCCTCTGAGTTTCGCACCAAACCCGGTCACCTGACTCCCACATCCACCTGCTGACACACCTGGCTCTCATCTCGTCAGCTTCTTTGCTCGCCAGCCCGTTGGTTTTGCTAGTTCGTCATGTTGTGCCATCTGTTCCTGGTTTCCTGTTCCTGGTTTTATAATGATATCCGCCTGATTCCTTCTTCCTGTGTGTTGACCTGCTGCCTGCTTATGTCCCGTCTTCCTGCTTGACCGTCCTGGATTTGTTTGCTTGTTTGGACTTGTTCTGCCCCATTGTCTGCATCTGGGCCCTCAGTCCAATGGCCTTGTACACACACCTGTGACAGATAAAATGTTAAACGTATTTATTTTTAAGTGTAAAGCTGCATTAGTGTATTCTCTGATGTACTATCAATTTTTAAAGGTGGGGGAGAAAAAGAAAAAATCCAACACAAACAGGGTTTTAAAATTTTCAAGCAATATCAGTACAAATGAGAAAAAGGTTATCAATCATTTTGTGTGTGGTCTCGTTTATTTACGGTGATAACACCATGCTTATGTGATTACGTCAAAATGACGTATTGATCTCTGAAACCCTTCAAGGCACATGAATTAATGAAATATATTAAGATGAATGTGGAAAACAAAATCATTTTCCCAACATTTAAATTGAGTTTTGAATCACAAGGCGTATCACTCCTCCGTAATTAAAACTTCTTTTGTTTTTCTGTCTTAGATTGGAGTTACCAGGTTTCCGTGCTGGCAGCATTCTGCTAATTATTTAGTGAATAGATGAAAATTGCACAGAGATGTACCCTTTCAGTGTTCATCTGCACCAACATGAAGCTGATGACTTGTGACACCACAGCTTAAGTCTTCATCATTGGCTCTAATGAAGCTGTTCATCCAACATCAGGCCCTATCAGCTTTATATTGGCAGGTTAAATACTGAGCACATTAACCAGAACTGCGGCTGAGGAGGGAAATCATTCCTTTATCAGAAAAAAGAAATAAAAAAGTGAACTATGCAGTGACTGTCCGCTATATTGTGGCCGGATGCCTCTGTTGTTGTCAGAGTTCACTCAAAGCACCAGTGTGTTCAACCACAACCTCACCATTCTCCCAGTGCTCCACCTGTTTTGCCAGTGACAACATTCCTACCAGCCGTCTCATTGGAAACAGCAGCGAATCAAAAAAATATGCACTCAAGTGCTCTGATTGGCTGAAAGCATGACACGCTGTGAGTAAGAGAGGTTGCTAATGTCTGCATATGGATAACAGGAGGCATGCAACACTTTGGTGTGATAATTTCTTAATACAACTTCTGTATGAGCATGAAAATGCTCTGTTGAGTGTGACCGTCCCAGAACATCGGTTGGGCGACTGTCACATAGCTTCCACAGTTAATGTTGAAATCAAAAGACAACCCACTAAGCTGAGAATGTACACTATTTACTTCTCTAAAACAGAGATGGAAGGAAAGACGGGAAACAATGAACGATCCCAGCAGCATAATGTATCATCCTACCTGCAGCTGTTTTAACTGGAACAGGAGAGGGAGACAGGAGGTTATATCAGAGATAAACAACACTTTACACCCACGCACTCGCTTAAAGGTGCAGAAAATGTTGACTCGGAAGCACACACCTCCACAAAAAGCACACTGTGCACATGCACACGCATAGAAATGCATAAATGAACTCAAACATATGAATATCTAGAACTGTTTCCCACTCACTTAGCACACTTCTGCAAGTTGTTTTTGTCTTGTCTGTCGCACAGACACAATGTATTCACACGCTGATATATATGTGCAGTACTTCACACCTTCTGTCTGTCACCTCTCACACACGCACACACGCGGAAACACACTGATTGTAGTCGACGGCCGTTGTGTTACGTTGGCCTTTTAGGTTAAGCTGTTACGGGAAACAAGGGTCCAACTGATTGTGACACCTTGTTAGTACCACAGACAAATGACAGCACATTAGAGATGAGTGGTGGCCTTCATCCAACACTAGCGGAGTTGTTATTCCTCATCTATGAAAAAAAAAAGCAGCATTTCTCATTCAACTTAATGCATGTTTTTGTAAGGAGAATGCTTGCTGCTAAGGAACTTTTCCCATCGCATTTAGCTGTTAACTCAGCAGAATGTGGTGAAGCTGTCTTACTTTAAAAACGTCAGGCTTTCTGTGGCGGTTTTGCATTGCTGGGTTAAAGATGTTGGTTTCAATCCATCGCCTTCTGGCTTACAGGCCCAGCACGCTTCTCCGGCAACGCCGTGCTCTCGAGTGACTGGTCCCCAAAATCCACGGCTTACAGAATTCATCCATAATAACAGTGGAAATGCACACCAGTTGACGTGAAGCTGATGAATCAGTTTGCTTTTAGTCATCACTGTTTCCCTTTACAAGATCGTTCATCAAGACACTCATCTCTCGGTTATCCAGTTTGCTGAGAGGATCAGTAATCCAACTGCACATAAAAACTAATCTCTAATTAAGCAGGGGCTGTGTGTGTAACTCCTGCCTCGCCATTGTACTGACAGCATTACCTAAAGGGTGTGAAATGGCAGCGGTGGGATTTGAACCCACGACTCCTGAGAGACTGGAGCCTTAATCCCACACAGTAAACCACTGAGTCACATTCCCTGCACCTCCATAGTTATCTTTCTGACAGCCACAGCTCTTCTTTCAGAATAGCACACGATAATGACATCTAATGCTGGACACTTCTGGCACTGGCTGTTTGTTCATCTGGAAACTTTGCAGGTTAGTGATGGATGGAGGCATGGACAGCATGGAACCTGCTGCTAGAAAAACATACACTGAACAAAGGTTTTCATCCATTTAGTCTCTACAAACATTGCCTTTTGTTGGCACAGGTTTAAAATAATGTCATCTGTGATGTTACTATGGTGTCCGCAGTACTAACGACACCCTGGATTTTATTTTGAAATTTGCATATTTTCCATCTGTGTTTGCTAGCCATCAGGCTAGAGACCATCTATTAGAGGAACAGCATGACACTCGCGGAAAGCCTGTGTGTTGCGTGCACAATAAAAGCAAAATGGGGGCAAATTTCTGGAAAAAACATTTCTTTATAGCGCTACTAGTGGTAAAATAATCTCCACAGGATACCTTTAAATGGATATGGTAATAACCCTGAGATTATTGTGCCTCTTCTCTGTCATTATGGCCATGTATCCATATAAGAATTCATTCAGAAGCATTCATCAAAGTGTCAGCCACCTTTTGAAAATCAAATACCCATCATTAGGCACCATCATTAGCACCGTGTGATACTAAAAGGGTGTGAAATGGCAGTGGTGGAATTCTGATCCAAGCCACCAGCGTAGCCTTGATCCAATCCCTTCAGCCACACACCTTGTTCAGCATTATTTTCTCTGCTCACTGGATTTTTTAAAACTATGCTCAAATTAGCAAAGAGTCAGTGTTTACCTCATTTAACCAATGAACCTTTGACCACTCAACACCAACATTTGGTCTTTGCTTTGAAGACAAGTGTTTCCAAATCACAATGTGTCAAATATTCGCTATAGTGATCACTAAGTGTGTTTCCGTCCACCTGTTTTATATGTATTTTCAATGTATGGGTAAAAATAATGGAAAATTCTGAAAAAAAAAGATATTGCAGAAAAAGTTGCTTGGCTATGGTGAAAAAGTTGTTTTGTAAAAGGAAAAATGTGCAAAGGACAATGTGCATTTTTTTGGGCCCTCTTCTTCTACAACGGTTTGACGGCACCTGATGTAGAATTAGCGCCACCAACTGCTTTTCTCAATGCACCCATTTCTTAATAGTTGTATAACAGTAGTGGATGGAAACGCATATTAACATGGAGGAGTAAGACCATCTTTCAGATCTGTGCCAACAACAGATGCCTCACACAAATGTGGCCCAATTTGTATGATACAGCAATTGAAAAGTAATTATGCCTGTTAAAAATTAAATGAAAATAATGATGCTGGTGTGCTACAGCTGCCCCTAAAAGCTGTGAAAATATATTGCCTTCTAATTGTTATAGTGTGTTCTTTTACATACCAATGTATACATGAAAATGGCTTTCTAAGTGCCTTGACTGCTAGAAATCCACATCTCTGGTATATTTGTGTGTTTTTTTTTTCTGGTTCTGTGTGCATCCTAACACTTGCTGTCCCCTTTGATAACAATAACCTTCAGGAGTGTGTGTGATGTCTAAAGGACAGAAAGACAGTAGGAGGTTTAACAAAGAGAGAACAGAGTTGTGATTACAGGAGGAGGGACTGTAAGTGGTTCTATTTGTAAAAGGTCAAGGGTGATGCCACTACACAAGAGGATTGTGTAACAAGCAAAAAAACCTTCTTGAGCACTGGACTGTGCTTTTATAATAAATGGCTTGGACTTATATATAGAGCCTTTCTTCCTTAATGTATAAAGTGCTTTGGCCTCTCATTCACACATCCATTCCTTCTGTTCACAGAGCAACAGCATGGCAGGCTGGACACTTTACAGAGTCTCAAAATGACCACTAACCACAAAATGAACTGTGATGGAAGTGGAGAGAGGTGATAGAAAGGGATGCGGTGTGACGCCAGGCGGTGTGACTCCACCCTGTTGGCTGCTCTGACGCTCTCTGCTCCGGTGAAGTCCGCTAAACCACTTTTGATCCAGACGGTGGTACAACATCCTCTACCGCCGTCCGCTGGGATTGACTCTTCGGCTGGCGGCGCTGTGAGCAGCCCAGCGTGGGGGACGCTCCATGGTGCGCTGGGCTTTTACAACTGAAGTGAGCAGGACGCACTCTTTTACTTTCTCTGACTGTGTGGAAACCTGATGTTTCTACTACACAGATGGTGAAGAAAGACATTAAAACATGAAATTTATTATAAACAGTTTCATTTGTTGATTCATTTACACATTTCTGATGTTTAAACTGAAATAAAAGAAAGGCTAAAAGAGCTTGATGTAAACAGAAATAAACATGTGCTGCCTGTCATTATTCCAACAGACCCACAGGCTTTCCAACATTACATGTCAGCAATTCAAAACATATGCAGCCATCTTTCATTGATCTTTAAATGCTCAGAAATATGTTCCCTTGACTCTGTTAATATTGTTGAAATCATCACTGAAACTCATGCCAGTGGATTTTCTGATTGCCAGATAGTCAATGTGTATGGAAAAAAAAGCCAAATCTGATTTGAACAGCAAAATCCTGAGTTGGGTAGAGCCCCAGACAAAACCATCAACTTGTATCATCTAAATACCCTTCATAGCTTTAATAGACATACTGTATATTCAGGTAGCAGGCCAAGGGTGCTACAGAAAAGTACAGGCTAAAAATAACGTAAGAATTTAATGCCTGGTAGTAATTTACGTTTGGACTACCAAAAGATGTTGTGAAAATATTGTCACAATAACTGCAGGGTTGTGTACAATATTCATATCGCTCAAATTCACATTTGCTAAAGTTTGCCATGGAGCCTGCTATCACTCCACCTGATGAATGAAAGTCAAATCTTCACTTTCTTACAGCAGGCTTATCAGAGCAGCTTCCTGCTACACCTGGAAACAATTGGTTGATGAGTGAAACTGATGCCTCGTCCAAATGTACACGGGTATTTTTCAATATGTAGTTTTTTCTATGCATTTTGGCCTTATGTTCACACACATATGCAGTTTTAGCTCACTGAGAGCAGAGCTTTTGGAAAACTCCTTCCAGGTTGAAAATATTCAAAAAACTGTGTTTGTGTGTGTGTGTGTGTGTGTGTGTGTGTGTGTGTGTGTGCGTGCGTGCGTGCGTGTGTGTGTGTGTGCCATTATTCTATTTGTTTTCTGTGGCAAGGGCAGGTCATAACTTACCATAACTACCATAGTAGGATTGGACCTCTAGTTGCAGGTAGCCTCCTTCTGATTGGCCAACATGTCTTTAGGGTTGTGGCTATAGAGCTAAAAAAAAAAAAAACTCAACTTGACTGATTTCACATCAGCTATTCGGTCTTTTATCCAATTATCAGCTTTTAATGTAAAAATATTGACCACTTTTGCAAACAATGGAAAAAAGAGAAAAAATAAATTAAAGATAACCCACTGATCAACTGTAGTTGTATGTATTCAGAATACACGACAACAACCTATGGCTGAAATAGATAGTGACAGAAACAGTAAAACATTTGCATAATATTATGTCCTGTGATTAAAGTCTAAACTGTCTGTGCTTTTGTGACAGCTAAGGTTTGCAGATTATCACAATCATCCGCCTGCTTGTGACGATGAAATGTCCTGCATGTAAGGTCCTCACTAAAATGTCACAGGGCCTGATACTTGCCAGCATACTGCAGGAACAGAAATAGGCCAAGCTCTGCGCTGCCTATCCTGGCAGACATAAGACAATGATAAATAAATCAGGACTGAGATCCGGCACTCTGCACTTGGCCATACGGTCTGCCGTGGAGGCCGATTTACAGAGCCCAGGACGCTAAATCCAACCTGACAAGAGCCGCATCAAACTTTAACAGCCTTGTAAGCGATCTGCTGCTGCACTTGGGAGCTGTTTTATTGGACAGATTAAAATTGCATGGTTCATAGTGAAATAAATGCACACACACACACACACACACACTCCTAATGTTTCATGGTGAAACCGTGCAAATGGCAAGCTTCTTGCTCCCTGTCATATGCTACACTTTTCTGTCCAGTCTCCTATCCTCAATTCCTTCCTTACCTTAATTACAACATTTCCTTACTAGACAACTCCTTGTGAATTTTCCAAATAGTTCCTCGTGGGAGGGAGTAGCAGCACAGCCATAATTAACCAGTATTAGTTCATCAGTGTGCAGTCAAAAACTGGGACATCCACCATGGCTGCATCTGCAGATGGCGCGCTGGTTAATTATTCTGCATTACCGGTCTCTCCCTAGAGGAGCTACTCATGAAATTACACTTTATGTGTTTTTTTTTTTTTTGGGGGGGGGGTCTAGCAATCAAGGCAGTTAAAAACCATAATTAAGTAAACTAAATGTAAAGATCTCTAACATTAGTAACAAGATCGTTAGCTATGGGGAATTTAATCTATCCAGCCAATTGAAGTTTATACTTTGTCCAGAAATAACAATAACCATACATATGTGTAGGGAACATGTTCACCAGTCACGAGCTGAAGTCCAGGAACAAATTGTGCATGACAAGAACAAGACAAGAACATGCATACAAAGTGTTAACATGAAAGCATGCAGGGAACGTTATCCGTGAACAAGTCAGAAGAATCAGACTGATGTCTTGGTCTTATTTGCTTTGGCATGAAAACTAATCTACAACTGAATAATCAGAAACTGGCATGAAAGCATATGGGTCAGACACACAAGTCGTCCATGTGCACGATACGAATGTATGAAAGATCTAGATATGTCTTCTTCTACACACGGAGAGATTACTCATGAAATGCATATCTCAAGAGGCCCAAAGGGTAATTGTGGTGTATTATGGCCTCCTAAATCAGGGATTGTGGTTTTGAGTGTAATCAGGAGTGGTTGGTCCTAAGGTGATATACTGGGGATGTTCTGGTTCTTTATGAAGCCCATTGAGTTTGTTTACATGCACATTAGTATCCTGGTTTTGAATCTAATCCTGCTTTGATCTTATTTGCGATATGATACATGGTGTGGGATTTGGTTATTTTCATGCTGTATTTGTGTATTCACGAACGTGACAGTATCCAGGTTTTGGGATCATCTGTGTGTAGTTGTGTCTCAATTCCTCAGCATCTCAGCCAATCATTTCTTGAAATCTGCACAAGCCATTTACATGCTACAGTATCCTGGATCTACTCGGGTACTCCTGCTAGCAGACCTGGGTTTTTCAAAACCAGGATAAGGGCTCATCCAGGCCTCTAAACCAGGATATGTTTTATGATTTACATGTGCAACACATACTGGACTCAACCCAACCCAACACACACTGGGACACTATAAAATGCCCAGTAAAGTGTCCATATAAACACCACCAGTCACTGAACAGTCTTCAACATCCTTTGTTGTACATAAATAATTTTTCATTTGCACTGTAGTTTCACCTGGCAATCAGAAATGCTTTGTTACCCAGATTTAATTGAAATGTAACCCACATAATCCTTAATCCAAAGGTTCAAACAGCACGGGGTAAATTTTGAAGATGCACAGTTGAATACGAAGATGGCCCAGGGAGACGGCCTGACCATGTAAATTAGTAATAGTTTTAACTTCAGCACAAAGTTTGCACTTATCCCAGGGCTTTATGGATCTACCTAATCATCGTACAGAGACTAGAGAAAAAGGGAGAGAGACTGGAGGGAAATAATAGTTCAGTCAAATGTTGAGCCGTGTCTCACTGTTGATTGTTACGATAGCAGGTAACTTCAAACATGTTGTTGTTGAAGCCATACCTTTATCCATCATTTCTCCATAAATGTCCAATCCAAAATGCCTTCACATGATTTGGTATCATGATCGTCTGTCGTTTTTCTCCATTTTGTGCGGCACAAATTCATTCAGGTGCATAAAACCTTTTCCATCAGTCCTTGTCTATCACATGTTCCTGGAGGTTACATCACAGACATCTGTTATTTCATTGGCTGTGCCTCGCAAGGCACCGTAACTGACCAACAAGCTCAGAGTAATTGAACGTTGACTGCAGCATCAAGGCGTAAAATTGGAGTGGCGCTTAATGGCGAAGGTAACCCTGGTATTCTTCACTGAAAAGCAGCGACTGATTCATACCAGTGCAAAGCGACCCTGCTGCTGATAATGCGCAGAGAGCCATGCAGTCAGTTACTTGGATCAGGAGAACTTTTCATTTCTGATGGTGGCATAGGTTTGATATAAAAGCTATTTTCCTCTGGGGCAGTGTCACATAGAAAGGTTATGACAGTCAGTGGATAAATGCATGTTGAAGGCCTGCATCAATTGAGGCAGCAAAAGTTTTGTGTGTCCGCTCAAGTCCTGCCTCACAAGATGTGACGGCTTAAATTACAAAATGCTTCCATATTTTATCTGCAGACCATCTGTTAGTCAAGATTTTGGGAATAAACCTAGATTTGCCCATGAATATGTTACTAATCTGGGGGATATTCTTGGTGGATGAGTTTGCGCCTCTTCAGCTCCCCCTCCCTCCAGACAGCTCTCGCTGGTGAAACTGTTGCACAGCACTGATTAAGGAGGATCCTTCTCTTAATCTCCATTCAGTGAGGAAGATGAAAGTCAGGGGCAGAATAACCTGTTATACTCAATTCACTTCATTGAAGTGCCCATGCGGCTTCTACTTTGTTGAAAAGTCAAAAATATAATTGAGGATATGTCTTACATAACATAATAATATCAAAAGCTGTGATAGAAGATCTCCAGCAGTGAGACACTTTAAAACTGTGGCTCTCTTCAGTGTTCAATTAAGGATTCATGGAAATGAGTTGGACACCTTAGAAGGGGATGGAAATACAATGTGCAAAAAAAGCCTTTTGGATCAGACAGCGCCAAAGACAGCAAACCCCACAGGACTTAGTGAAGATCTACACTTTTATAGTTTTCTCTAATAGTATTCATGCCTCTGAGCATGGCCTATTTCAGGGGTGGGAAACTTTTTTCATATCAAGGACCATTTCAGTTTTCTAGCATCCTTCAGGGGCCATATTAAATTATTAGACACATATAGAGTATAACACTAACTTCTAACATGGCTTGAACTGCCTTTCATTGGTGAGGCATTTGATGTCGGATGGTAGTGATGATGATGATGATGATGCTCACAGCTGGTCAGCAGGTTCGGGGTCAGCCAGCCTTGAACAGAACTGAGTCTTTGCGAGAGTCACCCCCGAACTTTTCATATGGTAGTTCAAATTTGTTCGTAGCCACACCACCTGCTCAAACAAATCCTCATTTTGGTAGTGCCAAGCTTGCTTTGCAAAGACAGCAACTCCTCTCTTATATCAACCTCAGCAGCAATCAAACCAAACCAGAAGTCACTCTGCGATGGTTTGAGACAAACAGACACTTTGGAGCAGTCTTACTTTGTCTGTTGTTAGCAGCTCCACAGCAGCAACAAGCCTCTCCAGTCTACCAGTCTGTTGCCAGCGCCATCTTCTTTGCTGTTGTTTGTTGGGGCAGCAGCATCGGAGCCAGCGACACCAACAGACTTGATAAGATCATCAAGAAGCTGGCTCTGTACTCGGACTCAGACTTGAGTCTTTTGAGACTGTGGTGGAGAGGAGGACGGTGAATAAACTGCTGTCCATCATGGACAATGATCAGCACCCTCTCCATCACACAGTGGACAGACAGCGGAGCACCTTCTCCCACAGGCTGCTACAGCTCCGCTGTCGAAGGGACAGATACAGGAAATCTTTCCTGCCACATGCCATTACACTGTACAATAACAGCTGAAAATAATAATAATAATACAATACTTCTTACCACTACTGTTTGTTTTTGATATTTTATTATTATGTATATAATTTTTTACTGCTTGCTATTTCGATATTTTATTATATATAGTTTGTTCTTACAGTCCCGGTACACTTTATTTTCACTGCCATTTGCATTTGATATTCCTTTTGTGCAATACGTTTTACTACTGTTTACTATTTGACTATTTTATTATTTTGTTATGTATATAATCTTTTTACTGCTCGCTATTTTTATATTTTTATTATGTATAGTTTTACTGCAATTTCCCAGCTTGGGATAAATAAAGTATATCTATCTATCTATCTATCCTTCACAAATTCTCCTTCTGAACGAGGTTTCATCTTATCAGCTTTAAGCTCATTCACCACAAAACTTGTCTGCATAACACTGTCTCTGTCAGCATGTGGTCTTGTTGTGTTGGACACCCTCCAGATTGACTGTTTTCATCACTGCGAGTGCGTCCCCATCAAACTGAGCACACTGCCTTGCCTTTTACTTCAATAAATTTGGCTATTCCTTTTGAAAAGTGCAACATTTTGCATTTACCTTTGTTATTGTTATTAAAAATGTAAACGCTGTGTGCATGATGTGTTCACCCCAACCATGACCCGGACAGGCATTCAGCCAGAAAGGACCACCCAGACAGATATGTTTGTCAACTAGTTTAGTTTGATTTATCATAAAAAAAAGTAATTGCTTGTAAGTAGTTGCTTTTGTTTTGTTTTTTTGTTTTCTTCTGAGTCAGTTTTTTAAATATATACGAATTTCCTCACTGGATCGAACCCTCTCACAAGCCTTTCACTCATGCTATGCACATGAAAATGTGAGCTGGAGTGTATTTTTACCTTTTTAGCACACTTTCTTTCATTTTTGGTGCAAAACTGCAGTAATTGTGTGTTGGGGCACGACCAAAACATGGGTGACCGCCACCCAGATCTGTGCCTGAACGCATCGTGTGTAAACACTGACACTCAGATAATGTGCTGCTCATGCCTCCTCCTAAGACATATCTCACACTCCAGCTGCAAAATGCTCCACTGTGTTCACCAGCCAGTCACTGAAAACTTCAAAAAAGATAAAGTATTTCTGTTCGTTTGCATATGTGATAAATTTATTGTATCACTCTTCCATCACATTGAATTGTCGTCTTGACAAGCGGAGGCTCCAGTTCCATATCATTTCATAATTTTAACGATGCCTTTTCAGGACCTTTGGATTAGTGAGCGACATCCGTGGCGACTACAGCGACGAAACAATGTGAGGTGAATGTAAATGCCAGGATGCAGTGTGTATTTCAACACTTTTCTGTTGCTTTTATCAGATGAAGGGGGAAGTCTCACAACAGCACACATAAAGGGATTAGTTGCTCACACAGGAAGATGAATGAGATTAGAAGGAAAGCAAGCAAACAGGGTCTGCTTGTTGATTAGGGCTTACTGTTGGCCCTGCCATCTCCATACCTCCGATTCACCACAAATATATCAGCCACATACTGTATATATCAACCACATACTGTATATATCAACCACATACTGTATATATCAACCACATATTGCCAGAACATAAAGTGAAATGATGAATCTTGCATGCTCTTTAACAGTGGGGTTTAATTATGGCTGGTTTGTATTTCCCTCCCTCCTTTTTGAGCACCCAGTGGTGGAAGCGAAGGATCAGTGCCAGCAGGACCCCCCTCTTGATGTTTCTGTCATCAGTGCAATGTCTGTATTAGGTGCGGTCACTGAGGCTTTCCAGGAATGTGTCGACCTTCAGCTGCCAGTCCTGCACTGCTCAGACAAGGCCAGCTGACACTCTCAGCTGGGGTGGCAGCTTCACTGCTGGTTTGACAGAAGTTACGATCTGCCTTGCTGGGAGGGGGTGCTTGCTGTGGGTCAGGCCTCTGCAGTTGGTGTCTGCCTTCAGCAACTGTCGTGGTGCCAATGATTGTGAAAAAAAAAAAATTACCCTCTGTAAAAAATGTCAGTCTTAATAAGTCACTTAGTAATTAAAGTCCTGTTTCAGCTTCTGTTCATTTTACATTTTGTTTTTAATGATTGGAATGTGACATAAATCTGCACGCATCCAGCAGTTGGGAGTTTTAGCCACTTGGGGGAAGCAGAAAATATTAAATATTAATTCCTTTTTTGGCTCTGTTTTATTCTCCATCAACTCATCTGATTCATTAGCAGGTCATTTTCCCGCTATGTTCACCAGCTAGCCGCAAATTTTGTCAGCTGTTCAGCGCTGAAGGTAGTTTACAGTGGGTTTATCAAAAAATAACAATAAACTGCATGCAAAACAGCTCATGTAAACCCACTGCATGTGATCTGCCCAGCACCAAACAGTGAACAGTTACTAGCTGGTGAACACAGTGGTGCATTTTGAAGGTAAAGAGACTTTTTATTATTATTATTAATTGATGGAGACTAAAACACAGCTCAAGGGAATAAAAGTTGGACTTTTATTATTTATTTGCTTTCCTAGAGTGGCTAAAATAATAAATTCATGCAGTTTTAAAGTCTCATTCCACCTTCACCTCAGTCATAGCTGGTCTGGTTTTATTGTTTCAAGTTCTTTCTTTTTTTTTTTTGCACCAAAAAAAATCAGCAACCATCTCTGTAGACTCTGTCTTGAAATAAAGGAGAATCAAAATATCCAGTAAAATGATGAAGTGAAAACTCTTAAAGCCCCACAATCACGGTGCTTCTTAGGACCGTTTGATTGTGCACAGACTTGATTTACATCACTCCCCTGTTAGCTTTGTTAACCATGTCGGGGTAAAACAACTGAAAACAATAAAATTCCACATCAGATTCACAATTGTTGAAAATATGTGGTGCACTTTTTGCAGTGTGGCCTCTCCAGAACCTCCAGTGTATCTCATCCAAGACACAGAGGGAATGCTTGTGAGATGATAGCCAGTTTACAGTGCATATCCAATCCAACTGCTGTCTTGTTATTTATCCCAAGCCAAGAAAGCTTACTTGCAGCAAGACAGTAGCTTTTTGGAAGTTTACTCCTCAAGTCTTTCAGATGAAAAAAGGGGGGAGCTTTGAAAAGCTCCAACCAACTTATTGTCGGGCAGAGCATAGACCTGTCAGGAGGGAAACACAGAAGAACAGCAATTTGATTGGACCTCCAGGGTTGGATGACTAAAACATTCAGCTGTAGCAAACCTCTGACAAGCTTGTCGATGTGCTTTTTAAGCACCCACACATCAGGTAAGTTTCCCTGGTTGTAGAGCTCAGCTAATGAGTTGCAGGAGCATTTTTTTGGGATCATGTAGTTAAAAAAAGAACAGTTGCTTACCCTCAGTGCATGTCATGCTCCTAACTGCTATTTCCCAGCGTCCTACTGGTGTCTAACTCCTCATTCAAACCCTGCTTCCACCTACCTCCTCCTTGTGAGGTGTTATTGGTATTTGTCTTGTGCCACAGTTGTTATGGCAGTATTTGCAACTTTTGCTTGTGTTCAACATCACACACATCCTCACGCAAACACAGAAAACAGCCTCCTCATGGCCAATAGAAAACCTGATGAGCTGTAGAGGTCAGTCAGCCTCACATCCACAAACAGTCGCACTCTCTACCTCACTCAGAGGGGAAATTGGACTGCCTATTCCCATCTTATTTGACCTCATCACTGTAGCTATCACCCACCAGGCAAACACAATAGACCACCATGACATTGACCATCTATTACAAGAACACTTTACTCTCCTTCGGACGCACATTTAGGTCCCTTAAGGGGTGAATGCCTTGGTTTAGTAAGAGCTTTGTGCTTCTGCCACAGCGAACAAAATCCCCTCCAGGCCTGTGCTATCAGTATTGCCACTGCCGCTGCTGCACGCTTTGTGCAGTGATTTCTGCTGCTCATTTCTATTTGTCTGTCTACCCATGTATGAATCCACCCTCTGTCATCATCTTTCATCATCTCCCATCTCCTCCCTGACATGTGAGTTTCCTGACACATGATGCAGGGCTGGTTAACGGTATGGAGGAAGACACTCGCCCTTCCAGCAAAGAGGCCGACTTTAAACATGCAATGCAGCGCTTTCCCTGTCAAGTCCAGTCAAATCACTTTTATATGTCGAGCGCTTTTAACAATGCAACTTCAACACCATGCACTTTACAGAGAACAAAGGGAAAGAAACACATCGCACGTTTCAACCTGCATGATGAAATGGTCTTGATCCTGTGTGTTACTGGAGATGTGGACATTAGTGAAGCACGAGTGTCTCTCACACAAGAGCAGGAAGAAATAGCACAGCTGATTTTGGTAGATAGTAACGTTTACTGTAACTGCAGCAGTAATTCGGTCATACGGAAAACTTTTTTAATTCTGATTTAATTTTCAGTCATTTTTAGCAAATGTCAAACTCTAATTAGCTGCAAACTGTAATTAGCTGCACAAATGTTTTGAGTGAAATGCTTATTTTTGCTAAGCTAATATGCTCATAGTGACAATGACATTTTTCCAGATATGTTTTCAGTGCAATCTGGCATGTAAGCATATATATGTTGGCAATTAGCATTAAACACAAAGAACAGCTGAGGCTGATGTGCATGTCATTAGTTTTACATTAGTTTTAGCTCTCTTTAGTTCTTTAGTTCACCTGATTAAAACTTTTAATCAAACTTTTAAGTTTTAATCAGGTGATGGGGCTAGATAAAAAGTCAGGTGATCATCAATTCTATTTGTCCTCAGTTGTGAGGTGTACCAACTTTGTGTACAGATTACACACATGAGATACGTGTTAATTAGTGAGTTGCAGAGGTGTTGGAAATATTTCTGACCTCAAAATAGAGCCAGGTGAGCTGTGTCCCCCTGCTTCCCAGTCTAATCTCAACAACAGCCTGGAGAGACATGATAGTGGAATCAATCTACTCATCTTTTGGCCAGCAAGAAAGCAAGTAAGTGTATCCAAAATGTTGAACTTTTCTTTTTAATGGAATTAAAAAAAAATCCATTTCTAATATGACATGGTGATATTAGAAAAGGCACAATAAAGCTCACACTGCAGAGAGACGATGGTGCTCTCTCGGCAGCCAATCACATCACAAAGCACAGCTATTCTGACGATCTTTACAATGTCCTACTTATAACAAATATACATTAAAGCCATTGTTTGCAAATGCAGCTGTGAGAGTTGTATTAATACCATGGCACAAATGCAGGTTTGACAGCAGAACCTCTCTCATATGTAGGATCTTTGTGATTTATGGAAAAAGCAGGTACACGCCTGTGGCTAAGTGTAAGAGTTCAAAGACATGATGCTGCTTCTCGCCTGTGTGATTCATCTGGAGTTCCTGATTCCTTGTCGAAAAGAACAGGAACTTTTTTTTTTTTTATTTGACAGCATGCTGTTTAAGTTTATTAATAGCAAAAGCAAAATACAATGTAACAGATTTCACATCGAAGAAGATTCAGCTTTCTAGCTTCTATGTAAGTACAGACACAACAAGCCATGACACATGTTACATGTAAAGGACTGTTTCTTTCTTCTGTGCGGTCCATATATCAGTTTTGGTTTAACAAAATCATGTTATATCTCTTATATTTAAAGGACCCAGTCAGTGAGTCTTATCAATCTCCAAACCAAAGACTTGCTACCTTCTATCATAAGACAGCATAATCTGCGCTATCAATCATTTTTCAATAGTGGATATTAAATGGTGGATATCTCAATTTGGAACAAAACTCTCTGGGGACTTCTCCCTCTCCATAAAGGAGTTTGGTGCTTACTGACACCGCGGCCAAAGACATTTTTATTATTTTGTCTTGATCCAATTTTCATTGAAATGATCAAAGCCTCCCCTGGGTGATTTTCTATCAGCCTGCCTGTTGAAGTACAGTATGTTTCCTCTGACCCTGGAGTGGAGCTCCTCAGATGATGATGATGAAGTGAAGAAGTCCATTAACAGGAGGGGCAAGGCCCTTTAAACCTAAAAATTAAATACAGACATGGAGGCAGACAAACACACACGCTGTAGACAGCCTGTTCTCACTTCCTGTGCGTCAAATGGCAGAGAGAAGAGAGAATGGTAAGTGAGACAGAGCAAACACTCAGAGTGAAGACACAGAAGAAAGAAAAGAGCTAAATGTGACTGTTGAAATAAATGAGTGACAGAGGGACACAGAGGCAACCTGATAAGATAGATGCTCCAGTGCCACAAATCCAGCTGGACCTCAAGCTACCGTATGATTGCTATCAGTTCCTTTTTGTTATTGGTTATTTTCTGTTGTTATTGACCTGACTTGCCCTCCCATTCAGTCAGTCAATGTAAAATTTTCTAGATCTGCCACTGGTCCAAAGTTGTTTAAAATCAATGGGAGGGACATCCCAAATCACTCCATCCACCACGATGGACTGAGGTGATGCTTGCAGTGGGCTTACAGTATATTTGGGTAGGAGTCTCTTTGATGTGGCAAACTTTAGGACTTGTTGTGCTGCCATGACAGTACAATGATGTTGTCAGGGTTACCAAGACAATGGTCTGTTACAGTAGCAGTCCAGTGACTACATCAGCCCTGTTGCTTTTTATGGGTTCACTCACACAGAACCAAGACTAATGGTAAAGGCTGTGCTTAGATCAAAATTATTGATTTGTCTGTATTAAAGCTACACTAATCAATATTTTTAAATTAGCCATGGATCAAACAACTGTGGGTAATGTGAAAGGGACAGAAGTGACAAACGATCCTGCACTTCCCTTAGCTTGAGAGCATTTTAGGATCTTTCAACCGTTGTTTTGGTTTTCTGGCCTCCGCCACGTTGCGTTCCCTCTCACAGCTCACATCGTCCATATTTCCATCCGCAGCAAGCAGCTGTTCTTAGTGAAGAAGCAAGAAGCAGGGGACTCTTTTCCACCTGCCCAGTAGCAGATGGCAGACTGACACAGTTTGCAACTGGTTTGCAACTGGCTGGTTAACAAAGTGGAGCGATGGGTAGCAGTAGAGTGCAAACTGTTGACTAAATGCACATCCAGCAAACTTGGAACAACATTATCACTTGGAGTTGTGTCCACCTGACAAATGAAACATTTCCTTTCAGCTTTATGCATTTCTGGTTTCCACCAGCTCCTCAGGGGAACATCTGGCTCCTCTGCTGCTACTCATAGCTCCACTATGTTAACCAGCTAGTTGCAGACTGTGCCAGTCTGCCATTTGCTGCTGGCAGTTAGTGAAAAAGCAAGAAGTGTCACCTCCTTCTTGCTTTTTCACTAAGAACAGCTGCTTGCTGCAGCTGGAAATAGGTTTATGATTATTTCTTTACAAAGTTGTTACTGTGATTGTGTCCATAAACAATACAAAGAAATGATATGTTTACAACTCGTTCTGTTGTCCAGCTGCTTATTTACTCACCCAGCTGTTACAGAGCAGCATTTAGAGTTGTGTTTCTGGCTACCTGATGGATGTTAGTCCAGTATTCACTCTTTTAGTTCAATTTCTGGTCTCGACCAACTCTTGAGAGCTGCTAAGCGTTTGCTAAATGTGTCTGTCTGCTGTTCGCTGTGGCCAAATACGACTATGAGAGCGATGAATGTGAACAAAGTTTAGAGTATAAGCAACAGGAAACAAAGAGGTCACAAGTTGGCACACGCCTGTCTTCAGTGTGGACAGAGTAGTGTATAAAGTGAGTGGTGCAGGATCTGTTCTGGGAGCCAGTCACTTTAAAACAATCCAACATTTCTCAGATAATGCAGTGGGTGTGTTTCGGTGTGTTTCCATGTTATGTTAAGTTGACTTGACGAGGCCTGCCTACTTTGAACGCACTCTCGGCTTCAATAGACCCTCCTCTCGCTCTCATCACATCGGAGACAAGGTGCCGCTCGTCCTCGCTTCTGTGACACACACATCGTCATCTGAGGGGAAACAGACTGACTGGGTAAAACGTATATGTTCAGAAGATACGCAGGTAGTTTTAAGTTGACATGTTTCGTCTTGCTGTTGTCAAAGTAATTGGCTTGTTAGAGGTGGGATGGAGGAGCCTCTGCATCACTATACTGTTCAACAGAGGATCTGAGAAATCTTCACATCTTTATTCAAGACCTCTGTTACTCCCCAAGAGACTGTAGAGGGAGAGAGAGAGAGAGAAAGAACATGATGGTGTGAAGGAAAAAAGCGAAAGCAAGAGAAGGAAATTATGGCTCGCAAAGAAAACAGGGAAGAGCTCTATCTGTATGGCCCAAAGTATGTGGACAGTTCACCCACACATGATTTTTATGATTTTTTAACATGTCGTTCCAAAGCCAGTGGCATTACTGTCTTTTTCTTTTTCTTTTTCTTTCTTTTTTTTTTTTTTTTTAGCAATAGTCATTCCTGTTATTAACATCAAGCATTACCTCTCAATATAGTAGTTTTCACTGTTAGTGGCAGAGTCTGCCATTCCCTCACTGGATCGACGTTAGTAACACTTTCAGTGTTCACTGTTTGCTCTCTTCACACCACCATTGCCTTCTGCTGTTAATTCCCATTAAAAGCATTCAACTGGCAAAACGCCAGGCTTTTATTGTGAAGACACCACAGGAAACACAAGGTTAGCGCTGACAGAGGCTGTTCATCAAAAATGAGTGTGTGCAACAAGACATGGTAATTTCATGCAAATTTTGACGGTGGATGTTGTAAATATTGCAGGGAGTAATGAAAGAAGGTGGCGGAGCCGCAGTCAGCTGTTAATGTGTTTTGTTCACTCTCATCAAGTCTTGTTATGCACTTCCTGTTTTATTGTGAAACCCTAACTCTCCTCTCGTTTCAGAGACTTGACTTCCAGGTGTCCTTCCCACCTGTCTGATTGTCTCCACCTGTTCCTTGTTACCTTGTTACCATATAGTCCGCCTCTCCCTTTGTCCTGTGCCAGATTGTCTTGTGACCCTTGTGATCCCTGTCAGTCCAGCGTGCTACCTTGGGTGGCTCTCAATTCTCAAAATTGTTGTTTCCTCGCTCCTCAATCCTCGCTCGAACCGGAAGTACTTCTGGTCCGCCATCTTGCCGGCCGTCCCAAAGCGCAAATTGCGGCTCTGAGGAGCGAGGATCGAGGAGGAGCCATGAGCGAGGATACATGAGTGCATCCTACCCGGAAGTCTGTCAACCGAACGGTATAAAGACTCCGCCCCTACAGTTGCCACATTTGAATGAGATGGCGGAGAAACAGTACAAGTGTAAGAATCCCGCAATGAATGGCTGTAATGTAGACGTGTGTAACAACGGTACGGCCGCCAAAGAGGAAATACAAGATGAGCACTGCATGTAATATGAACAAAGTGCACATGCATGTGGGACTGGAGATGTTTTACATAGTGCATCACATTCTAGTGGTTACAGTGTCTACATGTGCCTGATAAAGTCTGTCACTGATATTCCCTAGGAACTAAAGAATCCACCAACGGGGACAGGGACAGACGTGGGGGAGGCCACGGCAGCCACATGGTCGTGGTTCGCACAGATGCATGAGGCCATTGGGGGGCGTCCCTCGATTGAGCCCCCAGTTCTGTTGGACTTTTGCGACGTTGCTGCCAGTGTCAGTGGTGCACCATCACCTCGAGCTGGGGCCGGTACATGCAGCCAGGCAAGTGTGGAGGACAGGGACGCAGACTCCCCACAGCCTGGCACAAGTGGCGGCACCACCACACAGGCGGATGATGGGCCGTCCACCTCAGACAGGCCCCCATCCAAGAGGCCCCGCACATGGAGGGGCACTGTGATGGCGTTCCTCACAGTGGAGGCAGAGAGGGAGCAGGCCCATTTTCTGGACCGTAGTGCAGATACAAAGTACTTCCTTGAGTTATTTAGAGAATTAGTCAGACAGTAAGTCCACTATGTGCAGTCATAAGTTTAGTGAGTTTTCAATGAATAAACACTTTCAGTTGTGGCATCTAAGTCCTGACTAAGTGTTATTGTACCTCTGCGTCACAAACCGTGATAACACCTTGAATTATATGTATGCTTCATGTGATCTTGGCCAGTGAACACCTCTACTGTACCGTTCTATGCATGCAGTTGAAACAATATGCAACATACTCTCATGGTTTACGGTGAGACCCTTCAAGGTAAGGTATCCCTAGGACAGCTGTCATCTATGACTGTGTGCAGGTGCTGAATATGTACTGCAGCAAACTGAGTGCATACACTTGTATTTATACGGAATACCGGCCACAGAGGCAGGTGTGGTATAGCACATACACAGGTAACAATATTTCCTCACCAGTATGGCTGTATACAGGACATGTACAGGCGGACATGCAGTGGCAAGATATTTATTGAGGCAACTGAAAGCAGCCACATGCATTACAAACATAAATATCGCTCTACAGGGTAATGAGCCAATGAACTGCAGTGGCATCACTCAAACATTTATAAAACGTAGGACCTCATACACACAAGGCTGGTAACATGAGGTAGACAAATTGTTAACAATCCACGTGGTGACACATGGCATATCACACAGAGTGGCGTCCTAGGCCTGCATGTCCCAATGGCCTATAGATAATCATGGTCCTGCAATGCTACAGGCTGCACACGTGGAGCAGAGAGCAGCCCCGCCAGTCGGTCACACTGGCCATGTCCTCTTGCCGCCCCCCCTCACTGGACGTGGTGGAACCACACCAATGTCCCCGTCATCCTCGGTTGGCTCCAGGATGTCCCCCGCTGTGAGGCAGATATTGTGGAGCACTGCACAGGCGGTGATGACTGAGGGGACAAAGGTGTGGTCGACCTACAGAGCCCTGAAGAACAGCGATCTCCAACGTGCCTTTAACATGCCAAAGGCCCGCTCTATGATGGAACGGGCCTTAGCATGATGGTGGTTGAAGCGGCTCTGCACCCTCCCTTGCAGTCGTTCCCTGTATGGGGTGATGATGGCCACAGGACGATCGATGCAGGGGTAGCCACCATCACCCACAATGCAGTACCCTGCAGTGAGAGAGGAACAACTTTGCAACATGTACTGTTGATGATGACTGTTTGTGTTTGGTGGTTACTTATGTCTTACCTGCGGGTGGATACAGAGCCTCGCTGTAGATCCTGCTCTTCTTCAGGACTCTGGTGTCATAGACGGAGCCAGGATACCCCACAAAGGTGTTGATGCAGCGGCCCTTCCCATCACATACAGCCTGCAACTGTATGGATGGGAAGAGCTTCCTCTTGAGGTAATCCTGGCCACAGGGTCCTGGGGGAGTCTTGATGCGGACATGGCAGCCATCGATGGCACCCACACACCTGGAGAACACTGGGCTGTTGGCCAGCTGTGCAAATGCGTGGCCAACTGCATCCAGTGCTCCAGGGGTGGGTGGTCTGATGACCTCCTTACGTAGGGCTGCAATATTCTCCACTCCAGTGTGCACCATTCTGCAGACTATTGACTTGGGGACATTGAAGGCCTGGGACACCACACTGTATGGCAGGCCATGCGTCAGCCAGTAGATGGTACACAATATGTGTACCTCATGTGGCCAGCCCTGTGTGCACCTTGATGGCAGGATCCTCATCAACACCTCGATGGACTGGCGCCTCAGCCTGTAGTCTGCCATGAGGTCCTCCTGACCATCATAATATATGGCCAGAAGTGGCACATCAGGGTTGAGGCGAGCATATACTGGCTCCCGGTCACACTACACAGGAAAAGGACACTGTGTTACTTTCCACACATCTTATCTTTATGGATTAACACATGTCTGAACTACCAGGACCATATATAATGTTTGGGGCTGTGAACCTCTTCATCTTCATCTACCTGGCTGACAAATCCACCTTTTGTGTCCAGGCTAGTGTATGCATGCACAGTTGTTACAATGCATTGGATACTTTCTTATTGTGCTTTTCTTTTTCCTGTTTATTATATTACTTATACTGTGTTTATTCACACCTGGTTGCACGTTCGCACTGTTCTCATTTGCACTGTTCATTACTGTTTGCGCACCGCCTTGTGTGTTCTCACGCGCCTCTGCTACAGTGAATGTTTCCACTTGTGATCAATACAGTCTTATCTACTCTATTTAGGCAATATGCCATGGTGTGTGATGGAACAGCCTACAGCTACCAATGTGTTTGCTGTATTTGCTCTGTTTTTGTGGTATTTACCAATAGTAGGCACAGGAGTGCACGCTGCCACAGTCGCGCCCTCCTGTGTCTTGCTTCCTCCTCCTCATTCTCCAGCATGTGCCAGATTGCCAGTGCGCATGCCGTTCGCTGTTGTCGGCGTCGGTCCATTGTCTGTTTGGCTTGTTCTCCACATGTGGTCTGGTTTCGTTTGACACTTATAAAGACCTGGTACCCGACAATCGTCATTAACTAATTGAGTTGACTGGCCACAGCTGGCACAGGTATTTGGATTCATTTCAACTGCTGACTTGCTGCATGACAGTAATTACACTGCATGACACAGCTCCTCACAGTGGCTGAACACTGTCCATTGCCACCGATGGTGGGGCATCCTATGACAAGTGACACCATGTCAATATACTTATGAGCTCACCCACAGGGATGTTTTATGTCTTAACCTGGTGTGCTTCACACGTATGTCTTCAGTGTGTCATGGGTGCTGCCCCACATATCACAGACTTTGGTGATTACGTCGTCTGCAGGCACTTATACGTCTGTTGCACTTTGGTCATTTCCGTGTGCATTCATCACAGTGCTACGTACTTCTTTCTTGATGCTGGTGACTTCAATCTCATATTGTGTTTGTGTGTGTATGTGTCTACACGGCGTAAGGAGGGCGGGGGGCGTTTGTGTCAGTGTGCATATAACGGTGACTGCTGGCCCTTTTATTTGGCAGATCCAGCTGTGTCATCACTAACGGACGCCGCTTCACGTGACGCTACAGAGGAAAGGACGTCTCAATTCTCCTTCCTCGTTTCTTCTCTCCTTGCGTGGTTTCCTTGCGTCCTCTCATGCATCCCTGGTGGGAGGGACTAAGACGCAAGCAAAAGACGCAAGTGAGGAGAAGGAGGATGCAATTTTGAGAAATGGGATGTACCCCTTGTATCCCTTGCCTTGTGAGTTTTTTGAGTTCTGTGAAAATATCCTTAGCGCCTTTTGTCATCTTTGTATTTTTGAGAGTTTTGTGTTTTTTGAGAGCCTTTTTCCCTTCCTCGGTGTTAAGGGTTGTGCATTTGAGTCCAGACTCTTGTGCCTGAGCACTCCTGATAATTCAGTTTTTTTAAAGATATTTGTTGAGCTGAAAGCTGTGTCATTGAAACTAAGGTATGTTTCACATTATAAGACCTCTTGGCAAAGGGGGTAATTCCTCCATTTTCTGGCAGTCTTTATATTAATGATCCCTCAAGGAGATATATGAGTCTGGTTACACACAAAAATAAATAAATATATAAATAAATAAATAAAATGTATTTTTTAGTTGCAGGAAAAGTCCCGATCAGTTCACACAGCCCATTCTTCATTTGTCTAAGCCTGGCAGCTGGGAACACGCGTCCACTTTAATTATGAGTCTGACACCACATCCACCACAGATATCGGGTTAAAGAGATCTGGCTCAAAGTTACGTTCGGCGTTAACTATCTTACAACCAGCTTACAACTTGCTCCACTAGCTGATGTATGCATGGTGAAAATTTTCAAGAGCTCTGATGATTATTGCTCTAGACTCTGATTTCTAACAGTACGATGAGGAGCTGATCCTGGTGCAGTGTGGGCAGAGAACTGATCTAATAAGTGCTGCTACACAAGTATGTAATTCCCTTCCAGGTCTGTCTGTCTACACAATGCAAGACTTTCCATAAAGACAAACATGGAGTCCGAGCACGTCCTTGTTGCTGAAATGCATGAGGTCAATATGCTACAGATGGCAGCCTTTGTCCATTACAGCCCAAAGCTCTGGCGCACGCTGCCTTCACATACCAGGAAAGCAGCTCGCTGAATAATTTCAAAAGAAAACTACAAACTTATCTCTGCTCTTTAGCCTTTAACGAGCTATTGCTTCCTGATTCAGGTCTGAAACCTTTGTGCTTTGCCTCGTGCTGATGCACTGCTGCACTTCCTCTAAAATGCAGTATTTTAGTTGATTTTACACATTCTGTGTAATCTATTTTTACCTAGATTTTCTTATTTTTTTGTGTGGTTTCATGCATCGTCTTTATTTTTTTGTTTTTATCTGTGTTATCATTATTAAGTGGGTTTATTCTCCATCTTACTTTACCTCCATTCTGTCTTTTCTACACAAAGCACTCACTCAGTGCATGTGATTTCCTTCTTTTAAAGCACACACAGACTAACAAACGGTATAAGCAGTTTGAAAAGATTGGTAAATGATATGAGGGAGGCAGTATTTAAAGAAAATGACCAGAGTGGTATGTATGACATGACTCTGTTGATATAAAAGTAGAATTAGCGCTGTGGAAATGTACATTATGCTGAATTGACCATGTGAGCTCTTATAGTCAGGTAGTTCCACTCCCCTTAATGCTTGTTTTTATTAGCAATGTGCCTTTATTTGCTTCTATAAGACACAGCTATTGTTTCAAAGCTTGACTTTTATTTCAGAATTTATACATGGATTTATTCTTTTGAGCATGTTGTGTGTCTGGTTTGATTTCTCTCATTACCTCCTCACGTTCTGACCCTATAGGACTCATCTACTATTCCCTTACAGTCTAACATGCCCTTTCTTTCTCCTCAGGCATCTTCCCTCTCTGTGTTCTTTCATGGCGTATTCCCCTTCCCTCCTGCATTTCCTCCTCCTCCGTCACCCCCTCCTTCTTCTCATGCTGCCTCCCTGATCACACCATCATCTCCATCTTTCTCCTTTTCCGATCTTCCCCATACGTCTCGGCTGTCTGCCACCGGCCGATGATTCTTCCTCGTGTGTTCTAGGATGAGGTATCCGTCATTTGGACAAACATCGACACCCTCTCTTAAAATGAAATGATTGCTGTTGTAAAAGTAACAGCAGCGCCAGCACACATTCCCTTTAAATGGAACTGCAGTCGGGCATACACTAAACTCGTTTTATGGATTGGCTTTCATGAAATAATCATCTTTCTTAATTGTAATCTTTCTGTCAATGTCACAGTTTGTGAGAGCTATTTACAATTTCCAAGCAATGAGTTTAATCTGCAGGGTCAATCAGGATCCTGGAAAACAACACAGACACTCACAGTCAAGAATAAGGCAAAAGAAATAGAATTGATTTATTTATATAAGTGAGTAAAACAATCATCAGCCAACAGGTATTTTCACCAGCTGTCCTCCTGACATAAGCGTTTCAAGTTCTGTCTTCATTTTAAAAGGACATGTGGCAAATATGATTTTGCCAAAATTAGAAGATCAGTTCCACTCTCATGTCTGTGTGGGTGAGTACAGACCAGGAGCCAGATTAGCTTTACAATCAAGACAGGGGGGGCATTAGCTGACCTGGCTCAAAGTTCAATAGTACCAAATCTCAGATGTGTTTTATGTGACATGTGCTCCCTCAACTTAGACTTCATAGCCTTTTTAGCCATGTGTTAATGTGTGCCAACATGTGTTTGTGCAACCTCTTGAGCTCAGATTGGAGTGGTTGATATCCAGCATTTAGACTCTGTCAGTTTCAAAGAGCTGTGGTGTGTGAGCTCTTTTGACTTTCACATCATTCATATAAGCTTTTAGGGAACAAACACCGTCGTGCTTTAGAGCGCTGTGCTGCTCTGTCAAAATAACAGATATACTTGTCTGTGACTATGTGTTTTTTTTTATTTTATTTACCATAACAAGTGTCTGAATGTTAGAGATGCGATGACCTCAGCCGCCTCTCGATGTGCTCCCACTTAGTAGTACGCAAAGTGTGAGCTTGTATTCTTGGTGTTGCTTCGCTACAGCGAAGTGATGGATGGCAAATGCCTCGAGCTCACATTGACTTTTTACTGAGGTACTTCACACTGTCACTTTCACGCCTCACCATGTGACATCAGAGCACTTTATATTCATTCATGTCAGTACCTTCCAGCCTGCCGTATGTAGGAAATGTGTGTGTGTGTGTGCCTGAGCTTATGTGTACAACTGTTACTTCCTGCCTTGCACGTTGCCAAGGCTAGATACAGCCCCATGTCAGCTGTTTAACCCCAGAGCAAATGCAGAAGTCAAAGAGAGCTTGTCAGCGGAAGACTGCTCATCCCTACTGCTGGCTCTTACTGTATGTGTAGAGTTCACAAGCGTCCTCGACACTGCTGCTGCATTGCTACAGAGTGATGCTTAAAATGTTTCTGCAGGCGATCCAGCACTTTGAATGTGAGAAAAAATGGAGCTATAGATCAGCGTAGCTGTGAATGTTTAAGATATTTTTCAAAGTTTTGCAACTGAACAGCCATGGATGCTGTTTGTAGTTGTGCTGACAGTGGGACAACTGGGATGTGCATAAGTCAAACATTTTTTTTTTAAATGTTTAGCAACATGTGGCTGCTTAAGTGCAGTGGGAAATCTGTATGAAGAGAAAACAACACCTTTAACTGCTTTGTCATTGACGTTTCACTTGTGCAAAACATCACAGCAGTGCATTTCTGCCACCATGAAACAAAAAAATGCATGAAGAATGTATGTTCCTCATCATATCAAGATATTTTTCCCGTTATTAGGAAACTTAGGAACCAAATGATTCTGTTTTTCTACGAAGCAATTCTTGATATAATAAAATGTTGCCTCATGTTGTGTGACGGCCCCGGGGCCTCTGTCAGGACTTGCTGTGTTGTGGTGTTGTGTGTGTCTTTCAGTGCTGCTGGTCCCTGGTTGGTTGGAGCCGGAGGGCATTGAGGAATTGGAGGCAGCTGGCCGTGGTCTCCAGGTTGCATAAAACCCACCCCATCCAGTCTGGCTCGCTCTTCCCTGCCACCACTGCGTTATTTTGGAGTCCCTTCTGATTTTCTGTACAGTTCATTTGGCATCATCTTAGTTAACCTGGCGGCATGTTTTCCTGCCGTTTCATTTGTTAGAAAAGAGCCTTTTGTTGTATTTGTTACCTTAAACTTAATCTTTGTTACATAAAATTCCTTTCATTTGTTTAATCCCTGTGTTTCCCATATGTGTTATGGTCTCAGAGCTGGGCAAAAACAGTTTTTATATAAAAAAAAGCTTTCTCACTATTTATAAAAAAAACACCATATCTTGTTTTTTGGGAGTACCTATGTCTCGGCATGTCTGTTAATGTGTTTTGTTCACATCATGTCTTCTTATGCACTTCCTGTTTTATTGTGAAACCCTAACTCTCCTCTCGTTTCAGGCCCTTGACTTCCTGGTGTCCTTCCCGCCTGTCCGATTGTCTGCCCCTGATTGTTTTCACCTGTTCCTTGTTACCTCATGTGTATATAGTCTGAGTCTCCCTTTGTCCTGTGCCAGATTGCCTTGTGACTCTTGTGATCCCTGTCAGTCCAGCTTGCTACCTTGTATCCCTTGCTTTTTTGCTTCTGAGTTTTGCGGTTTGAGAAATTATCCTTAGCGCCTTTTGTTCATTGCATTTTTGAGAGTCTTTTGTTTGTACATTGATCATCCTAGCGCTTTTTGTTCATCATTTGTATTTTTGAGAGTTTTGTGTTATTAAATACAGCCATGAGCCTTTTTCCCCTTCCTTGGTGTTAAGAGTCGTGCATTTGAGTCCAGAGTCTTGTGCCTGAGCGCTCCTGATAGGTATAAGATAAGTAAGTACTGTATGTTAAAATGAATGACAACTAGCTCACTTGAGTGACAAGCTAACAGCTAGATATACACTCATTGTGGTAATATTACTGTAAGGCAGTTGTGTTTCAAAGTTTAAAACTCAGCAATAGGTGGAGGTATTAATCTATCACCATAGATTTAGAACAATAGCTAACATCACACCATTTCCACCATTATCCAACGTGGCTCCTCCTGACCGTAGACGGTAAACAAAACATCTTTTCCAGTGTTTTTTTGTTTTTTTTTTTTTTTTTTTTTTTTAATTTCTCACCCTTATTAACAACATCTCTTGGTAGTCGATAAAAGCTCCATGTGGTTTCTTGGTTTGAACGATATGAGCAACCTTAAGTGACGCAAAACACAGGCATTGTGAGTGTGTGTTATAGTGCTTCCTATGCAGAAAATAACTCCCTGCCCTCCATCTGCAGTTTGCGCCACAACAGAAGAGTAAAGTGATGTCATATGCAAACAACCTATTAGGTGATTATTCTTATTCATGTTTTCATTCAATCCAAAGTGTGTCCACACATAATTTCTCAGATGGTGTGGTGTCATTATTTGCAAAACTTACAATATCTTATTTTTGGTTTAACAGTAGCTTAGTTAAGTTACAACCACCAGAACAGAGTGACTGATGTAAATAGTTGTAGATATGAAGCTAGTTTGCTATAAAGTTGGTCATTGCGACTGGAGACGTGAGAAGAAATGACAAAGCCAGAACAACAGAGAGGAGTGAAATAAAAACAAAATAGGATGAAGGAGGACAAACAAGGACAAATGACCATCACTATTCCTCAACGCCGCATAAGGCTGGAGGGGGCACTCTTTCCTATACACTCTGTATTTCTCATTCCCCATACTTCCCTCTATCATTGCCCTCACTCCCTCTGCCTCCCTGGCTACTGAATAGCAATGCAACACATTAAACAGTCTCGAGAGGGGATACAGCTAACAAGACTCAGCAGTCACTGGCTGCCTACCAATAGAGGCTTATAGTATAAGACTGGCTCGACAGAGAAAGAGAGAGATTAAAGTGGTATTCAACAAACCCTCTCTGGCCCTCTGTT
The DNA here is from genome assembly GCF_017976325.1 of Chelmon rostratus. Lineage (NCBI taxonomy): Eukaryota > Metazoa > Chordata > Actinopteri > Chaetodontiformes > Chaetodontidae > Chelmon > Chelmon rostratus. Next base: position 4,818,974 of record NC_055666.1, read on the forward strand.
GAGTTAAATGGAAGAAGAGTGAGAGAGGTAAGAGAATTTCAGACAGAATGAGATAGAATGAGAGGGGGAATGGGAAATAAATGGATAATCAGGCAGAGAGGGGAAGGGCAGAGATGCAGGCTGATATAGATGGCACTGGAGAGGTCCCATGTTTTATTATGTGCTTGCCTTAGGGCTGCCAAACACCCAGGAAAAGTTGTGTAAAAAGTTAAGATTTGTGCTCTCTTTGCGGTTCAAGGTTACGTGAGTGATTATGCATGGTAATTGTCTGTGTTTTTACTGTTTTGTATTGAGCAGAGTCAGTGGGGTGTGAAAACTACGAGTTTAAAAATGAACCAAATTTTTGAGTGTGAGTTAGAAAAGACGTGAGCTTTCCGGATCTCTGCAGCTGCTCCTCATCTCTGCTGCAGGCTGGAGGCTCCAAGCCACACCAGCTCGCACAACACACCCGACGGAGCTGTCAGTGGTCGAGTTGCCCTGTGGGTAGCGACGGTGGCGGGTTTTGAGGAGGTGGAATATGTAGAGAAAAAAACAGATTGATGATTCTGCTGCATTGATTTTGATCCTTTTTCACGTAGTGACTCTCATAAAAGTGAACTTCTGAATCTCTGGAGTACTCTTTGAGGCCCTCTGTACACACAGTGAGTTAAAGACGACATGTTGGAGTGCCTGGTGTTTGCACATTGTGCTCATTGTTCCCGTTCTATGGAGACAGTGAATTATTTCTTCAAAAGCAAAGCATTTCTCGACACGGCAAACCCCTTTGGGTTAAAGCCGGCAAAGACTGACTGACAGGTCCATGATACTGGGAGTAGCGGGACTTGCTAGTAAATCAGTACTTAGAATGGTATTAACAAGCATTGCATAAGGGCTGCATGAACTTCTGACTTATTTCTTGATTTTGTTTTGTATTCTTGCTGCCCCTTAGTTGAACTGGTGTTAAATCTCAGAGTGGATTTTTTTTTTCTATTAAAAATGCTGAACTGAGCTTTATTTGGGGTTGGAGTCAATGCTTTAATTATGTGACTGGCCTATTTGGACTGTTTAGACCGGCTTGCAGTCATACATTGAACTATCCCACATGAAATCCTCCAGAGAGCTCCAGTCATCCATTGGCCTCACAAAGCGAGCCAGTTGTTGAAATTGAGATTTTTGTGTTGTCCTGAAGCAGTGAAGACTGTCTGACTCAAACCCAACGACAGAACCTGAAACCCTGGCCAGGGCTCGGTCTCACACGCCTCACAGGAACAGTTTGTCGTGGTGGGAAACGCTCTTATTGCTCTTTCACGTCAGCCGTTAGACGACAAGGTCGACACCACACATGTCTGTGTGCCACTATGGGATTTAAGAGCTGGGACGCATTTAAAGCATTCGTGAATTGTTTTTCTTTTGCAACTCGGCGCCCCTGCAGTTTCATCTGTCCTCACCACTGCCCGACCCTCTCGACAACTTTGCAAGTCAACAGCTTTGCTAACGCAGCCAAAGACTGAGCATGTGCAACAGCAAAAGGCAGAGCAAGCCATCTAACATTACTTGCTATTCCAACAGCAAGAAGAACAGCTCAGTCTGTCTTTCACCGTTTTAGTTCACCATGCGCTCCCCAATGACTAAAAAACAGTCTGAAATGTACTCTTGTCGGACCTCTTGGTCAGTTACAGCTTCACTCTCTTTGTCTCTGCCGCAGTGTCCGTTCATTGTTTGTGACCTAGTGTCGTAAAGTATTACACACATCTTGCAGGAGATCGTACCCTCACTTTAAAGCTTTACATCAAGACTGGAAGGGGAAGGGAAAAGTTGGAAAAGGCCGATCAGCACCTACAAACTTCACGAGTTGGCTGAATGTTTTTTGATTGTTTAACCAGTACACAAACCGAAATGTAAATGTAAGTGACTCCCAGCTCTAATGCCATAATTAGTTCCACAGTAGCCAAGAGCTGGCCGAGAAGACTGATACCCTCTCACTGTGCAAGACAGCAGGTGAGCATATTTCCCAAACTGCCAAACTTGTACTTTAACCGCTGACCCGACCACCAAACAGAACGCAACAGCGTCACTTCAGCAGGTCCTCAGACTTTGAGATCCTGTGCTCAAACAGATTATCAGGGCCGTTTGTGAACAGACTTCTGAAGCTGTGGTTTATTGAATTGTGAATACATTTTGATTTTTTTTTTTGGACAACAACGAATGCCACAAGAAGACAGACGGGGAAGTCTGAAGACATCAAAAGTAATCTAGACCTGAAGTTGTGATACATTACAGCACATTGCAGCACTCTCAACAACACTCAAACGTGTAGCCTAAGAAAACATTCTGCAGATGCTCTTCATATTAAAACTATATACATGTATATGTGTGTGACATAATTCCATATAAGCCTTGGCAGTAGTGTTTCAAAGCAAAGACCTTTGATGAATTGGAAGCCTCCTCGGGCCATTTTGCAGTAACAGTTGGCATCCCCTAATTACTTACATTTGGATCCATTTCTGTCAGTGAAGACTTTATAAACATAATGGTGGGAAGTATTGAGGAGTGTCAAAGCAGAACTGGGACTGAAATGCGGGCACAGTAGCCTGAGGGTTATAGAGGCATGCTTGTTAGTGATGTTAGATTAGCGAAGGAATCATTCTGTTTGCACAACTCTTAAAGAGGAAAGAGTTGCATTTTAACGCCTTCCTCCATCACGCACCCTGAAGAACGAGTCAGAGCGACGGACAGTTCCTCAAGCTAACGTGGCAGCACAATAGACGCCTGTGCAACTGAGCTGAACGAGTCTTTCCGAGTACAAAAGCCACAATGAGCCGTGAAGACAGGTAGAACCAGAGATCAGCTTGGGTTTGTGGAAGACTTGAGTCTGCTATTTTGCTTTTGTTTATATGATGAGGGGTATTATGACTGGAACATCAACAGTTTACATTTTTGGAAGAGCTGGTAGAAGCTGAGAATTAGCTGTTCCTCTCCCCTACTTAAAACAACCACTGTCAAGTCGCCCTTCAGCAAGGTACTTAATGCCCAACTACCACAGTAGTTGCATATAGACTGCATTTATATAGCAGTTTAGACTGCATTTATATAGCAGTCTATATAAATAGACTGCATTTATATAGCAGTTTTCTACTCTACCAACCACTGAAAGCACTTTACGACACAAGTCAGCATTCATTCATACAAACACACACACACTAGGACCAATTCGGGATTCTGCATCAAGCCCAAGGACACTCCAACATGCAGGCTGGAGGGGCAGGGAATTGAACCACCGACCTCCTGAGCCACAGCCGCACAGTGTGAATAGCCACCAGCGAGTTTAGTGAAGCGGAGGTAAAGCAGCTTGTTGGAGCGAACACTTATCAAAGTCAGCCTGGTTGATTTAATTAAATTACATATTATGAATATAAATGTGTGACTCCGCTCGAAACACATACGTTAACAGGGCAGCTATTTACAATTAAGGCAGTAATCATAGATTAGCAACAGTGAAAACATCACAACAAGTCAAAAAGCTGTGACTGAACCATCGGTGGATGTGGAACTGAAATGGAAATTACTCCCACTCACAACATTAAGGGGGAAAAAAAATGAAATGAACCATAAATGGGGAGGGGCGATGTGTTGCTTCACAGGACTCTCCCAGAAAGCTGTGCCGGTGCCATCCTTCTTGTTTCTGCCTTGAGGGATTTAATGCTTCACTTTTCACAGAGCACATGAGATGTGGGGAAGAACAAGAATCTGAGTCTTTAAACTAAAAGGCTGAAGTGGAGAACAGGTACATAAAAAGTTCATGGCCAAGGTTTAAACTGTGCCTCCAGTAAAAGTCCTGAGTTTCTTTTTGCCACTGCTGTACCTGAAGGGGGATTTTCAGGTCTACTTTTCACCAAGTTAAGAATGGCATGGATGTTTTTACTGTCAATACTTCAAAACAGACAATTGTGCAAGCTATACAATGTTTTCAATATGTAGTGTGCCTATTCCTATTATTGTACATTATTGTAATTTAGCCTCATATTTGTTTTGATCTCCTCATGGAGGCTGTTTCCTGCATATTTTAGGTATTATCAGCAGATTAGGTAAACTTGTTGATATCAAGACAAATGCACATAAATAAGACATTTATTTTTGCTAGAAATAACTAGAATCGTCTCACTCTCTCCTTTGACTACTAATATTACAGGAACAGACTTCATGAAATACTCTTATTTGCTTTCTTGCAGAATGTTAGATGAGGAGATTGATACCATATGTCTGTCTATTATGTACCTGCAGCCAGTAGCTGGTTAGCTTAGCATAACATAAAGTCAAATTCTAAGCCTTCAACCTTCACAGTTTACACCATCATTAAGCAAATCTCAGTTTCCTACATTTCTATACATATTGTTCTCTCTGAGTGTAGTCTAGCTCTTCCCTCCTGTTTCCAGTCTTCCTGCTAAGCTAAGCTAACCGACCGCCTGCCCCAGCTAGATACTGAGTGGTCAAATATGGGAGTGGTATGGACCCTCTTATCTAACTCTCAGCAGGAAAGCAAATAAGCAAACTTCCCAAAATGAGGTAGTGATGCAGAGTAATTCGTTCAGAAGTGCTTTATAATCCACAGCAGTGCTTTGAACAGCAGTGTTCAGACAGAGCTCGTCTGCCAGTTTCCTGCAGGACTGATGTTTCTTTGGTGAAAACTGCATGACTTGTGCGTCAAGTCCAACGCCACAAACCTGAAACACAAACATTAAAAATACTCTTTCCTCTTCTCACTCTTTCTCACTTACTTCTAATGGACCTGAATAAAATCTCACTTTTTAAGTTCTATATCCATAAATAACTCCCCCGCTCATTGCCCACACGGCCTGTATTTCCATCCTCCATCTCTTTCAGCGTCTCTGTTCCTCTTTGTTTCTTCATGCTTCCCTGTCACTTTCCTTTTGTTTCTGTCTCACTGTCTCTCCCTGTTTTTATCTCCTCTTTTCTTTTCTCCTGCTTTCCTCAGTTTCTCTCCCCTTTTCTCTTCCTCTCGCTTTATCCCCGCCACAGCCAACCACAGTCTTGTTTTTCTGCATGCTTGGTTACCTGTCTAAGACTGAGGAACAAATGTGTGTATTTGTGTGTGTGTGTGTGTGTGCAATCTCTGTGTACAAGTGTTGAGGAGAGTTTTTTTTTAAATTCCAGAAAAACTGTCAACATTTGCTCAACAGCACACCCACTCAACAAATCTAATTTCTCTACAAAGAGTCCAAATAAAACCCTGCATTAAAAGCCTTATGCTCATTAAAACATCAGAGCGTCTTAGCACGTTCGATTTAGAGCGGAGTCGGCCACCAATCAGCCAACAGCCACCATCCCTCCATACCAGCCATGTAGCACCTCGAGTCAAGCCTGTCAACACTATGCAAACACATGCTCCTCTTACCGTCCCAACAGTAAACACAGTCCTCTCACACAGGTCAAAGCTTGAACTGCACATCAGCACTACTTTTCTCTGCTAAAACCATACACAGTGAGCTACCTGGGTTAACTGACAGCCCGAGTCCCCACAGCAGCCACCTCCCTGGTGTGACTCACCTCAGTAAAACCTGATAAAAGGACCTTGAAAGTCACGTGCAGAGCTTTCAGTCTGCAGCCTCGTCCAGCTCCAGTTAAGGTCCAGCTGGAGCAGCTGTCTCTGAACTGCTTGTAGCCAGTGGAAGGTGGTCCAGACTGTAGCTCTGAGCTCTGGTCCAATGCTGGACTCACCAGCAACTTCCAGCAGCCACCCTCCATCACTCGCATGGCTTATCCTCTGCATTCATCAGATTGTGGCATTCCAATATTGCCAGGTGCAAGATGTTAATCATTCTCTGACAACGTGAAATATGGTGTTAAAATACAACAAATTAAAGTTCTGCACAGACCTTTTTTTCATGTCTATATTTCTGGGCATGTTTTTTAATGTCTTTATTAGATACAGAGTGGAGAGATGTCAGGAAACAAGGGGAGAGAGATGGGGAAGAACATTCAACAAAGGTCCCTCGAGGAACACAAACCTGGGACACTGTGCACTTTAACCCCTTGATCACCAGGGTGCTCCTATACTTTCAGATCCAATCCAGCTGAACCTGGAGCTGCTGTAATATCGACCTGAACCCTAAAGCTGGTTCACTGTTTTCAGAACATGCTAAAGGACTGCAGTTTGAAATTAGCCAGCTGGTTAACACTGGCACATTTACAGAAATGTTAGTCAGCTTTATATATATATATATATAGAGGACATCTCAGGCTCTGCTCTATCAATGCTGACCCTTCATTTTCTCTTTCAATTCTCCCAATTTTGTGGAGGTGCAATACTAAAATGTGAGTACCCATTCAATACTATTATAAGATTTCATGATATCGTACGTGTGTGTGAAAATAATTTGTGATAAATTTCTGTAAAAACTTTAATGTAGTGTATGTGGAAAGATGATGCAGGAGAATGAGGCTGATATATAAAGACAAAACTGTCAGTGGAGCTGAAATAGTGAAATACCATTTAATGATGCTGGGCACGCAAGGACCGATGCACAACTACAGAACTTGAAGTACCAATTGTCAGCAGTAAAAGATGGTATTCTCTATACTTGGACAAATTAAATTTGTTCTTGAAATAATGGTAAAGGAATGCAACTTTCAAGGATCTAAGTGTGCAGTGAAAAGACATTCAATTAACCGTCTGAATGGAAGGAAGGATTGCCTAACACCGTCTTACTGTTTCTTTATACTGCTTTGAAGCACACATCTAAAAGACGCACTGCTGAGTGCAGAAATGCCACAAAAGTCTTCTTTGCTATCAAGTAAAAAGCATAAGCTAAAGGCTGCTGAAGAGCATAACTGTTTCCTTTTTTACAGCTCAGGAATTAAACCAAAACCTTATAAATATGGAGAAATAAGATGAACAAATGTTCTCAGTCTAATAAAATATAAATGGCGGCTACATTAGATTCCCCGCTGTTACAATTTTAATGTGTGAATGCATTAAATGAGGAGAGGACTCCTGCAGTGTTTGGAAAGCATATTCTAGCATTGCATAGTTTATGTATGTTCTTGTTCTGGCTTTTCACTCAAGCTGTGTACTATTTTTGAATTACATTCAAATGTGTCACAGAGGTACCGTACGTCTTCTGAATATCCCCACTGCGATGTTGATGTTTTGCATCTTCCAACACCTGCACTTCCTAAACAACGTCAAATCACTGAATGCCAACATACTACAGCATTTCTGTTGTTCTAAATTTCTACTTCAATAAACATAGTAGAACACTTTATGTGTGCACAAGTCAATTATTGTTGGCAAAACTGCTTTCTCACTGTCTCTGAGCCCTTTTTCAATAATTAGTGTCAAATTACTGTCAAGAACAATCACAAGTCAGGTTCCCATCCAGATGTAGTGCAAGTCTGAACTGAAACCCCAGAGAATCATCAAAAGGAAATGCAAGTTAATGATTGTTTCCATCCACGACTGTATTAGAAGTTAGGCACGTCAACTGGTGGAGATATTTCTCATGTAGAAGACATGATGGGAATATGACATTTAGGATTGTTTCATGCATTCATTTGAGGGAGGTTAAATGCTCCTTGTTGCTCCTGTGTGTTCCTCTGTTGTAATTTTAATTGAAGATAAGTCGGTTTCCATTGCACTTTGCCATAATTTGCCTTTATCAATACATCAACCTTTTCATCGCAGCCAAATTGTACAAACTTTGTGTTTTTTTCTGCTTTTTTTTTTTTTTTTTTTGTGGATTGTTATTATTTTGAATGTCTGACGTATTTCTGGTACTCAGGTATTTTCATGCACTAATTAAAAATGGTATAAAAACAGGTGGCTGTAGAGGTCTTCACAGTCTCCGTCTGTCCTCTATGGATAAAGTTTAAATCCCCGAGTCACTGTCAGGTTGGATGCATGCAGCAGAAGTGTGGTGAAAGAAAGTGACTGTGACAAATAAGTCTTTCTGAGGTTTGCATTAAAAGCAAAAAACTACAGTTTGAAGGTCTGGCTTGAGTCCAGCAACCATGTGTGCCAGCTTTAAGGCTCTGTTGTGCCTGACCACTTGAGGAGGTGATGCTGTGATGTTTATGACCACATTAAACACAACAGTTGTACCCTGATCTTATGGTCCACTGAATCACTGGAACCCAAACAATAAAAATCTATTATGAAAAGGCCTGCATCAGTTGAACATGTGTTTAATATGTGTCATCACGTTTCCTCCTGGATTAGGTTTTTCATTTGTTTGTTGTTGTAGTGTAGCCAAGGAAAGCCTTGAATCTGATGATGAGCATCATGCTAGTTACTTCTTGTGCTATATATATACACACACACGTATATATATATACACACACACACATATATATATATATATATATATATATATATATATATATATATATATATATATATATATTTATGGATAACTTGATGTATTGCCACAAAAAAGCAGATTAAGAAATAAAAGGTAAATCAAACGTGATTTAGACCTGTAGTAGTGCTGCAGAGCTGCTTACTTATGAGTGGGTCTGTGTTTTGTTTCTCTGTGCACAAGCACATGTAAGTGGGTAATGCAATCCACTGCCCTGCCAATGGTTTCAAAATATTTCACTGATCAACATGTGCAATACACCAAGATATACACCAATGTGTCATCAAAGGCAGGGAAGAAAATGACTGCGAGCTAGTAAACAATGCTGGATTGAAAATGTTCAGAAAAAAACAGCTTTTGAGGAAGAAAATGCATTCAACACGTTTGTTAGACCTCAAGGATACACACAATGCATTTTGATGAGGAACAGTGAATGTAAACAAAATGTTTGTTTAACATGAGAACTCCACAGGGCCTCTTTAACGCGAAGTCTAGATAAACATTTGTTCTCTGTATGATCTTGCACCACTTTGATTTAGATAGAATGTAATGACGTTCAAGCACAAAGTCAAACATTGTGTTCCTCAATAGAAAGAGACAAAATTCCCCAAATGCACCGAATCTGGTATTTCTGCTTGTTAGACCCTGTTCTAAGTGTGAGATATCTAATATTTGAACAGCAACTCTGGGCTCCTTTCACTTCCATGAGCTGTTCTTTCTATTATGCAGTAAACCAAAAACAAGACTGCTGATGTTAAAACCCCCCACCTCATGCTGTCCTTGCCTCTGGCTATATGCAAACTCATTAAAACTACCGTAATCATTAATTTCCCCCTCCTTGTTGCCCAAGGTCTTTACTGATTGTGTCACATGTGATAACATAAAATTCAAGCATACTCCAAGTAATAATGCAATATTTGAATGCAGATCTTGCCTACTTCAAACAGAAAATCTCAGAAATGTGACTGTACAGGACTACTTCTGAGGTGAAACGACAGCAATAAGAAATTACCACCAAAGGAGGAAACAAATTGATCCCCTGATGAAAAGATTAGGTTTTACTAAAAGCATTTTCCTTCTATTGTAAACTGAGAAAAACTCTGAGTTTGCTAAATCAATGCATTTAGATGTTGCGCTGAGGTTTGATCTGCTAACTTCGATTGAGGTGCTTTTGAAGCAACATGTCGAGACATCTGTGGTCTGTTTAGCCAGCTTAGTCCAGACTGGAAGACTTTGCAAAAGTCTAGCAATTGCGAGCACTTAGCTAGCATGTTTAAGCAAGTTTATACGTTTATTCAGTATAGAATGAGAGCGCTGCGGCCAGCAGCCACAAAGCAGCTGTAATGTAATCCCCCAGACGTTTGCACACTGTCAGTGTACGTCCACTGAAAGTGTTTTTGCCACTGACAGACTCAGATTGGTATTCTGAGTGTCTTACAGTATTATAGAAAGGATCCATACATGACTGACCTATTATTTCAAGAGTCAGATAAGATTAACCAGTGACCTGTTTTATATCGCTCACCAATGCCGCCAGACTCCATTCACAGAAACGGTAATTTTATCACAGACTTTGTTCGGACTCAACAGAAAGAAGATGAAACTCACCAAAACCTGCTCTGTTCATGTTTCACTGCTCCAACAATCACCACCAACTCTGGTTTGGTTGAATTAAACTCACAAATCACTGAATCTGAAGAGTAGTGAGAGGGCGGACATCAGAGAATCAGCAAAAACGGCGTGTAGAGGCGAGATATTTTCACATCTAACTCAGGAATTATTTTCAGTGGACATCGTGACCAGAGAGACTTCAATATGTCGGACTTCAACACCTAAAATAAATGGGCAACAGAAACAGTGCTTTTTGTTTCACAATCAAATACTAATTTTCACAATTGAATGCATGGATTTTTTTTATAATTCAAACAAATTTAGAATATAATATAACTCCTTGACAAACATTTTGTCCATTACTTGAATGGGTTAAGCTAAACTTAGCTACATTTGAAAGATAGTTTTGAGCCAAGTATCTCAGCCAATAAAAACTGTCCTAAACTTTGTCTGCAGTGTCTCTTGATGTGTACCTGTGCTTATCCAGGACATTACGGCATCTGTGCGTTCTTACAGCCGCTTTCGACATGCATGGTGTGGGTGTGTGGATTTGTACCGAGTGTGTGTGTGTGTATGAGTGTGCAATGTGTGAAAGCCATCATCTTTCGCAATACGAACCCATTTCACCCAATAAGGCAACAGAGTGAGATGAAGCATTCCATTTCAATTGGCCTTGAACACAAACACACTCACATTCCCTCTCTCTCTCAAACACACCCACACACACACCCACACACGCACACACCGACACACACAAGCAGTCGCGCATAAACACACTCTCCAAGGTCAGAACGTAAAGGGACGCAATGAGGTGTTTCACTGTACCATCTGTCTGCCTTACATATACACATCTCTCTTACTGTTGCTCTGCATCTCTTTCTCATTCTTATGTAGTTTTGATTTTTCACTGTGACTTTGTCTTCTTTTGGCTTTGACTGCTGTCCTTTCTTTGTTTTTTCTGACTGTTCGCTCATCAGTGGAAAGGCACCAGGCCTTTGTCACAGCAGTCATGTAGTAAAAGCACAGGTGAAACACATTTCATTAATGGTGGCTCTGTGCCATTCAGTAAGTCATGACACTGACAGTTAGCCACAGTACTCACACCAGGACCCTGAAGATGATCAGCTAAATGGAACTCAACCATTGTTAACTTTTGTGGCGTTTCAGAAGGCCAGGCATACTCTACTGTCAGACACTGAGCGGACAGTCTCTGAGCGGCCCCATGAGAGCACGCTGCCAGCTTTTTCCAGAAATTAACACTGACATGTTGTCTTAGATGAATGATGTTTTTTTTATAAAACACAATGAACTGTTCAACAATGCAATAAAATGCTACTTACACATTAATGCATCACTCACAGGGGTCAGTTTTCTGCATCACGGTACCAAATGACATTAAAGCCACTGAGGGGCTGCATGGACGGGCTAATGAGTGTAATCGATGCGCTTGCTGTAACGCTGCCATGTAGTGTTTATGAATGAAAAGTCTGACTTCTATTTCTTTGGTTTGTGGTATTTTATTTGCTCACCCTTAAGGTTCAAGTGGACATAACTCAAACGATGAACCTTGAAACACGGTCGAAAACTGTATTGTTCCTCCATCCAGCACCACCTGTCACCTGGACGAAGGTTCCTACCCATATAGGTCAACGACCCTAGGGCCCAAAGGGACCCCTACTGGCCCAACTAGTGTTTCACTTTTGCTTGTCTTAAAATGGCTCATACAATGACCAAATCAACAAAATATGAGCAAGTCAGCAAAATCAGGCAGGCAAAACTTCTTAAACGCTCACGGTGGGGTTTTAAATGACGTGGAGGACGGAGCAAAACTGCGACGCAGCTGGAAAGCGATGCAGCCATGTCCAGTGAAATGAGTTTGCACCATGGAATTAATAGACATGTCGGTGCATCCGACCATAAATAGATAGCTGTAATGCTGTCCAACCCCACTCTCGCATTTTTATTGAACAAAGTGTCTCAAGGTTGTGTACACTTCTTAATTATCTTCTCTTAACACTATGCTACTAACAAACAAATGCACTGTTTTATCTCAGTGTGTCCATATTGAGTGATTTTGCTCCTCAGGTCAGGTCAAAGTCTACACAAAGAAAGGCCTTGGATAACATCAGTGAAATTTCAGTCCAGCTTTCATAACCATCACAGCACTGAGACCGCATTTCTCAGGATGACCATTAACCTTTTAATGGCATTGACGGGATGTGATTAGTCCTCATTCTTCTGGACCATAGCAGTGCCTTTGACACATTAGAGCACAGCATTCTGTTAGACAGGCTGAGGTGCTGGGTAAGAATACCTGGTACAGCTTCAGAATGATCTCTCCGGACGTGTTAAAGAGGTAAGAACCGTATGTCATCTTTTGCTTCTGTCAAGTATGGTGTTCCTCAGGGGTTGGTCTTGGGACCTGTTTTTATTTCGTTGTGCATGCTTCCTCTGGGACACATTATCCACAAAATTCTCAGCTCCTGGCACATATAGAGAAATAAATCCTGCTATATGCTGGTTCCCCTCTGGCACACATCAAGCCTTTGTTTGATAGTAATTTAAGTTTTGAGCAGTTGTAGTCATCTTAGAGATATCTTGAAAATCCCATCAATTTTATCTTTTAAAGATACAGAGATCATTTCACATGCCTCCAACTCCTCAGGCCTCAAGTATCGCAACAGTCTCTTCACCTGCCTCAACCAGAAATCTATTACTGCCAGATGCCTGTCTAGCCTCCTTGCACCGTCATCCAGCATGTCTTAGGTCTTACTGTTAACTTTTCAAATTCTTCGTTGCCTCTCTTCATGTTATGTATCTGACCTATTAGTTGCATAGGCACCGGTACGTAGCCTGGTCCCTCGGGCAGAGGTCTTTTGTCTGTTCCTGAGGGATGGATGAAAAGTAAAGCTGACAGAGCATTCGCAGTCAGAGCCACAGAACAAGACCGAGCTGCCTGAGGAAATCAGGTCAGCAGAATCAGTGACCTCTTTAATCTTCTTAAAACATACTTTTATCAGAGAGCTCTTCCTGATTTTACTTGATTTTTATGACTGTTTTGATTTGTTTGTTCTGCCTACCACTTTACCAAAATCATATCAACCTTTGTGATCAGCTTGTTATGGAGTCGTTCCTTTGTGTGAAGCACTTTGCAATGTGGTTTGAGAAAAGCGCTCTATAAATTATTATCATTATTATTATTATTCTAAATGATGACTCGGGTTACTGAAGTAAATTGTGGCCCATGAAGATCATGACTTATGGCACAACGGCAAGGGAGAGATGTTTGGCAGTGATTCCTCCCAGGTAACATCAGTACCACCAATAAAACATCACCAAGCCTCCGGAGACATGCTGTCTTAAAGGCTAAAGTCAGGGAGCAAAACATTAGCCCTACAAAACTCGAACACAGCTGAGGACTCAGGTGTGAGCTTGTCACTACAGTAAGAATGAAGCACCTGGACTGAGGCAAGCACTTTTACAGCATAGAATCCACTCCACTATGTGGTGGCATAAAGAAGTCATTCCAATTAGTTCATTCATCCATTTTTTTTATTTTTTTCAAATTGTGCTCGATGACTAAATGATGTGTAGCGCTGTAACCCACAAACACAAATCAAGTATGAACACCTACGTCCATTTATGCTTCTGTATCACATGCTGTGTGGGTGAGACAGGGCAAACACTCTCACATGCTGACATGCGCACACACGAGGTCTGGCCTTTTTCCTTGTCTGTTCCTGTTTTCTTTCTTTTTCTGGCGTCGTGTTCACACACACACTGTCACATAACTTGCACACAATTTGAGACAATCTACTCCTTCTCCCAGTGCCCACAGCCAATAATTACACACCATTAAATGTTGGCACAGAGACTTGCTGAGTGGAACATTGCGTGTGTTTGCTTCCTTGTGTGTGTACTATATATATAGGTGTAGCTGTAAAAGCTATGTACATCTGGAATTCAGTGAGTGCTGGTGTTTCAGTGCGTACTGCTTTGTGAGCATTGTCCGCATGCAACCCAAGTTGTAGGCTCCTCTCTGTCAGATGCTTATCTTGTTCATGAGTGTGTTCGTAAAGTTAAAGTCTACCGTTTAGCACAGCAACACAGATTTTCAGAAGAAAATACAGAGAGAAAGAAGAGTAAATCAGAAAGGACAAGAGAAGAGAAACAGAGGAGCTCGACAGCGGGAGAATCTATCAAGTGAATATATTTATGTCCTCCAGCCAAATCGATGCCTGCACAGTTGTGTTGAGGCTCTGTGGCCTCAGCTGAGCTGGTGGGTTGGACACTGTTCATGGATGTGGTCCATAGTTTTCTCCCGGCAGCAGGCGCAGAGGGCTTTAATTTGATCTTTCCTTCTTTAATAGAATTTTTCTGAGTTTTCTCAGAGCTACTTTAAAGTTACTGATTTAATTGTTTTTTAAACTACAATCATGTTGGTTTCTTGTGTAAAAAAACTTAAAATAACTGTGAAATCTAGTCATGATGGTCGATATGGTCGTGAGTGGTGAGATATCAGACAATATCCTCCCGACTCAAGTAGATGCCGTTTTTTCCAAAGCAGCAACAAGAGTACTTTCATTCAACCGCAAATGAAGCACAGCACAGTTTATATCGTCTGAATAACCTGCAGATTATATTTTATACACCATCTGACTTTCTAAGTCATTTTTTGCTAAATGAGTATTAACACAGGCTCTGAAAGCCCCCACTCACTAATGGAAAGAAATGCCACTGAGGATACAGTCCTGAAACAGTTTTAGAAATCAATTGTGTTCTTCCACGAAATACTCAAAAAAATAAAACACATCATAAACATATACAGCAGCATCTCCGCTGTGCCTGTAAAACTACGCAGGGCCCCAGTTTGTGCCTCTCATCTGTTAGAATTAGTGTTGTATTTGAGTCACAGAGTCAAGCATCTGTCTCCTGAAAAGATAAACTTGAAAAACCCGGAGATAATTTAGCAGGGTCACTGCTGAGTGTCCAGGTAGGAGGCAAAATCACATCCCAGCAGAGGCTGGGCTTCCTGAGAAGGCTGAGACTTTACAGCGTTTTACCAGTCGATTTTAGAGAGTTTAACCAGGTTTGGCATTAAATTGTGGTATGGCGACCTGTCAGTACAGTTAAAGTCTAAGCTTTGTCTTGTGCTGACTTCTCTGAAGGTTATGGCGAGGAAAGAACACCCTTCCAGTTGTACTGGTTTTGTCCATCTTATCAGGTTTATTGGTTTTATTGTTGTTTTATTGTAATGTATGGACTTCCGATTTTTATAGAGTATTTTAATGTATGAATGAAAGATGCTGCCAAGTGTGTCTGGAGATGAATGCTCTATGAAGCTGAGACTAAGAAAAGTTTTCTCAAGGACAAAGTCTCTTATCTTAAAAATATTGTTTGTGTGTGTGTGTGTGTGTGTGCGTGTGTGTGTGTGTGTGTGTGTGCAGAGGATTCTGGAAATAGCTTCAAAATGCAAAACAAATGATTTATTTTTCGGAGAAGCCGATGCATAACTCGCTGACTTGAAAGTAATACTAATGCATTAAATGCACAGCCCTGCCCACCCCATCACACAACACACAGGCAGGGCTGCCTGCCACATAAGCTTTGATGGAATACATGTAGAAGCATGTATGTGTGTCACACAGAGGATAAAAAGTGACTTAGTGTGTATGGTAACAACAGAAAGAGAGGTGCAAACAGAGATGGGCTGATTGAGCCCGCTGCACTGTACTGTCCATCATAGATACTGCTGAAGCTTTAGCATATAAACACACACAGCTGTGCTCTAACTCGCATAGTTTGTGGCCCCATAGAGAATTAACATCCACACAATGGAAAATTAATTATCTAATAAAACAACAGAGCAACACATGATATATTCCTTCAATAAACTCCTCCAGCGCTACCATAAACAACATAAACACAATGTATATAAATTGCTTGCTATGAGCTACTTGTGCTGGTGATGGATAATTTCTGTGTGCGGGATGCAATAAACTGCCATAAAATAGCTACTGAGTTCCAAAATAAATACATAGACTGCTGCTTCTGTTCTATTCTGAGATTACAGCGTGGTCTTTATAATTAATATCACTGGAAAATGAAGCTCATATCCTTCAACAATAACAGGTCAGTGATGAGTTAGCCCTTCAATAAAATTCCAAACACTGCTTTTGTCACAGCACAAATGAATCTGTTAAAGTGGCTCAGTTAACTTAAAATGAATGGTTCAGAATATGCCCTTATACTCATAACTTCATTATGTGCTCAGCTAAAGCCTTTCTGGTTTTCTGTGTGTTTGCAGCAACATGCAGGTTGTAAAGTGTTATCTATGAAAATGATGTGCTTTAATGAGTCCCCGGTTGACAGAGCCCATCTCTCATTTGGATGCCGGGCTCGTTTCACTAAAACTGGACTGGGAACAGACGAAGGCTCGAGAAGGACTCGTGAATTTCCAAATTATTCTGGCAGAAGTGGTACCAGCACTAATGACTGTGTTATGTTGCCAAAAGCCTCCTTGGGTTCTGTCAGTGGAAATTGAACTCAGCTGATGATGATTTTTTTTTTTTTCAATAAAAATCTTTTACAGCTTTTATCAAGGCAAACATGATGTGATGTTACTTTAACTGCTTTGTATAACCCTCTAGACATCAGTAATTAAATGGTACAACCGTTCATTTTGTCAGAGGTATTGTATTTGCATTATGTGAACGGTACATGACATTGCATGCAGTCTAGCTTCACTGGGGCCTGTTTAGTTTCGGCTCATGGCACAGAATATGTCTGAGCCTGCTTATCCATCCCAACAGTAAACCATATGTGATTACTTTCCATGAAGTTACTCTGGAGCTCAGTACAGTTCCACTAGCATGAGTTAGCCCTGTAAATTCACTGCAGAAGGCCAAACAGAAGCAAGGCAAGGTGAGTAGTTACCAAATCGAAAGGCCTCGAAAATGACTCCTGGAGCAAAGCACACGAGTGACTGACTGGGATGAGAGGATCAGGATGTTGATTTAAAAGACACTGATTAAACTTTTTTCATAAAACAGCAGCTATAAGCTTAAATAATAAGCTTTCTGCATGGTTTCATCCAAACCCCTGGAGTAATTTGTTGTTTTCTGACTGACGCGCGGTTGTGGAACTACAATTAATGCGTGATGGCCTAGATTTATGTAAACAGCTAGTTTGTGCCTGTTTACATGTGTTTTTTCTGAGGCCATAAAATAATCTTGTTCTGTATTCAGCATTTACATTAACATTTGTCATCTAGCTAGTTAGCGTTATTAGCGTGTTATTAGTGTGTTATGATGTCTTTGTGGCACAGCTGAGGCTGAGGAAAATTTATGAAAGAGGCACCTTGTCATGAAAGTGTTGGATAAGTGAACATTTTGAGTAAAAGTCACTGTCATGTAAACAGAAACCAGATCTCCTGATTTCGCTGCCATGTGTCAGGGTCACCAGCTTTCTCATCAATATGCTTCTGAGGAGACATCACATCCAGTTTATTTGTACAGCACCTTAAAAACAACCAGAGTTGACCAAAGTGCGCTGCAAGTTAAAGTGAATGGCACAACAAAGCAGCTGAAATTAGCAAAAAAAGACAAAAACGGTAGTAAAAAAGGCAAAAATCAAAATCAAAATCTGAGCACAAATGAGAATCAGAAATACATTTTGTAAGATGAATTCATGCCAAATAAAAAATCTTTCAAATCAATCCTGCATTTGACAGTGCAGGGATGGTAGTACCAGTGTCATGGAGTTATTGCTATTGTGTGCTGTACACAGCAACATTACTGTACAAAACTCGACAGGTCTAGCATGCTGTTTCCAGTCTTAGGAACAGTTTTTCAGAGTTACAAGTTATGGGTTCCTCTAGGGACAAACAATTAGGACATTTGAGAATCACGCTGCATTGCTAGAAGAGCTGCAACCTTCGACAGATTGCAGGGCCATGCGCTGCTAAAATAAATTCTGGGGGTTTTCAATCATATCAAACATGTCAGGGCAGCTAAAAGCAAGACGCGGATAATAAAGAGCTGAAAGCATCTCACGCCATGGCAAAATGGTGCCTCAGGTTTGTCTGTATCTCCCAGTGTAGACATGCCAAGACTCAAATGAAGCATTGGAATCCACAGATCCGAAAATATGAGCATGACAGTGACGCAGATTAGGCTGTTTGCTTAACTCTGAGGCTATTTAAGGGGAAATTAACTTCATCCTGAGTTGAAACAATTCCAGCGGAGGCCTCCTCGCGCCTCAGACAGCAGCATGCTGACTGGTGATGCATCATGCTTGGATGGTGCTAATACAAACAGCTCACCTGAGGAAGGCCACAGAAAGTCACAAAAGTGATGCTACAGGAGATTCTGCTGCATCTGTGGTTCGTAATAATTTACAGTGACACACTGATTGAAAGGGGAACCGGATATTAATTTAATATTAGAGCAGCACTTTTCAGTTGTGACTGAAACTTGTAGCGGTGTGTCAGTGCTGTTATATAGGGAGGAAACACTTTTGTGTGTGTTCCATATTCCCACTGTTCTGAAACAATCCTACACGTAAAAGGCTGAATTGTCATTTTTACACTTCAGTTTTTGTTCAGACTAAATAAACAGCGATGGGATCTTAGTTGGTGAGGTGAGATGCTAGTAGGCAGGTTTTGTCACCTTTGGACAGAGCCAGGCTAACTGTTTTCCCCTGCTTCCAGTCTTTGTGCTAAGCTAAGCTGCAGCTTCATTTCTGCCAATATAGACATGAGGTGTCAATCTCTCAGTTAATACTTAACACAATTTTCCGCTTAATACTGAAATGTTAATACTGAACATTTAATACAGAAACGATACAAAGTATAAAACACAAAGTTGTTTCAAGCTGCTCCAATCAGTGCTCCCCCTAGAGGCCTGGAGCACTGAGCGTCTGTTGTGTTGACTGCTGCGTTTTTTTTTTTTTTCTGTTGCATTTGTTTTCGAGGTTTGTGTGTTTTAGACTTTGCATCAGTTCTGTATTTGCAGCATGCTCGCTCTTCATCTATTTGTTTCGGCTTTCTGCAGCACGTTGCGGAATGTTTCTTTTGTTGTAATTGTTCTGGATTTTTTTTTTTTTTTTTGCAGCAGGTTTGTCCTAATGGAAATGTTTTGGTCAGTTTCCATAGTTTGCCCTTGTCGTCCATTGTAGAGAAGACAATGAGCGGCATGTAGTACACAGAGCTCTTATGTATAGCATCGCTTCAGGCACGGAGCTCAGCAGCTGTCATGCAGGGAGAAACTCATTTGTGTGCACACAACTGTGCTGTTAAATTAATGATAGCATGACTGTAGCAGCCGGACATGAAGCTACTGGCTACTGGCTATTTGTGGCTACTTTGTCAGAACTGTAGCGTTATCAGCCGACATGTACTGAATGAATTCCTTTATTGTGATATCATTGCTTGAAAGACATGTCATTAAAACGTGTTAGAATGTTAATATTTCAACAAAATCCACTTGCTGCCTTTTTTGGAGCTTTTAAACCATATCACACAGCCTATATCAGCATACTGAGTTTCCTCATGTTTCGGAGATGGATCTTTTGATACGCAAGTTTTGTGGGCACACACATGCATTAGTAATATTCCTCACGAAATCTCCAGAGCACAATACAATGGCTAAATCCAACTTTCTTTTGCTCAAATGTTGCTTTCTCCTGCTTGGAAAACAGTTTGGATTTCATTCTTAAATGTCGCCTGCTGTCTTCCGAGTGGTCGGCCGTGATCTTCCTCTCTTTCGCAGCCTCAGTTTGTGATTTAGGTCGAAGAGACAGGTGCACCTGCATAAAAGTCACACCTGGGGAGGCTTTGAAATTCACATTGAGGATTAATGCTGTGTTATGTTGCATTAGTCGTTGAAGAAAGAAGAGGTTGATGTCAGCTGGAAACAGGGACGGAGGACCCGACTACACACACACACACACACACACACACACACACACACAGCTGGTGGCTCTTTGTTAGTGTGCACACACACACCAACACACCAGTCCTTGAGGGAAGGTATGTAAGTAAATTTGTTTCATAAAACAGATGGTTCAAAATCCTGAGAGTGTTTCGCTCATATTCTACGTATCTGTCTTTCTGCCTCTCTCGCTCTCACTTTCTCACTCTCTCAATCAATTCCATCTTTTCGTCTTTTCATCACTTTCTCTTTGGTACGCCACCGGCTCCCCTCATTCCCCGAAACAGCTGATGATCTGACATCGTTATTGAATATATTGTTTTCTTTTTTTTCCTTTGGAGAGAGGAGAAGTAAGTGGAGCCCTGGGATGTTTGTTTTCAAAAGCATCACTTCCACACCTCAGGGAGGAAGAAAGAAAAAGGAGAGGATGATGAAGGTGGAGAGCGAGGGATGGTGGGAAAGGATATGGATCTAAAGAGATGAGAGAGGAAGAAAGGAAGGAAGCGGAGGAAAAAGACAGACATGATGACGGTGCTGAACTAAGTGCTGCGTTAGAGTTTCCAGGCCTCTCAGATATTTGTTTTCCAAAGCGTACCTCTGAGCTTTAGGGAAGTACAGGACGAACAAAGAGGGATGAAGGGAAGAGAAGAGGGAAAAGAGAGGGGAAGGGAAGGGGAAGGATAGCCTGATATATGCTTCTAAGTCACCACAGAACAGTGAAGGGCCCATATGTTTTTCAGAAGTAGGCTCATAATGTATACAATAAATAAAGAAATTAGATCTCATCATGATCTACCATTTTCAGTCGGCTATAAAGAAACACATAGCTTAACTCACCAGTCCTGTACAATAAGCCTAAATCAACGTTCAACAAAAATGATGACAGAAAATGAATATTTTGCATGTTTTTCTAACAGCGTGTCCAGCAGTTCTCCAAAAATGGTCATTATGTTTATCTAGATACATATCCATATTGATATCTAGTCTATCTTTATCATTAAATCATTTATTATATTGATCATTAAATCTGTAAGTGATATTCCTGCTTGCACTAAATTCCTTGTACCAATTAATTAATCACCCACTGAAGCAATTTTATTTTTTGTGGTTTCATTGGCTATACGAAGAGACAGTCATCTGCACGATCGGTCCCAATCGGCTCAATCGTTACAGGAAAGAAGCGTGCAGGCACTTCTTTTCATAATGAGTACGTTTTCTGGATTTGATCATCTGGACCTCTGCCAGTGTAACAACACCAGTTTTGTCAGACGGTTAGTGGATTAATATGACACTTTATATGTGAGCTGCCTCACTTTTGCAGTTGTTTGTTGTCACCTGCTGTCGTGATTGTAGCTTTCCAACTTAAATGTGGCAGTTGTGTACAGAGGTGGGAGGAGTATTAAACTGTATATGTATATTCAGTTTAAAGTTGTAGTTTGTGTCAGCTGTGTGGCATTTGACGTGTGGATGGCTTGAAGGACAGACCTGTGCAGCGTATCAAAGTAGGCAAATCCCTCCCTCCTGTATCTTTTTTCTCTCTTTTTCAGTGAGTCTTTCCACCACTGCTTTTCCCCCCAAATCGTGACGAACTGCTCTGATTAATTACTGCTAGCGGACGTTCAATATGATCGATCATCAATCACTTACTCATCTGAATGACTCTGCACTGAACCCTAAAACGCCAAATATAATTAATAAATATGTACCAATTTCTCCTCACATTAGTGGAAGCGCAGGTGAGGCGAGGCGCCTCCACTCTAAACCCGTGTCCTGGGAGAGTCATCAAAGTTTAATGCTTCAGCATTTGATTAATGCTGAAACTGCTGCTCGTGACAGTCTAGAACTGTCACTGATACACCGCTGCCTCTTCTCTGTCGCAGTAAGAGACAGTGTTTGATCTCTTGCATTATAGATTAAAAAAATATTCCACTTTTGACAAACAGTGTCTTTTAATGTGCTCATTGGCACCGATGAATGTGCCTTTTCTAACAGCGTGCAGTCTGCCTGAACGCTGCCTCCTGGGAACCGCTACGAGCTAAGGACGCCACTGAAGCTCTCCTAAATATTGATTGTGATATGAGTCATTTCCTAAGTTAAGAGTGATGTTAAAATGTTTTACTCCCCGGGCTGAAAGTAGGGCGAAAAATGCTTCATTCTGTGATAAATACTTTACAAGTGCTTGATAAATAAGGGACCTTGAGTGCTCGTGAAGGTCTGACAAACATTGTCTCTCAGAAGTCTTATACATGCAGCCTTTTAGTATGGACAAATGGAGCTGCCGATAAATGCTGCTAACAACCTGCACAGTACTAAAACATTTCCTGCAAAACGTAAAATCTTTTATAGGTTATTTGTTTCTTTAGCAGTTCACTAAACCTGTTTATGTGCTTCTACCCAACAGATGGTAATGTGCAGTTTATTTTGTAACATTTTAAATGTTTCTAATTTATTTGAGAGTTGAATGGAAATTAACTTCAAGAAATAGAAAAAACAAACAAATAGCGAGGAAATCAGAGAGTAGAGACTGAAGCTGAAGCCCACACACATGCACACACACGCACGCGCGCACAGGTGATTTGGCATTTTTACATGCTCATGTTCTCCAAAATGAGGATTTATAGGAGGCCAATATCCTCCTCTTTGCCCTGCCTTGTATTTCATCTCGCTTCACTGAGCTGGATTTATAACTCCAGTACAAACCTGCAATAAAACAAATATTACACTCTGTCTAACGAAGGAGGGGGAGAGTTGTAGCCTGTATCTATAAGCTTCAGTGAGGCTGATTTACGGCTCTAATACAGCTGTAATGCAGTAAAATCTAGTGTCTCTCTGTGGAAGGTGTCTCTTTGATGGTTTAACTGATGCCATTGCAGACTTCATCCCTGGAGAGAGACAGAGATAAAACTTCCAAAATAACCCAGGGCTTTGAAGTGATGGTCCGCGACCTTTGGGGGTCCTTGAGTATGTTCTCAGCATGGTTTATTTCCACTGGCGCTTCATTCACAAGAAATCTGAAAAGATCGGCACATGGGGAAGATGTCAGGATGGCCTCTCTAATCGCTGCAGAACGCTGCTTTCTCCTCATCTGTAAAACTGCAGACAGCAACAAGTGTTTTGACAACATTGTGTACTAAAGAAGCTTACTGAATTAAACTGATGGAAATTGTGCTACTTTCCCAAAGAATGTCATTTATAAACAGTGGCCAAGATATTTTGCAGTGCACGGAGATCAAATTCAAGATCTAGTCATGTGTCCTCACATCAATATGCTGGCACAACATTTGTTAAACATGCTAGTGGTGTGGCTCGAGGAATTGCAATGTCAGTCTGTCAGTCAGTCCATCTTTTTATGGAGGACCGAAACTGCCAAAATATAAAATCAATCAATAAATAAATATTTCAATAAATCCATTTACATGCATGAAAATAATAGCAATGAAAAAATTGTAGGTATTCATTGATTTATACATGTTGTATCATTTGATATTTATATTTTAATTTGTGTCTGTATTCATTTACTTTTACATTAATTCCCCTATTTATTTACTTTCCCATTTACTTCATTTATGCACTTTTGAAACTAATATAATGTGTTTATTTCTTGTGTATTTTTAATACAATATTACTACTACTAATAATAATAATAATAATAGTAATAATAATGTTTAATTTCTATATCCTTTTGCATTTCCCCATTATTTATTTCCCCAAACTTGTGTTTTTTTTCTGTTTTATTAATTACACTTAATTTAATGAATAAAATGGCAAATTAAATTTTCTGACAGACATTAGTGCCATCATGAGGCAAACATTTTCAGTAAGTCTATTTATAACAAGTAATTGAGGTTATGTTGTAATAATAATTTAATGTCAGTGTCCTTTTTAAAAAAAAAAAAACTGTTGTTGTCTGTTTACATGCAGCAATAGGAGTCATTTGATCAGGGAGAATCATGCTAGAATGAGAACAAATCAAACATTTTGCAGTAATATATATGTGATGTTCAGGTGACAGGAGTCTCTGGGAACAACGATGGAAAAAGCTGAACCTGTAAGAACCTATAAAACACAGACTGAACGTGTGTTCAGCAGACCTGTGTCGTATCCAGTTATCCTGTTTGAGAGAAGCATGAGTGTAGCATCTGCTCCTGACTTAATAACATGGACGAAAAGATAAGAGCATTTGTACTCCTTTCACAAGTGGCCCTTGTATTTATATCAGTGACTTGACAGAAAACATGTTCGCACTGTCAGCAATGCAGAGGACATCAGAGGAGACACAGTCTATTCAAGACGACGCTATGAAATTGTGTATTCGTCTCAGGAATGGCCTCACTCTTTTGTCTGATGATGGCGTCAACAACGACGTGATTTGAACTTGAATGAAATGACTTCAACACATTGACAAGGCCACCCGCCGTCTGAATTGGGGTTATGAGGCGTGTGCATACAATACAGATCAGAGGGGATTTAAGACAAATGAATCATCGCTGGCTTCATGTTAAACATCTCAAGGACCAGCTGCCAACTACAGAAAAACAAGCAATATAAATGATGTGCTGTTTTC
The DNA here is from genome assembly GCF_017976325.1 of Chelmon rostratus. Classification (NCBI taxonomy): domain Eukaryota; kingdom Metazoa; phylum Chordata; class Actinopteri; order Chaetodontiformes; family Chaetodontidae; genus Chelmon; species Chelmon rostratus. The sequence continues at coordinate 4,843,435 of NC_055666.1, forward strand.
CAAAACGATGTCTTTATTAATGCAACGCTGTCATTGTGTTTTGCAATGTTATTTATCAGTGGCTTGTTGAAAAAGCTGAAGCGCGGTACCGAGTTGGTGGTGTTTCCGATGCTAAAATCAGTGTGGACTTGACATTTTGGATTTAGTTGGGGATGCAAAATGGCACAAGCAAAAGTGGGTGCAAGTGTTGCAATGGGACCTTTAAATTGAATAACAAGCCTGAAAAAGTGAAAAAAATATTTTAGCTAACTAGCTCGTGGGACCTCCGTGATGCTGCTAAGGCAATGGTTAGCATCTAGTAAAAACAAACAAAATGCTGCTGCAGCAGACGGATCACCACAGACCCGGAGCACACCCATCACTGCATCATCAGGCCCCAGAGAAACAGGTGAGCATACCACACACACCTCCACATGCCCTCTGCTCCACTGGCACCTACTCATATCCTGTCATAGCATCAGTATATGACACTCATTTACATGCAGAACAAGTCTCTTCTTCCTCTCCGCTCCCGTTAACCCATCCCTCACTCCCTGCCTTTTTCACTTCCCTCATCCATTTAACCCGTCAATCCACTTAGTTACCGCCCGCACTCACTCCCCTCTCACTGTCTCTCTTTTTCCTTCCAGTTCCTTCATTTTTACCCATCGGGGCTAATAATTCATCTCCATTTGAGGTGACAGGAAGTTCAACCCCCCGACACATAATCTCCCCTCTGCTCATCCCTCTCCGTCCCTCTATCTGCATTCTCTCAGTCCCTCAACGTTTTCACCTCGCCGTCCATCACTGATATTGCTCTGTCTTTGTTTCCATTTGCTCCTCTTTCTCTCTGCCTGTCTCATTGTTTCTCACTCCAGCTCTCTCACTGTACCTCAAACCATGTACTGTTAGGAAGTAGTGCAACAGGCAGCTCTGCAATAAATAAAGAAAAATAAAAAACTGCCTCAACTCTTGCCACGGCACAGCTCAATATCACCTAGTACAAGAACACCATTTCCAGAACATCTGCTCCTATGTAACTTGTAGCATGGTGTAAACTCAGCTGTTTATCTAACAGGGATACGAGATAAGCATACACATTCTTCACACCATAATAACTTTCCTCAGTTGTAAAATGCTGCTTCAAAGTATAACCTGCTGTGGCCTTTAACTCCAGCTCTTGAATGCTGAGCCAGAGGGGAAGCCCGCTAAATTAATCACCTAGCTACCTGCGAATGCAGGAGTTCATGCGTTTTGCTGGTCTGAATGAGTCGAAATGCGTCAGCACACCCTGAATCATGGCCCCTCTTTCAAATAGGGTTGAATGTGAGTTGGAAGCTGCCCAGCTTTGGAGACTTTATTAGCAGTGGGAATGAATGATTTAATGATTGTGACCTTTAAACATCATTCAACTGATTTCACAAAAAGAGCTTACGAATCAACAAACCCATATCTGATCCGAGATTAATCATTTCTCCTTGCTGAGGGGCCACAGTGGCCAAGTATTGTTGCAATAGAGCTTCATCACTGAGCTGTGGAGCGGCACTCCTTTGCATTTACACCTGCCATTAATTAACATTCCCTCAGTTCGGCCCACATTGAGACCACATCACCACTATGCTAATTCGTTAGGCAGGGATGGACGGCTTGTCAGCCATGCCATAGATGAGACTCATATAATTTTACATCACTTTTTGCAAGAGGAGACTTGTTAACTACGGCTTCTAATTGTAGCTTCTCCAGACTTGCCTATGCTAGCAAGAAGAGGTGGAGGTAGTGACCTTTAAACTCTCTAGGCTATTTTTCCTGAAGAATGGTGCTGTACAGATGTCATTTACAACGTGAGTCAGACCAACCTAACATGTAGTCCGACTGATCCGATCACATTACGGTCGCATGCATTTCCACCATTCATTAACATGTGTTCTTCCTCCAGGCACAGATCACATGTTGATGCCAGGTGGAAATGGAGTCAGTCAGTGAACATCTGTGAGAGCAATGTGGTCAAACCCTCTTGTCAGTCTACAGGTTGTTCATTTTCTATTTTGTTCATATTTATCATGATACTGATTCAGCTTTAGACTAAAGAGTACACACCATCTGAACTTGACCTCTCTGATGAGCATATTATTCATTTCCTAATGCGTGGCTTCCAGTTATTCTCATTTCATTTTGAGTACATGAGCACAAAAGCTTTATAGGCTCCATCTTCAAGTGTGCCTGCCTTAAGGCCTTTGTTTGACTTTCTGTTTTCTTTTTGTTTAAATGATTTGTTGGTACAATCTTAGTTAAATTATGTTAAAATGAACTAGATAGCTACTTTTTGATTTAGGAAACTTGTTTGTTTGACATGATTTGCCTTACACAATGCTGTAAATTCTGGTTTAATGACGTCTGGTGTCTGCTGACAGGTAGTGTGTCTTCTGAAAGTAATGAAGCATCATAGAGGCAATGCCATAAGTTCATCTGATATTGGACATGTTAAAAAAAATCACATATTAGTAATGATTTCATTAAAAATTCTGTTTGATAAGTTTTATTTACAGTTGTGTGCAAGCTAACAACCATAGCAGCTGCTATGTACGGTGCAAGACAGCAGAATATGTTAATATTTACAACTGTGTGCAATGCAATGTGTAATTAAGAATGCAGACACTGAATATTGTTTGTATTGTTTATTTACAGTTTTCGCCTGCATGTTCATGAGGAGGAGTGACAGTAATTGCTCAGCAGTGTGACTCTATCTTCATTGGCTGTAGTTAAAGTTTGTGTTTAGTCAGAGTTTCAACACACTGCACAAGAACACTGACCAAAAACCTTTTGTTTAACTATGATGAACGTGTTTCATCAGTTCACTGATCACACGGTGTCCCTCCTCGTTCTGTGTCCTGTCTTTGTGCCCCTTGGTGTTGTTCTTCGCGTGTTGTCATGATACAACATAACACACTCTATTCAGTTTTAGATGCGCAGTAGCCCTCGGCTCTCCTGCAGTGACATGTTGTGAATGTCTTGGTGCTAATTTAGTCAGTTTGTCAACAGCTGGAACATCTAATCATTGCCTGTGCATATATTCAGGAAAGCTGGTTGGCTTTCTGCACATATGGATTCATGTTATTGTTTCACATTGCCAAAGTGCACAGATAAAGAGTCATGAAATGAACTCTGCAAGGCTTCAGGGTACAGGTGTGTTTATTTGTGTGTGAGTGCCCATTAAAGATTCATGGCTTGCAGGCATGTCATTTCCAGCTAACATGAAACATGTGCTCCTGCAAAAATGGAAGAATATTACACATTCCCAATTTTGGTTAGGAATACATTGGTGGCTGTTCATATACAAGCCAATAAATGAATTAAACATATGTGTTTCTAGGTAGTGTCCATTAAATAGTGCATAATGCTGCAGTATATATCCATATTTGTTTGAGGCTATCCTTCAAAATATATTATATTCATTGAACAGAATCATTTAAAGCCACAGTTGCCTCAACAGTCTGAAATGCTTCAGGCTTAAGGCACCTATGTTAGTATAAATGTTGACGTTGAGCAGAATGAATAACACATAATAGTGTGTTTGTTTGTGTGTGTGTGTGTGTGTGTGTGTGCGCACATGCGCCTGCGTGCATGTGCGCATGCATGTGTGCGTGAGAACCTGACATGATGTGAGCATCCAGGCAGGATATTGGATATGATGATGGTATATTGGTTCCTAATCCTGTGGGGAATTAATGCATCTGGTGGTGAGTTCACATCCCTCCTGTCCACAGAGAACTGTGTCATCTGAACCTGGTACAAGATTAGACGAAACTTATTGCAGAAAATACTACAGTGCTGAAAAAAAATCGTGCAACCCCATACAAACTCCTCAGTAGTGACGATTCCTTTAACTGTATGTGCATCAAAGTCATGTTTCTAACCACTGTGGTTTGTATTATGTAATATTTTCCTTTATTTCCTCAGTTAAGCAATTGCAAACTGTTGAAAAAATCTTAAATCTTACACTATATAGACTCCAAACTGTGTTTTAATAATTAGAATATTTTAATAATTAGATTCTAAAAAATAGAATCATAAATAGAACAGCATACATTTTTTAATTAAGTTTTAGTGTGTATGTTTTTACGGGTGAATTAAAGAGCATTTCATCACAGTTTAAGAGACTCTTGTTTCACAGTGGAAACTAATTGGCGTCATGTTCAGAGATGAAGTTCTTTAAATACATCAGCAAGTCTCCCATCAGTGTCAAAGTATTACTCTTTGTTTCAATACCTATTTCATATTATTTTTCTTTTACACAGTATCATTATTTTATAACAAGGTACAATGCCTTGCTTTTAACAAGGAAACTGATTCAACAAAACCCTTAAAATGAGCTGATTTTTATTATATTATCTCACCCTGTTTCACTTGTTTGATGACAAAACATAATTTTCCGAGTCGATTTGTAATGGCACCAAAGTTTGTGTTTTGAATAAACAGCAGTTTCTCATTGCATCCCAGACTTCATTATCCAAACCTCATAACACAACCTGTAAATTGGGTGGATATAATAAGGCAATTTAATATAGTAAATGTGTTGTTTGGCTACAGACAAATGAAGCATTTTAAAGAAAAGTGAGAATCCATTTCAGAAAATTACCTCTGGCTCATTGTGGATAAAAATGGGGATGAAGTGACCCATCCCCTTTTTATGTACATGTTTGAAGATGACACCTCAAGTAATTTTTAGTCTTTATGCATGGCCATTTATTTTCAGATCATTTAAACAGATTAAAGCGTGGTGCGTTTCAGGTTTTCAGTCATTATTTACCTTCATGTTGTTGCTCAGCTCAGATAAGAGAGATTGCATTTCACTTGAAACGGGACAAAACTGTGTAGGTAGTGCATAACCAAAATCCTTTTCATGATGGGGACAACATTGTCCCAGCATGCACTTTGCATCATCGCTGCAGTGATAACATGGTTGCAGGGTCACAAGGTCACATGATATTAAATTAGCATTAATCAGATAAACTGCAACAAATTTAAAAGTCTATGAACAGAAGAGAAAATGCAGGGTTATTAGTACAATTATAGGGAACTGCAAATGACTACATTTAATATCTATTTTATTAGATTTTGCTAAGATCTAAACTCAATAGTCAAAACACACACACACACATATATATATACACTGCTCGAAAAAAAAAGGGAACATTTAAACAACACAATGTAACTCCAAGTCAATCACACTTCTGTGAAATGAAACTGCCCACTTAGGAAGCACATGCTGTTGCAAGTGGAATAGACAACAGGTAGAAATTACAGGCAATTAGCAAGACACCCCCAATAAAGGAGTGGTTCTGCAGGTGGTGGTCACAGACCACTTCTCGGTTCCTATGCTTTCTGGCTGATGTTTTGGTCACTTTTGAATGCTGGCGGTGCTTTCACTCTAGTGGTAGCATTGACTTTTGCAAGAGAACACCAAGATTGGCAAATTGGCCACTGGCGCCCTGTGCTCTTCACAGATGAAAGCAGGTTCACACTGAGCACATGTGACAGACGTGAAGAGTCTGGAGACTTCGTGGAGCATGTTCTGCTGCCTTCAACATCCTCTAGCATGGCAGTGGGTCAGTAATGGTGTGGGATGGCGATGGAGATGAGATCCTCAGACCCCCTGAGAGACCATATGCTGGTGCGGTGGGCCCTGGGCTCCTCCTAATGCAAGACAATGCTGGACCTCATGTGGCTGGAGTCTGTCAGCAGTTCCTGCAGGACGAAGGCATTGATGCTATGAACTGGCCCGCCCGTTCCCCAGACCTGAATCCGATTGAGCACATCTGTGACATCATGTCTCGCTCCATCCACCATTGCCATGTTGCATCACAGACTGTCCAGGAGTTGGCGGATGCTTTAGTCCAGGTCTGGGAGGAGATCCCTCAGGAGACCATCCGCCACCTCATCAGGAGCATGTCCAGACATTGTAGGGAGGTCATACAGGCACGTGGAGGCCACACACACTACTGAGCCTCATTATAACTTGTTTGAAGGACATAACATCAAACTTGGATCAGCATGTAGTGTGCTTTTCCACTCTAATTTTGAGTGTAACTCCAAATCCAGACCTCCATGGATTAATACATTTAATTTCCATTGATAATTTTTGTGTCACTTTGTTGTCAGCACACAACTATGTAAAGAACAAAGTATTTAATAAGAATATTTCATTCATTTAGATCTAGGATGTGTTATATTAGTCTCCCCTTTATTTTTTTGAGCAGTGTATATATATATATAGCTGAAACAAGATAAATAGACTGTCAGCTTGTCTAGGTTTTCATTAGCCATAATATATATAAATAACACTTTTTGGACACATTGCCCACTCTTACTTTATATTTTGATTGATTGTCACTTCTTTTGACTGAAGACGTTTTATTTTCTACTGTATGCCAAACTGATTGACAAGCTTTTCTAAAAAGGACTGACAATGTATGACAGTTTAATAGTTGCTATTACAACCTATTAAAAATGTATTCCTGTCCATCTTGAGAACGTTCCATCAGTAATTTTGACATGTATTTTGAGCTACATGAGATCTAATTCACTGAGGCTCTGTGTGTACCATTTGTCAGTTTTGGTTTGAGCTATGCTTACAGCTTGGGTCATGACAAAGTGTTGCCTTGTCCCTGCATCAGTTTACCATCTATTGTAACCTGGTATCTTAAAAACATTTGGATAGGTTAACATTCATGGTCCCCCCAGGATGAATCCCAGCTGGAGAGGGGTTTTGAGGCAATGACTACAAACCAGAGGATCTGAAGTAGCTTGTCAGGGTATTGTAGTGGTTTGACAACCAGATCCAAGCTGGGCCACTTTGATAGTAAAATAATGTCACAAAACAGGCAGAAGACTGAGCAGAGGAAAATATTTATTTTAGATTGGGCCCTTCAAACAATTTCTGAATCACTGCTTTTGAATACAACAAATGTTCTATTGCTATCTGAGGAAACATTTAAGCCATTGAGCATGTTCTTCGTCTTAGTGCTGGATTTAAACCAGAAGGCAAGACCAATGAAGAACTCTCGGACATCAAAGCCTGACATCTGGATGCTGAGCAAGTTTTAATAATTCTACATAATGTAAAATCTCGCCAGCACATTAAGATATTGCAAATGCAGAACACTGTGACTGTAAAGCCATTACCTTGGAGTACACCGAGCCACCAGCACATGTATTATTGTGCACAATGTGGCAGCAGCAGCCAAGAATGCAGATAAATGGATATTGGTCCAGCACCCTGCTCTTAATGGAATTCCTGATTCCCAGATTGACACTTGCATTGTCAACTGCGAGGGCCCCACAGTTGACCCATGGGATATTGTCCCCCTCTAGCACCTCATTCATTCTGCTGAACACGGCCTCTGCAGAGCTGCAGCTGGTCTCTGATGTCAGGCTCATGTCAAGAAATCATTGTATCACACCTTGTGTACAGTGGACCCGTCTTCTCGCTCCCTGTGGCGACACAAATGTATTCAACGCTTGCAGAATTATATATGAGTTCTTGCATTTATTGCTGATGAGCTGTAAGAATATGTAAAAGATTAATGAAATATACATCGACTCAACTCAGTATTCATGGTCAGATGAACAAACACATTTACCAGTATCAGTGGAGCCATCAGTGGCCAAACGGAAGGCCTTAACACAAAGATTTTTCACTCCCTCATCCATCAAACATGGGGTTATAGTTGTTTACAACTGGCTGCTGATTTTGTTCTGGCAGAGAAATATTTCTGGGCTTCCTTGGAATCAAGGAAACACTCCTTGAACAGAAAGCTCAGGTGGTCCTGCTGCACTGTTGTCATAGCCACCTTCATTTCATCTCTTCTGGTCTGTGGTGGTGTAATGATGAAAGCACATATAAAATACAGTCATAAACCCGATCATGTATGTTTATAGGTGAGTGTGCAGTTAGGTAATTGATGCTATTTTAACATACAATTTAATCAATGTATTAATATAATAACAGGTTTGGCAGTTTTGTGATTGTAGCCTCAACTCGCTCCAGCTAACACCACTGCACAGGTCATTAGTATACAACCAGCTTGTATACTAATTACCTGTGTCTCCAGTTGAGCCATCTCAGTGCTTTGCATTGTGAAATGATCTATTTTAGACGAGCAGTCAACAATTCCATATTTATGTGGTGAATTACATCAGCTGTAGCCTGGTGTCTGCATTTTAGCTCATTCCTGCAGGTTGTGCACCAAAAATGAAAAGGTGTAGTCCCAACCATGATGAAAGGCTATTCCCAAGTAAATTTGGAGCTATATAAGGCTTCCCCTGCATTTGTCCTTTTTTGGATAGAATACACTCGTGCTCACATACAGTCCATGGGGAAAAAATATAAAGTAGATATATAATAAGCTAGTTGAACAAAAGTGTAAACACTGATTTAACATATAAAACAAACATTGTAAGGGTAGTGGAATAAAAAGTAGAGGTGTTGTCAACAGTAGTTATTTGTTTGTGAATGGTACAACAACACATTTGTGATGTGATGTCTGATGGTCTCATTTCTGAAGATGGCGCTTGGGCAGCGCAAGGCTTAAGGAGAAAGCTTGTGTCACAGGCTAGAAGCGTAAGATTTGGCAAACTTGGTCAGTGATTCCCTGACTTCATCTTGCACCAACAACAAGCTAATAACATATGGACACCCTACAGTGCTAGTTTTAACCCTGTAAGGCCCACTGTTGAATAATTCAACATCAGTTTTAGCTGTACTGACAGAAAACCTGGCAATACGTATAATCAATGGGTCCTGTTTAATCCTGCAATGCTATTGGATGGCAAATGTTTATAGGTCCAGCCGTCAGGCAATGAACCCACACAACCTGCAAACTGTGGGGTTATTTGGGCCTTGCAGGGTTGGGATGTTAAGATTAGCTTATCAGAATGGTCATACAGAGCGATATATATATATATATATATATCACTTTAATATAATGAAAAATAATGAGATGAGCAACAGGCAGCATGCTTCAGTGTCCCACCTGAAGTCACTAAGGACCACGTCATCTTACTTGTTAAGCTAGTGGACATTCTTCTTTTTAATGTTGCTGTAGGTGGCGCTCTGCTGTGTTTCCTCAGTAATGATAGCCGTTACTAACCAGGAGAATCATTTGCAAAATTACAATACAACACTCTTCAAGGTTACAGTCAAAACAAATTGGAAAATATGTATATCAGACAGTAATTGAACAGTGCAACATGCATCAACTTATTAAACCCCATTCATTTTGTAATTTAATGTATAATGCTCCACCCTGTTAATGACTATAATTAGCCAGAAATGTTAAATGAAACACCCTTTAGAAATGTTAGTGTTAATGTATGCAAATGTGCTTGTTTATACAGAAGACTGTAAATATGCCAGCCACAGCGCATCACTGAACACCACTGCTGCAAACCCTTTAGTCGTGACTGTTTAACCTTTCAAATGTATGAGGATTAAACAAGTGGCACGCTGGATTCATGTGAAAAAAAATAGTGGCGATCATTTAGCATTTAGTTAGGACCAAAGAAGTGAATTTAACATCTCATCCCACAACTAACCCCATAATACCACTTTTCAACCATTCTATCAAAAGTTGTATCAGTCAGAGTTCATTCTGAAAAAGTCTACTGAATTTTTTGGAATCGTCGCGTTTACCTTTGTGGCCCCCAGAGGGTGTGCGTTCATTAGAGGCTCCTATTGCTCCAGTAAAGCTAAGAAAGCCATCATATCAATGAATAAAGGCAAGATCACCGGGCCTGGATGGATTACCTCCAGAATCCTTCACTTCCTTTTGGCCCCAGCATGGCCCTCTGCTGTTCAATGTGCTTCAGTAGAGGTTCCTTTTCCACTAGCTCACATATTGCTGTCATTTTTCCTGTGCTGCAGATGGACAAGCCTTCAACTGACTGCTCCTCTTTCTTAAGTCTCCTGATCTGTGAAGACAAATTCTATGCTGAGGTCTTGGCAGCCCATACTGTTCTGTCACTATGTGCCCAGAAGGCATTGGAGCAGCTGTAATGGCGCTATCTATGGTCTGTGGTCCAACACACTGGCTTCAGTGGAGATTTTATTCCTGTGATTGAGTTATTGCAAGCAAACCCTTCTGCAATAGTGTTAACAGGCAACATTTGCACATCTCAGCTTTCAGTTTTCAGATCCTCTCATCAGGGCTGGCCCTTATCTCCACACTATTTTCTCTTTCTTTGGAACCTGTTACTCAGGTAATATGATAGTTGGAGGTCCTCAGGCCAATCACCATACACAACACACTGCACCTTCCATACAGACTTATTTTGATTTTTTTTTTTTCAAAAAATCCCTCCAGATCCCTCTGACATCCTGATAAAATCCTTGGGTTTTTGGAAGTAGCTCTGGATATTAAATCAACTGTGCAAAATCAGCATTAATGCCACTGGCTGAATTAAGTGGGCAGACATTATCTTTATTATAGTAGAATAATTATAGTACGTCCACGGCTCTGGATTGGCCCACTACATGATCAAATATATCCCTGTCATCCAGAAATTCAAACCATCAATAACACCATAAATCTATTCACAGGTGATCTCATGTTGAAGACGACTACAAATGAAATGCAGAGCTACTCCACATGACTTCTGTTCAGACAATACAAAGGACACTTCTTGTATGTATGTATTTATGCTTTGGCAGTGAACGGAAGTGATCCATTAAATCAACATGAAAAGAACAGGGAGAATGATTTTGCTTTATTGAAGCAGTGAGGAGTGAATGTCAGAGGTACATACCATTCACATGAAGGGGGATGACCACTGAGACACCCAAAGCCAGCTGTTGACCTGTGGATGGACACAGCTAATCTGAAGGTCAGCCAGGAACTGGGAGGTTCATCTTGATCATCCACCACGCAGGAAGCTCAAGAGGAGGACAGTGAGAGTACCACGCAACATTTTCTGGGACTTTGGAGTGCCTGACTAAAAAAGGTATGTGCACCCCTGCGTGCATGTCATTGTATTGTTAGTGATGTACAGCAGCTTTTCCTTTTGTGGTCAATAGCAAACACCCCTCAGGTGTTCAAACGTGGGACTTTAAACAACACATCATCTGTCAATGTAAGAGACACCAGGACATATCCACAGGTGACTGAGCAGCTAATCCATGCCAATTCCTGCCAGCCACTTCCTATAAATGGACACGCACACACTGATACACAGACACACGTGCATGCATCAAGTACCAGCGATCCTCGAGGCATTCACTTGTCATATAAATACATCCATGCAAGTGAAACACATAAGCAGTCACTGTATTATGCTACGTCCAATTAAACACCACAACTGCAACAGTAAAAGAAGAAAAGCCTCCACACGTGGTTAATGCACAGTATTATAGTGGGTCTTAACTTACTGACATTGTATACCTAAGTCTTAAACACACGTACTCAAGGCAACACACACACAGGCTCAAGTACACTGCAAACTGATACTACTCACATGGTCTCGCTCTCTCATATTCCGTCAACCACCCTCCTTCAGTGTGTGTGTGTGTGTGTGTGTGCGTGTGTGTGTGTGTGTGTGTGACTTGGTCTATGATCTTTGTAGCATGTGTTTTGATGCCACTGGCCCCGGCCTGGCATGCAGAGATCATACAGCATGGGACACATACAGTAAACACACTCCCCCACACACACACCCCTGCACAGTTGTGTTGGAGCTAGAGCTCAGTCGCTTTTGCTTCAGAGGAAGAATTCTACAAAGCCATTGTGGGGTGTAAAATTATACTGTTGTCACACTCGAATTGGTACAATGGCAGTTTGGAAAACTGGTGTCAATCTTATTTAGAACATTGTGGAATATTGAAGTTATTATTACCTGCGCAACACTTTAGTTTAACTGATGTGCATTTTATCAAGGAAGGTACCAATAAGTCAAGGATGGGGATCATTTTTCCTATGAAGGGCCATGTTGATTTTTATAACATCCTTGGAGGGCCAGACTAAATTACTGAACACATATGTCACACACTGCAATGGCTGGAACTGCTTCTCATTGGAGACGCGTCTGATGTCAGCTGGTGAGTGATGATGATGCTGCTTGCAACTGTTTTTCCAGGTTTGGGTCTTTGCAAGAGTCAGTTTCGAAAGAGCTGCTCTCAGTAGCAGGTTGTTCCTTTGCAGCTCAGTGATTTCATGTGGTAGTTTGTAGGGAGCATCAGCTGGTTCCACATCAGCAAATATGTTCAATTCATTTTGTTTACTTTTCATGTCCTAAAGCCTCTCACCAGATGCCTGAAGGAGTTCACACACCCAGCAGCGCATTCAGCAACAGAGCTCTGTTTTACAAAGTCTCCTTGTGAATGAGCTTTCAGCTTCTTAGCTATTAGCTCGCTCAGCACAAAACTTGCCTGCATAACGCAGCGTTAACTTTAAGCTCGACTTCATCCAAGGTCATCTGTCCATGCAACTTATCTAATTTATGCCTGCACTGATGTGACATCAACCACTAAGTGTGTTGCATTCAAGAACCATGCGGAAGGATGTGCTAGTCTACTATTTTATGCAATTTTTTTTTTTTTGCAGTCTAAAGACTTTTTGTATGTCAGAGGGATTTTTTTGTTTATGAATTCCCTTGATGGCTGGATCAAACAATCTCGTGGGCCATCCAGCCCTGGAGGCCAGGCCAAATCTGGTGAGCCTTTGGGCGACTCCAGTGTTTTCATAATGCTCTTATGTGACTGTGTCTCTCTGGACTGACTGTCTGACTGACAGCCAGTGGTGGAGAGCAGCAGCACATTCAATCGACCAATCATCAGCCAGACAGAAACATGAATGAGCTGTGAATGTGTATATGTAATGACCAATCACTGATCAGAAGTCCGTTTATTCCAGTGTCTGGATCGTGTCTGTTCAAGACTCTACAATTTAGTGTCAATGCAGCTTTCAGGGCCGCGGCCGTGCCCCAGCGTTTGCCCCTGTGTCCCCCGAGCTGCCTGTCTGTCTCTGTGTCTGTGGACGTGGGGTTTGTGCGGCTCACTCTCCTGGCTTCCTGCTCCAACAACACACCTGCCAACCACCTCATCACCTCTCTAAACCCTGGTTCTTTTTCCACTCTTCCCCAGCTTCTTGTCTCAGCTAGAGTCCACATTTGCCTCTCTAGATTGGTATACTCAAATTATTCCTTGTGTTGATTTCTAGCCTGTCATTAAGTGTTGTTCCCTTGTGCCCCTGGATCTCCACATACCTGCTGACCTCTCCACTCCACCTCGTCCCCACTATCCTTCAAGAAACCTTTCTGACGACACTTCATTCCTCCTTCTGTGTCCTGCACTTGTGTCAGCCCACAACAACAGCCTTCTTCAAAAGTTCATGAAATTAGAGGTTGATTTAGATGCATATTGATGCCATGATTGCAAGTGGAAAAACAATAATAGCTAATGAAAAATTAGTTTTATAGTATATCATTGCTAATTGTAGCAATGATATACTGTGTGGATCACATCTGGAAATCTGTTTCCCTTCAAGACAAGCCTGCTTCCTTCTGGACGGATCCAGTTAATGAGAGGCAGTTCACGTCTAAATCAGAATTCCAAAACTTCACCAGAAGTAGAACTTTCAAGTTTCAAGGTCTCATTTGATGGGGAGGTACACTATTAAATGTTTTAGACTTGTTTTGCCTGTCAGTATAAACCAATCCTCGAGGTAAATTTGTTGAGGTTATAATTGAAGAAGAAGGTGGCAAAAAAAACAAAGAAAAAACGGACTGCATCTACACGGCACTCTTCTAGTCTACCGGCCACTCAAAGTAAGTGTATGAAATACCACACACACACACACCCACACACACACACACACACACACACACACACACGGACATGTATAATTCTGTAATTTGAACTTTTCTCATAGTTTGTTGTGTGAGCAGCAGATATACAGAAAGGGTGGAAAGAAAGGAAAACAGATGTGATCAAAGGACAGGAAGAAGGAGGGAAAACAAGGTTATTTTCACCAACCAATCAAGTTGAAAAAAAAAAATCATTGCCAAGTCTAAATCCCAGAAGACTGAGATGTTTGGTTTAGTTCAGCTTTTGGAAAGTTAAAAGAGCTGCTCAGTGGTGAAGTTTAATACAGCAACTAACCCAAGACATCAACATTTCAGGTTCTTTCTTAAAGTTAATGGTTTGTTTAAACCAAGACTTTGTATTTACAGCAGAAAGTTGCCTTAATATCCAACTGCAAATATTGTTCAGAAATAGAGTAAGTCAAGCAATTCATTAATTAGTTGATGGCTAAAAGTTGCAAATGATTTCTATCAGTTAATTTGTATTCCCTTTTTCCAGCATAAACAAAACAGACAAAAAACAAAACATCTGAAGAGGTCTTGGACTTTAGGAAATTGTGATGTACATGCTTCACTATTTTCCAACCAAGTAACTGAGTAATCTCAGACATGATTTTCCAATGAGTTGCAGCCCTGTTCAGAAACAGACTATAAGGTGGCCGGCCCCAAAGGCCCTATATACAAAAAATGCAATTAAAGCCAAGGCCTGGTGTCACAATTAACACAAATTAACTACAGACAGGGTGTCAACTAATTTTGCCAATGAGTCCCCAAACCAGATATTCTGTCTATGGTCAGAAATTGTGTTTTTAAATATTTAAAGACAATCGATCTTTCTACTCGACAGTATAAGTATATTTTCTTTGCAGTAAAGCATTTGCGGTTTAACATTACAGATTTGTCAAGGAGTTTGAACCCGTGACCTCATTCTTGAACCTCAGCACACAATCCTATACTTATTCTTGGAAGCACCTCTCATAGTTGTCCCCTTTAAATACCAGAGGTCAACAGAGACACACACTCCTTTTCTTATTAAGAAGACGTGCAGATAAATCAACAACCAAACCAGCACTGTAGTTTGCAGTGAAAAGCATCAAATGGAGACAAATTGCATGAAGGCATGGCGATTTAAAAATGCATGAGAATTAAAAATGTAACACACTAATAAGCAGAGACGATGAGTGTCCTTGCATAGGGTAACACAAGGACATGTTAATAAGAAACCGTCATCATAATCTGCTCACAGTTTACAGATTTAAAACTCAAATACTATAACTCAGAAGATGTTCTCAAATTGCTGAAAGTAATGTGTAACTATAATTCCCCTACTTTTGGCAGCAACTAGTCTTTTTTTCTTTTTCAAATTAAGCAACATATTACAATGACTAACATTTAAATGGACCTGTTAGTCGTTACTTCCATCTCGAGAACATGTGGAGTCTATTATACAGAAACATACTGACATTAAACACAGGGGAGCTGACCTCTGAAAGGAAATAAACTATCTGCGTTCTGTTTGCAAGTATAGTTCTTCACCCTCTCCACATCGGACTTCAGACACAACACAACCAGCCACCTCCAGAAGTTCTCCGAAGATACAGCCATGGTTGGATGTGTGGACTAAACCACCTGCATATCAATTCCGGCAAGACCAAGGAGATGGTGATAGACTTCCTCAGGAAAGCAGAACAAACTTCACCGGTGTGCATCCAGGGATTTGACATTGAGATTGTGGAGGAGTACAAATCCACCTCAACAATAAACTGGACTGGTCCACGAACACTGATGCCCTGTATAGAGAGGGCCAAAGTCCAAAGTCCTTTGGAGTATGTAGGACAATACAGAGGACTTTCTACCACTCTGTGGTTGCATCTGCAGTCTTTTATGCAGTGGTCTGCTGGGGCTGTGGAAGCTCTGAGAGGGACAGAAAGAGACTCAATAAACTGGTCAGGAGAGCTGGCTCTGTCCTGGACTGCCCTCTGGACACCATTGGGGATGTAGGTGAGAGGAGGATGTTGACATCCATCATGTACAACCCATGCATCCACCCTGTAAGGAGGAACGCTACCGCAGGTCCTTCACCAACAGCTGTCAGAGTGTTCAACTCAAGCGTTGCTTAGCACAGCACTGTTTTCCATACTCAGACTGTTCGTTGCACTGATGTATAATCTATCATACACCTAGTATGTTTTTTTTATTATATATATATAAGCCCAACGTATAATTGTACATACATATATATAGTCCACTTTTATTTTGTATCTTGTATTTCTCTATTTCTATTGCTATTTTTATTTTTTTTAAACTGCCATTACCTGCTGCTGTAACAACCGAATTTCCCCAGCTGGGGATTAACAAAGTGTATATTATCTTATCTTATTTTACTGATTGCTTCCACCAAAATAAGATAAGTTACTTTTTTAAGGATTACAAAGTAATTACTATATTCCAGTAACTACAACACTGGTTACATGTGTAAAATCATTCCCATGTTAAAAGGTGGAATAAACATCACTGCGAGGATGGACTGGAATTCTTCCTCTTGTGACATTAGATGCGCGTGTTTCCTGCATTCATTAGTATTCTACGGGATAGATGTGGCCCACGGGTCGCCAGTTCACGGTGACTCGCCTTCTGGACCTGGGCCCGGACTTTGAGAAGCCCTGCTCTAGATAGCACTATAGTCAAAGGACTCTGGTGTCTGTAGAATATAAGGATCCCATAGCCTGCAGGTGCTGTAGTAAAATGTACCTTATGTTCCCTTTCCCTTTGACATTGTATCCCTTTATACTGTCAATGTATGCTGGGCCAAAGACTGGTTTGATACCAAAATGCTGCCACATTATCGTTAACATAGAGATATATGGTAGTAGACATTTTAGTCTGGCCCCCATAAACAGCAGCAGGGTATGGCTGCAACAGTTGTATTAGCTGTTGTATAATTTACATATTTAATAACCATTGGTAAGTAATTGCATTTTGTACCGTTCCCAGCAGACGAATAAAAAGACACACATACAGTCACACACACACACACACACCTCTACTCTGCCTCTCTCTCTCTCTCTCTCTCTCTCTCTCTCTCTCACACACACACACACACACACACAGACTAATCAGTAATCCCCTCCTCTCCCAGAGCGGTCACTCTGCTTACTGCTGTCTATCTCCTGGACACAGAGATTACAGCAGGTCCAATTGTCCTCTCTGCTTAATGTCCTTGTACTTGGCTACTTACTGGCTGTACACCTTGAATGAACCTTATGTAGACAGAATGAGATTCAGCTGTGGAGAGATGTAACAGCCACAACTCATAATTTACAGACTGTGTTCTGTTAAAAGTCAGCTCGGGAGCCGACTAAAAAATGCAATTAAAAAACAGGTGAATTTTATGGTGATTACTATGCATATATTGGTATTTTAAAATGTTGGTGAAAGGTTATATCATAAGAATAAGACAACAACTCAGCGATAAATCTGGGGGTCTTATCACCTGAATGCTCCATTTAACAGTGGACAGGTGTATTTATGATCACTTATTATTAGAGCTCTCTTGAGGGTGATGGGGGGCGTGGCTGTGATGGGACTTTACTGATGTCACTGAACGCCAGGTGTAAACTGTCCCGCCCTTACTTCTTAACTCCACCGCAGCTAAGTCGTGTTCGGGCCGCTGGAGGTGATCCCGGCCCTTCTCAATGATGTAATCAAGACCCGCCTCCACACACACAGTATATAAGCTCCAGGTGATCAGTTGCTACTCGTTTGTGATCAGTTTTCGTGACGTTCTTTTCGTGTCTGTGCTCAAATCTGGTAGGCCAGAAATCATGTCATAGTGTGACATGAAATGAAAAACCTCTTTTGTTCTAGTATAAGGTCTACTGTATATACAGTGTATGTACGAAGGCCAGGGGGAGCTGAGTGTCATGGGGCAAAATGTGTGGATTATGTGTGCACACTCCAGAAATGGCAGCACACACCGTGCTGGCCTGGTGTGCCAGTCGTGGCTCGGCGTCCAATGACATTTCAGCTCTGTTAAACCCAACCTTACCTACAAATACAACAATGTGGGTTCGTTCTTGTGCTTCTGGGTCCATTATTCTCTGCACGGTAATGCAGAAAAACATAGAATTAGTTTTACATGGCTCATTCTAGAATTAGTTCAATAAAGAAGACATGTTTTCTGTTCTTCCTGTATTGGCGTCTACAGCTGACGCATGAATGTGATTCTTAGTTCATTGCTGTCACCTTGCAGGCAGTTTGTCGCGTCCCGCCGTGTCTGATGTGTCTGTTCACAGTGTCAAGTTTTGTCGTGCACTTCCTGTTTTATTGGGAAACCCTAACTCTCCTCTCGTTTCAGACCCTGACTTCCTGATGTGTTTCCCGCCTGTCTGATTGTCTGCCCCGCCCTGATTGTCTCCACCTGTTCATTGTTACCTCATGTATATATATTCCGCGTCTCCCTTTGTCTTGTGCCAGATTGTCTTGTGCTCCCAGTATCTTGTCTCGCTATCAGTCCTGTTTATCTTGCCATAGTTCTCTATTGTTGTTTGATTACCTTAGCATCCTTAGTTCTCTTTTTGAGATCCTTCGCGTTTTTTGTTCCTCCTTTTTGACACTACCTCTGAGCCTTTAGTTTGCCTGTATTGCCTCTTTGCTTTGGTAAATAAATCAGCCTTCGTGCTCGCCTTTTGTTGGAACTGTGTTTGGTTTCCTGCTTTTGAGTCCTGACTCCTTCGAGCCCCTGAGCCTTTTCACAGTTTGCCAATCTAGCGGACATCTCAAACATTCCATGTCATAGATATTTACAGACTTTACATGTCTGCTGAGCGATGGCTCAAAGGATGAAGGGATATTAGGAAGTTGTGAAGAGTATGACAGTTGCAGTGGATCAGCTCATCACTTTTGATGAGAGAGCCACGTGCAAGTGGTTATTGTGTAATCCATCGGCAGTTGTGCCACAGCAAGTGTCATTTGCATGAATGAATGAGAAATCCAAATCTGTCCTGAACGACAAACTAATTGCTCACAGATTTGAAGGTACTGTTCTGAAAAGAAGATCATTCTGATTGAAGAAATGAGCCAAAAAGGATGAGAAAAACTGCAACAACGCCGTGTGCACACACTCCCACCGTCCTCAGCAGAGGTCTAATCAGACACACGAGTGAAAGCACCTGCGTGGGAACGGTGTGTACGGGGGCAAACTGCGTGAGCCTCCTCCAGCTTCCCACATAAGCAGGATTTTGAAGCATTTGAAGAGCATGTCAAAAAAAAAAAAAGTAAAGTAAGAAATGGCCAGCCGCTTAGGGATCAACTTAAAGTCAACTTGCAGATCACAGTGGGTCAAGAAAAATGCAAAAGCAAAAATCTCCCTAATTTGTAACTGAAGGGCTTTTTCAAATGAAGGCGTTCTTCAAAAGTATAACCCCTTAGATACTTCAATAACAACTAAAATTTATAGTGATTTGTCAAATCTTTCAAATTACTTAGTCATTTAAGGGGAAGGTCATGCATCCCTTAACATCTACCTCATTTGTATTTTATGGACTTTTCAAATTAGGTTGTTTTAATGGGACTGGGTTTCACCTTTTCAACTCAATGGGCAAATTAACAGACCTCTGGCTCCCACACAAAAATCTTCATTTAGATTAAGCTGTTTGGCAAATTAAGGCTTTATTAATTATATTAAGGGAATCTTGCTCATAATGAACTGAGGTCTACCTGGTGTTATAGTGAACACTATAGTCAGATGGGGATCACTTCTTTTAATAAGTCTCCCATTTAATCTTCTCTTTTTTGACAGTCTCACCCACCTGCCCCTTTGAACAGAAACGTTTGTGCCTCGGTCGGGGCATTATTACGTCAACTGAACATAGCAAAATCATACGAACTGGAAGTTGAAGCACTGTCCAGCAATTAAATCATTTAAACTACAAGCGTCAATTAAAAAAAATGTTTTTGTACAACAAACTTGGTGGCAGTTGCAGCTGTAGATCTATGTGAATCACTCCCTTTAAAATGTTTGGAAAAGCTCATCACGCACAGATATCTGTCACACACTATGACGGACAAACAAGACTCTTCAGAAAGTTGGTTGCAGATTTATTTTCAACGATGAGGTTCTATGTTTTCATGCTTTGTGAGTGGGGAAACTCCCACACATGAATTCCTCTGTGGGGGGAGCCGGTTAGTCTCCCCTCCACCAGGACACTGTGGCTTGTGGCTGCGGTGATGAATGCATTGCTTTCAAAGGTAACTACAGAAGTAGAATTGAATGCAGGTGACTGACCCCAGGACTGAGCACACACACACACACACACACACACACTGATATTTGATATTTCTCATCGAGCTGCTTCCATGCTGTGTCCGTACAGTGTGCCTTCACTCTCTCTCTGCTCACATTATTCCCAAAAATCTGTTGGCTACAGCTACATAAGCCTGTGCTGATCCCTGCTTATGATATCTTTGCCTACAAATGTCATGTAATACTTTCCCGTCCTACCTTTTTTTTTTTTTCTCAAATTTTAACATTTTGTCGAGTCTTTGCCGATTCACCTGATGAGTGGAGAGCACTCACAAAACATCCCTCTACTTTTTCTGTCTTCATTCCTGTCACAGCAAACAAACATGATGTGTGTGTGTGTGTGTGTGTGTGTGTGTGTATAAAAACAGACAAAATGAACTACATTTCAGACAAAATACATATTTTTTGAGAGTGCAGTGCCGTGAATTCATGTTTCAGCATTTTGTAGTTGTGTTCCTCATCTGGAGCATATATTATGCTGCCAAGAAAGTTCAGGACTGTTATTACTTTCCTTTAATAAAATTCATTGAAAACAACTTTCTGCAAATCCCTGCTATACTTTCTTAGGCTATACAAGTGCTATGTCTCAATAGAAAATAAATGTTTGCAGTGCCCGTAGTTATGATAACAATACTGATAAACTCCTACTTAAGTAAAGGAAAACAATTATCATCATTGTGTTGTAATGCAAACATGTGACGTCCACAGATTAAAACCAACTTCCTGCACTTTGAAAAGGGAAAACCCAGATATTCACCAAGTTGTGACCCATGACAGGTTGTGTCTTCAGCAAAATAGATTTGAGCTTTAAAATACATACATATATATATATATATATATATATATATATATATATATATGAACATTGTGTGTGTGTGTGTGTGTGTGTGTGTGTGTGTGTGTCTGTCCAGTCACACACAGTATGTGCACTGATTCCTGTCACGAGTCACAGAAGTGCATTGGTCAATGTTAGTCTGGAACACCAACACTATCTGTAACATAATGAGGGCCAATTAATATTTTACTGCTAGCCAATGTATAGAGTAGGCTAATGGCGATATATAATACATGAAGACATATATAATTTACTTGTTTAGAAACCCTTCGTTTTCACATACACATGCATATAAACACAACAAGGGCGAGTGTGGGGAAGGTCACGCAGTCGGACCCGCATCACGACGTACATGTGAACACACACTACGAATGCAGAGTGCATGATGCAGACATCATAACAGTGAACACATGCATATACACACAAATACACATACACACATCTAAAAGCATGTCTGATTTATCAGTGACAGGCAGCATCATTCATTGTTTGACAAACTGATTTGTTCAGTCCCCTATCGATGCAATATTCAGAAGACACACAAACCCTCATACCCACATACACAGTCTGCTTCAGACTCAGGTCAAGGTGCTTTTGCACTGCAAATTCAGTGGATGAAGGAAACAGAGAGATGAGGTGAGGGTCAGTTAACATTTATTAATCATTTGTATCGACTGACAGCTAGAAAGCATGGAGAGGAATAGAGGAAGAGCACAAAGGATTGGAACAACTGGACAAATGAAGTGTCAGCACATGTCAGCTCGAGATGGAAGCATAAATGTCAGTTTCTATATATATATATATATGTATATATGTATATATATATATATATAAAATAAATGTTTAATCAGATTTGTGATTAAAAACATAATGCACTATCACTGTTACTGCAATTCATCACATCCAGATCAGTCTTTCTGAGCTTTACGTCAGCTGCATCATTGCTGCACCACGTATAAAAGTGGTAAATAAAATACATTTTGAAGTTATCTGCTACATTTTTTCTCATTTCCACCACATTGGGAGAAATCTCTGAGACCACCGCCACCCCACTATCAAAAACAAGAACAATCTCCAGCAGGACCGTGAACATGGGAAATACACCTGCTAAGCATCATGTTAGCACTGTGCCCAAAGCACCATTGTGCCTAACCCGGCGTCTAGACCGCATCTGTCTGCACAGAGCTGGTGCAGACAGCGTCATAGATTGAAATAGGGGCCTGTCAGTTGGGGCGAGACATGTGAGAAAAAAAGCGTCTGATTCGCTGTCCAGCCTCTCAGAGACCCGCTAACATGGAACAAGAATAGGTTTAAAGCATGTGATATCAAGCTATCAGAGTGGATTTGTGGAACCAGAAATGTGCCTCTTCCTGTATGGAAATTGAAAGATTAATCGTCATTTTCACTACAGACACCTGACTCTTCTTTACACACATTGTTCACTGTGTCAGTGAAACTGCACATCACTTGTCGCATCCTGACGTGAGTCGGAAACCAGAACAGAATAAATTCCAGATTCTGTGCAGTCATGCAGTGCATCAATATGATGACGTGTGAGCCAAAATCAGCTCGTTTTAATGCGATTTCAACTCTCCGCTGTGGACTCAGACTATAGTTGGTAATTTACTAAAAGCTAAGCAAGCATGTCTTAATATATTAAGACACATACATCAAGGCACCGTTCCACTACAACGACTGTGCTTCTGTACTGAATGATCAACTGCAGACATAATGTGCGAGACTCAACAATTCCCACATGAATGGTCATAATTACATCCTCTGAGCATTCAAGTGCTTTCTTAAAGAGGCTTACATCCATTTGGTAGAGCATTTGTGCTGCATAATATTTACACTGTTTGTAGACTTTTTAAACCAGGGGTGGGGAACCTCCGGCCTTCGGGTTGTACATGGCCCATGAGGCCATTTGATCCACGAGGATATTCATAAACACAAAAAAGCATTGACTTTTTTGAAGTAAAAGGCGAGCCAATGTGCCTAAGTTACATAGTTCGTGGGGACGAGCTCACAGTGATGAAAAAAGACGATCTTGAGCATTAATACAGCTACAAACATGCTAAACTGGATGAGCTCCAGGGACAAATACACTTAGATGAATTTAACGTGCTTCGGAGTTTGGATGCCCGGAGTCAGCTTTCACAATTCAGATAGAGACAGTGTCATAGTCCCCAGTGAATGCACTATTTCCCCCTGTTTGAGTAAAATGTGCTAAATGCTGCAGTGGCCAGCCATTTTTAAAGACTTACATCTTCTGCAGGGACACACGAGGTCGGGTCTGAATCACTGACAAGTCTGAAAATGTTGAGAGACAGACTAATACTGGGTGGGTTTTTCCAGCTCAGCTGAGGCAGGATTCCTCAGTCTTGTTTTACGTTTAACCAAATACAACAGAGCAAAGGTTTTTACTAATGCACCACGTCACCTGCTGACCAAACAATCCTCAATCCCACAAGGCCCTGCAAATAAACTGGTCACTGAAGAACAGTCAGCTCTGTTCCTGCATGCATGTCAGTTTCTTGTTGTTCCATCTCTCCATGTCTTCGCCCTCTTCCTGTTAATCCAGGTATACCAGTGCGCGTACACTGCCATGTGTTTAAGAAAGCTGTCTCTTCAGATGATGTGTTTTCCACATCTCAGTGATTTATGTGATGCTGCCTCACACTGGGGGGGCTTGACTGCCCTCCTTGTTGAATCTTTAGCCCGTTGCTTTAATTCCTACAGTATGCAGAACATGTGCTGTCAAAGGCGACTGTATAACTATTAGCACAATCATTTGAATTTCATGACAAAAGCATTCCCGGGATGCATGTTTTGCAGATTGGTGTTGTCAGCTGGAAACTCATATTCCCTTTAACTTTCACGACAAGTGAGCTTAAGCTGTCCTTTGAAGCTTTTGATCGTGTTTTCATCTGGTATAGCATGGACAGTAATAACAGGATCCTGCTTTGGTTGGAAAACCAAGAATTTTTCAACGGGCTAAGTCTTCTTATCAAACTTTCAGGACTCTGGCAAAGAGCAATTAATATTCACACAAGCCATGTAAGCACTTTTGTTGCATTTGAAGACCCCTGACCACTCACCGTTCCAGTGCTTATATGCTTTTGACTACATGTTACGGGGGATTAAGATGCAAATTGTTGCCTTAATCTTCAGAGTAAAATAAGCTTTCTTGCTGTGGAGCTAAGTAAGCATATACTGTATTCTGTTGAAGCATGGGCGCTGCCATCACTATGCAAAGCTCAGCCTCACTGGCATTTCCAAACACATAATGACATTCATGTGTAATGTATGTGAATGCTGCAAAATGTAGCATAAACTTTAAAAATGTGCATTATCTGCGGCTGCCATTTAATCTGCGTGGACGTCGACTAACCAAATTGTGATTGATGTCTTCATCGTTAAATGTTTCTTTTTTCACTCACACACACGCACTGAGATTCATCTCCATACAGTTTGACTGAAAGCGGCGTGGCTGATGTCTTCATAAGTCTTGTGTTTTCTGCGCCAAGTCAGCTCCACAGAGGAGATGAATGTAAATCCATGCCTATAGATTATCCATTCTCCTCGCACAAAAACCGCCTGCCACAATCCCCCATTCACTCTCTTTATATTCCTTCCCTTCATATGGATTTCAGCAGTCAAATCGTATTATGTAGAGACACCCCGGTGGCTCGCCGGGCAACGATGTACTGCGCTCTTGCAATTTTGTGACACTTTCCCCATGAGCCGTTCCTTCCCCTTTACCAGAAGCGCAAGTAGTTTAAAGCTCAGAAGCATCATGAACGAATGAACTGAAATCCAATCCTTTAGACTATTCAATCTCTTTGCTCAAATCTCATTATGACAATACCCAGTGCATTTTGGAGCATTTATCTGCCAAAACGTCTGTGTTACTGTGGGAAAAGTTGTACAGTTACATTATGGAGATGTGGGTTCAAATATAGGTTAAGATGTGAAGTAGTGACTTATGCGAGGTCAGGATGTAGGACAGAAAAGACGGGTGTTAAATTGGCATAAATACTGAACTGGCCTCAAGATAGATGGATACACCTTCAAGCCCAACCATAATATGATTGGGCTTGACTGGGATTTAGGATTTCTCAAACTGTGGCGTGGACCCCATCTGGGGGGCGTAGAGGAATTGAAGATGGGCAAACATGACTGGGACCAAAAAAAAAAAAAAGAAGTGCATTGGAACCAAAGTTTAATAAGGGCACTCTTTGGGTGACGGTGCAATGAGGCACAGACATTTGGGAGCTTCATAAAACGGAAAGAGCTGAAACAGAGTTGTTGCTTAGACTTTGCATTGAGAACAAATTAAAGATTTGCAGAAAATGTGCAGCAATGTTGGAATAATGCTGAAAATTAAATAAGCCACTTTAATGAATCACTCAGTGGACGCGTTGACTACATCGTCAGCAAAAACGAACATTAAATGTTGAGTAAATGTAATATGCTTGTTTTCTCTCTGATAGTTTGATCAGAAGATCAAATCTACTTTACTCTCAATACTAAAGCACACTGCAAGTACGCTGCAGTGTGGCGCTGGTTAGCTTAGCTTTAGTGGGTAACAGGCAGCCTCTGTCTAAAGGTAAAAAAGTCTGCCCACAGCACCTCGAAACAGAAAAGTACAAAACGACAGGTCTGACGTCTCCTGTCAAATACTGTTAAACCATAACCTGCCATCTTATATTTCTGTTTGAGCACAGATTATTATCAAACACGATACAACTTGTGAATAATATTGCTTGCTTTTCAACTTCGGCGAGCACCTTGCTGCCTCATTTATGCTAAGCTAACTCTCAGCAAAAAAGCACAGTGTATGTCACAAAATGTCAAACTGTTCGCTTTACTCACTACATGAGTGAATGGTAGCGTGTTCACCTTCATCACACACACGTCAAAAGAAGCTTTTCTTCATGTCATGTGACTGAGGAGCAGGCGATGGAGATTACACACCAGGTGGCGCTGACACGTAGGCAAACACCGTTCTATCGGCAGGTGTTTGATAAGGAGTTCAGGTTTGCTTCTCACTGTAAGCCACATGAAAGACTACATGGTTCTGTGACCTAACCAGAGTTCCCATTATTAAAAGGCTTCATGGAAACTTTCCCTCAAATAAACTCCCTTTCTATCAGATGACAGGCGAATGTAAATTCATGCCTGGAGATTATACGTTCGCCTCAGGGGGAAACAGAAACTGTCACACCATCCTTTCATTCCAGCCACATAGTACAGGCAAATCCATTATCCATTGGGAGCCTGGGAGAAGGAGGAGGAGGAGGGGGTACTTCCAGATGACAAGGCACACATTTTCCTTTCAATCTCCTGTCTTCACCAAGAACATTCCTGTCATTCATTTCCATCATAATCCGCCGGTTTCTATGTTTTCTGTCAGGCCTGCGACAGATGCTACACACAGGAGAGGAATACAAATCTCATCCTGTTTGTTTATTTTGTCGCCGATGCCTTTCCCTGAGCCACATGTCTCCAAGAGCGCTCCTAAAGGCTCGTATTCAGAGCTGAAATGTGGAGTGAGGGTTTACCCTCGGCATTTTGCATCAGGCCGTCAGATTGTAGACTCATCCCTGAATCAGCTCGTCACTTCTCAGGTCGGAAAGTGCCCCAGAACAGGCCCTCCAAATCACGAAGCTTTGATGCTGCTGTCTGCCACAGTGTCCTTGTTGATACTGCCTCTAGGAGTCACTCAGAGAAACTACACGTGTACAGTATTTCTGATGATTGATTACTGCTGCGGAAGTCTACATGTATGTTCTGTATGTGCATATGTGCACTGAGTCAAGACATGGATGAGACGAACTCAAAGGCCACTTGCCGATAAAATGCCACATGAAATCACATTAAAAACACCATTTGCTCATTATCTTGCTTTTGTGTTGGAAATATCATAGAGCAGAGTTCCTTTGCCTCGATATCCCTGCAGCTTGCATTGCCAGCACCAAACTGTGTCAAAAGACAAGGCTAGCAGTTCTAAAATCAAGATGAGCTTTTCAGTTGAAATTGAATTGATTGCTCTCAAATTTGGAACAATTTTGAGCTACAAGAATAGAGAACAGCGCTGCACACTGTGGACGACAGCAGAGATACATAGCGCTCTCTACCCCCCCCCCCTCTCTCACACACACACACAGGCTGCCTCTCTCTGCCCCTCCCTCCCCAGCTGTCACAGCAACACATTAGCTCACAGAAACTCCTGTTAGCTCTCAATCGTTTTCTCTTCTCTCTTCTCACTACCCGCAACTTCTCATCATTGGGTTTTGGTTGCATTTCCTACCTCCAACCCCCTGCAGCTGTCCCTCAAACCTGCAGGCTTCACCACACACCGTACTGTGATGTAATGTCACCGTACTGTTGACGTCCTTCCTCTTCCTGCTGTAAAAAACTAACAAAAAAATTAACACATTTGAAATTAGATTTGCAGTGATCTCACAGAGAGGTTATGTTTTTTATTGGTTACACCAACCACTCCTGAGCTAAGGCTCACTGTAGCTGTTTTTATCAACCAGTTAACACTGGTACATTCATCTAGAATGGAAATCCACACACCCTGTGTCACAGGTGCCTGGTAATTTAACGTTAATCCACATATGACAGCCAATCAGAACTGAGAGCTCTCAGTGTCCATAGCATCATTTCCTTTAATACACACTGTTTGTGCATCTCCATGTGCTGCAGAGGTTTTGAAGAGGCCACGGCATGTGTGAGACATTTCTTCACTTCCCTCGCTCCCTGTCTGCTTTAGTTAGGAATAAATTGTGTGCTGACATTTTGCAAATGCTGCTATTGAAAATGATAAATGTTTTATTTTGGAATTAAACCCACTGCACATTTTTTGTTGTAAAATTAGATGGAAGGACTCATTGTTCTGATTTAATTAAGATTCCAGTTTTGTACCTTCCAGCGAACACACACAAACATACACACTCGTCGAGTCAAAAGGGAAAAATGCTCTTCAGATTGTTGGCACACTGAATGCAAAACAATGTCTATCTTTGCTTTTCATAATGCACCTTAAGACCCTTGCACAATATCAGTCAAGTAACTTGCAAGACATCCCAGCATGCCTTGTTGGTGAGTTACCACTCATTGCACAAAACACAGTTGAATTATTAATTGCCCAAAGGATCAACAGCACAATGATGCAACAATATTATGGATAGCACCTCCATGATGTGTGGTACATGAGAGGAAGCTGCGGTGCTGCAGAGGAGGAGACTGTTCTCCTGTAACCCGTATTAGTAAAGTGAAATGTTTTTGTACCGGCCATTAGCTAGTAGCTTCGATGAATGTCCCACATTAAATCCACTTCTCACCGCGGTTTGTGGTTCGTTTTCTTCCATAAAAAGCTGCAGTATTTTTAAAACTTTGCATCAAACGTCAGTGTCTGATGTGAAAACATCCTGTTTAGCTGCTAAAGAGCCAGACATTTCTCTCAGGAGGAGGACCAAAACCAGAGCTGACAACTGGAGACGTTCATCAGGTGGACACAAACACGATTCCACAGGAATGAAAAGCTACTGTTTGTTAACAGGTTCATCGTGTCGACTTACACGGTGATGATACGGCAATGTCATGTTCATGACTTGTTCCTGCTGCTGTAAAGTGGCCAAAAAATCAGTTACTGCAGGTTGAAGTGACAAACGTTTTCCAGTTCTTCTGAAACGTTGGAAGAGGACACTGTCTGATGTACCTTTCTATGTGTTTGAATTCAGTCTGCAGTGGCCTTCACGTTAATTTAACATGAGTGTCAGAGGTGTTACCCAATGCTGCTGGGACAGACCAGGCGAAGGCGCTTGTCTTTTTTCACGGAAAGTGATGCGGACCGCAGGACCGGCGTGTAAGATTGCCGGCACATTTACATCATCAGGCACACGTCTGAAAGGGGTTACAGAGAGATGCCACCTTCAAAGTAAAATAAGAAGAGGAGAGAGGGAGGGTTGTGAAGGACGTTTTTTTCTTTTTTCTTTTCTTTTCTTTTCTAGAGGAGTAAAGACAGACAGAAAAGGGTAATGGGGCGGAGAAAGGAAACCGGCCACAGAGAGTGTGTGTGTCTGTGCTGTGCAAACAAACGGTTCCTTTCTATCCGTCATCGGTGAGCTCATGCTGGATGTTTCCGTATGCGCGCTTTTGTATGTGCATGTCCAGCATGTGCATGTGCAGTCATGCGTATTGGCATACTTGCGTCTGCATATTGCTGTTGTGTGTGTGTGTGTGTGTGTGTGTGTGTGTGTGTGTGTGTGTGTGTGTGTGTCACCTCTTACATCTGCCTTCGTGTGTTTATGTAACTGTGCATGATCCATGTTAGCTGTCTTCCCCGGCTATAATGGGCCAAGCTGGCAACCTGCTGGTAGCCTGACGTTTGACAGAAAACAATGCATATTCATCTCTCTTCCTCGCACACACACACACACACACACACACAAGCCGAGTGGCTTCCTGTGGTTCGGCTGCCACCGGGCCGTATGGACGATTAGTCAAGGCCACAGCCTTCACCTTTAAAGTGTTCTTTTTTTTTCTTTGCCCTCCTTTTCAAAGTTTTCCTTTTTCATCCTTTTTTTTCCTTTTTTCTTCATTTTCACCCGTCTGTCTTTGTCCCTAACTTTAATTTCTCCACTTATTTACCGCCATTTAATGGTATTATTCCTCATAGGTCATCTGCACTTCAATTTTCTCCGTCCTGTCTGTGTCCTGTTGTCTCCCAACAGCTTGTCCCCCCCTTTTAGTCCAGTCTTTTGTTTTCTTTGTTAAACTCTATTGGAACAAGATTAGTTTTCAGGACAATCATAAAATAACTGCACTGGGCATTGTACAGAAGATAGAAAAAAGGCTGAAAGTGTTTCTGGTGCAGAGTCAAAGAGCCAATGAGATGACAGATTTGGAAATTATAGACATGCCTCAGTAGTGATTACTTTAGCTCCCTTCTGTAAAACTCATTTGGACTCATGTCTGAACAAAGTCGTCCTGTTCTATGCTTCCCATTATTTCATCCACCTTTGCAAGTTTGCCTGCCTTTGCATCATGCACCCGAACATGAAATTTATTTGACAACCTCTTTGCTACCTCGAAACTATAAACTCAATACTACCAGGGGCTGTGAGAATAACAGGGCTTCCATCCAATCGTGTTTATGCAAATGATGATGCATCGCATCTCCATCGAGTTTCCTCAGTATCAAGTTTGTAGTGTCGCTTGAGGTGCAAACAAAGTTGCTGCTAAAGAAATGATTAGCTTTACAGACACATTTGCCACTATCAGCCAGACAAAATATTCATTTTCACTGCGCCTGAACGAGAAAATGAGGCTGAATATCGTGAAATATATTTGTAAGTTATAGGTCTGACTCCTTGGTGATGATGCAACAGTGTCTTCATTTTCAGGATTTAAAGTGAAATCACTCAAACTTTAAGGCCAAACATGTCAAAATAATATCTGCAGCAGGTTTTCCAACTTGGGTTGTGTTCAGTCTATCCATTGTTTCTGTTGGTTACAATAACAACAGCACTTTATTTTAACCCATCTGAACAGTGGCTGCTGTTTACATAGAATAAACTCATTTGTAATCCTATTAAATAGGTCTTTGTGAGGGACCAAGCAGGCAAGCATGAGGAGACATAGGTGGATTTCCAAGAAAAAATGATTTATTTACAAGAAAATGAAGTCAATACATAAAGTTCGGGGCCCATAAAAGAGGTCAATTGAACAGAACTTAACTGAATAGAACTGAACAGACCAAACTAACATAATAAAGACAAAATAGACCTAACTGACCTAACCAACACAAGAACAGAACTAACACACATAATAGACCTCAGGAACTGCACACAAAGGGGAACATATATAGTGGCTGATCAGACCATTGTGAAACGAGGGGGATAACAAGAAAAAACATTACCAACTAGACTACAAATAAAACTCAACAGGACAACTTGTCTGTCAGTAAGGATATCTGATAATTAATCTAAACAAAAACACCAAAGGCTTTACTATAATTTGAAGAAACAAAGAAAATCCTACACAAAACATTTGAAAATCACACCCGGATGCTGCAGGCACTTGGTGTGGCCCAATTGGGCACTTCCTGCATTTAACAGGTCTGCTCCCACAGTCGTGCCTTTTGCTCAGGTCTGGCCCGATGTCCCTCCAGCAGCAGTGAGACCCTCAACACTGGTAACTCAAAGAAATAAACCATCAGAACTTAAGACAAACTAAATAGACAAAGTGCAATGTGACTGCACAATAGCTAACTAAATGTGCGCGCTACAAATAGAAACCACTGTACTGTGAACTTATGCTAAATAAATTTGTATGTGTTGTATGAAACCAAAAGGGATGTGTAATCCTTAATGTATTTGCTGTCTGTAGGTGCAATGTGGATGGCATGAGGTCAAAAAGGTAAACTGAATGAATAATTAAATGTAAAGAAAGGTGAGTGTGGGAGGGTTACCGACATTTATGCCAGTGGCAGCAGTTGCAGCCATCACAGTCTTAATAGGGGAAGTCATCATTTTTGATAAATACTATATCATTGACAAACTGTCGAACAAAAATTTTCAACATTATTGTGATTTAAACATACTGTGTATCTATATATCTATCTATCTATATATCTATCTATCTATATATCTATCTATCTATATATCTATCTATATATCTATATATATATATACACTGCCGCAAGCAGTACAACGGTCCGACATGTCGTCAAGCCAACCGGTTTTCCAGTTTATTTAAACCACTTCATCTGGGCGACATTGAAAGTGTGTACACTTTAACTGTCACTACTTATCGCTCATTCTACTGGAGAACTGTCTGCACAACGTTCAGTACAGCAGGTAAGAATTGAATCAGGATGTCAGGATAGACTGCAGACTGTGTTGTCAGAGAAACCTTACTTCAAAGAACCGTGTATTCTGTACTAATTATGGGCAAATTATAAGTTTCCTCGAAAAAAACAGCACCATTTCCACTCTATTTAATATCCATTCATTATTAATTATTTTGCCTGACCCAGGTGTTATCTGAGGTGTGCTCTGTTGCATTTGTAGCCACACCCAACACTGATGTCACAGTGTACACACACGCCCTGCTGCACTCTTTGGCATCATGGAGGTCAAGATTGAAGCTGTACTCACTCACCACTGGTTTTACAAACAATAGTTTGTCTGGGTATTGTTTTAAGGAACTGAACTATGAGCCACTGTAAAGCCAAATCACAACTGCATTGGTTCATGTCAGAATGCTTGTGTGCCCGCCGGTGTGCCTTTAGCATGGTCGCTCCTGAAGGGGCTGCTGAGACACACTGTTGTGCCTTAAAGCTGCTCTGATTGCTAATTTTATATAAGAAGTGGATGACTATGTGACGAGTTAAAACATAATACACTCATAGATCGTCATAAGTTTAAAAAAGAACATTAAAGTCATGGTCTGTAAGGGTGTTAAAATCTGTAATGAGGTTAAAAACAGATCATATGTTCAGGAGTAACAGTTAATAGGGATCCACTAAAACAGTTCAAATCTGTCACGTTTTAAAATAGTTAAAATGCTAAAAAAGTGTTATATTGTTTTTGTTTATGGTTTATTTGAAGAGGTGAAAGTGTTATTTTATTGTGTATATAATGTACTATACTGCCATTAAACAGAGTGAACATGACTGCACTACTTTGCTAACATGTTAAGAGTGCCCAGAGAGTGTTTAAGTAACATTATGAGCAAGTTAGAGTTGAGTTTTGTTTCTGTGAGCGGAGCCCCCGCTCCCCCCGTGAGTGCAGCTGCAATTTTGTGTCAATTGTGAATCCACGTGTGGAGGGTAATGAGTAATATGTCATATTTATTGTGCTTCTATAAATTTGCTTTGTGTCACATTTGCCCATGTTTTGTCCCCCTTTTATTTAGATAATAAATTTATAATAAGAGAAGCTAATGACAGACTTCCTCTTTGTTTGTTTCTTGGCACTCTGCACAGTGATGGATATTTGGGTCATATTCCTATACTTTGATACGTTTGATTACACACATATATTCTGCTAATAGTTAGATTACATGCACATACTTATATTAATGATAAATGATGATTAATGATGATCCTGATATGTTGATCTTATTCATATTTTCTGCTGATGGATTGTGTGACTGAATAATCAACAGACAATTTACTTCTCCTGGTTAAGTTTTTCCTTTATTATTCATAGAAGTGATTTAGACGAGGAGTGATTCTTTGTGTGCAAAATATATCTAAGGCCAGTGTGACCTAGAACAGGAGGTTTTGAGATAGAGGCCTGGCATGGGAGACATCATGGGGCCCTCGACTTAAGATAGAACAGGTTGGCGTCAGGGATAAGGGTGTCTCTCTAGATTTGTCCTTGCAAACAGGTTGCTGGGCTGGTGATGTTGGATTCTTGAAGATGAGCAAGCAGAGGAGAGAGAGCGCCCGACAGCAACGAGGAGGAGCCAACGACTGTTTCAGCATTTCCTCATGTTCTGTCTATAAAATACTGGGTCAGGGAGAGATAGTGAGTCAGACTTCATGAACTGACCCAACTCTGTTATGGATCAGGGAAAGGTTATGTCGAGACCCAGAGCTCTGTAACCTTGCACATTCTACTGATGTTAAAATAAATGCAGATTCCATTGATGTTAGAATAAAACAGATTTTTTGGACTCAACATCTTCTCCTATTGCTTCATTCAAAGAACCCAGAGGACCAGAGATTTTTTGAGACACGTCCTCGACAACAGTTTCTATCTCATTGACGAGGCTGAACCTTGTGATAATTGCATGGCAGCAAACAGCCTTTTTTCTCCAGTAGCATCATGGTATCTCTTTCTTTGACGACATCATTTTTATTTACTGTATGTTTATCTACACCTCAGTCTTTGATGAGTTTGAGTCTTTGGTTTTGATTTCCCTGAGGGAATCAATGTTTCATCGTCACCTTTTCTAATACCACAGCTGGCTTTATGGTGTTGTTCTTATGATCTTTAGGTTCGCCCGAGAGATGCAGATGACAGAAGTGTGACTCCAGTAAGAGATGTTTTTTTTTTTTTTTCTGTCTCTCTGCTGCAGCGGTGCTGTAACCTGGCTGACCCTGGACGAGGCAAACAGAATTTCCTCTTTGGACAGCCACTTAATCGTGTCAACCAAAACTGTACTGGAAGCTTCCCTTTCACATGAAGAAAATATCTCTCTAAAACTCGATTATTTTCCTCTCTGGCCTTTGCTGTTTCTTCTCACCCAGTTTCATTCTGTTCCAGATTTTTATCCTTTCTTCCTCTAACTGTCCTTCATTTTATCCCCCTCCTCCTCCTCCTCCTCCTCCTCCTCTACTATCCTCTGTTGTCTCTCTCTTCCTGTCACTTGTCAAACCCTTTTTTCTCTCCTCGTTTGCCTCTGCTCTTCTTCTCTCCTTCCCTTGGCCTCGTTCCTAACCTTTCTTTAGAATTTGATTCTGTTTCTCATCCACTTAACTAACTCAGATTCAGTTTCAGTAGTAATTAAATGGCAAGACACATCTGATTTATTATCGCGCTCTTATGTTTTTTATGCCGTTATGTTATGCCCCTTCCTTTTGCTCCTTCTCTGCTCCATATGTATATGTTATCCTCTTCTCTTTAACCTTCTTCCATTCTGTCTTTTCCTCTGAAACATGTCTTAGCACATTAACGTAAAGCTTCACTTCGACAACAGTTGTGACACTGAGTGGTCTGGAAGTTCCCATAGCCTCCGGCAGCTCTACTTTTACTTCTAGATGACATTGGCCAAGCAGCTTAGACCGTGTGTTCCATGGAAATGCTTGTTGTGTTTCTATCTAAATAAGAGATTTCAAAGAATCCTGTGGACGGCACAGAAATACCACAGCTACTTGAGCTGACGGTTGTCTTTCTGAAACAGGCATGATACAAGAAGGTGAAGTGTTGCAATAGTATGTTGAATATGTCGACATGACCCCAGTTCGCTCTTTATTCTGATCTGAAATAAAGACTCTTCTTACGAGAAAAATAACAACACTGGTACATTTTTCAAACACTTTAAACAACCTATGCTTTCCTTTCTTTCCAGGTTTCCTAACAAGCAACCTCATTTGATGTGCAAATAATGTCAGAAGTCTGTGACTTCTACACCAGAGACTGCAGCTCATCACACCACGCACATCAGACGGCAACAGCCAGCATCTGTAGCTTCAGACCCTGGCTACGATACTTTGCTAACTGTAAGCAATTAGTTGAAGTTGTCTACATTTAAATATTAACCTCTGATGTAACAGATCAGACGGCGGATGTACTGTACATGGTTAATTATTGTAAAGGTCATTTGCAGTGCTTATGCAAGGCGCTGATAAATAACATTGTTGTGTCGAGAGGGACGCCTGGAGAGAAAACACTGATATGGGTCATTTATTCAACTATTTGTTCATAGAAAAGGCTGATTATTATTTTATATTTTTTTCAAAATCAACAATGGAGGTATCCTACAAAACAAGTATTGTGTATAGATCCAAAGCCTGAAATATCTTATTCCTCTGTGCCATAGAGCTCCATTGTTGTCCAACAGCTATTAGAATACATCAGTGAGTCACACTGTCATACTGGATGACATGTTCCTTCATTTGAACAGACACACACAGTACTTTATTTTGACTCAATTGTGTCCCAAATACTCACTAGGACACCAAATCTGGATTAATCCACCGCTGAAAATAGTCCCCAACGTTGATAGAAATGAACTTGTAAGCTGTTTTTAAAAATTTAAAGTCAAGGCTCTTGAAGCTGAGAGCCACGGACCAAGTCGGGAAGTCAGAAAGTACTGAGAGACAAACATATTCTACCATGAAGAGCTCACATGAAGGGATCACCAGTAAGCCCCGGACAGAAGACCCAAGTGGGTGATATGAGGATGGAAATGGTCAGAGGTACACAGGTACCTGACCATGCAGGGCTCTATATGCTAGAACAAGAACCAGGAAGTCACTGTAAAGAAAATAAGATGGGTGTGATGTAAGTTATCCTGCTGGACCTGGTCTGAAAAGAGAATTACAGAAGTTAAGCAGGATGCTATAAAAACACGACAGACCTGATGCTAATCAAAGTAGCCTGATCAAATATAAGACCAACATTTCTAGGACTGTAGGACTGTACAGCTGAAGAAATGGACCCAGTTCTCTGAGCAGCCTTGGAAGCTGTGCTAAATGAGCACATCAGGAGGTACAGGAGTGGCTGTTAGTGTCAAACAGGACTAAAGGGGTTGTGTTAACTGGAGGACATTCAGCTAACAAAGTCAGAGGCCTCCTTGCATCCTTAACCATGCTGTTGAACTCAGTTATAGGGTGTTTGTAAAAAAAACACGTTGAGCAGCCAAAAAGTGTCATTTAACCAGAGGAGCGAACAAGTTTCATTTTACTTGGGGCCATTCTGTGTGAACAATGTGTATGAAAGGAGTGGACCAGACGAGCAGTCAGACAGCACTGCACTGGGGTCCAAAGCTGCAGAAAACATCTCAGCTGACAGGTGGTTTAAGGTGCGAGAGCAATTTACAGATTTGGTGGACAGAGAAGCAAAATTGAAAGACAGGTTGAACATAAAACAAAGCACACAAGCACACACACACATGCACACATCCCAGGAGACCATGGGAGCTGAGAGAGAGGTGGGGGCAGACTGAGCTGGCTGGCTCAGGTGAGCCACCTGCCCACTTTTCACTTCAATAAGAATACACTGAAAGGATCAGTAGCAATGCCTGTGGAGAGTACACAGCTGAGATACAGAAGCAGAACAGAGATGACTACAGTCACGTCTGGTACGTCAGATCTGTCTTAAGGATAGCGACACAGAAAAGCAAACTGAGAGAGCACAGGTCTGCACAATTCAAAATGCTCGAGACAGCCCATGTGCTGTAGCATCAGCCCACTTAATCAGACGGAGGCTTTTGTAACGATAGTAAAAATGTTTGTGATCGGTATTCGCTGTGACCAGAGTGCAAGTGTTCATGTACATGCCAAAGTGCTGAAGAGTCAAAATTAAGGCAAGTGTCTCTTCCTCACGCTGTAGTTCTGCTGGTAAGAACTGGACCAGAAGGGGAAGAGGCTGACAGGTTTATCTGCTTCTGATTCGTCCTCCCGGAACATGACAGCAGCTGCTTCAACACTGGATTATGGATACGATGGACGTGTCCTTTCCAGATGTCTCTAAAGATGATGCCGTCGACATAGCCAAACACGCCATTCAAGACCAGATCAAGGGCCATTTCAATTTTTATAACACCCTTCGAGGGCCGTACAGAATTAGCAGACGTTTCAGTGTGTGAGACCCACCTCTAACGCGATGGCTGGTACTGCCTCTCTGAGGCGTCTGATGTCAGATGGCGTCGACAGCTTTAAGTTCACTTCAGATAATTTCTCATTTGAGAAGCTGCTGGAGCTCGAGGTTCAGCTCTGAGAGCTACTTAATGTCCCCCATGAAGGTCAAATCACACAGACACTTGCTGTCACTGAGTTTCACATCAGGTTTTCTCTTCATCTCTTTTATTCCAGACAAACTGACACTATGGAACAGTTTTACTTTGTCTGCTGTTAGCAGCTTCACAGCAGCAACAAGCTGCTTAACACTGTCCCTGTCAGCACCCAGGCTCCACCGAACAGTGTTAGCTTTGTCCTTGCAACTCCTCCAGTTTAGCTTGTGTAGGAGCTGTAATGATGCTCGACACACTAACGTAGACACACTGGCTCTTTCTTTTTCTGACAGTCGCCATGATGCATATTGTTAATGATACATAAACACTGTGTTAACTTCAGGGACTATTTATTTTAGTTATTTTCTTTTATTTTTTAAAAAAAGTACTTGCTGTGCTGTTCTTCTGTTTTTGGTATTTCTGATTTGCTGATTTTTGCCGGCCACATATGGCAGTTTTATCATAAAACATGTACTGCTCCTGCTTATCTAACTGGTCACGTTTCCTAGAGGAAACATGGTCGAAATGCTGCTGATTGCCTCATCATCACCAACATCGGTGTCATGTTCAATGAGATGACAAACACCAGAATGCAGAGTTTAAAAAATGGCGAACCCAGTACAGGCAACAAAACAGGAACATGGACTGAGCCGCTGCCGCTCGGCACGACGCTCAAACGATGTTTTCATCTTCCTTTGGGCCTTTTGTCGTTTTTCTTTCGACAGTTGGCAGGGAGCATAAAGCCTGTGCCTAAAACCATTAACATAACCAAGCAAGCATTGTGGCTGATCAGATGGCTGACACTTTGCAAAACAGTTAAATGGCTTGGTTTATGGACACATGTGCGCAGACAGTTATGTGTGACAAATCAGTAAGATCAGCGATGCAGGTGGGTGCCAGGGTGAGTGGAGAACAGTGCTGGACGCTGAGAGAGAAGACCAAACAAACCCTGGAAACCATGGGGGGGCAGCCAGACCTCCCAGCTCATCAACTCAAGTGAGCCGCCTCTCTTATGATCTGCACTGGGGAGGGGAAAACACCAGGAGACCAGAGATAATCCCAGTATCTATCTATCTATCTATCTATCTATCTATCTATCTATCTATCTATCTATCTATCTATCTATCTGTCTGATGGTCTGTCCTCTCTAATTCATTCCCTCTTTTTTATTCATCCATCTTGTTTAAATTAATGAATAGGACAGTCAGTTCAGAGCTGTCAGAGTGCGTGTTTGCTCTCATCAAGTTTCCTCTCCTGCGCTCTAGTTTCCCTGTGCGGCCTTACAGTAGGGACAACCGGCCCCATCAATATTTAAAACGCATTCTAATTAAGCTCCGGCTGCACCCCTGGCGCCTGAGACGAGCAATGGGGTGAAATTAAAGGCGCCCCTCACCCTCCACTGCCTCCACATCCCCATTGACTTTTCATCAACCTGGAAACAACAACAGCAACAAATTGCTGCTCACTCGCCACATCTGCGAGGGGGCAGGGGTGTCTGAGTGGCTGTGGGGGGGCAGGATGTGTGGACACTGCACAGTCAAACATGGTTCATGTAATGGAGGGTTAAATATTTATGCTCTCCTTGATCCTGCTGTACAATGCTGGTGGCTGACTGATGTATGTAGGTTAAGTTGGCCTGGGACAAAGAGGAAGACTGTGTATGTATGTTGGAGTGTGTGTGTGTGTGTGTGTGTGTGTGTGTGTGTGTGTGTGTGTGTGTTGGTTTATGCTGCCTTGTGATCATGTTTCATTGCTGACGATGAGGAAAATGCTTCGCCCCCATTTGAATGAAGTGACCCAAAGAGAGTGCAGACAGTCAAAACATGTGTGTGTGCGTGTGTGTGTGTTTAATGATAGCAAATCTGATTGGACTACATCAACGAGTAAAAGAGACAGAGAATGCGTCGGACGAGAAGAAGTCAAGCGAGAGAAGAATATGTTCTTTAAGAGATGGAGGAGATGGAGAGATGGAGGGTGTGTGTGAAGACAAACAAGATGAGTGTTTTGTGCAGAGCAGCTATTCTGGAATTGTATGGATGATGCCTAAGTTGTGTATTTTTCACACACACACAGAGACGCAGTCATTATGACACCGAGCCCACCGCGTTTCTCTGACCAGTGTCATTTTATCAGTGTTCTTGAACACCAGACAATGATGGATTACTTGAACAAAACAGCTGTCAACACGTCACTTAGAAATGCATTGTTTTTTAACTGGACAGCTTAGACATGTATTATACTTTAACACACCAGGCTTAGAAATCAATTTTGTTTTTCAAAAATAAACCCAGCTCAAAGTCAGAAAGAGTACAACGCATTATTTTAGAAACGGTCCCCTGACTTGAATGCGTTTCACAGAACGCAAGAGCGGAGCTCTGCTGGGAATTCTGGGAGGTCGCTGCACTCCGTGTACGACTGAGAGTGATAAAGTTGTCATATTTCCCACAACAGGTGAAGAAAAGCTGACAGGAGAGGCAAAGAGATGTCAGTTTGTGCACCGAAAAGCCCATTCAACATCTAATCAGCTCAAGTGAAGCCACCTGCATGGGCCTGCCTTTAAGTTAGGTCAAGGCAAGTAAGACGCGTCAATGTCGTATCAGCTAATTATGAGTTTTTACCTTGTAAGTAGCGTTAATGTGAGCATCCACAATCCTAACTGTAGTTTAGAGATGCTTGATTGAGACAACTGGAGAGGGAATTACAATGATCAAGGTGGGAGAAAGTGTGAATCAGTATTTAGAGATGTGTTGAAGAGAACACACATCTGTTTTTTGTGATATTTCTTAGCTTGTTCAGTCCTGTTTTCTTCAGCTGGTCACAAGTCATATACTGATCAAAGATGATACCAGATTTGTGGTGTTAAATTTGATATTAGAGTGAAACAAACTGATCAAGTGCAGAGAAGTTATCAGGACCAATAAAAATAAATCTGTTATGAAAGATTCGCATTTTTCATAATTTTCTGGAGACTCATTTTGACAGTTGGATGTGAATGAAATATATCAGATGCTGTCATGTTTCTGGAGCTTTTTCAGGTGTGAAAGAATGTTAGCTTCTCTTTAGCTTTAGCTTCCGCTCTGCTTT
Organism: Chelmon rostratus; assembly: GCF_017976325.1. Classification (NCBI taxonomy): domain Eukaryota; kingdom Metazoa; phylum Chordata; class Actinopteri; order Chaetodontiformes; family Chaetodontidae; genus Chelmon; species Chelmon rostratus. The sequence goes on from NC_055666.1 coordinate 4,883,967, forward strand.
CCTTTCAGTCACTCTTTTCATCGCACTCTGTGGCACGGCCCTAAATCTCTGCCTGATAAAATGATCCAATTTTCTTCACCTGCTTGCTCGCTCGTTGTTTTGATCCCACCCATTGCACCGTATAGGGTGTGCGCCTTCATGCCTGTGCGCGCGCGTGTGTGTGTGTGTGTGTACATGCTTGCGAGAGTGCGATCCCAACCTCGCTGTCTTAAGTTAAAAAGACTAGTCTTCAAAAGCTTTGTCAGTTAACAAGATGTATGAGAGTTCACACTGAGGGAAGTATCTTGAAAGACGCTTATTTCCACCTCATTACACACACATTTGCTCTATACCCCCCTACTTGCACACACACACACACACAGTCAAATCCACAGAGATCATGAAAGGCGTCTCTTCCCACATATGCACAGACACACTCACACGCACACACAGACAGTAATAAGGGTTTGATTGAAGTGTTGATGCTCTAGAAAGGGGTGAGCCCTGTGTTTTGAACCCATGAGGGACTCGATCCATCATCCGATGCAGTGACAGGTTCATAACACATGCACAGATTGTGAGTGTGTGTCTGCGCTTTGTAGTTAGGTGTCCTGCATCACTTAATCAGTGGGAATGTGAGGGTGGCCCACCCTGAAGGTGAGTGTGTGTATGAGCAAAATGTGTGTGTGTGTGTGTGTGTGTGTGTGTATGTGTGTGTGTGTGTGTAGATGCAAATGTGTTTTCCAGCCTGTACGGAGCATGTGTATGCTGCATGTATGCATTTTTTATAGGATAGAAGTGTGGAATGTATAGAAACACTCTGTAGTTTGTGACACCTCCTCTCATCTCCACCGTGGAACTGTGCATATTGAGCGTCAGGGGAGTAAATATGAGTTTATTTGCTCGAATCACTGCTGCACAACACAAGAGAAAACACGGCTAATGGCGGAAGATGACATTCTGTGTAAAATCGATGTGCAGCCGAGTCCGACTGCCTTCGCACAGACAACTAATTGATTCGTCTTTTCATGACAGGCCCCCTCGCCTGTGAAAACCAGCGGCAGAATGTTTCGGTGGTTTGATCATCGGCTCTCAAGTTTTCTCGACTGATTCATGACTCCGGAAATGGGAGCATTAGTTGAGCTCTGTTCAAAAAGGTTTTTGGTTATGAGACACATTTTGTTTGAACTTTATAGTGCAACAGGTTCAAGATGTGCATTGTAAAACAAGACTTTGCTGAGATACATCCATTACAATGTATTACTTATCAGAAACACAATCTTTTAGACATATCCCATCAACCATCGAGTTCAAAGTTGAAAAGATACCTGTAAATGTGGAAATATATACAGCTTTGTTAATATAGCTGTGGTATTGTGTCGACACAATACCACATTCACACTCGTAAAAACATTACTCCTATTACTACTTGCTACTATTCTCCACAGGATATCTTTGGGAACCTCTGATTGAAGTCAGGGTAGCTTTGAAATACACTTATCATCAACAGTTGGCTAAATGAATAAGTTGTAGTTATATAAGGTTAAATTTCAGAGATATGAGCCAAAGATACTGCGTGAGGTGAGTTTCAGTCAGAAACGAATAATAATGATAATAATAATAATAGATTTTATTTATATTGCACTTTACATTCAAATGCAACTCTCAAAGTGCACAGTACAGGCAACAATAACAATAAAAGCAACAATAACAGTAAAATCAAGCAACACAGCAAAACAATAAAAAAAAAAAAAAACAGTCAGCAGATAAAATGAAATAAGACACAGACGCAGATGGTGCAGTTGGCCTGACCGGGTTCTGGCTGAGGTATGTGGGTTGAGGAGTTCGGTGAGGTAGGTGGGGGCTGCACCGTGCAGACAGTGATGGGTGTGAAGAAGGATTTTGAATTCAATGCGGAGGTGAACAGGGAGCCAGTGCAGAGTGTGAAGGATGTCATTACAATGCCACATTTGATGAGCTTTTGGGGCTTGATCTCCTAATGGCTTTGATTTTTCTCTCATACCATTGCCTGACAAATAGATGTAGTATGTTAGTGTTAAAATGTTTGCATCTGTTGCATTAGCCAAAACATTTTTCACAAAAATATTACACTGAGCTGACAGAAAAGCAGCTTCCCACAGAGATCCACTTTACAAAGTAGAACACAAGGACGTCGCTCTGGATTGGGATCGAAACTTCAGGAGGACCAGAAAAACAGCAGCTATTTGTGGGTGTCATTTTTACTGGGGTGGGGGTGAAAAATGATCCACACACACACACACTGTGGATTCATTAAAGTCAATGACCAGTCCAGGTGATATTAAAATCACTACACCTCCTCCTCTAGAGAAGTGACTCCCATCTCAGTGGAGTGCTAGATTTACTGTTAACCTAATGACTGACAGGTCACAGTACACCTGGCTGCACCCTTTTGCCTCTCTTTTGCTGCTTCCACCGAACAACTGTCGAATAGCTTCAGTAAAACAAACATTCAGACATTCAGACAGCAGTGATTGAATCCATGTGGACGTCCTCTGTGCTGATTCCAGTTGATGACTGGAACTCATGCACTAAACGGTTTGCTGGCACGAATCGATGGGGAGGTGTTTGTTTTCCCAGACGGCCACACACAGGATATAAAATGCCAGCATGATGCACTTCTGTCGCCTGGGTCAAACTGATTAACTTGGCTGCCTCTTATGTTGGAGAATCAATGGATGCGACATACTTGGGAGGCTGCTGTGGGCAGAAATGTTATAAACTTCAACTCCTACTTAATAGTCATAATGCATTCAACAAGTGTGTTCTCGTTGCCTTTACTGCAGAGATTATTTACTGACAAAACCAGTTCCACTTCAGCATCACAGTTTTTCAATCAAAATAAGTTTATTAGCTTTTCTACTTCCATCTATCATTCGCTGATTCTCATGAACATGCTTGGATGGCACCACAATGCCATTTACACACTCCGCAATTATGAACGGACAGCTGTCGTCCTTCAAGCAGAGCTGTGTGAGGGAACGGAGCGACATCAGCTGTGTTCAGCTCTGAAAAGGGTGCCAGGACGGTGTCTGAGATGTGTTCGTCATGTTGATCCTGCTGAAATGAAGACGGTCCAAAGAGCCATCCCTTTCAGCCAGTCACGATTTGCTTTTCATTAGGTATTTTTGTTGCTCAATCTGCTAATGCCCACATACTGCTCTCGAGGCTCCTCTTGTGATTAAAATTTGGATGAAGATTTGCTGCTGCCGCTGTCTCTCCACTCATTTCCCCATCTCTCCTCTCCAACTGTCATAATAACCAACATAAAATCTGCTTGAGTAGGTGGAATGGCACTTTTGCTTAGAAGAAACAAAGTGTCTTGACAGATTTATGTTTTATGGGCTGCACTGGAAGATAATAGCACAGTTTGTACTAGCCCACATCATTAATACTCAATTATAGATTTTTATGAAGTAGACTGTGTCTGCTGTGATGCCAGCAGACAGGTGACGACAGAGGCAGCAAAAGTCACTCAGGGACAGAAATTGTTATAAAAAATGTTGTTACTCACCTAGAATGAATGTAACCATGCACATCCTGATGTGGTCATAACTAATTCATCACATTTGGACATAGGAAAAAGACAAAAGGAGAGACAAAATCCATTAAATGTTGTTTTATTTTGTGTTGCACTGTCAATACAATTTTATCCTTTGGCGTGACTCAAGAGATGGTAGTGTTGTCAGTCGTCAGTCAGTCCACCACTTTGGTCCAGACTGATACCCAGATGGTCCCCAGAGGATGACCTCCACTTACTTTAATGATCCCTGACTTTTCACCTCACAGTAAAGTTTCTCAGCACTTACAGGATGGATTGGTACAGAATTTTAGACGTTTCTCAGGCCATGAATACTGATTATTGTGATGATCCTCTGACTTTTATTCTGATGCCACCATGAAGTATAAATGTTTTTCCCAATGCTTCTAATTTATGGTCAAATACCTGCAAAACTAGTGAGATTCCTGCTGGCCTTAGCGAACCCTGAGCTGTACTTCTTTTTTGCACATCTTAGCATGCCCGTAAAATATACCCAGCACAGATTTGCTTGGGAACAGCCTCATGGAGCTGCTAGCATGGCTGTAGACCTGTCTTACCTGACAACACTAAGACACAAAATGTGCCATCAGCATGGTTCCTATGTCCTCAGGTCCTTCCCTCTCACACCTGAAGAGGCAGTAACAATAAAAAGAAACAAACAATAAAAAGATATGGAACAGACCTTTAAAAAAGCACACACAATTCTAAATGTTAGAGAGCATGCGGTGAGACAAAGAGAAGTTTGAAGTCTTTAGCAGCTTTTAAAAGGCCTCAACACAAGCTGCAGAACGTAAGTCTGCAGGAGAGATGTTCTACAGTGTTGGAAACCACAATTCAAATGCACGTTTTCATTGGGCCTGAGCCAGTCAGCCCTGCTCCGAGACCTAAATGACCTACTGGTGGTATAAGGATGGAGATGAACACAAGTACTCGACCATGCAGGGCTCTATATGTTTGAGCATGCAGCTTAAAATGAAACCTGAACTTAATGGGAGGTCAATGTAAAGAAGACTGTGCGAAAGTGTGATGTGAGCCAGCAGCCTCGCAGCAGCATTCTGGATCATTCGTAGATGGTCCAGAGAGGAGGCAGGTGACAGGAGAATTACTGTAGTCCAACCAGGATGATATAATGATCATCTTCAGCTCAGGTTGTGACCATTTATGAAGCGCTTTTCTAACTGACCGCTCAAAGCACTCTTATAACATGACTCACACCGACGGCACTGCATTGGGAGCAATTTTGGGTTCAGTATCTTCAGCAAAGATTCTTTGACATTTAGACTGCAGGGGCCAGGGATCGAACCACTGACCTTCTGATAAGTTGACAACCGCATCATAAGTGCTACCTTTAAATGTGCTAACCATATCACCTGAGGGAAGCAAATACAAAGCAAATAATATATGACCCACACAGCACAGGAAAGAGCCGCAGTTTCAGACATGTTGGGACCAAGCTATAAGAAACTTCTCTGTGAGAGTGTGTGAGCCTTTCAGTCAGGATGGTGTGATCTACGCTATCAGCAAGACCAAAAAGATGGTGGTTGACTACCAGAGGAACAGGAGGCCCCTGGTCGCAGTTTTCATTCAGGGAGACGGAGTGGAGAGATCAATCCAGATCAATAAAAAACTGTGCTGACGCTCGTTTCAGGAAGGACAGAGCAGACTGTTCTGCCTGAGGACACTCAGATCAGTGTTTCCCCTATATGCACCTCACAGCAGCCGAAATCTGATCACCACTGCTGATTTTTTTGGTTTGTTTGTTTTAACATGAGAAGAGAGGACTCTGGCTTATCCCTTTAGACACTTACATTATGTCATTTTGCGCTATGGATGCTTCATATCCAAGCTAATTCACACACTTGTGAGCAAAGCATATAAACAGAGAGGAGAAGAGAGGGCTTCATCTTATCTCTTTACAAGCTAACATTATATTATTTTGCACTACAGACATTTCATACCCAGTTCAGTTCTTACACTTGGGAGTAAAGCACATAAACTAGAAACTTTGCACTCACCCGATAATGTCAGCACAGCAATTACAGGAATAAGCATTCGATAGCAAAACGCAAGGAAACACATATCTGTGGAATAAACAACACTTGGGAGAGCCATCTTGATACAAAGATAGAAGGTATTCCACATGCACCGATTGTCTTCTTCTTCCCGGAGCCAGGCCTTACTCTGCAGGATGGCCACTGTGATGTGCAAGAGCTGTCAAGCTCAAAGGCAACAGAGAGATTCCCTCACAGAGATATTTATGACATTTCTCTGAAGGAATCCTATCAAATAACGAGTTATTTGATGATTCAGTATGTTTTCAGTAAACACTAATGTGTGGTGATGTAAGTTAATTCTGCAAAAGAGGATACGCTACAGTGCACCCGTGTACTCATCAGCCATCTAGTTTTGTTCCAGGGTGGATGAAGATTCAGGTCTTGGCCGTACTGTACAGCGGACCATACTGAGTACCACATGTGATGAGTTTGGGGCTTGATCTCTCAGATGTTTTAACAATCATAGCCACCACTTCTTGAAGAAAATAAACAAAACCATCAAAACTCTTGTCCCTATAGGAATGCACTGCCAACACACAAACAAGCACCAAAGCAGGAGGGGTCCACACTGCCAATTACTGAGGTCGGCTGCCAGCGTTCCTGAACTGACTACTGGACAAGCATGCTGCCAAATAGGGAGTTATATGGACTCCTTCAAGGACCTTTTAGAGCAGCTCCACCTGTCCTTTGGGAGCAGAGCTAATTGCACATCTGGATTCCAACAGAGTGCTTGAGCCTGGATAACCTGCAAGTGAAGGTAATGTAAAGGGAAAACTCTCTGTACTTCAAACGAGGAGGCACCTTATATGATCAGACATCATAAGCTTTCATCTCACAGCTCTAAACATTTAAAGAAAGCAAAGGACACATGTTGGTCATTTTCAACCGGAATAGCAAAAAGCACAAAAAGCTCAAATAAAATCACATAAAAGTGAATAACAGTCCCACAGTCTGCGGTAGCCAGTGCACTGTTCTTTGCTGGGGTGTGCCGGGGTGGCGGCATCACGGCGATGCCAGCGGACTCAATGAGCTGGTGAGGAAGGCCAGCTCTGTGACCTTGGACAGTCTTGAGGCAGTGGTATAGAGGAGGATGAAGGACAAGATCAAAAGCATCGTGGATAACCCCTCCACCCCTCGATGATGAGCTGAGGCAGATGGACAGTTTGTTCAGCCACGGAAACATCTCACGATACTCCCTCTCCATGTTATTATACATGGTACAGTGTAATAATAATAAGGAATAAGGAAAAGAAGTTATTATTATTTTTGTTATTATTATTACTTATTTTCTTGTACATTGTACTGTACTATGGCCATAAAGGTATAATTACATAATCATATATCATAATACATATATGACACTGTGGTGTACACTGCTATAGCTGACAGTACTGCTATTACCTGTAATTCTGTGTTCTGTGTTGAATTGCTGTACAGTTTCTATTAAATATTCTTAATTTCTACATATTTCATTATTTATTTTCTTTGAGTTTCTTCATTTATATGTACTTATTCTCTTGTCATGCTGCTGGAACACCCCAATTTCCCCGCTTTCCTCTCTCTTTAAGATGATCTTATTTTTACACTTGTTGTGTGTTCAAAACTTGTGGACATACAGTTTAAAAAAACCAAACCAAACCAAACAAACTAAGAAAACACCACTCTAGGACATGTGTCCTAGAACATGTATCCCTGACATTTGAAATAACTGCTTTTCTGAGTAGCCTAACTAAGGTACAATATGTGATAAACATGCCAAAAGCCTGTGAATAAAGGAAATGAAAGTCAGCAAAAACAGGCTGGGATTGAAAGAGTTAAAAGTTCATGAGTTGATTGTACATAATAACTCATCAGAGGAAACAAAAGCAGCGACTCCAGGATTACAACTTTATCCCCTCCCGGGATGAGCGACTGAGCCCAAAGTCAAAACTTTAATTTTACGGTTCCACTGAGATACAGCTGTGTTTATTACACTTCTCACTGAAAAGCCACTGAGCTACTGGATCCCCCTGCAGTGTCCATATTGGGTAATTGTCTAATTAACAGCCAACTAATGTCATCTCCCACTTTCTCTCTTTTTCTCTGCTTTTCCACACACACACACACACACACACACACACACACACACACACACAGCACAACACATTAGGTACTATTATGCATTTCTGCAAGCAAAAAACCCTTCTCTGCTAAGCTAATTGAAATGTCTGAACCTGCAGTAAAATGGGAAGCGCATTCAATGGTCTTAAAGCAGAAATCAATTATTGTTATTGCTATGACAGAAAGAGAGAGAGAGAGAGATACAGGTTCCATTAAAAATTCACGAGTACCTGTGAACTAAGGTAATGGCTGCAGACAGAGCTGTCCAGCGTCTTCCATTCCAGCTATAGTGGAGCTTTCTCAGCAAAGGACACTGAAGTGGACATTTACAGAAGGACACACACTTTATGAGATACATTAAGGTCTGCTCGATTGACAGGACAGTATTACAGACATCTCCAGGCGCTGGGTTTTTACATACACAACAAAGTGAAAATGCATGGACACATGCAAATGGACATACACCATCACAACCAGAATAGCTATGAAATAGATGTCATCGAATATACTGAGGGCTGATAGCAAAAAACCAATGTACACTGGGACAATGTAGGAAAAGTGAGGACTTAACAGTCATCTGTACCAAATTTTATCACAATCTAAAATTGTCAAGATAATTCATTAAAAGCCAAAGAGATCAACCTGCTTTTGGCACTGGAGAAACAGTCAGGGGATTTGCAAAGTCAGCAGGATTCATCCTCTTGGCTCCATGAATGTCTGTTATAAAAGCTGAGATATCCCAGTCTGGAACCAGGTGGTGGACTGACTGAGAGATCGGCATTGCCGTGCTGCGGGCATGGCTAAAAGTCACCTCTGTGGCTGTCCTTTTAAAGCTGTGTCCGAGAGATCACAGCCACCCCAGAAAGTCCGGTTTGGGAACTTCAAAATGTGACTTCTATAGATGATGTGGTTCTGTTGGCTGCAAACCAAGGTCTGATGAAGCAAAGTGTAAAGAGGCCTGGATGAGAGTCATGATATCCGAGTCTGAGACCACAGTTCTCTGCCAGTTGGAAGTGAGTTGCTGCCCCAATTGAAGGAGTTTTAGCATATGACAGACCTTGTTCACAAGTGGCGGTAAAATGGAGCATGAACTCAGCAGGTGGATTGGTGCGGCACCACGATAATGCAGGCGTTGTACTGCAAACCCTTTTGATTTACCAGTCCATGTACGATCCAACCCTCACCTATGTTCATGAGCTTTGGGTCGTGACCAACCAATCCATAGGCTGGCTCGGTTCAGAGATAGCTTGAGGGGCTTGTACATCCAGAGGAGGTTTGGAGTAGAACAGCTGCTCCTTCCATCGAAAGGGACCAGCTGAGGTGGATCAGCTTTGTGATTAGGATGGCTCCTGGACGTCCAACTGGGAGTAGACCCTGGGGTAGGCCCAGAATTCACGGGAGGGATCATACATCTTATTTGGCTGGGAATGGAAGAGGGACATAGAGCGAGCAGGCGAGACAGTCCATGACAGCAGAAAAGACGTGTTATTTTACAGAACAGAACTGAATGAAAAGTGAAATATAATTTATAAGTTAATGTATTACAGTTGCTGAATTTGCAAGAGGGGAAAAATAATCAGGAGTCATCACAGACAGCATTTCAGTTTATAAAGTTTCCCCTAAATAAACAAGTCACTAAACATTTTATGGGAATCTGGGGCTGATCTGCCTCCACCTCAAAGCAGATCCTGGATCAGTCTGTCCACTAGCACTCAGAGACGAGTCCACCATCTTACTTCTGTTGAAATAGCAAACAAGCTGACCCCAAATTTCCAAAATTATAGAGGAGTACTTGAATCAGTAATGTAATCAGGCTAGTGGATTTCAAATTGTAATCCCTTACACTGGAATGAAGTTACTGGAATAAAGTAATTTAATTACTTCATTAATGTGTTAATGTGTCACTGTATGAGTTAATGCAAAACTATGAAAATAATACGTAAACTGTATTCTTTGTAAACCGTATTACCATTTGTTGGACACTTAAATCAAATGTCGCAGTACCAGCACCACGAGCAGGAGCATTTTTATTATGGGTGGATACGTCCAGAGGGAGTAAAACCCAGTGGGCTAAAAACTGCTGCTACATTCTTCCTCTCTTTCTTTCTTACCCTCTTTTCTCCTCTCGTTTTCTGTCCCCCTCACAGAAGCAGACAGACAAAGTCATTCATGCACAGTGTTAGTCAGCCTTCCCGCTGGCTAGAAACCTCCCTTCTCATATTAAAGAGACACAGAGGTGCTGAGATAAGGGGGAGCTTAGGGGTTAGGGGAATACCCGTGTGTGTGTGTGTCGGCAGCCCATTACACTGAAGAGAAAAGAGTGTATATGTGGTATATGTGTAGGAAAGAGAGAGCCAGTGGGAGCAATGAGGTAATGTCAGCTCCCCATGATGCACCCAGACCTAGCCCACACTCTAATCAGAAGCCTGGAACTGCAGGGGGCTCAGGATCCACTGGGGTTGATGAATCATCAACAGGATCTCGTGATCTGAGTCACATAAGAAAAGTCAGTCGGCTGAGAACTATTGTTGCTCCTCTTACGATTGAAATTTGGGTAAAAGTGTGTTGGTGCAGCTCTTAACTGTCTCTTCCTGTCTCCTCACAACAGCTGGTTTAACGACATAAAATCCAACCTTTTTGGCTTGTGAACCCATAAAAATGAGGGAATGTCTTTTTGTGCCCCCTCGCATGTCTCCACCTGCTGCAACCAGTTCAACCCCAGTGTAGTTTTTTTCTCCTTGTTTTATTTGAGTATCCAAACAGTTCCTCTTGTCGGGGTCCCAACAGGAGCCACTGTGTTAGAAGACACTGAAGAACACTTGAATATCGCTGTCCTTAACAATAAAGTAGCATTTTTTAGTTTTTTTAAGCTTCACGAGTGTTTAAGATTGAATCTTTATGGAGGTGGGGTTCTTGCCATTGCTGTTTAATGTCTCTTTTAGGTGGTCTTCCATGCTGACCAGCATGGAATTTGAAAATGTGCAAATCCAGTTTTCAGGATGTGATCTGCAGTCCTCATGTTAAGGTAAGCTTTCAGACACATTACTCTACATGATGGCCCATTGATTTCCAATTGTCACGAGGGAGAGCTGTTGCTTATCTGGTCTTCCTTTGATGAACTCTGGTTGACTCAGCTTGTACCTCCTGTGGCCGGACAGATAAGTAATCACTGCGTTAGCCAGAGACTGACGGTGCAGGCCCAACTCTCAAGTGAGAGAGCTTCTGGCAGCAGAAGCGTGAAGAGGTCATAACCGAGAGGCCGAGGCGGATTTAAACCATCATCTGCTATGCGTTTTTTCAAAAAAGGGGGTTACATGTTGATTTGCTGCGATGTGTGGCCGTGGATTCAAATGTCCACCTGTGCTTCGACTTTATGTTAGTATGGTCCACTTTGACACATGTTGCTGGAATCAAATTCAGAATCAAAATATATTTTCAAAAATCAATCAAGCTGATGAGGCAAAACATTACATATACTGTCTTTGACATAGACTCAATTGAAAACAGTACAAACTTCTTCAATAGTTTAATAAAAATACACGCTTCTTTGAATGCTCTGTTAAACATGCAATTCATTTTTGAGTTGTGAGTCTGTCCGATATTTACTTTCCTTTTTATTAGTTTTGGAACCACCAACTTCTGAAGGAAATATATGACCCTTCAGCTGAAAAATGCTACACTACGTTCACCAGCTAATCGCTAACTTCATCTCTTTGCTGTTTGGTTGTGGCAGGTAGTGTACAGTGGGGTTACCTGGCTGTTCAAGCAAAAAACAGCTGCCGCTACAGGTTAACCTTGTTTCGTATAGTGAGCAAATAGACTGAGCCAAGACATTGAAGTGCTGGGCCACAAAACCAAAACAATAAGCTGAATGACACTAAAAGGTTGTGCAGAGCTGGTTATATAAAAACACTGCTTAATACAGCTTGAAAACCGTGGCCGTAGAGGCTAGAAAATTATTGCAAACAGTGGTTGCAAAACACTACTATCGCTATTATTCTAATGTACTTATAACAGCCAGGAAGTAATTAGCTCATTCACAGCTTCTTTCAATTTATTTCTGTCTGTTTATTCCATGTCTTACTCTCCTTCACAGCAGTGTGAGATCTCTGCCGTGCACATCATCTCAAGGTGATGCAATTTGGCTCAAAATAGCAGTAATAATAATACACAACTGCTAATGAATACAGGAATACCAAGAAATTCAATAGTCACGTAAACATGGACCAGAAAGAAGAAGAAATAGAAATAGTGAACAGAGCAAACCGGAAGCTGCTGAACACAGGAGCTGGCGTAACTACGGTTACAACTGATGATTAATGCTGCAGGAACGCATGAAGTCGAATGAAAAGATTCACAAATAGATAACACTTTTCTGAGATTTTCACATCAGCACCCTGTACCAATATGGGGACTGATCCCTAAATTTGTGGGAGTTGATCTAGGGTGTATGGACGCTACGCAGCCAGGGAGATGATTTTTGAGCTCTCGATAAAACACAGCTTCCAAGCAGAATAGCGCTGAGTCATCAACTCACCTCACACACAAACAAGAACTCAAGTCCTAACCTCACAGAAACAAGTTGCTCTGCCTACGTCCACACAAATAGGTCAAATATTTTACAACAAAAACGATGTCCGTCCAGATGAGCATTTTAGCAGCATTTTAGACTGTCTCACACACATCGTTCCGAAGCAGACGTACCGTGCAGCCCTGACTGACTTGGACTTTCTCGACTGAAGTGGTCGTAAGTACGGCCCTGCACTCATCACCACCACTGGGAGGCCAAGCAAAGCAACAAGTGCTACTTTGAATCGTGGACAGTACATTGAGATCCAGCCTGAAACTGGGTTTATTGACAGAATGTATATGCATCTCTACATCTGAGAAGTAAAGTCTGAAGGCCTAATTATGCTGTTAGCTAGATCAAACCCATGAGTACTTGAGGATATTCTGGTTGCCTTTTGCTTTCATTCAGATTTTATGAAATCAACTTGGTATGTGATTGTTACTAAGCCAGTTAAAAAGTAGCAAATTACTCCTCAATCTTTATTCTTCAGCAGCCTGAAGATGATTTTTTGCCTCTACTGAATTTGTGCAGGCATTCGGGTAACGCCTCTTTACCATGTTACCACTGTTGCTCTCACACTATTATTTTCCTTGTAAATACCTGATGACAAATGCTGTCATTGACAGTGACAAGGCCAGCAGAAAAAAAGAAAGTCCTTGGGCTGTCGTCCAAGATAAACCTAAAAGCATACAATAGTACATTTTCATTTCAGTGTTTCACTTTAGAGTTGGTAGAATATCCTAAAGTACTTAATCTTCAAATTACAGTTGCTCATGATTCCCAGGCAGGCTAATTAAAGTGAATCAGTTAATTAAATCCCCGCAGCCATCTGAAGGCAGTCGGACAGATGTGATAAATCTGCAGCCTCCAAGTTAAAGCGCTGCCCAGCTCAGATCCTTTCTGTACAATGATCCACTGTGTTTATCATGAGTCATATTCGAATGGCATTATGCTGCTGCACCGTAATCACACAAAGCTCTGAACTCAGTGATATAGGTCACAAACTGGTCAGTTATAACTCAGTATTCTGCTGATGTTCGGTGACATGGAGGATTTCCATTTGTTGCCTAGCTGCTATATTTAGTCATTCGTCCAATGAACATCCTTGATGCTGCCCGCTTCCTATCCATCAGTAGGTGGAAGGTGACAGCTCGAAACCTGAGACAGATAACAATGTGAAGCACCGGTGTTCAACCCACGAGCGGGGCATCTTAATGTTTATCTAAAATGTCACTCAGACAGCGTCAGACAGGAATATCAATTAGCCTACATGCTATTACAGCATTTGCCAGTGAATGCTGCTCATGAGCCAAATTAATCCTGCTTTGAAAGCCAAGCTGTTTGTATCATTGCCCTGCTTCTGTAGCCTTTGAGTAATTGAAAATTTGAGGCCAGGTGATTTGTAAAGTCAAAATTTCAAAAATATTACTTTAAACCTAGAGTCCAACATCCTTCTGGAAGGATGCAGGGTTTAGAAGATTAATTTCCTGCAAGTTGGTGATGGACTAGACACAGCATGATTTAATAACAACAGTACACACATTTGCCTCTGGGGGAGTCTGGGGTGTCATGAATTTAGTGATCCCACTCTGTCCACAGCAACAGTCAGCAGAGCAGAGCAAGGGCAGAGGATGCGGACAGTCAACCATGGGCGACTCAAAACACTCTATGGCAATCTGTGAAGTTTGTCTTGTGCTCATTCCCAGTGACAGGGCTGTCAGGTTGTATTGTATTAGCTTTGGTGATCCCCTAGCGTTTCCTGTAGCACCGTCACCTGGTGCAAGATTTTAATTTGTCCAAAATTCCATGACCAAGTACTACAAATGCCAAATCAAATGACAATCCCATCAGCCTCACCTATACCTTGTGTTCAGTGTTGAATAGAAAATGTTTGCATGCTAAACCAAGGTGGTGAACATGGTAACCACTATACCTGCTGAACATCAGCAGGTTAGCATTACCGCTGTCAGCATTTTGTGTGTGGCAGTGTTAGCATTTAGCTCAAAGCACCATGACGAATAAGTACAGCATGTTTGTCGGCTCTGCCCCCCAGAGGAACATGATCATTTCCTGCTGTGCTGAAGCAGAATAAAATTTGTATGTTATTTTAACACTTGGTGCATTTGTTTGAATTCAGCAATGTTAAGTGTCGGGGTCATTTGCAGGAGTTCGGGGCAGTGTAGAAAAAAAGCGTGATGTGGCTTCTTGCCCCTTTGAACGCAGCCCGTTTTACTTTGAGATTTACTTCTAATGGAAGACAAATTCAATTATATCCATCCTTTCACACTAGAGTGAACAAATAATACAATTTATTTGAATAAAGGCCACTGGTTGAGTGTTACAAGCATCAGCAATCACCAATAAAAAGCCTCTGACTCACAATTGTTTGCTTATTATGAACCTAAAAGCCTGCACACAGCACAAGGGGCTCAGAACTCACGCTCTTATTTGAACGTCATTCTTGCTTATTTACCCATAAACCACTTGGGCTGACATTCTCATTTCCCCACTCCTAACTGCTCCCAACTGTCTTAATGTAATAGACTATAGTGACGCAATCACAGTGTGAATACATAGTGTGTAAATCCCAGCCATGTGTGCTAATATTTAGAAGAACACATACACTTATAGAGAGAGAACACACACTTCTCTTCAGCGCCACGCTCCAGGAACAATCTGCTCTAATGATTTCTGATGTGATTGGATTTCTCTTCATGGCCACTGGGCTGTGTGTCCAATTCTGCCTGCCGTTGATTTGGTTCCCAATGAAGACCCTGTAACAATGAGGAGGTTGGCAAATCCTACTCCGAGTACTGGGACCCTGCAACCCAATCCTTTTCCTTTATCCCCTTTCCCACCATGCTCTTCTTTCCCTGTCATGTCCATCTTTCCTTTCCCTTTTACATCTCATCTTTCCTATCCTCTCTCATCTTTCATTTCCTTCCCAGCCTCTCCCTACACATTATCTGATTTAAAGGTTTTTGACAGTGATGATTTCTTTCCTATATCCTTTCCTTTTCTTACCCTGACCTGCCAGTCCTTCCTTTCTAGACTGTGATCTTCCTTTTCTTGTTGTTCCATTTGTTTTCTTTTCCATTTCATTTCTACTTTTTTTTCATGGATAAGCTGCTTATCGTGTGTAGCAGGGATGTTGTGTAGCATGGAACGTCTAACTACATAGCTTTGACACCATGAGCAAAGTTATGAAGTGCTCCACGCTAGCCTACTTAGTCAAACAGGTAAAGAGCATTTATGCACAACAGAGCCTTTTAATGCTTTCTCTATAATTTTGGGTATGAAGGTTTATGCATTTCTGTTTATGCGTTGCAATATTTTTCAGAAAGAATATCTTATGGCTGTTTACAATTCTGCAATTGCAGGAATGTTATGCTGATGCCAACGTGCTGAAAAATATTCCCAGACAGTGTGGACCTTGTCTATTATACAACACAGTATTAGATCCACTGTGTCAACACACAACGCTGACGTCAGTACAAGCCATGCAGAGGCAATGTCTATTTTCACATGGTTTATTTGCCCTTTTATTATTTGCATGTTTAGTATTGCTGTGGCTGTGCTGGGCCTTGACTTCAAGGCATGCCTGGAAATGAGAGCTTTCATGTAAGTACTGAAACCAGGCTTCAGATAAGCAAGAGAATAAATTGTTCAATGAGGGCAACAGAAACAGACTGGAAATTGTTCTTTCAAATCTACTTTGGTAGAAAATTGTCTTTTGGTGCTCTGATACTGAGTGTACGGTTTATCAAAGTGAACTAAGCCCAGTGATGCCTCCTTAGCTTGCATAGATGCAGATCTCCAGCTGATAAAAAAGCTCTAAAAAGAATAAAGCCAGTACCAATTGCAATTTCCTAATCAGCAATGCTTTCAGAGGAATCAACAGAAAAGCAACAAACAGCCACAAACTATTACACCAAAGTTCATGGAGGAAGTCATTGTTTTCACAGACTTTACAAGTATCAAACGAGTGAAATTGCCACAGGTGAAGGCATCTGTTTTTATTATGGCAGATTGTCTAACGGGGGCTAAAATCCCTGTTCAAATGGCCTTAATATCATTCTTTTCACTTACACTTTGGCATGTCAAAGTAAGAAAAGCACAGGTGTAATTGATCACATTGAAAAGGACTGTATTCCATTTAGGTGAGCTAATTTCAGCGTCCTGGTGTGATACACCTGTGCTTTTCCTGCTCTGAGAAGGAAGAATGTCTATGAAAAGGCCGATCAGGGTGGTAACTATTTTTGGAACTTTTTGAAACAGTCAATCACTGCTCAGGGACATTGGTATGTCGTTGTTTGTTATATATATATATGTATATGTAACAACAGCAGAGTTGGTAAACCCTACATCCGGGACAGTAAGACCACTACTCCTGGTTGCTCTGATTCATCAGTGGACGCTACCTTATAGTATCGGCTCAGCTCGTTAGGAATGAAAGGTAACAACAAAACGACAGAATCCACTGGTTATATTGGCACAATCCACAACTTTTGCACATAGAAACCCGAAAACAACTGTTCTAAGTAACGAACTGAACTAAACTGGACTGCTTGATGGAAGTGCTTTCAGAACAGACAGAAGTCTGGACATTCACACACTTGATCAACAGGCTGTTGTTGTTGAAATGTTTTAATTGTTTATCTGCGTATTATGTACAAAGTACAATTATGTTCCCTTTGCTGTCAGCAATGATTTGTACCTAATTAAACAATCGTAAGGTAAAGCAAATGATCCAGCAAATCAGAGATCACAAAATCTTGATCAAAACAGAGAATTGGGTTTATTGAAATAAAATTTTCTAGTGGTAAATCTCCATTAAGCTCTCAGTCTGTGTGGCCTGGAGATGATTATATGAGCTTCATTAATTCATCTCCTGCTGCTTTCCTGAAGATGAAATAGCACAGAAAATGCAGGTTTCTGCCTCGTCCGGCTTGTCCACAGATGAACTAAAAATAACTGAAGCTGGAATACAAATGAATAAAGAAGAAGCAAGGGAATTCAGGGATAAGTAACTGGACCATGGAGGTTGCTGTCCAAGCTACTGTTAGCTAGCAAGCTAACTTTGTGTGTGCATGCGCATGTTAGGGCAAGTAGCCTTCATACACACACACACACACACACGCACACATTCACATACGTGTGTGAAGGGACCAAATTTAAGCAGCTGTTGAAGTCGAACTCATATTATTTCTCCAAGTCTACAAAGCTATGCAAAAGTCACAGTTGTTGCAGTGGGTCATTCACAGATATGACCAATTTACCTAATTTGCATATCTTTTAATTTTTTGAGGAAAGTGGGGAACCTGGACAGCATCCAGAGACAAGTAGGGCATGCAAACTCCACGCTCAACTCCAGACAGGCCCTAACTGATAGATGCATTTCCAGGGCCCAGGACCTTCATGCTGTGGGTGGACATTTCAAACTACCGAGCATTTCAAACAATGCAACACATGGTTGCACAACAAAATGCAAGTTGTTGTCCCTTTTCTATACTCACAATAATAAAAAAAAGAAGAAGAAGAAATTACCAGATGCATTAATAGTGATTAATAAAAATAAACTATGTGGTGGACTGCAGAAGATGAATTGAGTCTGAAATCCTGAGGACAGAAGCTGTTCTGTAGTCTGGTGGTGATGATATAAATTGAATCAATTTTCAGGACTTTCTGGTCCAAAGATGATTTGGGGAATTCTGGTATGAGCTTTTAAGAGAATAAAATAACTCATGCATAAAAAAATACTGACACAAACTACTATATGAGTTACATTTTTAATGTCTTCATCAAAGTTGGCCATGTTGCCTGCTAAACCGGAGCATGTGTCCTATGTCTCTCCTGTCCATTTCCATATTCAGGAAGAAGCCTGAAACATCTGTGGTGACAATATTGCTTTAAAAAGCCTTTTTAAAATTCCTTTTTTATATCAGATATATATTTTCACAAGAAAATTTCTCAAAATTTCCGATTCTAAAATCCCAGTTTCACCATCATTTCTTCAGTTAACATGAGTGTACATCCAAAAGTTAAGCCCAAGAATAATTCTGGAGGCATCAAGAGCTCAGAAGGCTGGAGTTTTCAAATTGGATTTATGACCGTAAAAACGGCATCTCAGCCGCTGTAAATCCCAGAAACGTGTGCTCAAATCATTTTGAATTATGGACGGCTGTATGTCATGTAGCGGCCTGTCTGATGGTGAGGAGTATTCTGCAGACGCTGAGACAGTCAGAGGGGGTAGACTGGAGGGAAGGATGGCAGAAAAAGTTCAAAAATGCAGATTTCTCTACTTGTTTTGTTGACTTTTCTTCTCCCCACACATCCTGTTTGTCTCCTTCAAGTCTGTCTCTCAATTCAGTCATAAACCCATCAAAGACGTTTGGGCTGTTTGTTGCTACAAATTGTTCCCCAGTTTTATTTGGTGGAACATGGGGGCTGTGTGTTAAATGATGCCTCCTAAAGGAATCCTAAAAGTATTAGGGAGACTCTGCTGGGTAGCGCACTAAAACGACCCGGACTCAGTCGACATATTTCATTCAGTAGCGTAAGAAAAACGAAAGCCTGGACCAGACACAATTCAGAAATAGCTTGAAGAGAAACTGTGTGCAGAAAACAGCGAGAGAAGGTTGGAGTGGTGAGAGAGAGTACAGCAAGGAGGGCCAACAGATCTATTCACAGCAGACAGTTTGGCTTGTCATAGGAGGAAAAGCACAGGTGTAACAGATAACATTACAAATGGACGCATTCTATTAAGGTGACCCAGTTCCAGCGTCTTCACTATTGTGGCTTACTGGGACTCTCGATGGAACTGAGCCATCATTACCAAAGTCAAAATGTCTGCCATGGAAAAGGTCTTGTGCAGGAGTAGAGAGCACGAGCAATCGGCTGATACTGATGAGTCAAGATCCTTTCACCCGGTGCTGATCAGCTAATGGCATGTATATATATAAGTCTTGTAATTCATTAATTATTTGGTAGACTATGAGCCATTCGGGAGGTCCTGGAAGACAGAGAGACTGAGGGAATGCCAATAATCTTTGCAGTGCATTTGTCTAGCTTTTCCTCCAAATTATTTGAAGCTTTTTCTGCAGAAACTGCCACGGCTGCTTCCAGGAAATGAGTTTCTAGCTGTTTTCTAAAGAATCAAATGAAGAATGTCCTTGTGCTTCAAATGTGAAGGACCAGGGGTCAGAATCTACTTCAACCAGGTCATGTTAACACGGTCTCTACAACTGTGTATGCCGCTATCTGCAGAACGAAACACTCCTATGATGTTAATTGTGTTTTAGGTCCATTGTGAATCTGCGGCCAGAGGTTGTTTTAAAGCCATGAGGAGAATAACTGACACATTAGCCTGTTTTTGCTCTGCATGTACAATCGATTCACTTGAGTGATGCCGTTGCAAATGTGTCCACTGACTTGATGCAACTTGGCATGGGTTTAACCATGTGATCACTTTCAAAGATGTAAGTTGGACTTAATGTTTCACACTAACCCAAAGACAGCAGATAAAAAAAAAACACATAAAACACACTTGATAATGTTAATATGGATGAAAAAACCACACAATAAAATATTGAAATAAGAATGAAAGTGCTAATAGGGATAAAGCATCAAATCACAGCGTGGAATAATAAAATGCAAGCATAAACAGATCACACAGAATACATAAAATCAAGTAAAATAGTGCAGCAGTGCATCAGCGCGAGGCAAAGCACAAAACTTTCAGACCTGCATCAAGAAGCAATATCTGGTTAGTTAAAGGCTGAAGTGAAGAGGTAAGTTTTTAGCTTTCTTTTGAAAATATTCGGCGAGCTGCAGGCAGATATCAGGGAAGCAGATGATCACAGTGTTCCTGAAGGCAAATAATAAATGAGGGAGTTAGAGATGTATCTTGATCTTAGTCTATTAAGGGCTTTGTATACAAGGAGGAGGACCCTAAAATCATTTCTGAATCAATCTGCAACACATGCCATGCTTGGAGGCAGAACTGACACAGTATAAAGATTTCTGGAAAGCGTGCTCCACTGATTTATCATGTCATACGACACCTATGACATTGTTGGACACATTTATTTTTTTCTTTTAATTGGCTGGTGTCACTATTATGCAGCATCATATCTGTCGAAATATGTTTGCATTTGGCTCAGGCACAACACAGGTCCCACGGGTGTGGAACTGGGACACTGAGCTCAAATGTTCTGGCTCCAGACGCTAGTTGGGACATAAAGGCAGAGGACGGGTTTTTGCTCTATCTGCTCCCAAGGTTGTTCCCAGTAGACCATGTACTTCGCACCGCCAACACAGACTGTGGCCCAATTATCTCATTATTTCAGTCGGATTTTTAATATTATTATTCTGTTGTGAATTTCTGCTGCCTTTGTGTGTCATTGCTGCATCATTTCCATTTTCTCAGTCTGTTGAAGCTCAAAGCCTCACAAATTATATGCTGAACTTTAAATGTCATTGCTAAACCTGTCATTATGTCAACAGACTCCAACTGTACTAGCAGCACGGGCCCACCATTTCAGTGGCTGTACG
This sequence comes from Chelmon rostratus, assembly GCF_017976325.1. Taxonomy (NCBI): domain Eukaryota; kingdom Metazoa; phylum Chordata; class Actinopteri; order Chaetodontiformes; family Chaetodontidae; genus Chelmon; species Chelmon rostratus. Next base: position 4,904,803 of record NC_055666.1, read on the forward strand.
AGGGGATCCTATCCTCACTCTTCAAATATCCTCACAGATCCACATTCTTTGAAGGTGTCATGTTTTAAGTGAATCAGATCTCAGCTTCAGAATGAACATTTTTCTTCACCTCAACTTGATCTCTGTATTCAAAATGAGTAATATGATAACAAATCTGACAGTTTACAGCTGACAGGCTGCAGAAAACACCTCAAAGAATACATAATAAAAAGATGGAGCCCCACATTCCTGCTGCCTTCTCCCGGACAGCAGTTCTGAGGTAAAAGTGGCAACAATGGCATACTTATGGCAACACTATGCAGTAAAAATTGATGCTGAAGAGAAACACTACCAAGTCAGTCCTTCATTCATTATAAACTTTAAATAAGCAGCCTCTATAAGGGCCTTCCTCAATACTACCTCTTTACAGTTAAACCTTTATACTATCACATGAGAAATGCTTACAAAGCTTATTTTGGCAGATTATAGCAACTGATGCAGGTACTGAGGGCATGAATGCATCAACAGGGAGCGGGATGCACCAATAAATAAAAACACACCAACCATACCTGGGATAGTGCAGATTGGATTAGCTGACTCAAGGAATGGCTACCCTTTACAATCCACCGTATGCAACAAATGAACTTGGCAAGACAGCATGGACCATCAAGTCAAGTCGAATCAAATTTTCACATTCCACATAATGCAAGCTCACCCAATGAACAAAATAAAATAGAATGTGAATATATATATATATATATATATATAGATAGATAGATAGATAGATATAGATAGATAGATAGATAGATAGATAGATATAGATATCCCCTGCCCACCCACCAACATAGGCATATCAACCCATATATATCCAAAGAGAGTGTGTGAGTGTGTGTGTGTGAAGCACTGGTTAACCATAGGCCTGAGACAACAGATAGGTCTTAGGCGTGCTTTTGAGTACATCTTACATCATGAGGCAGTTTGTTCCAGAGATTGGACTCCAGTGACTGTCCGAGTCATTTTTCATTACCTGATCCTCGCAGTGGGGTGAAAGACAAATGGACTAGCAGTAATACAGGTGTTGTAACACGAGAGTCAGAAACACTTCTTGATTACCGATGCTGATACTAATCCACCTGCTAGCTCACACTTCATCATAAAGGGGGTGTGAAGACCACAAGTACAATTTTCAATTTGTGCTAGGGTTTGAAAATGGCAGGTGGGTATTTCCTGCTAAAAAAACAAGAGATTGCTGGCATTTTCCACTGCTTTTCTAAATTGGAGCTCAGTCAAGATGGACTTCTTCTTAAAACATAATAATTTATTGTTGTTCTTGTTGTAATGATAGAGTTGGATTTGAAGGCGCTGTAAATGAAATCATCTACAAAATTTGATGTTATTGCCTCAAGTACAACAGAAGACCTCGGTAGACTTAATTAAAACACAAGTAGAATCCTAGAAAGTCAGTGGAAGCTTTTAAAAAAAGACTACACAGTACGGTTTCAGAGGGGGAAATGGATTCAAGGCATAGTTGTCGCATGGGAGAAATAAGTGGTGTTCCACTTAAATGACAGGATGTGGAGACACCTACTCAAGACTGGGACCTGTTGACAACGCACTGGGGATCAAGGAACAGGAATGACAGACAGTGTGAGGAAGAGCCTGACAGAAGGGACTGCGAGGAGGAAAGAAGTGATGGCACAGTTGTGATTCCTCCCACTCAATAGTGGGACCCCGCTGAATACATCAAATGAAACAGGGGAAGACTCGGGAGCCAGGCAGTAGATTGATGTTTTGTTATCCTCGTAGTAACGTGGACACTGTTTCCCATGACTTCAAAGGGACAGGTTTAACATTTATTCATTCGTATTTGAACATTTTAACTAATCTCGCTAAATTTGAAAGAGGCAGTTAGCTGGATTACACTGGATCCTATATTTCCCATAAAGCAATCAACAGCATGGCCCTGTCGCCACTTTTTTTATGCAGATTTTTTTTTTGTGACTGTACTGACTTCAGCCTGAGTAGTACTCACCACGGCGAGTAAATTGACTTTCATCTATTAAATTGGCTCCCCTTCAAATGTCAGCTGCACTAATGCTGAAGCAATTAGTCAGTGAATGGAGAAATAAATAATTGACAGCACTTTTGATAATCAATAATTGGTTATTATCATTTATGCTAACCACCTCACAGTTGTATTCCTTCACCAGCCAGTTGTAGTTGGAGTTACCATCCATGTCTGTCCAGACTCATTAATATATGTTGTGAAGACAAAAAGGTATTCAGTGTATTTTTTGGTGAAATGGAGGTTGTCACTATATTGATATGTATGGTTCAAGTGAATAATTCCCAGTGACAAACATGCTCTCTTCATTAATGCCAGGATCAGACTACATGATTTTTTTGACGATCACATGTCATAAACTCTGCCATGACTGGCAAGACTTCACGTATGACCCCAGCTAATCACAGCAGGTCTTATTTCACGATCACACACAAGTTCAGATGTCTTCTGCCACGACAAAATCGTCTCAAGATCGGGCTGGATAGGTTTTTTTGTGGAGCAGTTTGTACTCTGACGGATGGTTTTCAATTACAGAATGTGAGCATAAACAGCTTATGGCGATGCTACGACACAGCTAAGCTGCTAATGCTTACTTTATTTTGGATTCTCTGGAGTCTCTGTGCCGTCAAAGGTTGGTGTAGCTTGTTCAAGTTGCATTTCATTGGTGAAAGGAAGCGCTCCGAAATTGTTACACAGTCCAAAATAACTTATCAAACAAGTGATGACTCATCATCTTCATTGTTGCTCCCCTGGCGTCTCCCGAGCGCATCTCCTCAGTGGATCATAATGAGTCAGACCCTCCCCTGTATGTGTGATGTCACGTCTCTACCTACACACTCCATAATCCACCAAAGGAAAAGGCTTTTTATAACACGCCATGAAGACAGCTTCTGCTTGATCGGAGGACAATGTCATTTCATTTTTATATGGGAGGTGCAACTGCTAATCCTCAATTTCTGCTCCTTTGCATCCAGCTCTTATGGTAAATGAATGAAAATTATCAGAATGATAAGCACTAGCCTTCGTGACGTGCCTCTTCCTCATGCGTCTCATCATTTCCAACAAGTATCTGGAACTCTCTGGTCTTCCTTTATGGCGGCATGATAAGTCACACTTGAGAGGCCGGAGACGACAGGAAGCAGCTCGCAGGCACTTCAGTATTTAACGCTGATGCTTGATTTGACATTTCAGTTACTGTGATACATCGGAAGAGAACGAGCGATGGGAGAGCGGGGGATTCAGGGAGTTGGCTTTCGCTCCGCCTCTCCATCACTGTCGCTAGTTTTCTGAAGCATCATATTTTAATACAGCAAATAATTAAATTGTGAAACTTGTGAAGCAGCCAGCACATTAGAGACATTTTTTTTCAAGCTTGCTGCATTGTAACTACAGATTCTGAACAATGGTGCAGATAATCACCTGCAGGCTAGCTGATGTACAGATACAACTCAGGCCTTACATGAGTGTTTGCATTCCCTGTACATGACAGAGAATGTAATGTGTCTCCTGGTGTGTGTCTGGAAAGCATATTCCTGCTTGAATATGCAAGCGTAAGAGCATGTGTAAGTTCATTCTGTATGTGTGTGTGCTCTAATCCCTCTATTTTCTCAGAGGCTGGAGAGAAAATGCCAGAAAGTCAAAGCTATCAGAGCGCAGAGCCGACCTTTCATTCATCTAACTCACTGCTGTGTGTGTGTATGTTATATCTATGTTCATAGGAGAAACTTAATACTGTGCACTTATATATTGTTATTTTTATTATAGTTTTTGTAGTAAGGCATAAAAAGGACAAAATGCAGACTCAGGCTATATTCGACCGCCGACTACATTAAATCGGCAAACGCATTACTCATATGGAGTGTGTATTCCATACTGCATAATGTTTTCCATCGTAGTACGCAGTATGAAACAGTTGAAAACAAGTTTGCAGTATGCTAGGCCAGCCTTAGCCAGTTTCTTGTTTTAGAAAGAGAACAAAAACACAGCTAATGGCAAACCACCATTACTGTGTAGTAAAGATGCTAGGTTGAACATTTAGCTGAGAGATGGTAATGAGTATCTGATGATTGGAAGGAACCAAATTCACAGCCATTTTGTTGCATTACTTCAGTGCAAATGTGAGTTAGGGCTAGTCTGCGCAGTATTTCTGTTGCTTTGGATGTGAAAAATCTCCCTTGTTATCCTTGCTCCAATGACACTGAGTGCTTTCTCGCGAAAATGTTTGTAAAGCTTCTCAACTCTTTATCAAAACTGTTGTTTTTCTCCGTTTAAAAAGCGAAAGCGATCTCTCTTCGTAGCCCTCATGGCAAGATGAAATGGCTGCAGCAAACGCTTTTATCATAGATGGTGCCAAACCATTTGATCGGTCAGCATCTAATGGTATGTTAAGACGAGAGGCAGAGGACATTGCATGGGATCTGAGCCTCTCTCCACACACCACCGCTGAAAAACGGGCCATTTACCTTCATAATATGCTCTAGTAGAAGGTGTTGTCACACCATGAATAGTGCACGCCCTTGCAAGGGGGCAAAGGGCTCCTGTTCAGCTACCAGGCCCATAGCCGTTGGCCTGTCAAGAGGTGGAGGACTGGGCTTTCCAGCTGTGACAGAGCATGTGCGCCATGGTCGTAAACCAAGACGTGCTTGTGCGTTCTGGTTCCACCAGGATGATCACTAGCCATCATAGCCTTTGTGATGTCAGTTGCCACCTCCAGGGAGAGTAGTGGCCATTGTGGGGACAGCTGAGGACAGCAGATATGTTGTTATGAGCTGCCACAATCTGAGAGGACGCTGGTGTGAACAGACACAGAGGTGAGCATAAACTTTATCTTGGAGTCAGCAGTGATGGCTGACGCCTTTTGAAGTTTGTCTAATAGCAGTATGGTATGGTAGCATGGTGGTCATGCTCTCTCCTAGCAGTGGGACAGAGGGGAAACCTTTTCTTTGTATTTCTGGACTGGTACCTGGAAGCCAGCTCTTTCATTCTTCCAGGTTTGGAAAATGCTGCCTGGAGCTCTGAAAACTGAGGTCACGGCAGTGGATGTTGGGCCGGCGGCTCCTGGTCGTAAACACCTCTGCCTACGAGGTTGGTTGTTCTGCTGGCATTGTGATGCCCCTCAGATCTGATACCTTCCTTGTTGATACCTTGCAAGTCCAAAAAAGTCTTTCGTTGGCCAGCATATGGCTGGCAGACTGACATAAGGAGAAAGTTGCTGCAGCATAGCTCCTAACCATGGTGAAAATGGAGGAAGCTGAAGATGCAGTTCCCCCATCCTCGGAATCAGACTCCAGGTTTTCCAATGAGGAGACAGGAGAACCAGGAGGAGCGCCAGAGCCAAGCCCGTTGACACATGTCTGCTGTCTGGGTACCTTTCCAGGATGTCACCACTGAAGATTAGCTTGTCGGTCTTGATCTCTTGAAGGACCCAGCCGTGTGCAGCCCAGCTTCCATCATCACCGCCCTCCTCCTGGAGCGCCATGAAGGCACCTGCTCGCCCCTGGAGCTTCTCCGCAGGCGAGCATGCACTGCACAATAACTGTGACAGGCGACCTTCAGAGTTAGAGCTAGCCCAGCATGCAGGAGTGAAGGTCTGCCAGCAGGATGTGGCAAGTGGACAGCTCTTCATCTTCACTTGTCTTCTTCACTGGTTGACTGCTTGACGCTGAAGAAAACTTGGGAGCAGAGCTCAGGCCCTGACTGTGTTATTCATGAGGAGGCGTGAAATAAAATCTTCACAACAGCACATATGCATGGGTATAAACCCATTAGTGACAGCTCTTAAAGGGAGAATATTTTTTTCTTTCATCTTCTTCTTGGAGTGAAATATCACGCAACACCTGCATTTACATTCCAGAAAACGATGTTGGTTGGTAGGGCACATCAAACTAATTGTAAGCCTGCCGTTAGTATTTTACATGTTAATGGTGGAACCACAGGACAGCTTCTCTGGAATCTCATGTCAGAAATAACACTGAAGCTTTAATTGATTCCCAGAGGTGCCATCTGCATCCCAGGCTGGATTATCACCAACAGATCCCACTTTATTCCCAGTGGAGCCACGTAGATCTCATGAATTGTTTCTGACGTTATGTCTGAAAGCTGAGAGATGTGGCATATCCCTCCTTCACCCCCCCAAGGCTACGAGATCTACACAAATGACCAGTTCATCTGTGAATGTTCTGCATTCTCAGCACTGTGACTCCCAATTCCAGGTTTATTTCCATTTGGCTGCCAGATGTCACATCCTAGACATCTGGCGCATAATAAATGCATCATTTATTATTCACCAAGTGGAAAACACCTTTGAAGGTAATACCTGGTGCTTGTCTCAAATTCATTGTAGGAATATTTTTTTGATAACTGCAGTTGGTGATTTAAGACAATTCCCCGCTGCCTTGGATTTTACCTTGCAATTGTCTTATGTATGTAGAAAACCAGTTGTCATTTTTAGTTATTGTGGTAAATACTCATATTTGAAAACATCAGTACGTCTGTGAGTTAAAGGATAACTTTCGTTTTTTACAACCTGGACCTTATTTGTAGCATTAAATACCACCATTTAGACACCCAGACAACTTTGGTGGCATTTGGAGTCGTTTTGAAGAAATTAGCCCCAGAGGAGCGGCGCGTATATCCGTATAATGCGAGTACTCGGGGGCATCCATGCGCAGCCCCTATAGAACACATAATCTGTGGAAACTCGTTCATATTCCAATATTTTGTTATGATATGCTGGTGCTATTCCCCTCTGAGCCGGTGGTCGCTAGTTTAGCTGTAGTTTGGCACAGCTATGGTTCGTTATTGAGTATTTGTAGCCGACCGCCGCAGAGTCAGCCGTGTTGTGGCTGGCTACTTGCAGCACGCGGCGTTCGGTAATGACATCATCCACGTCAGAGGTAGTTGTCTAGAGACGCCGGATGCATGCCACAACGGGCTCAGAGGGGAATAGCACCAGCATATCATAACAAAATATTGGAATATGAACGAGTTTCGCAGATTATGCGTTTATAGAGGCTACGCACGGGTGCCCCGAGTACTCGCATTATACGGATATACACGCCGCTCCTCTGGGGCTAATTTCTTCAAAACGACTCCAAATGCCACCAAAGTTGTCTGGGCGAGTAAATGGTCGTATTTAATGCTACAAATAAGGTCCAGATTGTAAAAAACGAAAGTTATCCTTTAAGTACAGAACTGGAACCAGAGAGTGTTAGCTTAGCTTAACATAGAGACTGTCTAAATTAAAAAATATTCTATCTTTACAATGCTCACAATTGCCTTATCTTTCAAACATACTCAGATCTCTCACGGCACACTCATGCACTCATACACTAGATGACTGTCTTGACTCCAGCTTTGTACGTCGAGCACAACCATGAGACTGATATCTCGCCCATCTAAAGAAATGAGAAATTTGAACTGTTATTCTTTCTATCTTGTGATTTAAACAAAACATTTGATTCACGATTACCCCTTTTACCTTCCAGGTCAGATCTTGTCCCCAAAGGCTTTCCGTACCTTCAATTCAAAAATAAGCAGTGCAACATTAAACGGCTCAGGGCCTTGAGTTTAAAGGCGGCGAGGTGTAACCGTCTTTACCGGCTCTCGCTCTCTCTCTTTCTCTCTTAGTATTTCACTGACCTATTCATGGCATTAACCTTGCCTTTCATTTTTCACCCGTGTCTCTCCGGATGTCTCTCCAGATGAATCTCTCTCTCTCCCCCCGTCCATTTCAAATATCTGCTGTGCGCCATGACTGCAGGTATTTCCATTTTAATTGACACGTGCTCGAGTGGCATGCTGGGATTAGAGCTGGTGAGGTGGGAAAAAATCAACAATAACAAATCAACACCTTAGATATACACTTGATGTCCATAAAACCACAACGTCAGCTGGGCTGGGTTTGTGAGTGATGGGGGTAAAGGTGTGTCACGTGTACGTGTGTTTGCTTGTGAGCATTTCCGTGTTTACCTTTTTACAGAAACATTTTAAGACAAGGTTTTGGTTTGTGTGTACATTTTATGCATTCGAGCCTGTGTTTGTACATGCATGATTTTGAAGAGCATTTGAGTTGCTATGATTAAAGCAGACATGGTTGATCTTCTCTGTGGGTGAGGGGGCGGTTGGTTGTCTGCTTATGCAGACATTATGTGCATTTGATTTCTTTTTCCATCTCTCTCGGGGACACGATGCAGAGAATTGTTGTCTCTAAGAAATTCATAGGCTCCACGTGATACTTCAGGAGGAATTGTTAAAGCAATTTCCCGACACTGGGAGCACATATATGGTTTTCATTACTGCATCTCACAATATTTTTTATATTAACGGCCTGCGATCTGTGTAGCAAACAATATCAAAGCAATAAAAGACCTCTAGTTTGAGTGCCACCACTGCTCATTCCTAACCGCATGGATTCTAGAGGTTTTTCTTCTTAAAATGTCTTTTACGTGGCTTTAACTCACCCACAGCTTTATCAACCCCAAATGAAGAAGATTAAGACCTTAATTCCAAGCAAACATTAGAAATTTTCATAGAAAGAAAAGCACAGCGTAACTGATAACATCTGTTGGATCTGTTCCAGCAATTCTCTAACTGCAACGCAGCATTTCATAATATTGTTAGTTACTTCAGTTTTATTTTACTTGTTGCTGTCAGGATTTGGCAGTATCTCCTGCCTGTCTCCCTGTGTTTCCCCTGTGTCCTTTTCCACTGGATGGGTGTGGTCACCTGCCCCTCCTGCAACCAACCCACCTGCACACCTGTGGCCCATCCCTAATCACCTGCACAGTATTAAAAACCCCGGTTCTTCACACCACTCTTTGCTGGTTAATCAGTTGTCCTCTGTGGTATTTTGTCTTGGCTCCCTTTTCTGAAACAAGCTCCATGCTCTCAACCAGTCTTTTGACTGCTGCGCTTTGTCTCTCCGTCTTAGAAAACGCTGATCCCCTGCACCACCTGGATCTCCCGCCAAGTCAGCCAACTCTCTCTCCGCCTCGCCTCACAGGTCCACCGCTGTCTGCCATTCCTCCCAGCCAACCCGGCTCGGCTCGTCTGGATCGCACATTTCATATTGAATGTGTATAATACAATAAACTGTCTTCTTTTGTACTGATATCTGCCTGTCGTTCTGCAAAAACTTCCCATTGTGACAGTTATGTAAAATGTGTGCTGTGCCCCCTGCAATGGCTCTGCACACACCTGCGATGTGGTTAGATATAAGAGGAGTCTGAAAAAAAGCAGAACTTTGAATATTATGAATGTGGGTTTAGCTTCTGTTAATCATCTCAGCACATTTTTGCTTCACCCGTTGCTCACAGGTTAGGAAACACTGCAATAAAGCGGTGATATAAGAAGAACAAGTGGAGACAAATGTGAAGAATCAACATGTGGCCAAAAAACAACCCGTTAATCTCCCTCAGAAATATTTCACGCCTGGTTGAATCCGTGCCACCTTGACGATTCTGAGTGTTCTGAAGGCTAATGAAGTTGCCGCTGAAAGCATAAAGCTCCTTCCTGTGGTCATTACTTTGATTTCAGAGCAGCCGGACGTTTATGGCGCTGCAGTTTTGTTCTCCCTCGTTTCTCAAAGCCTTGGCTCGGACGCGTACTCCTGTTACAGCGTAACCGAGTGTGCCGAGTGTCTTTCTGTACTGTATGTCCCTGTGTCTGGTTGTGTTGCTCACAGCATGGTGGGAGTTTTTCTTTGGCTGCAGATAGACACGACCTGAGTAAGCATGCCAGTCAAACACCTGTAATCTTCTCCTGAATGTAAGGCGTGTAAGGTACGCACACCCACCCTGTTATCCCAAAGATAAATCTAATCATACCTGTGTGTGTTTCCATCGTTTTCATCGACCGCTTTCATCATTTCTTACTTAACACAATAAAATGGAAATGTAATCAGACAAATGAGCTGAAACTCTCTGCAGAGCCTATCTTCTCGCTGCTGTTTTCTGATTGTAAACTTACTCGTAAGGCATTTATCAAGCAGTTTCTCTCCAGGTCACCTGCCGTCAGTTTTTTGATCACACACCTGGTCTTATGCTCATTCAGTGGTCGCTTCAGATCTTTCTTGTCAATTCACTCTGGAAAAAAGGTTTCCTGAAGATTTGCAGTAGAAACCCTCTAAACTTTGAATTCATCGGTTAGTCCACTCACAAGTAAAGTTTCAAACCAAATAAATTTTGAATTTTTATATTTGAGCCATGTGTGACAGGTTTTATATTCTGTTTCTATAGAATCCTTTCAAAGTGTGCCTTTTAGGATTTTTAGTGTGGATGATTGTTTCTTCTGTATTTATATGCTGCACGTGTAGATATTCTGTGTGTGAGGCACACAAATAAACCAGAGCATGAACTTGCCACCAAAAACATTTTACCTCCTACCGGCCTTTGTCCTTTCACAGTCTTCTCTGGACTCTCGCTTCATTCAGTCGGAGCCGCCTCAGATGTAGGAATTGAGCGCAGATACGACGATGCAATGGAAATGCTAAACGGCTCGACCCCACCCTACAGCTCTTTGCGATCGGTGATTCATCACCAGCTCGCCTCACCCTAATGATCCCAGACACTTATTACAAGCCCCCCTTCAAACAGAAAACATCGGCCCTTCCAACTCAATTTCCCCCACTCACGTTGTCAAGTCACAGCTACAAAGCTGCTCGCGCTCCTCTCCGCCGGGCATGCTATTAATATTTGATGCGATGCGCTACTTCTCACAAAAAATACAGACGCCATCGTTGTTTCTGCTGATGTGGAAACTCTGAGGTTGTTGAGATTAAGAGAAAAATGTAAGGGGCTGATTACGAAGGTGGCAGATGGAGTTAAATAAGACATTTGGGGGTGATGTAAATTTGATTCATGCATAATAGGAAGTGTTAAAAGGAGGGGATTGAGAGAGAGGAGCAGAGTATTATTAGGAAGGGTGTCAGTGCACTTAAATAAGACAGTTATAGCACTGGGATCTCTAGTGATAATGTAAAATTAGATTTTAATACAACAGGGCTGGATAAGAGACTGACAGGAGGTGGAGGGAGAGGGAGGGAGAGACTGATGGGGTAATTAACAGTGTGACAGATATACTTGACTCAGAAATATAGGTTATAAGCACTTTATTGAGGTATTCAGGACATTGTTGGATGGTGATGAGAGAGGGAGAGCCCGAGACAGAGAGGTGAGGGAGTCCAATGTACTTAACTGAGACATTTAGGTCAATTTTATTTTCACTGCTATAATTAAACATATTTCATCCCAAATTCCAAGACAGACTGAGAGGGATATAACAGCTTTCAAATTGAGCTGATACTTCAAGACTTTCCCCCAGTGGGGAATGTACCAAGCAGCAAAGTAATTTTTTAACCAAACTGAAGACGTGGATAAAATACAGAAGCGTTTATGGCAAATTAGACGCAATAAGATACAGTTAGATGCAATAAAAGGGAAGCACAGAGAGCCGTGTGGTACATTTAAGCGTCAGAATTAAGCATGTTTGCAGCACAAGGGAAAAGTGCTTCAGCCTATTCGATTAAGCCTTGATTAAGTGGTCACCTGAAGGGAAAAACTCCAGTTTTTGCCTTATTGAGATCGCAGTTTCATACAAGCATAAGTGTTTTATTGACCATCATCTTCACAGTTAAAGTTGTCCAGTGCTCTTTGACCAGGAAGGGCACAAACACCTCAACATCACAATAGCTTTGATCCAGACCTCTGAGTTGCTGTGCAGATCTGTGATTTGTTTAGCCACGTATTGAGTCTATTGACGGATCAGATCTTCCTGCGTGGCCGGCAAACTTCCTAGCCTCATTTATTAACTGCTATCAACTGCTGCCGTGGCTTCTGTGTCAGCTGACACTGACATCAGCATGGCGGGTAAGTCACTCGCGACTGATTGGTTGGAGCAAAACAAAACAAAATAACCCCACAGTAACAAGAAGTCGGCTAACGTGAACACAAGGTCAGGCTGAGTGAAGGAAGTGAAACTTCATGGTGTTTCAGTTTGATTATCAGGCCAACCGAAGGTGACATTTTTAATCCAGATGGGACTATTTCAATTTATCAGATGAAGGGTTTTCATTTCAGTTCATTAGGTGAAAGTCGTGAAGTCATGAAAAAAAAAAACAACAACCCTCTTCTATATGCTGGTCGTTGTTATCCATGTAAAAACCTGGATAACAACAAATGTTTCTGATTCCTTAAAGTCTGTATGTTCAGTTTTTTTAGTGATTATCTAAAAGCAAAAATTTTGGTTTGAACACAATGTAAAAACTGCAGTCTACGTGAGAAGGATTCACCACACTCAGACATGTTTAAATCCTTCACTTAAGGACTTTCATACATTCATTTCATGTCATCAGCCTCTGATCTGCAATGACAGATTCACTAAACCGACCGCTGATTTGCTGTTGTTTCTTTGAACTTGTTTTCGCGGCTCAGATCAGTCTGTTCAGACCAAATCTGTAACCCCCGACACACACTGGCACCAGATAATCTTTTCAGACCGTCGACCCAGCCCCGCTCAGGTCAGGATTTCCTTTCCAAGTGTCAGGATATACAATGGCCTGATAATCTTATGGTCTGTCCCCAGCCTCAGAAAAACAGATGAGATGGCCTGTGGGTCAGAGATGCTCCAGCTACAGAAAAGGCTGGACGAACTCCAGCTCATCCAAGGATGCTGATGCCTCTCGTGAAGCACGTACATTTGTTTAAGATGTAGATGAATATGCTGCCACACATTTTTGTGAAAAGAAAAAAAAAAAAGAAACCTAAAGCAGCTGAGATTTACAAAGAATAAATCGAACAATCTAACAAGTATTGCTGGCTAAAAATTGTTTAATGTAAACTTACTGAGATTCAGTTTTCTCACCAGTGACCACTGTGGCCACATGCAGCAATCACAACATGATGATGAACGCTAACAGAAGCACGAAAACAGCAGAGTCCAGATGTCACAAACTGACTAGGAAATGAAATGTACATGAAGTTCACCTAACACTAGCCACCATAAGCAACGGCTCACAAGACTGATCAAGGCTGAGGAAGCAAAACCCTTCGGTGTACAGAGTTGAGAGAGCATTTTACTGCTCATGAGTTCAACTATTTCATTGTTGAGGAAGAACATGAGTCAAAAGTTACAAAGTCTCACTTTAACAGCAATTTCACAATCACAGAACGATCAAAAATTACACAAAATCAAACCACCGTCGAAAGAAAGGCATGCTCAAATTATAGTAGTAGTTCATTACTGCAATCAAAGCAAACATTGGAGAATATTATATGCACAAAACAATGTGGCTGCCGAGGTCCCTGTCAAAAAGAGCGTCTTTTTCAGGGCCTTTAACCATGAGAATGTCTGGAAAGCGCCGATCAAAAGCGTTGCTTATCAGACACTAGCTGGGCTGCGGCCCAACGAGTGGGCTGTCGGAAGATTAAACTGAATCCCTAAATCATTTTGCACAAACAGTTGACGGGCTTTAACTCGAAAAAGTCTAATTTAGTTTGAAGCCACAGGCTGTGTGATGCTGCCAGAACATTTGATGTCGCTGTAATGGAAGATAAACTGCAATAAAAAAAAATAAAAAAATAAAAACACTGTTGGCTAGTAGGTTAGTAGCCTCCCTAAATGGGTCAGTCAGACAGCCTTGACGTTAGCCTGTCGCTGCCCGCAACAACAAAAACATCTTCCCGGGATGAAGCGTGATCGGAAATATGCTTAACCGTAAGGTGAAGGAATATAAGGATTAAAAATGCGGATTTATGAGGCATGTCAGACTGTAGTAGCATGTTAACCCCGAGGAGATTACTCCCTCTTTCAGGCTGAAAAGCAGTCAAACCATTGTACTCAGCGCGCAGCAGAAAATCCCAATCACACACACGAGTCTCTCATGTGGCCTCGTCTGACTTCTTTTTGGATTACTTGACTTCTGAAATCTGTGTAATAGAAAAGAAACTGGCCTTTGCTTTCTTTTGTGATTACTGAGCTTCCACACAATGGCCGTTCGTTCCCCCACTATAGCCATTCCACATCACTCTGCTGTATCCTTGAGGGCAACTGAGCCAACAGCCACAATATTTGACTTCTTTTATTGTGGTGAAATTGTTTTGTTAGGACTTTTCCCTGAATGAAATTCTACTTTTACTCGACTACATGTGCACCTCATCGAACACACTGGCTCAAATAGTATTTCTTGCCCCCTCCCCCCCTTTTTTTCCCCCCTTGTGTCACTATTATGCTGGTGGAGAATATTGAATGCAGGATCGGTACATAACCCCACTCATTTGTGTTGAGGATATGTTACTTTTACTTGCAGAGGTGATCATTGAATACCTATTTCCTTCACAGCAACATCTACTTTTGATAAGCCTGTTGCTGCAGTGGTTCTGCACTCGACTTCCCAGAGGTCACGTGTCAATAAAATAACTAGGACTGATTGACGGCCATTGTTAAAATGAAATGCTTGTTGAATCTGGATTTCTGAAGGCAGCCATATTTGCATTATCTATTTTCGTTGGCCAGCGGCTGTATTGAGCCTCAGACTGAGTATTTTTGTTGAAGAGGAGTTTTTGCTCAGATAAGAACTCATTCACTGGTATTTGAACTGGGGGGTTTGCATTGAGCTCTGACTGCTTCCTTGCCTGACAGCGTTTTCTTGTTCAGTATCGTCATTATTGATTTCACATTTTTAGTAGTCAGTTCACACTGATTATGACTCATAATAATAAAATAATATTTTTAACATATATTTGACCACAGTATCTGCTTAGAAAAATTCTGGCCCTTGGTTCGCACATTAACGTTACACTGGAGAATTTGAGAACGGCTCCTAAACAGCAGCTACAGAGTGTGTCTTGTTTTCTCCAGGACACAGTTTCTACAACTAATAGACATGTAGCTGTAAGGATAAGTCTGAGTCAGACATAAATCTGGACTAACTGACTGAGCCTCGTCTGCGCCAGCTTCCTGCTGGCCCAATCACAAGAGAAGTGACGTTAATGAATTGATAAAATATTATTTTACTATCACCAATCCTTCGGGACCTTGAATATGAATCAGTTGCTAACCTTTGGGTAATCATTTTGTGGGATACACTATGTATTAATGCCAATACTACATTTTCACAGCGCTCCAAGACAATCCATGTGAGCATTTTCTCATTATGCGTATTGACAGGATTATTTTTCTTTCGTCACTGTCTTTTCAAAGTAATGTTCAGGCGACCATCAACTTGGCAAATGTAAGGCAGAGATTGTGGACATGGTTTAGTTCACTGATGGAGTGAGACAGTGACTTCTTTTTGTATCTTCTTTTTATTTGTTTGATTTCTCATTTCCACTATGGTACAGATTTTTTATTTTTCGTCTTCACTTATTTTCCATGTGTGTCCATTAGCAGCAAATTCAGAACACATTATTAATGCATGTGAGACAAACCGCAGAGGTTTATGCTACATTCATGCCATACTAGCACTCCCATATGGTCTAGCGGTTAGGATTCCTGGTTTTCACCCAGGCGGCCCGGGTTCAACTCCCGGTATGGGAACAAACATTTACTTGGGGCAGCTGTTGCCTAGATGTTGGAGAAGCTGGTTTGTGTGTGGTGGAGTATCCCCTCCCCCTCCATTACCTGGATGATGTGCCCTTGAGCAAGACCCTTAACCCCTAATATGCTCCCCGGGTGTCTGACGCAGCAGCCCACTGTTCCTGTGTGTTTTACTGCATGTTGCATGTGTGTGTCTCTATTAGTGATGGGTTAATTTCCCAGTTTGGGATCAATAAAGTAAATAAGCTTAAACTTACTGAATTTATTATACAAACAGACTGCCAACGTTCACATCAACATCCCTGTGGAAATGAAAAAGGGATGTGTGATTTCCACTCGGCCACATTAGCATCAACATGGCAACATGAACTGGAGGTGTGTCAGCACAGATTTGGATTTTGGGCTTAATGCAACCTGAAAATCCTAATTCAATCAATGCCCCCATAACCATGAATGATCGCCTGTCAGTCGAGTTAAATGTAGACCTCAAA
This sequence comes from Chelmon rostratus, assembly GCF_017976325.1. Taxonomy (NCBI): domain Eukaryota; kingdom Metazoa; phylum Chordata; class Actinopteri; order Chaetodontiformes; family Chaetodontidae; genus Chelmon; species Chelmon rostratus. Next base: position 4,920,871 of record NC_055666.1, read on the forward strand.
CATATCCCACTTCCTGCCCTGATATCCTCCTAATGAAACACATCATTATCAGTATCATTGCCCAGACACACATTTGGGTTTTTCTAATCTTTATGCAGCCAGCATCTAGTGGCCATTTGAGGAACTACATCTAAAGCACTTCATCCAACAACTGTGTTTTGAAAATTTAACTGATCATTTATGGAATAAATATTTTATATCAATGGCAATATTATAATATTATTAGTGTAACTAATGGTCCTGGGTATTTTGGCCACCATACGCCTCAGCACCAGCAGACTGGCTTGCATGTGTACACTGCAGCGTTAGAGAAGCAGAGAACTGGCTCTCAGCCTGCAGGCCACGCTTATTGGCTCTCAGCCTCGCTGCACAATGGCTCCTTTCTTTTCACTTAGCCTGTCCTATATCATTATCGCCATGTACCGGGGAAAGATAATGATATGTACATCTATTCAACCTGGGTGACATGCCTCGCAGGGAGCCACCAAGCAGACAGTCCCCCTCTCTCTTCACTCCGACTCTCTCTCCTCTTTCTTTTCATCCCTCGCTCTTCCTCAGCAGACACGGGGCATTTGTTATTTGTCCCCTAACCTACTATGTTTTCTCTCACAATGACTTATAAATAGGGTGCTGCTTAGCATATCAAAAGACACTGAGGCAAGGGGGGGGGGCAAAAACAGAGAGAGAGGGAGGGTGAGATTAAAGATGCTGGAGAGGCAGAGAGGAAGAAGAAGAGCCCGCGAGAGAGTTTATGAACTCAGGTGTCTGTGGCGCTGTCACTCATGCACTGTGTGTTGATTCAATGGGCGCTCAGGTGTGGCTGGCTGACTCACTGCTTAAAAGTTCATGTAGATATTGATGGTATTTGGGCACGTGCTGTATATTTGACCCTATATCATCAGTTTAACATGTCTTACACTGAACTGTTGTTATCGGAATGGGAATACTTCTAATAGCACTTCACTAAATCATGAATATACTGTTTGGCAGTTCATTCTTGACTCAGCTCAAGGTCAGCTTACTTCAGTGACAAGCTGAGCAAACTCAACCCACTGATGAAGACTGTGTGATACAGTTGAAAGCATTTCAGGGTGTTTTCAAGGGCATGAACGAACTGCCGAGCTAAACTTTTCAGTAAAATGAGCCCCCAAAGGGCTCAGAATCATGGGAAGTTTGAACACCTACAACCAAGACAAGTGAGCAAACTCCATATGCTGATGAAGACTGTGTCACACATTCAAAGGCTCCGGAACAAGAAAAGGGACCATGAGTTAAGACGGTGACCAACTATGAGAATAGATCCTGTCCTAATATCACCGATCATACCCTCCTCGTGTGATTGTATACTCAAGATAACATACAGCAGCTACCATAGCAACCGCTATGCGTTGATGGGAGCTGCTAAACATGAATGTTGAAGCATTTTACATTCTCTTTGTAGTGCCGTTGTTTGCCACTGCGCTCATTAAAATCCCACATACATGAAAATAAAAAAATGATTTTGCATACATCTCATTTGGAGTGTGACAGCATTCATTTAACAGGAGTTATAACATGTAAACACAATATTTGATAGGTTTCTGAATGTGCCTGCGTTTTTCTGGCTTTTCACATGCACTTAAAACACATGACACATGCACGTGGTTTTCGGATATTTCACATGTGAGATCAATTATTTCGTCTTTTGATGAGCTGCTGCATTTAAACAGAACGCTCGTCATAATGATCCAGACAAGTTTGTTTCCTGGTTGGAGTGCACGACGTTCCCATGTTTTCCAGGTTACTCCTGGAAAACATTTCAGCTGACATCATGTTTCTGGAGCCAAATCATCTGCAGGAGAGCACATAAGGGAGCTCTGTCTACTGGGCAACGCATCAATACAGCATGTACGGTTATGAAGCAGGAAACAAGAGTCTGTTGCTTCCCTTGACAAGGTGAATTACGAGGAGGACAGAGGTCTTGATCGCTTTTTAGACACAGCTGATAAAAAAGAACATCAAGACAGCCCACATGAAGTAGGGCAGCACAGGACGAGGCGTCCTAATACCCAAAAACAATGGACACCTAGTCCTGCCTTGTCCCACTTTCAGTGTGAAAAGAGAAGCTGTGTTCACATCATCATTCATTTTAACAGTTTGTTTATGCTCAGTTTAACCCAGGAACGGTCTGCAGTAGTTTCACCTGAGCATTAAAGGACCAGTGCTCACTGTGCTCCTGTTAGATGTGCTCAGCTGCTTTGTTTTGCAGTCACATTACAAAATTGACACCACTCTCATAACTGTATGGGGAATATAAAGCCGCAGACAGCTGCCAGTTAGCCACCTTTAACTCACACATCTGGTTTGTTTCATCAAGCTGAGGTGTTACAGGTGGAGCGCCATGACGCCAACAATTAGTGAGCTTCAGAGGTGCTGGAAGGCAGATTTTGTTACCTTTGTACGGAGCCAGGCTAACAGTTCCCCCTGTTTACAGTCTTTATGCTAAGCTATGCTAACCGGCTGCTGGCTTCATACTTACTGTACAGACAGGACAGTACTATCAGTCTTATTATCTCAGTCAATAAGAGCATTTCCCAAAGCGTTAAATTCCACCTTTAACGAGTAAGGCATCATGTAACATGATGTGTTCAAGGCACATCAGTAATTGTAAAACAGTGGTGAAACTGTTTGAGGCATCCTGATGCACACTTTAAATCAGGCATCTCAAACCGGTTCCATAAAGGGCCGTGTGGCTGCAAGTTTTCATTCCAACCAAGGAGGAGCACACCAGGCTGGAATCAATTAATCAGCTGATCTCAGTCTTCAGCTGACAACTAAGTGATCCCTTGATGTTGATTGGTTGGCCTGATGTGCTCCTCCTGGGTTGGAATGAAAACCTGCAGCCACGCGGCCCTTTATGGAACCGGTTTGAGATGCCTGCTTTAAATGGACACCTGTCAGTCAATCAGAAACAAGTAGTGTGGTTGGCAATGTAAAACCATAAATATTGATTATATATATATATTTTTTTAAGTAAGCATCTACATGCAGGTGTGAGGTGCAAATGTCAGACACCAAAACTCATATCTGCACACTAGTCGATCCCAGCTGCGTGTTTTCGGTATAAATGTTATCAGACCATCCAGAAACAGGCCTCAACCAGACTGTGACCCACTGTCAGAGCGCAGTGCACATGTGAACAAAGCCTCTGTGTGTTCACGTGGAAACTGGGGCTTGGCTGAGTCTTGGCTGAGCGGCAGGCCGAGCCCGTCGGGACGGTGAGGCGCATCTGAGCGCAATTAACCTCTGTCTATATCTTTGTGCGTCTCTGCGGACGCGGTAGATGAGACCCGGACTGAACAATGACAGGCTCGCATGGTGAGTACAGCACCCTGAAAAGACACTGCAGACGACTGGGGGGATTTTTTTTATAGTGCAGGTGGGTTGTAGTAAGACACTAAACTGTCTCCCTGTGCTTCAATGCCTCGCTTTGACTCTGTTTGCATATTTCCACATGCTATGTACACCTCAGCTGTCTGTAACAAACAGGGGGAGCACCTCACACCACAGTGCACGCTGCTGAATAAATAATGGGCTATCAAACACGGCCGATTTATGTAAAACTAGGCGGCATTGTAAGCATTTATTTTCCTTTCACCGCTGCTTGAGAGAGAAATGGGCTCAGAGCCGGGTGTCACTATCAGGGTTAAAGCTGTCCTGTGGTGCTGATAACATGCAATAATTCTGCCTGGATTATTACACCCAAAATAAGTGTCACCCGTTATCTGGCTCGCCAGAAACAGATGCTCAACTTATTTTAAACTGATTACCACGTGTCAGAATGATGCGGAAGGTCGCACTTTACAAACAAAAGACGAGTGTTGCCGTCATATCGCCTCAGTGTTTTTAATGCCTGGTTTTAACTCTATCCCTCCCGCGATGGTCAGGCTGCGAGTAAAAGCGATGCAGTTGTTTTTGTTGTTTCTGACACTGACCCGCTTTTTAATGAGAGCAGAAAAGAAAAATCACACTGACTCTGACATTTTCACCTCTCTGTGGCCTGAAGTCTGACTCGGTCTCAGCCTGATCCACACACACATATGGGGTTGAGACCAGCATGTGTGTATCCGCTGGGTGCACATGAGGCAATAATTCAATTTTCCAGTGACTCTACAAGTGGGATTTTCTAAATAACTACTTATACATTGTTTTCTGTCAGACTTAAGATCCAAACTGATCATAAGTCCATTTTCTAAACGAGGCCTCAGGTCTTGGTCTCACAGAAAAAGCCAGACGCAGCTTCTTTATTCACATTTAACTGAATCCACCATCTTTCCCTCACTACAGGCCAACTACCACCACACTACGACCTGCCTGCTCCTTAGTGATGAAACAAGGATGTCACGATTCCCACACAAGAAAAATAAAAACATGTTGCCAGGGAATACACTCATTGCAGCGTTTATTTTCCAAAACATCACTGGGTTTTTTTATTAGTTTGAGATATAGGATGGAGGACAGCAGTGACAGAGGTACTGAGGGACAGTCGGGTATGAAGGCAGACTACGGATCTCCCGTCAGGTGTTGTGAAGGCTCCCTGGTTGCAAAGGGTGCCTTGCCAGACCCTCCTTTACTCGTGAACGACACATCTGGACTGCGCTGGCTACATGGACGTGAGAGGAGCGATGAAAATACAGCTACTGAAGGCACAGTATATGAAGACGTACACACCAGTCTACTGTTGCAGTAGTGCCACTGGAATCAACAAGTTAAATTCAGAATCATCTGAATCAGCCTCCAGGCCTCAAAAGGATTAGAGTGATCCCAGCTCTTATTGCTCAACAACAATGGACAGTGGCACTTTGACAGTTTACAGTGTTTGCTTATCTTTGATCTGAACGTTGATTCAAATGTTCGTTATCATCGGTGGTTTTGAAATCGGTGTTACAACGTGCCGTTCTTGTGCTCCCACAGGTCAGTTCAGAATGGCAGATACAGGGCGGCGATCACGCCAAGAGTGACAGTCGGAAGTGAGCAATGAGGCTTCAGTGTGAGCTTAACTGACCTAGATACTGAATGTCTTCTAGCAGTGCTCCTCCGTGCTCATGACTCAGAACCCTGCTGGTTGTCTTTCTAGCTTTCCAAATAGATCCTGATTTTTCCCAGGGAGCCCGATGAATGCAATTTGCTGCTTGGATAGAAAACCAGCAGCACTAAGTGGTTATAACGCGCAATGTCAGTCAACTTTAGGAATGTTAATAAGAGTGCGTCCACGCAGGCCTGAAACATGTCTCCTCTGTGGTCACGTTCTGCACTTTTCAGACTGTGAGCTTCTGTTATTCACTGCAGATTGTTCATGACCCCCGTGTGAAGGCTGATGATTCATGGAAGAATTCTGAGCTTCTTTAAGGCTGCCAATATTTTTGATTTGTCTTATTTCAACAAACGCCATCTCTCCTGTGTGTCTTAGAGCTCCACTGCTGTTCCAAACGATTAAAAACACGCCGCTGATTCAGCCACTGGGTGACATGTTCCGTCATTATGAACACACCCTGTAGTTTATTTTGACTCAATCCCACATGAATGGCAGATATATTCACAAGATTAGTGATGTGCTATTTTAAATTCATGATATTTAACATTATTAATTACATAGAAGTGGATATTGTTACAGTCATGTTAAACATAAGACACGTCGATGCTGGAATAATTGTGTTTCGTTTTGATTTGGGACATGTTTGCATTTCAACTATTTTGCTAATACTACGCTAACACTTGAAGTAGCAGAAGCTGACAGTTTCAACCATGTTCCATGACTGTAAGCTACCCGCTTTAACTCATCTTCATGTTTGCAGACTAGTTTTCTTGCACTCTAGACTGGAGCATGTCGTGTTCAGGTGTTACAGCTGACTCAGGCTGGTAAATAAAGAAAGATCAGGCGCACACTGAGTTGTCATCAGATCTGTATGTTTATTTTTTCTCTTACAGACAAATATGTGGATATACTGTACAGGTACTGGTAGTAACTGCTTGGGTTGGTAGGGAAACTACTAACTCCTGTTTGAGTCATTTTTGCTGAAAAATACAGATTACTGAGCTATTTTAACGGTTATCATCTTCATTATGGGATTCCTGTTGATGGGATTTGTGTAATATATATATATATATATATATATATGTATGTATATATATATATATATATAAACAATGACGTTTCAGTGTTTTGAGTGAAGGCAGCACTTGTTCAAACCAGTCGTGTAATCGTGTGACCATATCCTCACCTCTCCTTATAGAATACTGTGTGCGTCACACGCTCACTGATACAGTGTTAAATTTACAGCTTCAAGCAGTGAAATCTTGATGATCTTAATACTACATCAGGTTCAGCACATTTTTACTGCTTACATGAGACTTTCATAAACTGCAGACCAGGCCTCAGAATGAAAGACTGCAGGCCTCGTTTCAGCAGATCATCACACGAGGTGTCTTGTATTGAGACTAGATTTACCGCAGGCTAAAAGACTCCCAGGGTCTGCCTTCCACCTGATGTGCGCCTCATTTGTCCATCACTGTGTTGCTGTGCCAGATGTCATTACCATAAAGGATTAAGCAGGGTCCATACAACCAAGGGCATAACATCACTTTCAGACGTATATCACATGATGATGTAAGTCAGAAGAATGTGATAATGAATGCTATTATAACATTTGCACATGTATATCGATCAAGAAATGATGAAACATGTAATATCACACTATCCAAATTAATAGTAGTCTTGTAAAGATTTGAAATCCTGTGAAAGCCTATGTATTATTATTATTAATAACACACATTTCTTAGATATTTGTTAATAGAGACCATACTTAAATCAAGTCATCCTCACTAAAAGCAGCACTGCTCTTCAGTGCATTATCTATGCTGTCACCTTGTAACCTTTCATGTGAAAAGTGTTTTTTGTTTACGATAAAATGCAGAGGAGGTTTTTCAGCCTTTACCAGAGTGCAGTCTCTCTCTTGGGCTGCAGGAAGAACCGCTGCCTCTCAGAGGGTAAAATCCTGTCTGAGATGTGAAACCCAAAACAAAGTCCATCAGTTAGTCACCACTGCTTCTTCAGCTTAGTGCTGTGACCACACTGTGATAATTAAAGGCATTTTAACCACCCTCTCTTTTCTCTTATCAGGATTTTGACAGCTGGACCAGAATGAGGTTGTTTAGACTATAATAAAAGCGATCCCATCCCTACTGGAAGTTACACCTTTGGACTCTCTTCCTTTGGAGCAAATCAGATTTACAAATACTGATTGAATTATTATTATTATTATCATTATCATTATTAAGAACCTTTAAAGTAAATGTCCCACTCCTCCCATTAAATTGAATTTTAATGAAAGGAAAGATAAATTCAAGTTTCACAGGTTTATTATGAGATTAATGATTTTTCATTTGCTGTGTAAAAGAGAAATAAATTGGCTTTCTTGCTGCTATCAGATTTGCATCAATATTAGTTTTGCATCAGTGCTGCTGCTGGCAAACGGTTGCAGCAGGACAACAGGTGCCTGTGATCCAAACAGGCCAAAGCCATTGATCAGTGAGCGTGGCAACGTGCCACATGGCTGGAAAATCAGAACGAAAAGGCCTCACCTGAGCAGCATGACCTACCTGTCTTCTGCATGCAGTGCAGTTACTTTTCTGACCAGATGGGGGCAGCACATCAAACAGTAAATTCTCAGCACAGGAGACAGCATTCACAGTGTCTGTAAGGGACAAAACAAGAGCAAATGAGGGGTGCGCCGCGAGTCCCTTTAAACACATATTAAAATGCTTTATTTTAATCCAACTAATGGGATTAGAGCACATGAGATTCAAGGTTTTTCCAGTGTTTGGACACAGGAAGCAGCGTCTCAGCCACATGGCCAGACTACCAACGACAGCTGAGACGGAAGCAGAGGCCTTGCCAACTGTCTGGCTCATTCTCTAGTAGGCCTGCTTCCCTCAGGCCGCTCACAGCCAGTGTAGGAACATGTCCAAGACTGTCAAATATCAGCACAGTCATGCACACACACACACACACACACACACACACTGTCCCACGAATTAATCCGTACTCGCTGAAGGGACTTGAGGAGGAATGCTTGATTTGCTCTTTTCATGCAGGTGTCAGGGCCTCTTTCAAAGCCGCTTATAAGAACTCAGCCACGCCCGAGTTCGCATACATTACCGTGAATCAATCAATCAAGAGAGTGGGCTTTTTTCCTCATAAATGCCGAACAATAAATTACACCAGAAGGCTGCTGGATTCAGATGAATGAGAAATAATTGAGACCGAATATTCTATCAAAGCGTGATAACGTACTGTCTGAGGGATCCTTAATTAGCAGCTGGCTTTGTGGAGTGGAGGGGATTGTTTCAAAGGACGATTGTTAAAGAATCATAAATGCGTTTACAATTCACGACTCAGACATTAAGGGGAGTGTCCCTTAATGTGTCTGCGCTTTTGTGCATCGGATTATTCTGTCGTATAATGTCTGTCAAACATGAAATGAATACGGTTAAAGATGATACATCACATTCGATTATGCACTTTCCACAACACAAATATTACATTTTAATGGAAAGGTTACAAGATAATTTACCTCTGCATTTTTTTTTCATGTAATCCTGTGGCACTGTACAGTGTTTTGCATAATTTAATGTGGGAAATATTCTTTACAAGCATGCATGAATGGTCTTTTGTGGTATTTTTCAACACAACATGCTACAAATAATAAACTAGGCTATTTCTTCTCTGAGCATCAGTGCTGTGATTATGCATGAGGCATTTCTGAAGTTTGCCGAGCAGGAAAGTTAATTTCTGTCAGGACAAGTAGCAGTTAGACAAAAGAAATCCAGCACAGTGTCTACTGACTAGCTTTATTCCGGCTGGAAGCTCCACACACACACACACACACACACACACACACACACACACACACACACACACACACATTTAATACAAGATAACATCCGTCCCCACACCAGCGTCACCGCAACCACTACCATTAAACAAACACACCCGTGCTGTGGGGCCGGGCTGGTGAAATCCATACTTCCCCATCTTCCCTTTCTCCAGCCCGCTTTTATTTGTGCGTCACTCGGCTCTGTCACCTGTTGCAAGAGGAAACCAGAGGTGAGGCTTCCGGTGAGGCCGAACACTGTCGGGTTTCAGGTGCGCCTCCCTTTCCTCCCATGGGTGTCAGCTGTGTGGACGGGAGCGCGGGCGCTGCGCCACGCTGCCGACCCGGGACGCATCTCGCATGAATAAATAAACACATGGATGCACAGGCACATATATAGACAGAGGCTTTAGACAGATGTAAACTGTGGGTGTGTAGGCAGCTAAATCTTGTCAGTCATTTTAAGCAGCTTCTACAATTTTGGAGATGACGTTAAAAGCAGGGGTGTAGCCGTACCTGAATGCGCTCATCTCCACTCCAACACTGTCTTCCTCCTCACCGCTCCAACCATCTCTCCTCCTCTGTCTGCTCCGATCCCCTCTCTCCTGCAAAACACACAAAAAGGGAGAAAAACGGGAACCGCGTAAGCCTGTGACTGACTGATTTCCCACCTCCTTCTCCCTTTTTCCTCTTGCAGTCCGTCTGACTGCAGCACTCTTGAATAATAACCCCCTCTCCTCCTCCTCCTCCTTCTCTCTCTCTCTCTCTCTCTCTCTCTCTCTTTCTCTCTCTCTCTCTCTCTCCCTCCACATTCTATTTAAAATGCCGCTCACAGGCGCGCTCCCGTGCCCGCTTTTAAGCACACACACTGTCTGTCGCGCTCCCACCCTGCCGCTCGCCAATCGGACCTCGGGGACGCGCTCAGGTCGTGTCGCGCAAGTCAAGTCCAATGCGACGATTTGGCAGGTAAACCGGTTTTTGTGCCACCCCCCTCCCAAACACACGCGCTCCCCTCCTCGCTTTTCATCAGCTTTGATCTTGATCCCCTTAGAGGTTACACGGGGAAGAAAAAAATAAAGCGGGTGAGTGCCGCCTTGGTTTCAAATTTCAAAAATCTAAGATAATTAGAAGATCATAATAAACTGTCAGAAACACAGCCATTAAAGTGTGCGCTCGAAATAACGGATCTGTTTCAAGGTCTGAAGTTAGTTTTTTTTTTCATTTTCGCTGTATGTGAGAGACCTACTCCCCTCCTCTTTGCTTCTCTCTCTCTCTCTCTCTCTCTCTCTCTCTCCCACCTCCCTCCCTCCCTCCTCCTCCTCCTCCTCCTCTCCCTCTACATCTCTGCATTCTCCTCTTTTATTCGTGTGGGAAGCTCAGTGAATGCGGCTGCAGAAGGAGCCAGCATACTTATGCGCCTGACACGGATACTGTTCTGTCTTACAGGAGGGCGAAACACAAGCTCGCTTTCCTCTCTTCTAACTCCCTCCATTTCCCCCCGACTGGATATTTTTGGCTTTAACAATCCCCGCAATTCCTCTCCAAGTTTATTTCGATGCCTTTCCGTGCGGACCGATGGCAGCGGGAGAAAGCGCGGAGTTTCCAGCTCCTCACTTGCGCCGCAGCGGACTAAAGGCTGAATAACTGCATTATTCATTTTTACGCACCGGTTTCTGTTGTCCCGACTTGTCTCTCCTGTTTCTCTCTGTGCTTTTCCGCTTTTTTGTTGGTCGGGGAGAGGAGCTTCGATACCGCCATAGCCATTCTTTTTACATCCGTCCTTTCTTAAATTCCCTCCCGTTGGATGGAGACTGACACGAGCATCTCTTTTGCCGCTGCGTGCAAATAAACTGATCGCTAAAGAGAAGATAACTGCTTTGCACGGAGTCAGAGCATAGGACTGGATTTATGTTGCCTCGATGGAAAATAATACAGTGCTACACACAACCTGATGGGAGCGTTTCGGCTGCTTTTGCCCTCTGAAGCATTACCCCGGTGCGCAACTTCGCTCGAAACAAACCAGTATTTATTCATTGGATCGTTGGGGGTTGCTGAGCCGAGCTGAAGCCAGACGCGCAGTGTTGGACATCCTCTCTCCCCCTTTTCTCCTCTTCTCTGCTCATTTCATCCTCCAGTTTCCCCCAAAATAATTATAATAATAACAATAAAAACTCTAAGAATGACGGACTTATTTCACCGCATCACCGACCACCTTGCGCCTTTTTTCACGCCTTGGAGTCGCCGGACGCGCTGTCAAGATCTCTAAAAGCTGTCTGCCTCTGCCTCTGCCTCTCCCTCTCCTTCTCTCTCTCCCTCCCTCCCTCTCTCCCTCCTTCCTCTCCGTCTCTCTCTCTGTCTCTCCTGCAACCAAATGAATGCTCTCCCATGGAGGTAGTACAACCGCCTTGGGGACCGAACGACCAGAGGGGTGATTTTTCCAAGCAAGAGGAGCCCGTCAGCAAGAGACGCATCGGGTGAAATCGGAGCCACCCGCACCTGCCCCCCTTCTTTCTCTCCATCTCCACCGCACCCCCCCTCCAGTGTGCCTGGCTGGGGTGATATACAGTAGCCTGCATGGGGATATAGGGGCCGGAGAAACCTTGTTGCGTCCCTGTAACTGTCTGCGTTCTACTTCTGCTGGGAGGACTGTTTTGCGCACGTCTCCATCCATGTCTCACCAACGCTGCCCCGTGTCTCCAGAGGGAGCCGCATTCATTACCACTTCAGCTTTGGGTAAGTCCAATTTATGTAGATTTCATCCATGTTCCTTTTTAAAATGACCAGATTTTTTAAAAATGTCTGTGCGTCAGGATCAGTGTTCTTTCGTTTCCTATTTGGTGTCAGATGTGGAAAAGAAATGGTTGTCTGTGCGAGAAAAAAATGCGTGCCGCTCAAACCCTCTCAATATGTCAGCAATGGGCACAGTCCCAGTTCTTCCTCCTCGCTTTGCTCTCGCAGTTGTCTTCCTAAATAACCTGAATGTGCTGCTTAGCGGTGGTGCTGGTGCTGGTGGTGCTGGCTTCAAGCGAGACCCCCATGAAATAGAGAGCTGCAGCCATTTGACTTTGATTATGTTGAATATGCTGAGAGGGCTCTCTTAGACATTTTTCAAGACGCTTTGGATGTCAGAATAAGATGCATGTGCAGCACTTCATGGGTTTGACTAATTTCCAGAGCATATGGTACTTTTCCTGCAGTATTGAATAGTCCTCTTCAAGCATTTGTGTTGTCCAGTGATTAGGGTGAATCATTGTGTCAAAGCCAAAACTACTCGCTGCAATGATTCGAATAAAAAGTGCAATCGTTAGAAATGTGCATCAGCATCATGATCATTTACATATTGTTATATTTACTGTAAAAGGTAATAGAGATAATAATGGTTGGAAAAAGGCTTATGACTTTATGAAAGAGAAAAAAGTGATGAAATATTGCAATTTCACTATCATCAATGTCAAATATGCATTTTGATGGTTTGCTTTCTGTGTGTGTGTGTGTGTGTACATGCGTCTCTGGACTTGTTTGCACATATGTATGCCTGTCTGTGTGAATGCTTGTGCATGCACCTGTCTTTTTTTTTTTCTCTCCAAAGGTTACTAAATGGTTTTCTGGGGGAGGATTTCTAACCGGCGAGATGCTGCTCGTACTCCTGCTGGCAGCCTTTTCTTCTTCCATCTCCGGCTCCCTCTCCTCCTCCCTCTCCTCCCCCTCCATGTCGGACGGACCCCAGATGGCAGACCCGTCCGCCTCGGACTTGATGGCCGAGACCTGCAGCGCCTGCTCCTGCATGTCGGTGGAAAACGTGCTGTACGTCAACTGCGAGAAGATCACCGTCTATCGACCCACGCAGCTCATCCCGCCGGCCTCGTCCCTGTACCACCTGAACTTTCAGAACAACTTCTTAATTATACTCTACCCAAACTCGTTCCTCAACTTCACCCACGCTGTGTCACTGCAGCTGGGGAACAATAAACTGCAGAACATCGAAGGTGGAGCGTTCATGGGGATGAGCGCGTTGAAACAGCTGCACCTGAACAATAACGAGTTAAAGGTGCTGCGAGCGGACACTTTCCAAGGAATAGAAAACTTGGAATACCTTCAGGCTGACTACAACTTGATAAAATACATTGAAAAGGGCGCATTTAACAAACTGCACAAGCTAAAAGTACTCATCCTCAATGATAATCTCATACAGGCCCTTCCTGACAACATATTTCGCTTTGCCTCACTCACACACCTGGATATAAGGGGGAACAGGATCCAGAAGCTTCCTTATTTGGGGGTTCTGGAGCATATTGGGCGCATTGTAGAGCTGCAGCTGGATGACAACCCGTGGAATTGTACCTGTGATTTAGCACCTCTTAAGGCATGGCTTGAAAACATGCCCTATAATATTTTTATCGGCGAGGCCATATGTGAAACACCAAGTGACTTGTATGGGAGGCTCCTGAAAGAAACCAACAAACAGGAGCTTTGTCCCATGGGAACAGGAAGTGACTTTGACGTTAGGATGCCACCCGTACCGCCTGATAACGGGCAGTCACCCTCCAAAATGTCCCCGACCACCGTGGTTCCTATAGCCACAAAAGCGCCAAAAACCACTGACTCATCTAAGATTTACGGTAACGGTATTGTGGCTGGTTTACCCCCTTTTGGAAGAAATAGCCAGATTGTTTCCTTTCAGACACGGACTCCGCCATTGTTGTGTCCACAGCCCTGCAGCTGTAAAGCCCACCCCTCTGACTTTGGCATCAGCGTCAGCTGTCAGGAGAGGAATATTAAAAATTTAGCTGATCTCATTCCCAAACCCCCAAATGCCAAGAAGCTTCATCTGAGTGGAAATTACATCCGTGACATTAGCCCAACTGATTTCCAAGGGTTTGAGGGTTTAGATTTGCTACATCTTGGCAGCAATCAAATTGTCACAGTCCAGAAAGGTGTGTTTGCTAACCTCACAAACCTGAGGAGACTGTATTTGAATGGAAACCAGCTCGAACAGTTACACCCAGAGATGTTTTTGGGCCTCTCGAACCTGCAGTACCTGTATTTGGAATACAATGCCATAAAAGAAATCTTAGCAGGCACATTTGATTCCATGCCGAACCTACAACTCCTGTATCTCAACAACAACGTTCTGCGGAGCCTCCCTGCCTACGTGTTTGCGGGTGTCTCTTTAGCCAGACTGAATCTGAAAAACAACCACTTCATGACCCTGCCAGTGAGTGGTGTCTTGGACCAGCTGCAGTCATTGACCCAGATAGACCTGGAGGGGAACCCGTGGGAGTGTTCCTGCGATCTTGTCGCCCTCAAACTCTGGCTGGAGAAGCTAAGTGATGGAGTGGCTGCCAAAGAGGTGAAATGTGCCTCCCCAGTGCAGTTCTCCAACATAGAGCTGCGCCTCTTGAAAAATGAGATCCTGTGTCCGAAGCTCGTTGTGAGACCACCGTTTATTCTGACAAGCGCCACCCCTATTTTGACCTCAGTGTCACCTGCCGGAGTCGGCAAAGCACCACCAGGAGGGCCTGTGCCTCTCTCCATCATGATCTTAAGCATCCTCGTAGTGCTTATCCTGACTGTGTTCGTGGCCTTCTGCCTTCTAGTCTTTGTCCTGAGGCGGAATAAAAAACCAGTGGGCAGGCAGGAGGGCCTTGGGAACCAGGAGTGTGGCTCCATGTCGTTGCAGCTCCGCAGACACAGCCACAAATCCGGCAAGAAAGGCTCCATCCCGGGGGACGACTTGGGAGCCGAGACGTTCATCCCCCAGACCATCGAGCACATTGGCAAGAGCCACACCTGCGGGATCGGACGCTCTTCGGACATGGATGCCGGGTTCAAGTTTGCAGACTCGCAGAGGCAGAAGATCATCCTCCGGAACACCGCCGACAAGGATAAAGACTCGCTTTCCACCCTGGAGCGCAACAAACGCCTCAGCACCATCGACGAACTCGAGGAGTTCCTTCCCCACCGAGAGCCCAGCATGTTCATCCAGAACTTCCTGGACAGCAAAAGAGATTTCAACAGTATAGGGATGGGCGGGTACGAAATCCGCTACCCAGAGAAAACGCTGGATAAAAAGATGAAGAAGTCATCGCTGATAGGCGGGAACCACAGTAAGATCGTGGTGGAGCAGAGAAAAAGTGAGTATTACGAGCTGAAAGCCAAGCTCCAAGGAACGCCTGATTACCTGCAGGTGCTCGAGGAGCAGACTGCTCTGAGCAAAATGTAGGGATTGTTGTGTTTGATTTAGCGCATTGATTACACACACAAACACACACACACACACACAAGGAAGTCAGACACACACGCAGGCAGACAGACAGCCAAACACATCTGCCTTTCTCTGGTTCCTTCTGGCCACACACACACACACACACACAAACCATTCAACCCCCTCGATCTCTCGCTTTCCGTCCTCATGTCCCTCTCTGCAGCCACATGCACACACACTCCCACACACAGCAAAAAAAAGTGCCTTCTGGAAATCCTTAATGACCAATGCAGAGATGGACAAAATGGCTCCACACTACAAAAGCTATTACTAGAATCAGCGTGGATCTGTTTCACAGTAAACGACCTTTTGGATTATCCATGCCACTACGTGTGTGAATCCCACATACATACCACAGGACACCCTAAAAAGCAACCAGACAGTCATAGTATTTTTTGCTGCTATTGAAATGGGTACTTATCTTCTTATTTTTGCTGTTCTTGTTGTTCTTTTTCTCCTCCTTTCGTTTTTCCAACCAAATCAAAGGGTCTTGAAAACAGTGCTTGAGAATATACCTTGCCGTCTTCAACCCTTGTTTAAAAAAAAACAAAAAAAAGAGAAAAAAAGAAACAGGAGGGCATGTTCGTTGTTGTTCTTTTGCTACGGAAAGTGTCCAAAATCACGACTTCTGGGATGAAATTAACAGAATTGGGGACTCAACGGATGCTACTTTGCTTTTGTTTTATTTGCGGGGATGTCTGTTTGTTCTTGGGGATGCTCTCTGGAGTCAGCTGCAGACTCTCTGCCATCTTGTCTGGATTACACACCAGTAGCAGTACACCTGCTCTTTGCCGGGAGGCTAAACGGCTCCTGTTTTCCATCCGTGGGAACTGGAGGCACTGCAGAACTCTTTAGGGGAATGATTCCCTGACTTGTTCTCTTTGTGTAAAGAGCCATGTTAAATATAGTGTCTTCTGAATGGAGTTGTGTTTCTCTTCAAAATTGCTACTTACAGTAACTGTATGTTTTGGGTGAAATCTAACGGCACATACACTGTCAGAGGACGTTGTTTCTGAAAAATGAAAAACCCAAGGATAAAAAATTACAAAGCTGCTTGCCATGTAAGCGTAACCTGGAATTTATTTTGTAAGTCTTACATTATTTGTATCTGTGGGACTGGTTTGTAAATTACAAGGAAGGACAAACATCTACACATGCCCACACACACACACACACACACACGCACACACACACACACATACTGTACGAAGGAGCATCATCATCAAGAGACTACAAGCCAGAATTGTCAAACAAACCGCTAATATAATTCAATCGATGATCCGCCTCCCCTTGTCAGCTCTCAATTCGTAGTAAAAAAAAAAAAAAAGAAGAATTTAACAACATAGTTAATTTATTTTTCTATGCAGGATTATTTAAAGAGTTATTGGTATTATTTAAAAAGAATAATACACAAGGAGTGGGAAGGACTTGATAGAATGACGCGTCAGAGCTAATTCAGGCCACCAGAAGTGACCGCTGAGTCAGTTCGAGGGTTTTTGTTTCTCTCAGTTTGCTGAAGAACTCGACCTGCTGGACGAGGGTTGTGAAATGTGATCTGTGATGTTTCCTTTGAATCGTGTCACACGACAAGCGGAGGCCTGATAGAGTCTGTGAAGTTTCAAGCGGTTTCCTTATTCTTATATCTCCCACAGTATCTTGTAAAAGGTTTCTTATTAACATTATGCAACCAAAATAAATGTGCATTAAACTTGATATGGTTCCAGAATGGTCAGGATGGGGATGGAAACATTCGCGGGACGAGGACGGCTGCAAATTGAAGCTCTAAATTGTTAGACCTGGGCAGAATCATATCATAAAACACCATGTGCAATATTAGTAAAATGCTCAGTCATGATGGCTTCAAATAATTTTGTTTAATTTATTTAGTTTGAGGTTATATTGTCAAGACAGGTTCTATTTCGAAATTCTTTTATCAACCTAACTCTATCCGGTCCTTATTTAAAAAGTATTGTTACGTTAAAATTATGAGTGTTTATTGACATTACAAATGAATAGAATGTATCTTGGAAAGTATAATAAATACAATTTTCTATCGGTCATAAATCTCCTGTATATTGGTTAATTTTCTCTTGTATAATCATGTTGAAATCAAGGTATTAAAATCAGCACCTATTTGCACCGTGTCCCCCTTTTCTTTTAGCTGACATCGTCTGGGCTTTTCTCGGCTGCTTTACTTAAAAGGAAAAAAAAAGGAAAGACTCCTCCACTGAAACTGCCAACTCCTTTATTCCCCCCTTTGAGTTTTTCACAGAACAAGTTGGATTGTCTGACAGCTCAGGGCTGGACAGACTCCAGCTCATGTAACACAATGTTTTACTTGTTTTGTTCATGTACAAACACCAGCTAGCCTCCGAGCATAATATATGTTTGTTCTGTGTGTTTATTCTGAGGAATCTGGCTGTGGAAATTGTCACTTGTTACACTTACGGCCATGAAACAATTTGTGCTTTTCCACAGAGTTGAGAACAACATCTTAGGCGTTGGTGTGCTTTCTGCTTTTACTTTGTTTTTGAGCTAAAATCTCCATTTAAGCGAAAGTTTAATACCATCTAAACATGCTGTTGCTGTGGTTTCAATCTGCTTTTGTCGCTCTGAAAAGGTTAGAAAAGCAGATTTCAAAGATGTCATTTTTCTCCTGTCCTTAACTCTCCCCTGTGTTAATATAGCCTCATGCACATACCTTTGTGTGTTACTGTTTCTCTCTTTCTGTGGGTTGCATCTCCAAACAATCCAAATTTGCTCTTCAGTTTTACGTTTCTGCAGCCTTTTCATCGCTCCATCTGTTTTTAGACACCAATTAAACATTCATGCCTGCTCCATTTTAGGGTTAAAAATTCAGATTTCCTGTTTCTGTGTTAATCCAACCTATGGGGCTTTTGGGAAACCAAGTAGCAGAAAGTATGACTCATCCAGACGCCAGAGAATTGTCCTCATTAATTATTAATACCCTTGGCAGTTATGAACTAAAAAAGGGATGTGGGGGGTATGAATCTGATATGTCCACCCCCCCCCCAGACCGTCCCTCTCTCGTCGCCATCCTCCCTCCTTCCCTTGTCACATTTTCGATCACAGACACAGAAATATCATTTGGATACTTTAAAAAGACTCAAAGTGGCTGGAAAAGTGTCTTTTCAGGCGAACATTTTACTGCAGTGACTTGGCTGCTGTGCGGGGTTCTGTTCCTGGAAGCTCCAGGGGTCCTCGAGGGGCTATCATGGCATCACCAGAAATGGGAGAAACTGTTTATTTTTAATTTAATTTAGCTCATCATTACAGTGAAAAATGTACAAGGAGGCCAGTGGTTGTTTTTCCTCTCCTCTCTGCTACTTATCATCTCGCCTGCTGTGGAGACAGTTATGCCAATCCGTGCTGACTCCTAAGTGTAAAATCATCTCTGTTGTGCCTCATAGTGTATTCTTACGGGGTTGCTTGGTGAAATGCTCATCTATTAGTTGGGATCTGCAGTGGGGTGTATTTGAAAAGAGCTGCCGGAACGGGAGGGTGACATACATCAAGTTTAGAATTGGCCACAAGGGGCGCTGTGAGCTAAGAACACAGCAGAATGTGACATGGTCTGTGTAAGAGGGAGGAGGATGATTGTTTTTCAAGGCTTTTGGCTAAAAAAGAAAAGTGAAAGAAAGAAAGACATAAATACATTTTCATTCATTCTTTCTGAAGCTTTGTTTTAACTTTGCCTCTTTTTCTGGGAATTTAAAGTCAAAGGACATTTCAGAGGCTGTGCAACAGTTGATGATGATGATTCTTATTATTTCTAGGAATGAGTCATGAGAGTAAATCTGAACACTGAGTCAAGGTTTACTCTGAAAACAAATATTAATTAAATTAATAGATTCTATTAAAAGAAGAAGAATACTCAGAAACATAACCTCTCTCTTTCTGCATAAATGCATATTTCTTTGTGAATAACATCTCTATCGTGCTTTACATATTTCTGAGTTCAGAAAATTAGAAGAACTGTCAGCCAAAGAGTGAACGGGTGATGGTCCATTACAAGTAGCCATTGGCTTGTTTTAAGGTGACAGAGGCACAGTGCAATCGCAGCAAGCAGTGAAAACAGCCAACAACATTTAGATCAACATTTCACCTTGTTATTCATCACTCCATCAACACATTCTCGTATTTAATTCTGCCTTGAGCTGCAGACATCTGAACAATGAGGCTCCAGCCTAGTTACTGGTGAGCAGATGAGGATGCAAATGCACTGCTTTTAAATTGCCCTTGGAAGTCTTTGACGCCAAACTCTTCCAACAGCACTTGAACACAGCGTGGCAATTATAGCGAAATGAGGAATTTGATGATTTAGATCAATTACAAGCACTTCCTGAAGTTGGACAGTTACCCCAAGACTTACAGTGAGTTCACAATTTAGTTATAATTTTTATATGTGTGTACAAAACAATACACAATTTAGTTTTACAGCAATTAGTTTCATAATAATGAGGGAGGGATTGTCATACAGGGCCCTAATAAAAAAAAAATCCTGGTTGTTCATTGGAACCAGATGCTTGTGTTGCATACAAATGCTACCTGTGATCACTGTAACACTCACCTGTTTTCATCACTATGCTGTATCTCTTTCCTGACTATGCATCATTTGCGCTGGCAGACAGGTTCCTCTTGGTGTGGTCACTTTTAACCCAGGGATGTGATCAGTGGGTCATGTTGTGTCATGCTAGTAAAGTTATCATTCATGATAAAGTTAGCTTCTTCATTGCTACATCTTGGATAATCCCTCAGCTGTCTTCCTCTCATTTTTGATGTCATGTTCTCCCTTTGCCACAAGTTTGTCATCATTTGAACAGGAACAATGCATTTATGAGGTATATCTGCTATACTGTATTAATAACAATTGCAGAAATGGCTCTCCTTCACTGTGTACTGTGAAACAAATGTTGACTTTCTCTTATTGGTCTGGTTTTTGATTTGATTGATAAAAAGATTATTATTATTTTCACTCAGAGTAGCTGCAGATATTAAACACTTTTCAATTACATGACCTCCCAATTGATGGTTGCCATTCAAAAGCCATTCTGCCACAAAGCAGTTCCACATTTCGTTACTTCTTCAACCCTGATTTTTAGTCTGTTGTACTTGACTTTGAGTGAAACATTTGGAGGACACTGTGTTTCTTATACTTGCAGCATTACACTCAATGCAAATATGTATGAATTGTTTAGTCTGTTTTTATTTGTACGTTATTTTGAATGTTGAGGTTAATTTGATCATACCAGAATGTTTTCAGTAGATCACACACACACATACCATTTTTACCGTATACCATTACCACAAATGCATGCTGTGCACTTTTAGATTTTTTGTTTTTCTACAATTCCAGCCAGCCACTGGTTTCAGTTCATTTCTGTAATGTATAAAAATCAATTAGCACTCTTGAAGCTTCACTGTTGTCTAACTTGTCACAGTGAACATCAGGATAAGTTACGCTATCATTGTAGCGCACTGCAGGTTGTGCAGTTTCATGTCTTCTATGCTTCTGGAAGAGCTTATATATCCCATATCAGTCAGTGTACTCCAGCCAGCGCTGTTTCAATTTTGATGATCCTTTTAAAAAGTTGTCTTTTGTGAGTTCCCCAGCACCATGCCGAATCATGCAGACTGGTTTTGCAAGCCTGCACTACGTTCTAACATGTTAGTATCACTGACAAAACGATAGCGCAGACCTGATGCTCAGTGAGACAGGTGGACAACTCAAGCAACATTAAACAGTCTAATTCATTTATCGCTTGAGAATAAATGGAAACCAGTGGATGTGTAGAAGAATAAACGAAATACATTTACATCTCTGAAAAGCAGTGGCATGCTTTGCAAATTGGCAAGCTGTGATTTGTAATGAATGGTCCAAAACATATGAAAGTACTGGTGTGGTTCTTTAAAATACATCATTGTGAGGTTGAATAATGTTTTCCTGGAACGACATATGTTTGTAATGATGGCCCAGCATTGGTTCCAACAATGTTAAGTATCACTTTTATTTAATGTCTGTGTTTGTATTGGTAGCCATTGCACATCTCTCACCACTGTTGGTTTGGTTGGTGGCTTTTCACACTGAGGGATAGCCTATATTTCATGATGAAACCACTGACTCTTTGGTTTTTCTCTGTACTCTCAGTTGAATTTATGCACTGTGTGCTTTGACTACATGGTTATTTGCTATCTGACACCATATTAAGCTGTAGGGGCACATTTGTAACAGTGGTGGCCCATGTTTGCTGAATGCCAACAATGTGCTCAGGAATGGCGACGGAGCAATTCTGGCGTCCGCCGTGGTCAGGCAGCCATTTGAGGAGGGATGAAAGGGGATGGCATCTCCCCGGCTACTGCAAATTACTCAATGCATCCCCAATGAGAGGAAAACAATGCCTCACCTCCCCACCAGCTGCCTCATTAAACGTGGACAAATCCACCAGCGCTGCTCTGTTGTAGCTGCTTGGCTGCCATTTTCACACCATTTAGAAAAAGGCCCATCAGAGGAAATGTGCTGTCACCTGTCTGTTGACGCCGTCACAGCCTCAGGGAGTCAACCTCAAGAGCTCGACGAGTGTACTGCATGTGTTCCTCCAGCCCCTGAAGTCACATAGATACATAACGTTGTGCAAACTTTCAGCAGAGGCATGCCATCTTTTCACAGGTCGCCATTGTTATAACATCTATTTTTCCTTTCCCTGACTTAAATTCAATGCATCGACATATTAAAGGATAGCATTCCGGTTGAATTTCACAAGCCCTCCAGGCCCGTACCATTCAATTAATTTAATTTCTCAGCCAAATTTTGTTCTTTGAATACTTTTTTTTGCACCAACTTGGCCTTAAAAGGATAATGAGTTCCTGATCAAAGTGAGATATCGTCCTTCCAAAAAAAAAGTGACACCTGCTCTCACAAAATGATGGAGAGAACTCAAGTAAGAGTCACAGTTCGAAGCTAATATCATTACCTGCCTCTGAGGATAATACACATATCTTTAGCTTTGAGTAAACATCAGGAAGCAAGACGTCACAGGATTTCTGTTGCCAAAGCTCAGTTTCATGCAGCGTACGTTCCCTTTCAGTTACCTTTGATGAATGACTGGCTATGGTTTGTGTGTTCACTTTTAATCCAGGGGTGTAATCACTGGCCTTATGTTGTGTCATGCAAGTAAAGTTCTCATTCATGGCCAAGTTAGTGAGCTTGGATTTCCAATGTGTGAGGATTGTAGAATCAGCGTGGCATCATAAAGGAATTTATTTATGTAACAAAAACCATGTTACAAAAGCCTGCTTGTGATAATTGTTGATTTGAAGGTGAAATTTTGAAGTTTAATCTTGCATATCTTGACAGCAGCATGAACTGGGGGGGTTTGGACAGCTCCTTACTGGCTCCGTCCAGACTCCATTCCAACCTGCAGCCCTTTGCTGCACGTCTGTCAAATAAAGCAAACAGGGCAAGAAAAATGCCCACTCAGTGCTTAAACTGTTAACTGTGTCAAAATGTATGAAAATATTCAATCTGATTTTCTGTTGCACATCAGCATTAACCTGAAAGTCAGTCCACACCCACAGAACACCTAGACGTGTGTTTTCACCTCTGCTGCCTGATTAGACTGCTCTAGACTGCGTGGGTGTGTACAACGTACACTTGATTGACATCCACCCTCCCCCTCCTGATACTTTGGTCGCATCCCGTCAGGGTGGGACAACTTTATCCTGTTGACGTCCTTATTGCTGCGCAGAACTTTTCGACACAGACCCTTTTCACTTGGAGACGTTTTGACTCGTCATAGCAGGAAGTTTAACTCATTTTATTAATGATGACTCGGTTCCATAAAGAATCCCATTCTCGCACAAAACCAGGATATGAAACTAGCTCGCCTAAATTGAATGCAGTCTTTATTAATGGCATTAATTACATTTGCTATGACAGAATGTCTGCTGTGAAAAAGGTCGATTCCATGCTGCATGCTTAATGTGTACAGTGTCTACAACACACTGATGTTCCCACTGTTCTTTTCCCACTCATGTATATTGAAGAAATCAATGTGCTTTACTTTTTTTGGGAAATTCTTAAACTTGAATGATCCTAAAAGATGGAACTGTGACTTTGGGAACTCATTACCAATGAAATTTGTGTTTTCTGAGGTGTTTCTGGAGCAGCTTCACCACCGTCCTGTGAGTAGCTCCTCCATTTCCTTACCACATCGCATTATGGGACAGCAGTGTACATCAACAGTACAGTCGGAAATGGAAAACGCTTGAAGACATTCTGACTTTATTAATGAAGCATAATTGGTTTCATCACGTTGCTCAAAACGTGTTTAGGATTAGTGTGCAATATGCAAATGAAACACAAATACACAGTGCTTATTTCCCTGTTGGTACACAATGACGAAGCATTCATTTCTTGTAAGTTGTACATTTTCCCTTAACGTCCACCTCCCTCTTTTCTCCTGCATCATGTGTTTTTGTTTTCACCATTCCTGTTCATTTGTCTTTATGTGAAAAACACAGTGCATGACCACGTAGCTTAGTAAAAGTACCAATATCACAGATCAATAACACTTGGACACATGGGTTTTGTGTTTGAGAAGAGATGATGGGTTCCTGCGTGATGACGTATGTTATTTTATTGTTATAGGTGGTCTAACTGCATGTAGCCTAAGTTTAGCTAATAGTTTAGCCTAGCCTTATTAGCAGTATAATACTTTTCTGCGTATTGAATACTTTTCTGCATGTTAAGTAGCCTTCAGGAGAATGTAGTAGAGTGAAAGTGCTTGGTCTCACTGAATGGAAATACATAAGTACCATTAGCACAAAATTATACTTTGGTAAAGTCCTTGACTTGACTTAAAAGTACTTTACGCCGCTGGAGCTCTAAATCACAGTCATTTGGAATCATCACATATAAGCAGCCAAAAGCCTTGAAAGTCATTAAAACCCATATAATTTGACAGATTAGCCTTGAAAATCATTGTTGGACCGATTCATGCCAGCTCGGGCGCAGATGCATGTGTAACGTGTCCATGCAGTGGCTGTGATTAATGTGCTGCTGTTTCCTCTGGGTGCAAGCCTACACCTGTTTCTATTTTATTACATTGATCTCTGAGAGATCAATGAAGGCAAGGGAACAATTTTGGACAAGTAGAGGAGACATACTTAGACCTTTGGGACTGCCCCTGGAGGTTACATGCGTGTTTGAGTGTGTGCGTGCGGGCATGTTTTCCTCTGGAGTCGGCCAAGGGGAGCTTTGCCTTTGCTCTCGGTTTCATTAATCAATAGCTTATGTTTTATCATGAAACCTGGGCCTCATTCAACAAACAGCTAACAATCAAGGAAAAAGGAAAAAATTCTTAAATGCAGTTATCGCCTTCTTGCTTCCTGCTATAACACAATAAGGTCCGACCCTCTAACCAGGTCGTGGAGGTGTTTCAGTTTGTCGTTGCATACTCAGTGGCTCTTGCTTTTTTTAAAAAGAAAATCCTTGTCTGTCATTTCTAGAAAGAGTCTAAAAAGCATAATGCAATATAATATGCAGCAGGCTTTGTGATTGACACATGGTTTCTAACGAGTGCAACACCAAACAACTCATGGGATACCACCTTAAGCTGCCTGCAGTCACAGCCGCAATCATCCTTTCTCTTTTCTCCCTTCTCCCCGCCCGACCTGCCAATCTGTCTTGTTTGCCTTTCGTTCCATCCATCCATCGTCTCATTTCCCTGTCTTTTTTCTTTGCTGTACCTGAGCTGAATTATGATCTGTAGTCTTCCCTGATACATTGTGATTGATTGGGCTTTCTAGCTAACTAATGAATTGGCCCCTCAAGGACATGTAGCGGGCCAGCTTTGGTATTAATGTGGACTCTGCTGAAGGCGGCTCAAAGACTCCTGACACCACAGATTTAGCGCTTACAGTGTTTATTTGGATTTGGCTTTAGCAGGGGGGGGTTGTAGGGGTTTCATTTTTAAATCGCTACCAATTACATTTCTAATAGCTTTTTGCATATTGTCTCATAGTGACATGCCGCAGGGAAATGATGGTCTTTCGTTTTTGTGATGATATAATGTATTAATATACAGGTAATAGCAGAGCAGTCTCTCAGTGAAGCCTGGACCTGGAAATTGTTGATGAAATGTGTTTGTGTATAGATACATGTTTGTATATATAGATATATACTTTAGCTGCACCAATTAATATTTTTATATTAACAATAGATTCAATGAATGTGAAAAGACACCCCCCACTCTGCAATTCCCCACTGCTTTACGAAGCTTTGTAGCATCTTTCAAGTCATTGTTTTGTTCTTACGGCCCACGCCTTCCTGTTGATATCTGTGCCAAAAAAACTATTAATGCGGATGAAATGTCATCACCATGAGCAGATTATATCAAGTGTCACTTTTTAATGTTCATTCCGTAACAGCTTCCGAGGCAACAGAAAGGTATTACAGATCTTTTGGTTCACAGTTATTTTTAACTTCAGCAATTTACAAATGGTGAAAGCCAAACCTATTTAGATCAAAAGGAAAATGCTCTCAAATCCCAACCCTAATTCGGATGTTTTTTATTCCGTGGCCTATATATGGCCCATAATATCCAAGCCGGCTCCTGCCAGTCTCAAGTCAATATGCATCATTGAAATGAACAAACCATCCAGCCTTGAACGATTTACATGTTCCATGTTCAGCATTTGGTGCAGAGCAGGAAAAGTGATGTGACAAAACAAGCTGGTTTAACATTATTTAAAATGCTTTTATGTGTTTATCTCGTTTCCAGAGCACAAGCTGAATCAGCACCTGCTGTGATGGCTGGTCATGCAAAAACAAAGTGTGTGGCTCCAAAAACACGATAAGGAGTTGCGTTTGAACACAGTCTTTGGTCAAATGCAGGAAAAAATATGACACATTTGCCTTTCAGTGTTTGTCTTTGTTATGTGTCAAACAACAGATGGTAAATACCTGCTGACGTCCCCTGCTGCATCACATGACGTAAACCTTTTATCTTCGAAAACATTCATCAGCACCCATACATGCCACTGAGTACTGATCACACGTTTCAAGCCATTTAGTGGAATATGGATCTGTGATATTTTCTATTGAGTAGATGGAGTAAAATCAAGATGAAGCTCAGTGTCAACATGCATGGTCTTTAAAGTCAGAGGTCAAGAGCGTGTGTGTGTTTCACACTTCCTGTTATGGTACGATAGACCAGGAGAGGCTTCCGACAACTTAAATATTTGTTCCTGCTCTCTGACTACTCCCTCATTGTTTGGTTTTCATACTCAAAATGTCACATTAATAATGTTAGGGTGACGATATTGATTTGTGTGGGAGGGTGTGTGGCAAACATGCCTCACATATATATATATATATATATATATATATATATATATATATATATATATATATATATATATATATATATATATATATATATCCACACACTGTTTTAATGGTTCAAAACGACTGCATGTGTGTTCATTTCTAACTGAGACAACAGGTCATTCTGCGCCGACCAGAAACACCTGCAGTATATTGCGGAAAGCAAGATTCACAACTTACCCAAAGAAAGATAAAGATTCAAATCTGTGTCCCCAGAATGTTTGTGTCCGATCTTGACTGAATCATGGCAGTCTCAATTCAAGGTAGTTAAGATAATCCAATATAAGAGACACCCATATTGAAACCTCATCTAACATTTTACAAGTTATTGCAGTTGAGAGAGATTTGTTGAAAGACTAAAACATCAAATCCTCGTATGTCCACAAACACACTCAGGCCTTTTAAAGGCTAACTCAGCGCGCCAAAGTTAGCACGGAGCCTGTTATCACTCAACATATTGTCTGCATTGCAGCAATGATAAACAGAGCCAGTGATCTGTTAAGAGCACTTGGATGATTTTGTCTGTGGTGATTTAGCTCTTCATCACTTACTCTATGGTCAGTTATTCCTTTAAGTCAAGGGTAGGGGAGCAATACTGGCACTGATTACAGGGACATATACAAATGGCTGACTTGCAAAGTTTGTGGTTGTTATGGCCCACTGTAAAAGTTGTTGATCTTATTAACCCCATCAGTCCCAGGACGCAGGTGTTCTGCACACTGCTTAAATGAGGCTTGCTCATGAGCTGATTGGTGTGTCTCATTATTTGTATCAGCATATCAGCATAAACATATGAGCAGCTGTGGTCCGGGCAAAGTGAGCTGTTATCGCGGTCTAAGCAACGTCCGTGCATCAGGTTTGGTTGTGCCCCTGACTCCTTAATCAGGAAATATGCTGCCATGGTTTTCACTGAATTCTGAACTACTGGCCTTCTAGATTTTGACCCTTGGCCAGTCAGTCAGGTCAGTGACATGGACTGAATAATGTTGAATAAATGTTTGATAAAAAGCTCACAGATTGGAGTGGGTAGCTGGGTTACTGCTCTTTCATGAGCCATCATATTGGACACCTTCAAAACTGAAATAAAACACATATAGTAACAAACGTTTTCTAGAAGAAGTATTCACATCATGTTTTCTTCGTTATTCACTCTGGTTATCCTGAAAAAGGGACTAATGAGGGACTTTGGTGCTGCATGCATTTACAGAATCAGACTCACAAATACAGTTTTGTCCTGGGACTGTAAAGCTTAAAGGTCTTAAGTTTCCATATTGTTTTTTAAGATTAGGGCGTTTAGCTGAGTGACATCACTGACCAAGAACTGTTAGTTCAAAGTATTTCTCATTACATGTCAGCTTGGGGGCAATCCGTGCACATCATGCCGCAGATCAGCTGGGAAGGCTGCGGTCTTGTCCTGTGCAGCTTTCATGACAAAGCTTTGCCTTTTTCATGTAACGCGTCTCAGAAAACGCAACAGTCACCAGCTGAACTAGTTCCACAGAGTAGTTAAACAGTGTGCATCATTTACCGACAGCACAGCTGTTTGTTCAGTCAATAATAGGGTCGTTCATGCAGCCGTAAGTCTTTACTTACTAGGATGGATGACATTTATGTTTAGGGGTGTGCTTTAATCCATGAAGGTGAAGTAACATTTTCTGTTTTGTGTGTGTGTGAGCATCTATAGCTGATTTGCCAGTATCAATACTGGCCTGTGCAGCATTCAAACCCAGGGAAAACATGTAATTATACCAGTGTGTGTGGGGGTGTGCGTGTGTGTGCGTGCATGTGACAACTGCAGTGTTTCCTTACCTGCAATGCTTTCATGCACTCATATTACAAGCTCTCCCATCTCTCTTTCTCTCTCTCTCCAACACCTCCCCTCTCTCTCTCTCTCGCTTGCCAAGCCAGCCGGTGTTGACGATGCACTAGCTGTTGAAAGAGAACGAGTGTGTGTGTGTGTGTGTGTGTGTGTGCTGTTGACTGAGCTGAGAGATTTAATTGACACCCACAGAGAGAATTATACAAGCATCCAAATGCTCTGTGTGTGTGTGCATGCGTGTGGATGGGTTTAATGTTTTTCCTGCGTCTATGTGTGTTTATCTGCTCATACCCCCCCCCATGAAAGCTGTGCGCATGTGAACAAGGTCTCGAGTGCGCATGGAGAGTCTTTCTCTCTGTGCTTTATGGAAGCAGTTCACATGACTGTTTCACTTCTGTCCTCCAGTGCTCCCCTTATTGTTTCTCTTTCACTCTTCCATCTTTAATTCTCATTCATTCTGTATTCTCTTTCTCCCGCTGCCTTTTAGTTGTAGCTCATCCTCTGATGTGCTGTGTAATGACGGTCTTTAATCTATTGTCTTTTTGCAGCATGCTGCAATACAAACTCAGGGAATTACAACATATGCCGCAAGCTGTTATCACCCTGCTATCTGCCTCTGTTATTTGATATGAATCTGTTTTCACGCACATTTGTATTGCTGTATTTGTAAGGGTCCTCCAGTCCGTGAGTTTATTGTCTCACCTTATAGTGGTGTGGAAGAATTAGGGAGCTTCACCTGGAGCAGCAGGCACACTACCAGGACACAGCAGACAGACACAGTCAGTCTGACCGGCCGGTCAACGTATTTGCATATGTAGCGGCTAAAGAAGCAGACACCCCCCTCCCTTTAGAGTTGGTAGAGACCAAAAAAATATATTATCAGGGAAAACAAACCCTGCATCTGCCACAAATAATCTAATCCCATTTGTGCTCAGATCTTGTCAGACAGCTACCGTCACCTCCGTGAGGCTCGTTTCACATGGACTGCATGCCAAGCCGTTTCATTGGTACGGTTTTTCTCACATTAGTTGTGAACCTTAAGATGTGCGTTGCAAACTCCAGAACTGATAGCTCGCCTTATCGTACCATAATAATGATCATCTGGTTGTCAGCACCTGCCATCACTTCACACTGAGAGGTTAAAGATTGAGAAGTTAAATTTAGTATTGAATTATACATTATAACACATGCATTATATTTTTGTGGAGTCAGTTTGAACTGGTTGGTAGTTTAAGCACAATCATAAATAATTAAAAAGCTGTCAGATAAATGCTAGGAAAGGAAAGATGCATTACATCGCTGTTAAATGTCATTGGGTATGAGCAGAAAGAAGCAAATAAAAACAAACAGAGATAGAAATACCGAAGTAAATTACTTTTTATCACTGCCTTTTACTGGAACCTGGATCAGTTGTAAGTGCAATTCTCCTCCTTCTTCTTTTACACAACAGCTTTAAGACACATATTATGCAAAGGTGCATGTTCTTACAAACACACGTAGTAACAGAGTGTATTACAAAGATCTTATGTATTTGTGCACATTACTGTGGATATGCATAATGCATAGATATACATACGCTGTAGACAGAAAAGACCACATACAGTAGAACACAGCATATGTTTAATCCTCCTTTTTATCTGTCCCACTGCTGCCCTATTGCCTTCACAGCCCCAGGAAAGCAGTTTCATGCATGATAAATTTTACAACATCGTCTGTGTGTTTTTTCATCCTGGAATATGCAGATGATGTGGCAAATCAATGAGCGTGTGACATTAGCTAATCCTGCGGATGTGTCCTTGCTTGTGAATGTGCGTCTGTACGCCGGAACACACATGCGAGTGTACACATGTTGGTGTTTTTCCGCATACGGACAGTGTCCGTGTCCCCAGAGTGGTGTGTGTTTGTGTGTTCTCAATACCAGTGTATGTGTTTGTGAAACTCTTTTCATAAGAAACAGGCTGAATGAACATTTGTGGAGCCATAACTCTGAGTCATCCACATGAGCAACCACAAATCTGATGTTTTTGTGTGTGTGTGCAAGTGCATGCGTGCATGTCATGCCATAAATGAATTAGAAAAAAAAAAGAATACAGAAAAGGCCTAAATGATGTGATCCATGTGACTTATGTGATTGGAACTAAAGTAAAGAAAAGCACAATATGGAAGCTTTGGTTACGGTACTGATATACACCAGAAAATAATCTTTAGCATTCAGGAGCATGATACAGTACGAACAGCAATCTAAATAACACATTTCCATATAAATTAGCGTTTTACACTCAGCCTGAAAGTCAACCCATCGTGATTCATTGTGCTGCATGTTAAGCTGTATAAACTGCACTCAGTGAAAGTGACTATAACCTCTTACAGCTCTGTAGTGGTGTATGTGGAGGCGCTTGGCTGTGACCTCAGCATCCTATACATTTCAATGGTAATTAGGGTTAAAAGTCACTGTTCTCTTTCAACGTAGAAAAAAAAATCTGCAATTTAAAGGTTTAAAAGATAAAGACAAAAGCAGATAGCCACCAGCATAATGAAGAAAACCTCAATATATCATATTGTTTTAAGTACCACAAGGTAACTAGCCAGCAGGCTAGTTATGTAATGTAACCAGGAACAAATGTTAGCTTTCTACAAGTGCCAGTTTATGAATTTGGGAATTAAGCGGACAATCTTGTCCATGATTCACTTCAGTCGAGTAAATGGCCAGATAATTCGAAGTTCCATGAACATATTCAGTGGCCCAACATTAAACACAAGATGAAGACAATAATTTATAAGATAAATGGAGATGTAAAAATGTGCATCCAATATCAGCCCTCAGTGTGTTAAAAGATGTTAAGCAGGAGGTTTTAGATCAAAGACACACCTATTTGTTTTAGCCATGCTAGCAGCATGGTTATAATTTGTGTTTCAGAGGACATATTGACATTTTTCAGTGAAATATCTCGACATATGGACCTTCTGGATGGACACAAATTGTTTTGTCAGACATCTTTTTTTCAGGTTGACAGTCTGTGAAATCTGGTACAGACATTCATGGTCCCCAGAGGACGAACTGTATTACTCTAATCCCACGACTTTCATCTGACGCCATCATCATCTTAAAAGGTCAGTTCTTTATGGTAACATAGTGAGCATTATACCTGCAAGACACTGCATGTTAGCAATGGTATTGTGCGCATGTTGGCAAGCTAACATTAGCATTGAGCCAACAGGTAAGTATAGCCTCACAGAGCTGCTAGCATGGTTGACTAAGTGTTGTTCATGTGTTCTCTCTTTCACACTCTCTAAAACGATTTTGCCGTCTGGATCTCGATCTGTCTGCCTTCCTCTTTCTCTTTATTCTTGTCATGATTGTATTGAGTTATTATTATTATTTTCTAACCCAACAGCTACTTTCATTATGTCATTTTTGTATTAAGCTGTTCTGTGACAAAATGAATAAATGAATACATAAAAATACAAATATTTAATCCAGTAACTCTTTTGAAGGCTAAAAATGTATTTGCTTTGTGACGGTTTTTAAACAGAACTGTTCGCTGCAGTGTTTTTTTTTTAATTTTCTGGTCCTCAGTTTGAATGCAGTGACGGTGATAAGGACAGGGATGACATGGATCACTTTTCACCTTCCTTACTGGCTGCAGGAAAGATGTGCTTATGTTAAGGAACATGAGGCTTCCCTGTGCAAGATCATGCCAATACCTTAACAGTGGAATCATTCAGATATCTCAAAACAAACCCAATGATCAGCTTTTCACTGCTATCTTGGCTTCAACTCCACGAACTACATAACTGCGAGATGAGAGTGAACTCCCAATCGGCAGCTCTTAAGTGTGAACATGAGAAGGCTGTTGCAGTTGACCAAGTCCATTGCTTGGTGTCAAATCCATAAAAGGATTTCTTTCTATGGCAGATACGTAATCATACTTCAATAGAATAAACATTAGGGGTTCTACAATATGTCAGTTATTCTGAAATAAAGCAGTTTACCCTCAGATAAAGCAGCTCTTTCTGCAACTGAATTAGTCACAGATTCCTGTCAGCTCCCACTATTTTAGTTTGAGATAATTCATCCAAATTAGTTATATAAGAATGATATGAATTACAAAATGTCCCCATGTGCCAAACAAGTCACTACAGGTGCAGTCAGTGTTCAGGCAGTTACTCACCGCTTGTAGTGATGGTGTCAGAAAAGACAAATCCTGGAGCCTCTCCACTCTCAGTCAGAAACCGGTTCAAAATTTCAAACGAGAACTGAGCTAAAACTGCGTTGATGGATGTAGTTGAAGTGTCTCTCGAAAGAGTTTTATTAAGTGCTATCAGACCTAAAGTGGACAGTTCAAAGCCACACCAATAATGCATGAAATCACGAGTCTTTTTCTTTCTGATGCTGTGAAGCTTTGTCAAACATCAGTGCAAATGGACTCGACAAATATATCTGATGATTCTCAGCCCATACACGTAAAATCACACAAACACTGAACTAACAGAAATTTACACCATTACCACACAGGATTCAACGTGTCATTTAAACTGCATAATAAATGATGACTCCAAGGTAAAACAGAATATTTCAAACACAATTGAATTAATAAACACAGCCTGACTAGTGTCATTACATTTAACTGGAAGCAACCCTTCCCAGCTAATCTTTATTTTCTGCTCTATGCAGCTCTTTCATCTGCCTCTCACTGGCACTTGAAGAGGCCTTTTGGCTTTAGCACCTCGCTGCAGTGCTGCGTCTAAAATTATAACTCTCAAAGTGGGCCAAAGAGATTTAGATTTCACTGCACTGATGTGTAGGTGCCCTGATGCTGAGCTAGAGAGGTCCTCATGTTATGCTTCACATATTGTCAGATTGCTTCATTTAAGTCATCTCTAATCACAGCAGATCTGATCTGGATGCAGCATGTTTTACTTGTCAGGTCCCTTTTCAGCACTGCTGTTGTTGTCTTCAGTGCAAGCTAATGCATCACAGCAACAACAACAAAAAAGATTTATTCCTGTTTGACTGTGTCAGAGCTGAAGAGTTCTCATATCAATGCTGCATTCAGTTCTCACTCCGCTTCCTGTCAGTCACCACGCACCAAAAGGATAAAATGGAAGTCTGCTGTTGCCTTAGAAACTTGATTTTTCCAGGCAACAGTTAACTTCACACTAGATTAAATATTGTAAAGTGCAGAACACATCAACTCATGTTAAGTGTAAACTGCACGGTGGCCTGCATGGTAGCAGGGTTGGGGATGTTGTTCATTAGATAAAGTGTCACGCAGTTGTAAAAGACGCTGGTATTGGAGTCTACTCTGTGGAGACAAAGCATGAAAACTACGTTGTGGGACTGATTTTAAAAAAAGAACGATCAAAACTGGTGCCTGAGAGACTGTGATACCCTGATTTTCCATTCCTATGAGTCACTTTCCAAAAGCATTTGATCCTACACTTCCCATGATTCAAATCAATAGCATAACCTGCTGTGAGAGCCTCTTTGCCTGCTAAATGTCCGTGCCTTCCAGACTCCACACCATTTTCTAATGCAGGCTTTTTCTTCAGATTTACAAGCTGAGACAACCCTCATGCAGGCTGAGTATTATTAGTATCACTAAGTGTGCAAAGTGGGCAGCTATCGAGGGACCCCAAACGTCACGAGTTTATTCCTTCATTCCTAAATCGGTTTTTGGTGATGTGGTTAGATGCAAGTTGTGGAGGAATTTACCCACTGACATCAACAAAGAGCTGTATTATTCTTGTATAGATTGTGCTCTGGGAGCTACAGTTCTCCCTTTCTGGTGGAGGCTAACAGCCACCCTCAGCTTCCACCAGCTGAGCCAAGCTGGCAACGGCCTGTCCACTGAATGCAGAGATCAACCCCCATCAAGACAGTCAACGAGAGGACACCAAGCTGAAATACCCTCCACTGCTTGTTGAAAAAGGTAATCACATTACTGTAACTTACTGCTCAACACTGCACTGTGTTACAGACAGAGTGTTTTATCCTGTCAAAGTAATTCTGTTTTCACCCACTGGGCCATCAGCTATAAGAACCTAAGAAGAACCAGGCCTCCCCGGTGGGACTGTTGGCTTGGAAACTGTTGATAACTTCAGATCTGCAGATCAGGGCCAAAACTCGGCTTCTGTTTGAATCCAGGTAAGAAATGAACTAGTCTCTTTTTGCCTTTATAATGCCTACGAAGACCTGTGAAGACATCTTCCAGGACTATGTGGCCATAAAACATCATTGATCTGACAAGGACATATTCAGAATTAAATTCTTTTCTGAGCCTGTTCTCTCTCATATTCATCCGTCAAGCCTGACAGCCTCGGAGGCCATATTTACTACTGGCTGTATGGTGCATAATACAGTGGTGTCTCTGCAGAGGTCGACCACTTCATTCTGTATTCCTTCAATTTCTGCAGGACAAACCTAATTGAAGCTTTTAATTTTTGATGTAACCTTTAGTCTGTCCTTGTTATAGTTTATGAATACGAACGGCCACAATCACAGGCTCCGGAAAATTGGAAGTCAGTGTGCTCACAATGTTGCAGCTAAATTAGTTCTTTCAGCTCCCAGAAGAGATCACAAAAGGATAAAATGCTTTTGCGCTCCAGTTGCTGCTGCAGGTGCCCACCACTGTGCCTTTTTGGTGGTATAAACCCACACCCCGCATCCCATTTCTCTCCAATAATGCACATTTCCCCACCTACTGTTCTGAAAAACATGTTTCCATCGAGAACAGTGGGAACATGATTCAAAAGACAAAAAAAAAGAAGAAGACAGGAATGGTACGAATAAATAAAAGACACTGTTTGCTGTCTGCCCTGCTGACTTCTGGGTATTGTTGGAGCAAACAGCTCACTCGCTGAGTGACATGGCAGTGTCATATTTGAATAGCAAACACAAAAGAAAACGATCAGACATACTGTCTCTCAGTGGCTGGAGACACGCCAACCTTCATTCTGACTTTCTGATCATTAAAAGCGCAGTCACGCCCAGAATGTTTTACAAATCACACTGAACAGACAACATTCGATGTTAAATGGGTTCGGCTTTACATTCTGCATCACCATTAAAAGCCCAGTTCAGTGTTTGTGACACAGAAATGTTCCAGTGCCACTGTATTGCCAGGGTGCAAATACAAGCCTACAAAACATGTTTATGTATTCTACTAACACGCTTTGTCAAATATGTTTTTGCCTAATCTCAGAATCCACCAGAAAGTCCAGGTTGTCTGTAATTTTACTCCATTTTTGTCTCTATACTTTTAGAGAATTTCAGTCATAAAACCTCTGCATGAAAAAATCCAGAGGAAAAATATTGCTCAGGTTGAAACATTTCCAGCTGTGCTGATGCCTCTTCACCTTAGTGTTGGGACACCAGGAGCCCTTTTCAATAATTTTGCAACATTTTTTCTGGTTTAATGTGGAATATTTCAGTAAAGTAAAAACAAACAAACTGCAACTGCAATCTGAAGGCCGCCAACCGAGTTGCTTAAACATGACTATAGCATGTTTAATTGTACTCCGTTGTGGCAGATATTGTCAGGAAAACAAATGAGATATGTCAGCAACACTGTGCAGATACACTGAAGGGGACTGGGGTCTTGGAGGGGCTGTTGCTGCAAACAGGGTTGGCATGAAGGTATCAGCAGAGTAATAGCGAGAAATGTCAGGTTATAAAGGTGCACTGAATACCTGCATGAATATGACTGGTCAGCTGGTAGCCAAGCAGCTGGTGAATGAGCCAGTAATGATGAAGCCTGAATGAGGCAATTAATGGCAAAATCAAAGCCTGTTGAAAAGTCCCTTCATGTCGCCATGTGGTCACATGCTAATTTGCATATTATTGATATCATTGTGGAGCTATATCCATATATAAGTAAGATTAAAAGTGAAAATGAAACACCTGAAAAGTCAACTTAAATCCTTTAGAACAAAAACAAAGGAGAAGAGCACATGCAAACTCTTTCTGGCTGCTGATTGGTCATTTGAATGTTCTGCTGCTCTCGTGCACAACGCAGTCATTGTCGCTAAACAAATAAATTATGATGGCAATTAGCTGATTTAAGCTCAACTTCAGTACTCTGCCTAAACTAACACTACATGCATTGTGTATATTTTGCACAGACAGTGAACAGTTTGCAGGTGCTTGCAATGTAAACATTTCCTCATTATAATGGCAAGAAAATGATATGCAAGTGGCACGATATGGCTGATTTTTATTCTATTTTATTTTTTAATGTAGCGAATATGCAGTGAAAATGCAGATTTGTTCCTTGCAACCCTTCTGACTGTCTGACCGCTCATGTTTTAGCTGTGTCGGCTGGTGCTGCAGATCTCGTCAATAACAATTTTGAGTGAAAATCTTAACATAATACAATAAGTGATGACCACACATAAAAAAAGCATAACCGAGGTCGTAACACGCTTGAATTTTCCTCGAAACGCCATCCAGCGTGACCTGAGACGAAGATGTTTGGCGCAACAGCATCATCCTCTCCCTCGTCAGTGACAAGAAACCGGTTCAGCAGCGGAAAAAATAAATGCCAGTCACGCTCTCTGACCCAGGCCGGCCTCTCAAAGCAGTTGAGAAATCAAATAGTCTGTTGTTTTAGAGACATGACAGTGCCACCAAAACACCTGAGCTCAGCAAATGGGTTCACGGCCCCTTCCTTGCCCTCTCTCGTCCTTCCTTCCCTCTTTCTACTCATCTCTCCATCATCTCCCCTATTGACCTCCACTCGCTGCAGCCTCCATTTAACTGTCCCGCTCTTCCATGCCTGCCTCTTCTTCTCCACCTTTATCTATCTGCCTCGTCTCCTTCTCTTCATCCCTTTATCTCTCCTCCTTGCTCGTCTCATCTCTCCTTTTCATCTTCCTTTTTTACGGTCTTCTCGCCTCCTCTTCTTCAGCCTCCCAACCTGTCCTTTCAGAGATACTTTCATTATTCTCTCTCTCAGTCTGTCCGTTATACCACCCACACGTAGCCACACACACACGCACACACACACACACACACACACACACACTGTCCTCTTATTTCCCGTCAGCCCAAGCCCCATTTGACCTTAGTAAATGCAGCCATAGAACATCTATTGATTTATGCATACAGATGTAGTGAGTGTGTGTGTGTGTGTGCGTGTGTGTGTGTTGCCTTGTTCACCCTTCTCAATGTCACATGCTTGTTAGCTTCCCAAGTTCCTTTCAGAGCGTGTGTAAGTGTGTATATTAGTCAGAAAAAGCAAG
This sequence comes from Chelmon rostratus, assembly GCF_017976325.1. Taxonomy (NCBI): domain Eukaryota; kingdom Metazoa; phylum Chordata; class Actinopteri; order Chaetodontiformes; family Chaetodontidae; genus Chelmon; species Chelmon rostratus. The sequence continues at coordinate 4,958,517 of NC_055666.1, forward strand.
AGTGAGTGTTATGTGCATACTGCTTGTTTGTGTGTACGTGTGTGCATATATGTGTGTGTGTGTGTGTGTGTGTGTGTGTGTTCACTTGCCAAGCCTGTGTGATTGAGATGGAGAGGGTGTTGCAGGGTTGCTCGTCTGCATGCACAATCATCTGGACCCCAATATAGTTTGACGGACAGCCCCTCCGCCCAACCAGGGCACAGAGATAAAGACAGGGCAGCGCTGTGATTGGTAGATAAAGGAGATAGATTGACCCACAGGGCCTCGTGCTCTCTCTGACTCTCTCATTCCCATGCCGAATAATGTAGCTGTTTGTTTGATGAAGAAGGGAACGAGACAGAGAGAAATGTTGGAGGGAAAGTACAGAGCAATCTGGGAAATGAGAGGAAATCCTTAGCAATGAGGACGAAGAGCAGGAAATCCAATCTGTGTAACAGAAAAGAGGACAGGATGGAAGAAAAAATCAAAGGAGAGGAGAGGAATGAGAGGACAGAGAAAAGGAATGTGTGTAAGTAAAATAAGCAGAGAGCAAAGAGGACATGAGGGGGAAAATCAATATGGGTCAGACTATGCAAAAGAGAGGAAAGACTGAGAGAAAAGAGACGAAAAGGGTGAAAAGGGGAAGAATTCAGTGTGATTTTGTGTCAAAAACACTGAGAAAAAGCAGTGAGACGAGGTGTTGAAGGTATTAGAGAGGGAAGAACGAGTGAGAAACGATGTGAGCGAGCAGAGAGGAGTGCGAGCGATTCCTGATTCGCTTTGTGTCACCTTTCCGCACCGCCATGCAGAACTTTTGCTGTTTTATCCAAAGCACCTTTGCAGTGGATTCATATACATTTACAGAACTGGAGGTCAAGAGGGAATTGAATCCCCTGGACCAGCTGTCGGTCCTATGCATTTAAAAGTGTGAGTCTTGGAACAGTGAGCGCAAGTGACAAAAAACATGAACACTACCTTTCTTTAATCCAATTTTTTTTCCTATAGATTAATCTGAGTTGTGGGTGGAAATGAACAACTGCACTGTCACTTCCAGTCTAAGCCTGTTTAACTGTAAATGAAGATTTCATTTTTCAAACATTTTTGCCAAGAAAATGGTCCAGAAGATTCTGCTGAACCTGTGTGAACCATATGTTGGAGATGGGGTCCTGGAACGGCACTAAAATAAAGGGGCACTACTGTTGACTGCTGGCCGTTATTAACCCAAACATCTGTGCTTTCCCACTGCAGTGACGACGAGTTCTGTTTCATTCTGCCACTACAGCGCTGGTGGCGTTGCCAGAGACCGCAACACATAAATCAGCTGCTGTTTGAGTCTAAAGACTCCTCTTCTGGCTTGCTTAAATGTTGTGCTCTCCAACAACACTGCCATCACTGCAGGGCCATTCTTATATTAAACACTGCTTGACTGACTGTGCAAGCGCAGATGTTTGAATTGACCTACAATCACCCCCCTCCTACTGATAAAGGTAACCTCTGTGAGTGTGGGTGTTTGCCTGTCTCATGATAATATGTCTGAAACGCAGTAGGCCTCTGGAGGAAATGAACAAGAAACAATAATGCACACATTTTGTCTGACCTCCACATAACCAATTAGGCCCTACCATGTTTCAGACCCGCTTATGAGTATAAATCATCAAACTTGCACTGAAATCAGATCAAATACATTATTTAATACAGTCTAATGGAATTCTCTTTGTTGCTGCCACTGCACATAAATATGCAATAATATAAAGCGTAGATATGCTGTTAGAAATGACTTCATGGTGTTTTTCTCCCAGGGGTTAAGTTCATTATTGGAACAGCTGACAATAATCCGGCCAAGTAAATGTGGTTTTGTCAGTTTGCAGGTATATAAAAGATGCCATAGACGCTAAAACTGGACCAATTATCCTTGAAACTGTGAGGCCTCATAATGACAGTGATTGGCTCAAGGAGACAGATGTCTTGATTCCTGCCTTGTGTGAGGCTACGAAATGCTGCTTTTCACCTTTGGTCAGTGGGGTGTGTTGTGAGGCTCAGCTGGTCTCAGTGCAGCTTGCCACTCATTTTGATGAGCTGTCAGAAGTGAAACTCTGTGCAGGCCACAGCTGAGGCAGCCCCCATCTGTAAAGCCTCTGCATGCTTTGAAGGAACAGACGGTCAGTTGCCTGTGACAAAAATCAACACTGATGTGCACAATACTTCTGCCGCCTGCTGTTGATGTATTGTCTTTTCTTTTTTTACTGTTTTTGTGCATTGTTGTCGCTACAACCTCCCTGCCGTATGTCTGCTAGCCTCCTGCTAACCACAACTTATTAAATATTAGCCACACTTGCTGTTAACAACGTGCCAACTGCAAATGGTTAATGCCCTGAAGCCAAAAAGCCGATTTTTGGCAAAAATGAGGATTAAGGCCAAACAGTTCATACTTTCACTAAAAATGCAGAATATAACGTGTTAATTCAGTCATTTAATTGTAAAAACATTGTGCATCACAACTTTATGGGTGAATGGTGTGGTTTTTTTGTGTGTGTCTGCACCTGCAAACTCTGAGCGTAACAGTTTTTGGATTACGGGTTAAAGATGTCACAGGATCCCAGCTTCATATGGGAGCCTGTTAATAGCTTTAGCCAAATCTGGCTTTGTAGGAAATGTGACTGGACCATCATCAGCTCAGCCAGCTCCAGACAAACACTGGAGATAACGTCTGTAAATCAGCCAGGCCACAGTGAGGCCAGGCTAAATAGGTCATGGAGCGAGCGCTGGTGGATCCCCGCGAGAGGAGAGCAGGGGTGTGTTTTGATGAGTCTGGGTTTGAGAAGCTGCCTGAATTTGCTCTGATTTGGAGCAGGGATGAAAATGCAGCATCCCTTAAACTTGGAGTGTGTGAGCCAACAGTGGAAAGGACAGTGTGTATGTGTGTGTTTAATGTCATTTGCATAGCTGCTTATCAGCTGTTGATAGAAATGTTGACCATATTGGGGACTGGATGAGTGCCTTTCTGGTTCAGGGACACTCTCTGTAACCAATCTGCCTTTCTAAGCCGTAGTAAGCCACGCTAAGCCAGTTTGAAAGTTGCTGCCGGTCTGCTGTATGCCGAGAGCATCGGGTGACGTGTGTGTGTGTGTGTGTGTGTGTGTGCCATAATGCCCAGAGGAGGTTGTTGGGCTGTAGATAGGCCACATACAATGTTCCCATTTGAGATAGAGAGAGACAGGGAGGGAGGGATGAAGGGAAACAGACAGAACCGGAGAGAGAAAGTGAGTATTTTTGGGTCATGTGGGTTGCCCTATTTAGCGTTTTTTGCCGACATCTCAAAGGCACAGTACACACACACACACACACACACACACACACACACACACACACACACACTGGTACCCAGTCACACACCAACAATCCATTTTGCTGAGCAACATCAAAAAGGTCTGTTTGCTTTAGCAGATTTTCAATAATACCTATCATCAATAAATCATGGTGTTTTGTTTCTGCTGTTTCCTCAAGTATTCTGCAAGAAGCAGCACAGGAGGGAGATCACAACACTGCAGCACGTGTTGAAAAGCAGCTATCAAAAAATCAACTCTATCAACGGCATCCATGTGTCTACCTATCTGTCATACCTCAGGCATTCATACTAAATGTAAGGACAGCATCCTGTCTCCTCCTCAATGCAAATGTCTACTTCTACATTCATAGACTCTGTGTGTATTTTGATGTGGCAGTGATGATTCAGGACTATATGTCAATTACAGCACAAAAACATTTGAGAGTAAATATATATATATATATATATATATATATATATATGTGTGTGTGTGTGTTAAAGCTTTGAAAAGTGGAAAGAAAGTGAAGTAAGTGAAGTGTCTGTTTATGCACACCTCTTCCCAACTCTAAAGGATATGCTAAAGATCTGTCTCTAGTCATGCAAACACTCAGGAGCAGCAAAACAGTGTGTGCAGTCTCAATCTCAGTGTCAGTATTAACACTTCCATTTGTTGGCTTGTCTCTTTCTGAGTGAAAGACCTCTCCTCTTCTGCCACCTCACTGACTTAAAGCGACAAGGTTGGAAAACATTTGTAGGAAACATAAAGCCAGTACATTATAATTACAGTAAAACATATGTATCCCTTTAATAGAGCCCAACCCAATAACATCACTTTGACTGTATAGTGTGAGGCTGGCTATTATTTGGAAATTGTTAAAAAATGGTGCCAATATAACACCTAAGTGAAAACAATATTTTTTTACACACACACACACACACACACACACACACACACACACATATATATATATATATATATATATATATATATATATATATATATATATATATATATACACACCTCACACTGAGAAATATAACAATGTTGTCTACCAAACATGTATTTTTCTTTTTGTATTTGAAAAATAAGACGATTTGACAAGATGGCCAAAGCAACCTTCATTTTTGGGGGGGGTGTCAGCCACAGCACATGGCCTTCTTCACAGGATAAGAGGTGGTCCTCTGTTCAAGGATGGTAGTCTGCACCAGATGTGGATGCCATCTTCCTCCCTTCTCGGGTTCTGGTTCAGTGGAAAGCCAAAAGCTCATTAAAAAGTTAGCAAGTGAACCTTTAATTTTCTGAATTAAAGGCACCATAACGTCTGGAGAAAAGGTCAAGACTGAATCCCCACACTTAGGAAATGTACGAATCTGAACAACCAATCAATGCCAGCCTGTGGCCAGCTCGCTCAAGTAGCATTTTGGTTGGTACCAAAAAGTATTGAAATTTGACACCCAGCTCCACAGCTGTGTGTGGTACAAATTCACATCTCTAATAAATCAAATCTTTAATTCTAATTTCATATAACTTATTTGGTTGCCTTGTTGAATAGTTCCCCTATCCTCCACCCCCTAGCTATGTTCCAGAAGGACACCAAAATAAGAGACCAAATGACCAAGAAGAGGACCTCAAAGACCTTAGACCAGGTCCAGGACAGAGTTTAAAATAAATCAATGAATCAGCACATATGGGTGAGTGTAATGCAATTTATTGATATTAGTTATGAATAAAGGTACAGTGTGTATGTATCGGTAACGCTGATATTAATAATGTTCAATAACAGTATTATCTCATTACTGCTGTGATATTTCATGTGTCTATGTAACTCTAAATATTCATTCTTTCCCCAACACACAGAAAGAGTCATTCTTGTTGCATGGTTACAGCCTTGACTATTTCCTTCCCCTGAAGCAGCCATTGTGAGTCGGTCACATTTACAGCGGCAGTTTTCAGCCATGAGCCATCACGGCTGAAGAATCTGCGGATTTTGACTCCACTCAAACGCTGTAGCAGCTCATTTCACTCTTTAGCTCCTCTGCTTTTGTTGTGGTTATGTTAATCAGTGGAACCAGCTGCTGTAGTGCTTGGCTGGAATGAAAACCAGCAGACTCTCAGGCCTCGATGGAACGTGCTTGAAAAGCATTGATGTGCAGTATTCAGGAAGCTGACATTAGTGTGCTGCGATGCTTTTGAGTAAAAAAAAAAAAAAAGGAGCAGCGCGAGTTAGTGTGGGAGAAAACAACAGCAGAGTAATTGCGTTCCGCTACCATTCCCCTGTGTTTGATTGTTCTGGCTTATGTAGTCTCTAAGGAGTATTGGACAGTTGCGAATAAATGTCAGCCATCTGTGTGAGTTTAGCGCTTCCTGTTTGGTGCCATCCAGTCACACCTGCCTCTACATGGATGTGGATTTAGTCTGCATGTCAGTGGCTTTGGATCTCATCAGGTAAGTGAGTTGACTGGTAAGCAACAATGAGAGGGTGAAGGTTTTTACTGGAAGGTACAGTTGGTATAGTAGCATGGATGTGAATCTTTGCTACCACAACAGTGGATTGACATTTTGTGTCATAAACACAGACTCTACCTGCCATGATGACGTAACCTTTCACCGTGTGTGCAATTTAGAGGTGAAGCCGAACCTGCCGCTAGCATCATAAGCGCAGTCACGAAATGAGCATCACTGGGCCACCTGTTGCAAACTCCAAAAGAAATGCTTTAGCTCGGCTGCAGTGCATCATGGGGGCCTGCATCTGTTGCGGGGTCCCCACAGAGACCCTCTGATCGCAACACAGTGTGCCTCCAACCTGTTTATGAGCGCACACTGAGTTGGGAAGAGGCACTACAGCATCAGGTTAAAGTCTGGACTGTTATCCTGTCCCACTGGGTTGTTTTGACTGCTTCGGTTTGGGTTTACTCATCGCGTGTGCCGCTGTGTGCCTCACTGTGAAAAACCTGTGCTACCACTCAGAGAGAGAATGCTAGCATGGCTCCCTGTAATCAAAAGACACAAACATATATGAGAATTTGCTCCCAGGGTACCCCAGTGTCCAGCTGGGGACCTTGGTTGATGTCATTCTCTCTCCTCTCATTTCGTGCAATCTTTCTATTCTGTGCCTAATAAAGGTATTAAGCCCTAAAAACGGCTTCCAACAAAGGTTTGTTCACCAATCCCAATAGGTAAGAACTGAAATAAAATATCAGAAATACAGAAGAGCTTTCTGATCATTTGTCTGTGTCTTCCAGTACTGGTTAAACCAACATTGAGTGTCCGTAGGAAGCAGGAAGTGAACAGCGATGCCCCGTGTCAAAGTTTTATTGACTCCTCTCCGGCCGCCTCTAACCTCCTCCCTCTGTGGACTCTGTGGCTCTATAACAACATCAAACCCTTTGCTCCTTTGCTCCTGATGAACGAGAAGGCAATTGCTGAAACAACTGATGCTGTCATTTCTTACTTGGAAGGACAGTTTCAAGGGTCCCCATTGATCGCAAGAAATGAAAAATCAACAGAAAAACAAAGAAGTACAATCAAGTTACGATAAGATAACGAGGACTGAATTCCTCTTATTGCACATTTATTTATGAAGATGATACCAGGAAACCTTTCTGTGTGTGATAGCCACATTATAATACACATGGGCAGAATTCCAATCCTACCAACCTAAAAAACATTTCTTAAGTCTGTCCAGTTGTGACCTTGAAAAGGGTCGTTCTTTTTCACATGTACATCACTGAAGACAAATGGGATTGCAGTTGGCTGTCGGAGCCACAGTCTCACCTGGGAATAGCAGGCTGGCTGACTGTGTCCTCCTTCAAACCACTTCCTAAAATGAACTCTCAGAGAAGCAGAGATATTCAAAAACCCTCAAATGTTTTAATGCAAGGTGGACGGAGGATCTCAACTGAGTAGACAAGAACTTCCTTTCCATAATGGCAGCTCAGGCCATCGGGTCGTCCACGTGATCTCACGAATGTGTTGCATTTGTTGGGTTAGTTTTCACGATCTGTCTCGCATGTACTGTACCGTGGGATTAAGCGATCAGACGGCCACCTCTTCCGCTGTGCAAAGTGGTCAGGATGTGAAAGGGTCACGCAGACTCAGAATGCAAATGCATGCAAATAAATTGCAGCAAATTCTTGAGGCTGCTCAGGCTGGGTTATTTGCATGGGTCAGACTCAGCTAATGGAACGTTTCTGAACCTTGTTTCAGTGATGTCACTGGACGTAAGAGATCCAGGACTTTGCATTGGCTTGGACTTCATACATGCATGTGCCACTGCTGCATATATTGTAAGCCTATTCTCCTTTGGACTGGTTTTACCCCTAATTTGCTTTGCTTTGCTTGGTTTTGATCTCTATTTGTTTGAACTGTGGCTGCAACCAGAATTTCCCTCGGCTGGTCAATAAGATAATATGAACATGATTCTATTAGAAAAGCCCACAGCCTAAAAATATGCCTACCACAATAACATCATCTGCCAACACAGCCACTACAAAACACACACATACACACTGACACATGCTGAGGACAAGCTCTGCACCTCCCCTGCTGCATGTTGTGCACAAACAAGTCATGTCAGTTTTCCGGTCACAGGCTCTCTCCATTGCCAAACATTTGAATGGATGCTGATCCATAAATATTTAATTGGCCACTCGTCCCCCCTGAGAGGAGACTCCAAACCCTCAATATGTGACTAACAAGACAGAGGGAAGAGGAGGCGTAATCTCAGCACGGAGGAACACCAAAAGCGGAGTGTGTGTTCTTCCGAATGGGTGGATACATCACAGCGCAGCGTGACGGTGATGTTCCGCTGACGTTTGCAGCAGGAAGGGAGAGAGCATGGACGGGTAGTGACGGCAGGAAGGGCGAAGGAGGATGGAGGGTGAGGGATGAAGGAGGAGAGGTGGAGGGATGCCTGAGAGCGACACGTGTGGAACAATATGATGTCCACTTTAAAAGGAGATGTATCGATGGAGTTAGTGGAAGTGCAGAGATGAGCGCGTGATGTTCAGTGTGATGGATGGATGAGGAAGGCGATGGAGGAAGACGATGGAGGAAACTGGAGGTGGGAGGCGGATGAGAAGGGAAATAGGACATTTTTATTTTCAGCTCACTTTGTTTATAATTTTATTCAGACATAAATGATTGAAGGCAATTACAAAAAGAGAGAGAATAATGAGTTAGCCCCTAAAAGTGTCCACTTTTCCAATGCAGTTTGGTTGCAACAATCATTTTAAATGTTGATGTGCTAAACGTCCGCTGTCATTAACCTGTATTTCTATGCACTTTGTCAGACGATGTAAAACTACATTTCTTTCTCGCTCTGTTGTCTGACACCAGAAACAGAAAAAAACATGCTAATGATAGGCACTGTATTTGTATTTGGCTGCATTAAAACACAGTGATCACAGAGAGCAGGCGGGACAGAGCACAGGTTTAATGGGCCCACCTTCATTACGGTCAGGCTGTCTCTGTAGCATTCCCCAGACTTGACAGCCACTGAGGGTCTTTTTTGTTCTCCATCCTTATATTTTATTTCAGCTTTGTGGGGCTCAATATAACACCACTGTAATTGAAAGGATGGATTTTGTGTACGCCACAGCTCATAAAGGTGTGTTCCTTTTGAGAAACAGAATATGCGTGGGTCTTCATAGAGCGTTATTAATGGCTGAACGTTATCTCTCCACTGAGAGCATCATTTTTCAGAAGCTACAGGAGCTCCCACCTTCATTTTGTTTTGCATTTTAACAGAAAGCAGGCCTGCAGCAACATGTGAGCTGCCGCGATGAAGTAAAAAATGAGAATATGATGCTAAAATCCCAGTTCAGCATCACATTATTCCACTTATGTGTGATTTCAGTCAAACACTGGGGCTATTTTTAGTTTGGATTGTTACAATGATCAGTTAAATCATGCACCGTGGGATCTTCAGTCCACCAGAGATCTGAATGGACTCTTAATCATATGATCATTCACAGATATATAACTATTACCAAGACATGTAGGGCTTGGTTTATCCCGTGTGTGTAAAAACAAAACAAATTGGAATGTTTGAAAGAAAACGGGGTTTCTTATGAATATATTACACAGATAATATAATTGTAAATGTAATGCTAAAAATGTGTTGTGTTTTGTTCTATTTTCAGCATCAGTAACATGAGGGCTGCACTGATTGGCCATTCGTGGACCAATGGGACACATTTTTACCATTTGATGGGTCAGGCAGCACTTTCTGTCAAGATCTAAACCACTGACTGAAACATCCATCACATCTCTATGTTATGATCATGAAATGAATGACTAAATAAACAGTTAAGGTTAATTACAACAGCTGTACTGTGAGATCTCAAAGTTCATGTGGAAGTTATTCCGTTAAAGTTGCTCAGTTATTTCATAAGAGACTGAATTACTAATAGAAGATTTGGCAACTTCTTGGAAAAGGTCAGGAAAAGATACTATTAAAAAAGATTAAAAGAAACCAACCTAAACTGTTGATATGGAATATGTTTTATGGATACAAGTTCTGCAGCACTTTAACAACAATCACACAACAGCAAGAGGTCACACAAGCAAATATAAATATAGTTCATCATAAGCATTTGTGTTATTTTGATGATTGGGACAGTTTCAAAGATACAGCTTAAAGAAAGAGAGGGTTTGGTAGTATAGAGAATAGAGAATATGAGGTGAGGCAGAGGTGTGACCGAGGCAGAGGAAGACTTACGCAAATACGGAGATAAAAAAGGGATAAGGGATGAAGGATAGAGGGACTAAGAGTTGCAGAACTAGGAGGGAAGGAGGGAAATAAAGCTATGAGGGGGAGGAAGAGCAGAGACGGGAAGGAATAGAGGGATGGAGAGCGAGTAAGACAGAGATTAACCGTGTTCTGACCTCCAGCAGCAGCGTCGCTGAGCTGCTGTCTGTCTGATTAGAGCTGCTGCATACTGGCTGTGGCACCAAGGACGCCGCAGTGATAGGCAGGACTAAAAGGAGTATTAATTAATCTATGACTTTTGTTGACCTCTATTCGGCTAAGAATTGCAATAACATTAATAGAAAAATCTGTTCCAGTGTATGACCCGACTGCTCTCCTCCACCTCTTCTGTCCATGAGAAGTATCCATGATAGCCAGCTGAGTGCGGCTGAGTGTCGACATATGTGACTGCAGACTACTCTGGCAGCAGAAGACCAAATGTGAGCCGCTTCTATATGACTGCCACTTTTGCATGGTTTATTGCTGTGTAAACAGGGAATACTAAGCTGAGAGTCAAAGCTAGTTCAGTCATTCCTTAGGCCAGCCAACTATTCCATAAAGGGCCGTGTGGCTGCAGGTTTTTGTTCCAACCAAGGAGGAGCGCACCAGGCTGGACTCATTTAATCAGCTGATCTCACTTTTCAACTGATAACTAAGGGATCCCTTGATGTTGATTGGTTGGCCTGGTGTGCTCCTCCTTGGTTAGAACGAAAACCTGCAGCCACACGGCCCTTTATGGAATAGTTTGGACATGCCTGCTTAGGCCTTTGGTCCAACCCTGGTGCTGACACTGGCCTGTGTACTTTGGATCAATTCTGTCCATTAGTGGCGGAGAAAGAGGGGTGGTCACAGGTGGTACGGCCCACTCCTGGAATCTGATTGGTAAGCCCTGGCATCCCGCCTACCAGATTGATAGCTAGTTTGCTTGTCAGTGTCACGGGTGGACTACTTAACAAGTCCACTGGGTACAGGCCTCTGTATGCAGGGACTGTTAGCATTTCTTGTTGAAAAGTCAATAGAACAACCACACAAAGATGCAAAATGAGATGCAAAAAACACAGATACAAAATGATTATAAGAAACTGAGCACATACAGATACAAAACAAAGAAAAAAGAGGTACAGACTGCCTACAAAAAGATGCAACCAAACACAAAAAGCTGCAGAATGACTAGACGGAGATGCAAAAGAACTATATAGAAACTCAAATAAATACAAGGTGAAGCACGATAACTAGAAATAGACACAAGAAAGAGTACAAACAGACTGCAGTGCTTTAAATTTGAGTCTTAGCACATTGCATTTAACACACCCTGCTTATGCAAACCTGTGCCAGTCTGCCTGCCCATTGTAAAAGTTTCTATTCCCACCCCTGATTCTGTCATTTTTCATTAGGCTGGTATGAACAGACAGCATTGCAAGCCAGATTTAGACCTCTGTTAGGCCAAGCTATTGTATTACCAGAACAGGTGGTGACAAACAGCTGTAGCTGGTGTTAGCCTGGTCCGAACTGTCGTCAGTTTTTACCTGTATGACGGTTGACTTTGGGTTAGTTTTCCTATTGTCCAGATGAAATCTTCGCCACGCAGTCAGCCATCTAGGATTGCTAGTGTGACTAAGTTTTCTAAGTTATCATTGTTGAAAGCTTTTCTCGGGCCGTGATTAAAATGATATGCCGCCACAGCGACTGGCTGCTTAACTTGTCTGCGCTGTGAATTCACGGTGAGAGCTGGAATATGAGGTGCCGGAGGTGCAGAGAGAAGAATACAATAAACAAGAGATACGCACTGACAGAGGAGACAGACGAGGGGAAGAGAGTGGAAGGCAGAGTATGAGAAAATTAGTCTGAAGTGTAAGCAAACAAGTGCTTTTGACAGATCATTGTAGTCTAAACGTCTTCACTGAAGCAGCTCATTCCTCTCACTCCTTCCTTCTCTTTGTCAGACTTCATGTCAGCTCCTTTTCTTCACTGTCTCTTAATTCCTAGATAGACTCTATGACAGCCTCTTCCTCTCATATCACACAGGATGAACAGAAGTATAGTTTTTCTACACCAGTATTGCAAACGTCTCCCTGTTCGTACACCACAAGCCAACTAAAGTTAATGCCCTTCTGCTGTGCTGCTTCCTGCTTCGTTTTGTCAGATGCTGAGCTATCTTCAGTCCTTATTGAAATAAATTCAGTCTCAAAGTATGTGCACAGGTTCTGTTGTACCCTCTGGCTGCCATCACACACTGTATGGCCAACAGTAGGTGGACACACGTGTCCATGAATCTTAATGCTACAGCCTACAATATTTCAGACAGTCAGGCACTTCCACCAGTCAATTATGCGCTTCAGCAAAAAGAAATAAAAAAACCAACATATATATATATATATATATATATATATATATATATATATATATATATATATATATATATATATATATATATATATATATCAGTTTGCAGAAGGCCTTCCTGTTTAAACATGGCAGAAAGCCAAAGACATGGTTTTCCAAGTCTGGTGTGGAAGAATTTGAGTGCTCTGACCTCAACACGACCCACGTTGCCCCCACATCAGTGCCCGGCCTCACTGAAGGCTTGGTCGCGCCATAAAGTTGCACAGCAACGTCATCCATACATCCCAGTGAAGTGGGCAGTGCTAGTAGCTTGGTAACATGACGATTCCCAGGTGAGAAATGGCTTTAGCTGGCAAGCTAGCCAGTCACAAACAGCTCTTCTGGCTGGCTTTCTTACTGTTTGTAACAAAGGTAGGGTACCTGGTTTGCGAACCAGAAAGTGAGTTAAGTGTATTTGAATATTGACCTTTGTGAAAACCGTTCCTCTTTTGAGCAGCAGTTTATATCCAGCAGAACACGTTTCTATAAGAAAAGCATTGTGCAGTACAGCTAAAGGGCTATGATAGCATCCTCCCCTTTGGACTCCCTGCCTCCTCGTTCCTTCAAGGGTCAACAATGTCACGACGGTTGGTGAACAGCACAAATCTAAATGTCAGAGTTCACCGCAGCTGAACTTGCCGCCTGATTTTGACAGATCTGCTGATTGTGGTGATTTAAGTGAAATTATTTTCCCCTGAAAGTTGTGCTGTTTGAAACGCTGCTGTGACCGGGCCTTCATGCCTGAAAATATCTGTGGACAGGGTCCAGGATCCTGCAGAAAGCCTTCCCAGGACGTCATGGAGTGAGATGTAGCTGTCATGTTCAGGTCTCGACGTACTCTGTTCATCCACATACTTTTGGCCACATAGCACATGATGAGGGATTGGAATCAGTTCGCATCATCTCGAGCCTCTTCGTAGCACCATCACCTGAAAAAAATCAATCCAAAGAATTTGGGACTTTGTGTAAAATGTAAATTAAATTAAATGCAACTTTTTGGCCGGAGTGTTGAGTTTCAGGCTACCAATCAACCTGTTCACCTGTGGAATGATCCAAACAGGTGTTTTTGGATCATGCCACAGCTTTCCCAGTCTTTTGTTGCTCCTGTCCCAACTTGTTTGAAATATGTTGCTGCATCAAATTCTGAATAAGCAAACATTTACAAAAATCAATGAAGCTGATGAGGTCAAACATATTAAACAGATATATTGTCTGTGTGCTATTTTCAGTTGAGTATATCTCAAAAAGGATTAGCAAATCATCACAATCTGTTTGATTTGTTTAAACAAATATGCTCTCGTTTGAATACACAGCTCTAATTAGAGTTTATTTCTTATTCAGGATGCATTCATGTGACTTATGCTGTATTGCGTCCACTTTTCTGGCTTGCTTCATTAAGAAATTTTATAAAATCCATTCTATTAATCTGTGTCCACCTCTGTGGCAGTGCAAAGAAAGATGGCTGCTGACACGTCTCACACAGTTGTGTAACAAAAAAAAACAAAAAAACCCTGTGGTTTTAGTCTACATTTTTTTTGCGTATGTGTGCGTTTGGTGTGAAAACAGCGATTAGTTGCCCCCCACTGCCTTGATACAATGTAAGCCGAGGTTGTGTCCTCCCTCCCTGTCTTATCTGGTTTTGGAGCAGGCCTCTTGGGATGGAGATTAATAGGGACAGCGTTAAAGAGGTGCTGCTGAATAAAATCCATGTTGAGATCCCCTCTATGTTCTCATACAGTGTACATGTCCTTCATTGTGGAGGAAATAGGATTTTATTTTCTGTTTTATCGACATTTTGATGTATTTTTACCCAACAAACAGACAACTTGTTTAGAAATTCAGAAATTTCCTGTGCTTTAGGGAACACATGGGTATATATGGAGTTTGCTGAGGAGGTTTGCTGAAAAGTTTGTTGGGATTGGCCCTCTTCCAAGCAAACATGCAGTGTTTTTTGTTGGGAATAAGAATTTATTCTGCATTAACTGTAGGAAATATGATTGACATGTTTCCCCAAAATGCGACGTGGTGCTCCACTTTATTGTAAGTGATAAGTCACTAACCACACCTGCGGTATCTTGTGTGATTAGCTGTCTAAACTCATACATTGCCACAGATGTGTTGTGTTGGCAGGCGGTAATGGGCCCACAGGTTGTATCTAACAGTAAGTGGATGTAAGGCCGCCATGTCAGGGTACATTTTGAACTCAAGAAAAACCACTCCAAAATCCTACGAATAAACCTAAAATTAGCATCAGCATTTCAGTCAGTAATATATATTCAGATGTCAGACCACAGAAAACCAACTATTGGTGTGGTGTGAATGCATTTTTATACTGCATGTCATCTACACTGCAAATTACTCAGTGGATGGATTTTGTTTTGAGTGATTGTGAGAAGCACAACAGGCTCTGATTGCGTCTGTGTGGTGGTCTGCAGCTGCAAATCACAGCTCTTTTGCATTTACACGACCCCTTCAAAGTAGCATCGGAGCTCACCAGTGTATAGCAATAAATAAAGCACTTTTTACTGTGGAAAAAAAAAGGAAAAAAAAGGATCTGTGTGGTAGCTCGGAAGCTTTAATGACTGGGCGACATCACATGGCGAGGGAAACACTGAGCTGAATAGCCTGATTATTGATGCAAACCTCCTAATAAACCAAGCTACCTAAGCTGACTGCTAGTGTTGAAACAAACAAGGCACAACTGAGCACTACACTTTTTGTCACTACAATAGGCCATAAAAAGAGGACCTAGAGCATAATGAACTCCCGATGGACACCCTGCATCCCCAAAACAAATGCCTACACAGGTCCTCCATCGCCATTCTGCTCACATCAGTGACATTCAACAACAGAAAATCAAGCTGTAAAACACTCAATACCAGGAAGCTAGCTGCAATGATCAAACAAGACAAAGAAATGGCTGTTTTAGATATGACAATGTGAGCTTGTTTTTCTGGTCTCAACAGCCAGAAAACCCCTTCAGACATGACATGAGGCAAATCTTAGAGGTAATGGCCCTGGAAGACAAAACAAAGGCAAATATGTGTCCATGCTAATTGGAAATGTTTAACCTTAAGCAAAAAAAAAAGTAATGAGTAGCTACCTCATGCTTTATGAATATGCTTCATTAATGCACAGAAACAGGAGGAAAAGGAGGGAGAGGAGAGGGAGGGCAGCTGTGCACGGTCCATGTATCCATTTCTTACGAGCTACAGCTGCACATCGGCTGTTGGGGGTGAATGAGCACACACGCTTCACCATCAAATCAAGCAAATTACGCATTGTGAAAAGGCGCTTCCCTTCATGTGAACGCATCTTCAGTGATGATTGGGCAGAGTGTGCGACCATGGTTTGCGTGTTTTGCAGCTTCCTACCAGCAAACAAAATTGATTTCTTTTAACCATGAAGCTGAACTTTATACTTCACCAAGTAGTTTCCAATGACTAAACCATGCATTAACCACAGGGAGGGCAGCTCACAATGTGCTCAAATGAGTCAGGAAGGGACTGATGCATGATTTCTTTTATTGTCTCAGCAGAGGACGATCTAATGTTACAGCGACTTTGCATGTACTTAAAGGGAGCTATTAAAAGCTTCACGAAAAAAGCAAACTCACTCCCCATTACTTGTTTTTGGGTGCTAGTCTAGAATTCAACGCTACTAGAAGCTTTTAGCATGACACTTCACCAGTTTTTAATATCAAGTCTCACACTGCACTGCACTGTTTTGTTCTGTTGACAAGTTGGACTCAAGTGCCTCTTTAAGATTATTGCAAAGCCATGCTGCTTCAAATTGCATTGCCAAGTGCGCTGAGATTATTAACAAAGCTGTGCTGCTTTTTGCAGCTGAGTGCGGAGAAGCAGTAACAGTTGGCTCAGAGCCAAAATGGCATGAATATATTAACGATGATGCATGGGAAGCTTGTAACTCTGATTTTTTCCCCCCATTTTCTCACTTGAATGGAAAGTTTACATAGCCTTCGATGTGCTGAGTAAGTTCTGTAATCCTCAGACTCATTACAAACCCACTTAAAATTTTAAAGGGGAGGGAGAAAAAAAATCAATTGGCAAAACAAGAGCTTAGTTTTCAGCGGCTGAAAAGCTTACATTTGGGAAAATCCATGGTGGCATTTGAAAAGCAGCGTTATTGAAAACAAAATGCACGCTTGCAAGCGAGTGACTGATTAAGTGACCTGTCGCCGAGTTAAGTCCGAGAAATCCTGCCGCCGTGAGTGACAGGTTGACAGCTCGCTAAATGAAATTCAGCATTTTACTGCCAGCAAGCCACTCAGGCAATGCTTGGCCTTTTCTCTGGGATTTGCATGGAGGATGTAAAATATCATATTATACACAGGCAAACACACACAGTCTGAGGCGAATGGACAAGCGGACGACACGTTAACAGTCACTCATGAGGATGAGCCCTCTGCTGTTCGCCACACACACACACACACAAATATTTCTCCTTGCTTAGAAAGCAGAGCCATGTTGCCTGGTTCTGTTATTACCTCACATCCTATCTGAGCTAAGCTGTGTGTGTATGTGAGAGAGAGAGAGGAAGCCATGAATTGCTTTCTTGTGCAGCCGATCCCAATTTATCTGTTTGTATGCGTGTGATGACGTACGCTTTAACCTATATATCAGTGCATGTATGAGGGTTTATTGAATATGCGCATGCATAAATCTGGATTTGGATTTCTTTACAGCACCAGCCGGGTCCATTGTGTCCTGTATGTGGTTTAACGTTCACACAACAGATATTGGATTACATTTACACAGGGCTGTTACCGTACCAGCAGCTCAATAACCCTGCTGCTCGGGGCTTACTGTAATTGTTGCAGTTATGGTTAATTAGCTTGCAAACACTGAGGATTCAATCTCAAATCAATATGAGGGGAAAACAAAAAGAAGCATCTACAGCCGGCTGACCCACAGGTGCCTTTAAATAAAAAGTAAGCACTTAAGGAAATGAGGAGCTGATAGCAGAACTGTCATGAGTAGCATTTTAGCATCAATAATTCAATATCACCATTATTTTAAGACTGCTATAATAGTCTAATTACTATACTAAGAAAGATCATTATTGAGAAGACTGGCAGCTTCTGCAGTTTCGGTGGATTTGACATTGTTTGCCAATTGAACGAATTTGGCAAGAAATCCTGTTGTTTTGAGTTAAAAAAAAAAAAAAAAAAAAAAAAAAAAAAAAAAAAAAAGGAAATGAATGCTATTCCAGCTCAAATGGAGTTACAGCTTTGAAAGGTTCTGGCAGCCGCAGATGGTTTGAGTGAAAGGCTGGTAGAAGCATCGCTCCCAAAATTTTTTATCCTGGTTAAGCAAAATATGCCTGGCACAGGAACGATAGACGGGAACCAAGGTGCACCGAGAATGTTGTGTGAATCTTAATTAGCACTAGCAGCAACAGTGGCGTGGAATTAAGGGTACCAATTTTCTTGAATATGGTGTAATTTTCTTGACAGTAATTGTAGGTGTCATTTTAAACTGCACACCCAAATACTTTCAAGCATCTAAATGAAACGCTGTATTTCAGCCTGGCCTCACCTCCTCCGTGTTTGACAATCCGCCAAACCAACCTGTGCTACACTAGCTCAGTTATCTTTCTATGAAGGATAAGAGCAGACTAATGCCGGGATGCTGACCAGTTACCGGCTTCACGGCCGATCGTGAGTGACAATTGCCCGTCTTACCCGCGTAGTGTGACATGCTAAATGACCTGCAGCGTCATGCAACGAAAAGACTAGCATGTCAGCATGTTTTTGTCCGGACTTGCCTAGTGTGACATCTTCCATGACGTGCTCCTGAGTGTTGATCAATCAGGTGCTTTCTCCAGAGCCCAGTCAGGTAACCACGGCGAGGAGGAGGAGGAGGGATGCTGAGGTTGCTGCTGTCAGGTGGGACATTGAAAGAGAAGAAGAGTTGAGCTACGGTAACAGTACCCCTGCCTATCAATCAGGGTCGTATTTGTAGTCTTGCCACCCAACCAAGACACGGGAAGAGTTTATGGCGGTCTGATCGTCAGGTCTGACATGGTGACCATCGTCAAAGACAAAAAAATTATGTAGTCTGTTCCCGGCCTAACCCGCTTTCCACCAGTTAGGGGAAGCATTTAGAGTTTCTGTGCACTGCTGACATTTCTACTGATACTACGTGTGGGGTAGCTGCTGTTTGACTGGCATTCACCTTTGACAAACTGTGCAAACTGTGTGGTTTCAGCGATTTCAATTACCGTATTTTCCGCACTATAAGGCGCATCGGATTATAAGGCGCACTGTCGGTTTTTGAGAAAATTAAAGGCTTTTAGGTTTGCCTTATAGTGCGGAAAATACGGTATGTATATATGCAGTAAATTGAAAAGGAAAAAGGAATGACTCTGAGAAAAGTGTTACTTTTTTGTCAGGAAGCTTCCTTCCTCCTTCCTTTCCCTGTGTTTGTTGTGTTTCCTGTGTGTGTGTGTGTGTGTGTGGACTGGGTGTTTCCCTGCAATCCTGGTTCACCTACACCTGCTCCCAGCGTCGATCTGCCACCACAGCTGCAGCCAATCAACACTCATCTACCACAGGATAAAAACCCGGATCTCGTCACCAGTCTTCGCCGGATTGTTGCACCCTCTAGCCTGGCAACACGTCTCGCCCATCTTACTGGACATCTGAAGAAACCGCTGACTCACTTCGCCTACCTGCCCACTCTTTGTCCGGATCACCTGGGATCACCTCCCCGTGGACATTATGTGGTTTTTTTGTGATAATTAATTACTACTGAAATCATCCATTGGGTTCTGCATTTGGAGTTCAGCCATTATCTCAGACAATAACACTTTTACTCTGTAAAAGTACTGTATTTCTCCTTATTCTACTCGTCCAGATTTTATGATTTTATTGTGTGTTTTTATGCATTGTCTTTATTTTTATTTTCATCCTTATTTTCATGATCATGTGGGTTTTATTCTCCATCTTATTTTACACTCATCTTTATCTGTTTTTATGTCCGTTCTGTCTTTTCTATGTAAAGCACTACCTTGGTGCATGTGCTTTCCTTCCTACAAAGCTGCAATGCAAATAAAGTTTATTATAATTAAACACACACACACACACATATATATATATAGTTGTTAATGCATCAGTGACAAAAACAATTGTCAACACTATTTCAAAATTCTAAAAGATAGGAGACCTTTTCAGCAATGTTTACAGGGAAGCACTGTGTGTGTGTGTGTGTGTGTGTGTGTGTGTGTGTGTGTAGGCTGTATATATACGGATTGCAGAGAATTGAAAATCCATGGGAGCCGTTCTCTTTGAAGCAGCAGAAGAACAGCTAATGGAAAATGAACCTGCATCTCCTGAGCGTATTGCGGTTGCTAGGTTATCCTGATATTACTTGCAAGGTGTCTCCCTAAGCTCTGCTCCTCTCTCTCTCATTCTCCCGTGCCGTCTCATCTCCCTCTATCACCCCACCTTCACTCGTGCCCTTCCCACCCTCCACCCGTGCACCGTGAATGTGCTTCCGTATGCTGTAGGTCATCTCGCCTATTCCCCTCACCCACACCCGCATTCCCATATCCATTTCTCAACATTCCTCCTGTTATTTTGAATCTCGTCCCGCCTCGTCCATTATATTCCCTCTGTCTGTTGCGAGCAGGGAAACACAATTGCGGTGTTGGAGTGGCATTCCCTTTATTTGATTTCCCCCTGGGCTGAAAAGATGTAGATATGTGGCAGAATATTAACAGTTTGTTGTTTGAGGTTCAATTCAAAATAAATGAGTGAATCATTAACAGAGGAGGATGGATTTTGCTAAGATGCAGCATTGTCCTGGAAAGTGTGGAATATATATCGTACCATGTAAATACACTGTGGACCTTTCTGAACAACATATGTTGGAGGTTTTGTTTAGGACAACATGTTATTTTTAATTTTTTTTTTTTTTTGTGTGATAAAGGGTACTTTTATATCCTTTCTGTGCTTTAAAAAAGAGAAACATTTGAAGTTCTTTCACTGGAGTGAATCACTTCCTTCATTTTTTTTATTAACCAAGCAAAGTTGATGCAAAGTTATTCTGAGTGACTGGTGTAAAGGACAAAAATGTATTTTTCAATATGTTTAAAATAAATAATTATCAGACTTCAGTTTCTTTTAATGGTAGGAGTAACACTTCTCATCACACCAAATCCATCCGAGATTTTTCTTAACAATTAGACGACAACATTTTAATGCCAGCTGAGCCTTGACTGATTAACAGTTATCAAATCCATACATGCTATAACTTCCTGTATGAGACCACCGCTACAGCTGCTTTCTCATAGAGGAACTCAGTGAAGAGACAAATTAATGAAACAAATGAATGATGCTCAGTGCTGCAACGTTCCTTGGTGCCGCTTGTGTAGGGGTGTGTAGGGTTAAGATACGTCAACACCCAATGCAGTATGAAATTACACAGTTTCATTAGCCGAAGAAAAATATTCTAGATTACTGAAATGGTGTTAAAAAGTAACTTTACACCCCATGAAAACCTTGTTCCTGCTGACGGTGATTTAACTTCTCACCTCGCTGCGGTGATGTGCAGTTGTGCTTCAGGGTGTTGTAACATCACTGATAAGCGTGTTGCTGCGAACTGCCAGAGGCAAAAGAAAGGCTCGAAATCTCTCGAGTAGGCGAGCGCCTTGTCGCATGGATGCAGGCGTCACTGGTTTGATTGTAGACAGTGACCTCTGTTGCATGTGCTCCTGGTCTTTATGTTAAGCTACGCTAACCAGCTGGTAGTTGTAGCTTCATATTTACCGTATAGATGTGAAAGCTGCCATGATCTTCTCATCTAACACTTGGCAAGAATGGAAATTGGTGTAGTCCTGTAAATTGTCTAATTGCTCCTTTGAAGCCATTAGCTGTGTTTTGAGCTGTGCCTCAATATCGTAAGAAGGGGGTGTTGTATATGTTCAGACTTTATCAGCAATGAAAAGAAAAACATATATATATAATATGAAGAAATAAGTCTCTTCAGCGTGTGAATGAACATGTGATTTTTGGATCATCATACCTATAGATGCTGCATATTTTAACAACACTGATGTAGTATCTCTACAATGCATTAATTCAATGTGTAAACAGCAGAGTGCACGTTTTAGGTGCATCTTTTTTGCAGAAATAAAAGCTGGGTGAACTGTATTTTGCATTTTATTTCTGCCACATCACATTAGGTGAGCAGCATGAGTTTAACACTGTAAGCATGTACGCACCTCTGGAAGGTTTATGGTGTAGCAGCAAACAGTCCAATTTCCCCTGAGTACCTTACAAGCTCTCAGTCCGAAGAGCCATCGGAGTATCACACATGAGAAGAGGAATTATCCTTTCAGGGTACTCCAGTGTGAGCTGAATTATTTGGATCTAAAATGGCGTCGTTGCCGCTTAGATAATTTGGTTCTCTGCAATGCATCAAATGCTTTTGATGTAGTGGTCAAAGCAAAATGATTCCATTGCTTTATAGTTGAAAGGGGTGGAAGCGCCTCTCAGGTCATTATAGCTCAAGGCGGCCTAAGTTGGCTTGATGGAAGATTCCAGATATTAGGACTGATACTACTTGACCTTTCCTGAAGAAAAGGTTACGCAATCTTTTCTGCTTAGCTACTTCAGAACCTCAGGGGCTTTTTCAGCAGTGCACAATCTCAGTTAAAATCATCTCTCTTGGCACTGGGGCGAAACACACACACTATGGTAAAAGACCCATTATTTTGCAGGAGGCGCTTAATAAAAACAAAACAAAACATGATATTGAAGCATTACTCCATAAACCAAGCTAAGCTAAGCTTTGCTAAGGACTACAGATGTGATGCACATATTATGTGCTGGTAAAAAGCCACAGTTGTGAGTTAAATCGACTGTGGGGCAGAATGAAAGGTCAATTCGATCTTTAGGTGAGAGTTAATGATGCTTTGATACCACAAGTATTAATTCTGGCACATTCATTTACAGCACCTTGAGCAAATGTAAGGCCACACAATCTCCCAAGAAACCTAAGGAACTGTATTCATCACAGGCTGGAGTGGCCAGTCTTCTGCTCCCATCTCCTCTGCAGTCATTAAGATACAAACAGATACGGTCATAGTAGAAGCATTTCTGTAAGGCTCCTACATCTCCTCTGAGGGGTGACGCACACGGCCTTTGTAAAGGAGAGTAATTCCGTGGCTGTCATTGTTGAGCTGCCCCATGCTCAGTTTTAGAGGAAATAGGGTCGATCCTGCTTTGAGCAGTGGTTGTTCAACAGCTCCACGGCTCCAGCATAATGGGCCTGGAATATATGAGTGAAACTGCCTGACTGTGTGTGCCTTCCGTGCTGTTCAAAGACCCAAGGCTCACGAACTTTTCATTCTACAGCATGGGGCTGTATGATGAATGGTAATTGTAGTTCCAACAATTAGGAGGAGCTATTGGTCTTTAATAACTTAATAAACACACATGGCAAACTTTAACTTTAACCCTAACTCCCCAACTTTGATCACCTTTACTTCACATTGGCAGTGAATATGCAGCAGCACTGTCACTGAATGTAATCCGCGGTTTTGCAAATCGTTCAGAATCAGCGATCTGTTTCTGCGCCCAGCGTCCTGCACTGATGCTTTCTGGAGCAAGTCCCCTTTTGCTGGAGTCGAGACAAAGTGGGGAACAGTAAAAAGAAAACCTTGTGAATGTGGGAGTGGAGTGAACTCAAAGACTGCTGTCACTCTCATACTCGAGATGCTCAGTATATTTTTTTTCTTCATCGCAGTCTCGCCCACTGTGCATGCAGTGATTTGGCTTTGTTGCATTTCAGCCATTACGGGGCAAGATGATTTTACTATTTTGCACAACTAACTTTGGCACAAGTTTGTTTAAAAAAGAAAAACGTTCATTGCGGGGGCCTATCTACTACATGATGTTGTAAACATGTTGGAGTGCATAGTGCATGTGACATGAGCAATATTCTATCAATCATAAGCTTTCAGTCTCCTGAAAGACCTTGTTCCAGTCCAAAGCAGTGTAGTTTTCTGTGCACCATCCTTGCAGGAAAACCTGCTATTTGGCTACGCTACATATTCACCACATTTCACTGATAGCGTGATGCATTACAATCTAGACCACTTTCAAAAACTTCTTTCAAACATTGCATGAACAAATAGAACAGATGCTTTCTAAACAGTGAGCACAGAGCGTATTGGATCTTCTCTACAGTATGATTTCCAGGCTATGAGTCATTCACACATGCATATTTACTCCAGCATTAGTAAAGTCCCCAGGCATTATCACTGTATATTTGCCAATTTGCAAAGTACTGGTAGACCTCAGTTGGCAGCACCTATGCAGGGGTTTGTTTCACAACATAATAATTCACACCTCTATGATTGCAAATCTATAGTTTTAACACTGTAGTAATGTGTTAAGTCTGCATTCCCCATGGTGTAACAAAGATTTCTTTTATTGAGAATAATATTATAGATTTTAATCATTATCCAACAAAAACCCCAGAAAAATCATCCTTTCATTATTTTTCCAGAGGTAGTTGTCATCTTTTTAAAGTATACGAGTAAACATGGCAGTTTTGGGAACATGAAAAATGTCTTTCCCAGGGTATATGCCACATTCTCGAACTGTGTCAGCACAACATGTACACCTGGTCTTGCCCTCATGCTTTTACTTCCATTTTTCTTATGCCGCACCTAAAGATAGATTTGACATGACTGAAACATCTCAACAACTACTGGATGGATTGCCATTTTTTTTTTTTATGCAGACATTAACCTCTGACTTTTGCTCTAGCCCCATCATCTGTCATCTTCGTCCAATACTTTTGTTTATATGACCAAACGTCTGCAAAACTAATATTCACATCAGCCTCGGCAGTGTTTTGCGTTAGCATGCTGACATGCAAAACTAAGATGTGAAGGTGCTAAACATCCTACCTGCAGAGCATCAGCATGTTAGTATTGCGATTGTGAAACAGCTCACTGAATAAGGCCACCAAGCTGCCAGCATGGTTACAGACTTGAGAATGGTCCTAATTCCCTTTAAACAACCACTTCAGCAGTGCTGCCTGTAGCTGAGAGCTGAGCTGAGGCAGCAAAGCAGCCTTCATATGGAAAACTGTTGTTGCTGATAACAAATGGATTAATTGGTGCCAAACTTACCAAAAGCTTGGATTTGGGGACAACAGTTCTTTTCCAGGTGGACTTAAATGCTCATGTAAGTCTTTCATACATATTGTGGTTGACTGAAAACATACATTTAATCAATTATGCAATTACTTTTTCATGTACTAGGCAGATGTTAGTACATGTACTTGTATTCATCTTACACAGGCTGACTTAGGTACGAGCACAGCCATTGATTACTTATCGACCACTTGTTCACAATTAAGACTCAGCACATTATCTAGACAGCTTCATGCTTAATCAGTGCATATATTAAATTCTACTGTTTGTAGTGCATAATAAATTAATTGTTTAAGTTTCTAAGATACAAACCAACCACCTCTGTAAATTCGTGAGGAAACAAAACTGCCATGCCAGTGGTTGGGTTATAACATTGTCCACATTCATCCTCTTTGAAAATGCACATGATTTGAGCACAGCTGGAGCCGTGTACACCGAAAATCATTTTAAATAACTTCAACATAAAAAACACAAGTCCCGCAGAAATGTGAGGCAGCTGAAGTTGGTTTGTTTTAGGTTTTCAGAGTTCATGATATGACTTTGTAGGAATTACTAAGCCTAAGTTTACTATACTTAAGAAAACAAGAATCTCAAGATACTGACTCCAATCAACAACTGCTCAGTCACACTGACACAAACAATACAGACACATTTGCTTCCCATTTACTTTTCCTCAGCTTGAAGAGTGACTTCTTTATGAGGAACTTACAGCTGTGGCGACTGCTGTCAGAGCCACTTCATATCAGAGACAGTCCAAGGACACCACGCAAAGCTGCTCTCAGACACTCTGCTCAAATGAAAGCGTATAAAGTATCCTGCAACACGAACTGAATTTGATACTGACCTTAATCACGGTTCAGGTACTTTTAATTATTAAAAAACAACAACAACAGCCGTGACTTATTGATGTGTTAAAGAAACACAAGTTTGCACCGTGTCTGTTTCCTTCAAACTATAAAAAAAAAAAGATCTCTTGAGGGTTTTGAATTAAAAACATAATGCATCCTGGGAAGTCTGGGAGGTGCTGATAATGTTTCTTTAGAGACTTAATTGAAGGAGTTGAGTGGACCCTCAGCAGTGCATTCATTCAAGTCATTTCAAGTCAAAAGACTTCGAGTTACAAGAGCTCATGTCAATGAGTTCTGAGGTGGTATGAAAAAAACAACAACATTTGAATGTATCACCTCTCTCCTCTCTGGAAGATGGGAGAATCCCTCGTCCTTCCACATGAACTGTCTGGAGCAGTCCACGGTGCTGAAAGTGTTAAAACACTTTGACATGTGTGTTTGACAGCAGTGGAGCATAGTACAGAGAACATGACAGTGAGGGGTCCATCAGCCTTCAGGGCGGTGTGCGCTCAGCCCGGCTCCTGGAGTCTGCTGTGTGGTCACACGGACGCTTGCTCTCCATCAAAGCGGTGAGCATACTGGGGTACAGAACTGTGATGCACAATCGATGTCTTATGAAGGTCTCTCACACGAGTGGTCCCAACCTTGTTCAGATGTTGTGCCTCTCATGTCAACCCACATTCAGACATTGGTTCATAACAGTTTGGCTCCATCTACAACCAAGATTCCCCAATTCTAAACAAGCTAGGACGCCATGTAAAACACACATACAGCAGAATGTGATGATTTGCAAAACCTTTTTGACGTACACTCAATTAAAAACAGCACAAAGACAATATATTTCATGTTTTATCTTATGAAAAGATTTATTTTTTGTGAATATATGTTTATTCTGATTTAGATGCAGCAACACATTTCAAACAAGTTGAGACAGGAGCAGCAAAAGACTGGGAAAGATGTGGAACGCTCCAAAAACACCTGTTTGGTTCATTCCACAGGTAAACAGGTTGATTGGTAACAGGTGATAGGATCATGATTGGGTATGAAAGGAGCAACGTGGAAAGGCTCAGTGGTTCACAAGTAAGGATGAAACGAGTTCACCACTTTGTGAGCACATGATTGTATAAGGGATGTTACTGCATGGGCTCGAGAGCACTTCGTGAAATGGATTTTGTTAAAACACAGTTCGTTTTCAAATGATTGCATTAAAGTTTTATTGACATTTCACGCAGTGTCCCAACTTTTTTGGAATCAGGGTGGTACAATTAAAGCGTATGCTGCAGCCACTGCATCCTGCCATGAAGGTTTCAGAGAGAGACTGTTTATATGGTGAAGCTCTTTCTAACGGGACTCAGATGACAGAAATCTGTTGTGCGCTCTCTGGCACCACAGTGGGATTTAATCCTGGTGCTGTGCCCTGTGGGGAGTCCTTCTTTTCAACCAGTAGACCAAATCTCTCTCAAGATGTCATCCATTAAAAGAGAAGTCCACCTAACGCTGATGCCGGGTCAACAGTACGAAAATATCTAAAGAGAAAACATAAACAGGTGGGGACAGAGAACCTCAATTGTAGTCAATTCCAAATGATCAACATCTGAGAGATTCAGAGGGAATATTGCTGCACTGAAAACAGTCTAAATATAGCATAAGCAAAGTGCTCTTAACATCATCTGTAGGATGGAGGGGTGTTATATTTATGGAAAATAGGATTAATTTTATGTAATATTAATATATGTAAATCTGCCTTTCAGGGCATCACAAAAATACAACGAAGCAAGTATATATTTAGGATTAAATAAAAACTGATGTCAGTGTTCTCCACACGGTTCTGGGGTAAACAACAACTACAACTGGATTTTAGCAGACTCCATCGGGGAGAGATTCAGATTGGTGACGCATCACAAAATGCCAGCAGCCTTTTGCCTTTCCCCTCATTAAATCTGCACTGCAGAGTCATGTTATGGTCAAGTCCAGCCATCCGCCCACTCACTGCCAGGCCCACAAATACATGCACACAAGCACGGTAATACACAAGCACAGGAATGCATGAACGCACAAACACCGAGAACACCCGTGGGTGGTCAGCTCGCTTGTTTGGTTGTACTTGCAGTGGTCGAAGACTGCCCTGCCCGAAGGCCTACAAATATTAAGAAAACTTCCACTGTGTTTACATCTGTTTATGTGCGATTGACTGTGTAATTAGTCTCTTTGTCTGTTGCAAATAAAACCGAAAGTCCTACAGCCTTGAAAATGGTTCTTAGAAGCTGCAATGTTTATTAGACCTCGCCATAAGAATAAGTCACAGATGAAACAAACAACATAAGGAATATTCTGCTCTGTCATGGCATTTCAGCCTATTACATGATGCAATATCTTGTGTGAGAGTGGAAATCTTGATGTGGTGGAGGTTGAGGAAGGCCATGGAAACACTAAAACCAATAGATTTCTGAGGACCATGAATGTCTTGAATGTCCCATGAATGGGTGTGATTGAGTTTAAAGCCAGATTCTGAGAAATAAGGGTTAAAGTAACGTTAGCATGTATTTAAAGAAGTTATTCCATACAATTAATTCTCTCTCTCTCTCTCTCTCTCTGTGTGTGTGTGTGTGTCCCACATTAGCTCTTGTGCCATGATTAAATGATGTTGGGTAATGTTGTCTGTCAAAACTCCATTCATTATTGAAACATGTTACAGGAAATAAAAAGGCATCATTCAGATAACATTAAAATAATCTAGCTCCCTGTGTGTCTTTTTACTTCTCCATCTTCCACTGACCTCAAAACTGCACTGCACACCCTAATATGTTTATGTGTCTGTGTTAATACATAGAAGTTCTTCAGATAAAAGACTGCCACTCACATTGTAGGGTTTTAGAAGGGGCCTTTTATTTAGAGGTTGTACACGGAACAGGATCCTTCTAAAGAACGTTCTGCTGAAAACTGAAATGTGTATGTAACTAGATAAAAAAAATGCTATAGTGTGGAGGACAAAATTAGCAAGTAGCTGGTGAACACAGTGGAGCATGTTGTGGTTGGTGGAGACCAAAACAGAGATAAAAGGTGAATATTGGACTCATCAGATGGCCAGAAATACAACTTCAAATGACTGTTCAGTAAGAAGTCTCAATATTATCAGTATGCTTAAGTAGGTAACCATTCGCCATATCAACTTATTAGGCTATTATATGTCACCGTTGTGCTGCCCTCAAGGGGCCAAAAATCAGTTATGTCGGTTAAAAGTTGGGTAAAGGTTGCCTCATTGAGTGCAGAAACAGACACTGTCTGTTGGCTGTTGTGGAACCGTCTTAAGTCATATTAAGCCTTTTTGTGGAGGTATAATAAGAGTGGACTGCTTTTGCCTTCGCCACCTGCAGTGTGACTACACAGGAGGTTAGGAGCTGAGGTTTTTAGTTGTCCATCTCACACATCTGATTGGACATTGATTGCTGCCCTGCTAACACGAGATCACTGGTCAGGATGACATTGTTTTGCTGGTGTGGACAGTAACTCATTGAAGCCTTAACTTGAATAGAGCCGCTGTAGGTTTAATGCCAGGTGACATATGGGAATGTATTTAAAACAATGCTTACAAGCATCTCAAGTGTGATAATTTTTTGTCTTAACTAAACACTTCTTTAACTGTTTGCTTTATTGGCCTGTAGACACACACAAACAAATGCACATACACGTGCAGTATTGCATCAGGTTCTGACTCCTCTGCTGCTATCATTCCCTTGGCTTTGCTTACCTCATTATCCTGACTCGCTTTTTGTTCCCTTATCAAAAGCTGTGCAGCATGTTTATTTTAAATATTTGAAGTATAAAATTAAATTTGTAAGAGGCACAGGCATGTTGTCTCATACCATTTTATTCTCAACACTTTTTTTTGTCTATTTGTTGTTTGTGTTTGGAAAGCATTTTGTCGGTCGTCACGTAGTTTGGTTTAAACTCTTCAGAGGATGCTAAAATCAGGTCTGTCAGGCGAAAAATAATCCTCCAGCCTGTCATCTTTCATGCCAATATTTCCTTTAGTTTTTCACAGTATGTGTGTTTTCCCTTTGTTTGTAACTTGAGAAATACAGTATGTCCTCACAGTCCCCTGACCGTTCTGAGAGAGTTTTGGTTAACTGGTTTCATTGTGCTGTTGAATGCCTTCAAAAATAATGCCTCCTTTTCTTGTTATTATTGTGTGTGTCCATGAGAGAGACAATGAAAACGTCACTTGTTTGTATCATCCTCTATTTTTCTCCAAATAACATATCCTCTGCTCTGCTTTCCCCGCCCCATCTTCTTGCTCTGCCAATAGGAAGAGAACCAGGAAGAGGAAGTTTAGATAAGGTGGGGGTGTGGCCAGCTAGAGTCTCTCTTTGGGACCATGCGGCCTGTTCAGGTGAGTGTGCGTGGTAAGATACAGAGTTGGCTTGTTTTTTGATCTTTTTGGTTGTTTTCCTGTTTTGTTTGCTTCTTGAAGGAAATGTTAGGGTTTGTTTTCCTGCTTTGTTTGCTTTTTGAAGGAAATGGTAGGGTTTGCTGCTTCTTGAAGGAAATGTTAGAAGAGGCTGTTAAATCTAGTCTGTGGTTTAGGCCTCCACCTTCAGCACCCTTTAAATTTTCCACCCCCTACCCGAACAAGGGTCTGTATCCAATCCCTACTTTCATCTTTTGACTCTACCTCTTTATTTTCTATCCCCTACCCGAACCAGGGTTTGTATTCCCACCCCGCTTTTTCTTGGTGCAGTTGGTGAGAGGCAGGGGTAGATGATGGTAGTGTGGCAATCGGCAGTTACATGTGGCATCTAGGCCTGTGGTAGCATTGTAGCAGCTAACAATAGCTAAAGCGGTGAGAGTATGATAGTATCTTAGCAGTTAGTATTGGTAGCTAGCAATTAACATTAACAGTATAGGTGAATCTAGCTTTATTGTCTTCTTCTGTTCCTCTTAGCAGGTAGCGGTTAGCACGTAACATTAGCTAAATGGTAGCATCGGAACTGTATTGTCTTCTTCTGTTCTTCCTAGCGGTTAGCATTAGCATTAGCAATAGTTAAATGGTAGCATCGGTACTGGCCACTACCTGGAGCATCTCTGGGTCAGTTGAACGTGGCGGTGCTGTTTGGATTGTGTAGGAGCAGTGTGAACTGGCACTAGGGGGGGTGACTCTGGGACGCCGGAGTTCACTGCCTAACCTCCTGGAGGTGTAGTGGGACTAAGTAGGCGAAACACTGTTGAAGGGAGGTTTCCACCTGATGACCCCCAGAGAGGTGTTAGGAATCACTGCTCTTTGGCAGGTATAGAGGCAGATTAGAGCTCAGAGGTTCTTCACTGAGAATGAATCCTCTTTTTGAGCACAAGTATCTTGTGTTTAAATTAACTCGATTTAATTTCACTGGAAATTTTCCATTGAGTCCATTTTACTCCTCTTGATGTAGCTATTCATTATGTATGTATTCCTTAGTTGTATCATAATATCAACGTTGTATTTTGTATTTGTATTCCACACTATTTTCCTCCACCTTTTTTTCCCCTACTTTTTCTTGTTTAGTTTTAAATGTTTGAAATGAGTTGGGCCTGCTCGTAACTAGATATTATGACCAATGTCTGGAGAGAGTTTTGTCTTAGTCGTCAACTGCAGACAAGTGCTTGACAACAACCAAACAGTCATAGAGGACCACTAAATTCAGGGTTGTTAGGTTTGACACATATAATCGTCTGCGTAACAAACCCATGGCATGATGCAGTAATATGGCCAGGTGTGGGGGGGTGGGGAGTTAAACAAAGTGTTCCAACTTTTCATCACTTCTCCACTAAAGTTTCAGATTGAACCACACATAGAGGCATCTCCAACTGTCTTCTGTCCTTAGAACCGTGGACATCATACAGTAATGTTACAAAAATGTTTTGGTGTCACTGAAAATGCAACACACTGGTAGTGTGGCCGAGTGGTCTAAGGCGCTGGATTAAGGCTCCAGTCTCTCAGGAGGCGTGGGTTCAAATCCCACCACTGCCATATGAGGGTGACTGTCCTTGACAATTTTTCTGTCAATGTGATGGCACATATGATTTAAACATCTTTGTTATCCCCTCCTTGAACTGGTGGAGGGGTTTGAGTACTTCAATGATCCTAGGAGCTACGTTATCCGGGGCTTATTGTCTTACCTGGAGGGGCGTGATTGGGAGGAACAGCCTTCCCGATCTGAACCAGAGTGGTGTTCTGTTATTGGACTGTGCTAGTCACAGTTTGTCCATAACGAACGCCATGTTCAAGCATAAGGGTGTCCATCATTGCACGTGGCACCAGGACACCCTAGGCCGGAGGTCAATGATCGACTTCATGGTTGTGTCATCTGACCTTCGGCCGTATGTCTTGTACACTCGGGTGAAGAGAGGGGCTGAGCTGTCAACTGATCACCACCTGGTGGTGAGTTGGATCCACTGGCAGAGGAGAAAGCTGGACAGACTTGGCAGGGCCAAACGTGTAGTGAGGGTTTGTTGGGAACGTATGGCGGAACCCTCTGTTAGAGGGGTCTTTAAGTCCCACCTCCGGGGGGATCCCGAGGGAGGTTGGAGACGTTGAGTCCGAATGGACCATGTTCTCCACCTCCATTGTTGACGCAGCTGTTCAGAGCTGTGGCTCTAAGGTCTCTGGTGCCTGTTGTGGCGGCAATCCACAAACTCGGTGGTGGACACCGGAAGTAAGGGATGCCGTCAAGCTGAAGCAGGAGTCCTATTGAGCTTGGTTGGTTTGTGGGCAGCTGACAGGTGCGGCAGCAGCAGTAATGCGGTTGTGTACCGGTCTGTCGTGGTAAAGAAGGAGCTGAGCTGAAAGGCAAAGCTCTCGATATACCAGTCAATCTACGTTCCTACCCTCACCTATGGTCATGAACTTTGGGTCATGACCGAAAGAACGAGATCTCGGATACAAGCGGCTGAAATGAGTTTCCTGTGGCGGGGCGCTCCCTTAGAGATAGGGTGAGGAGCTCTGTCACTCGGGAGGAGCTCAGAATAGAGCCAGCTGAGGTGGCTTGGGCATGTATATCGGATGCCTCCTGGACGTCTTCCTGGGAGGGTGTTCCAGGCATGCCCCACAGGGAACAGGCCCCAGGGAAGACCTAGGAAACGTTGAAGCAACTATGTTGCCCTACTGCTATTCTTCTTCAACTTTTTGCCCGTTATAGTATTTCATGATTATAACTAGAAAGTGGGAAAATTTAGCAGACAGAGGGTTTGGCTTTGGTCAGTCCAACACAGGTTTCTACTGGTTGATGCTAGTATCATAATAATAATGAGTGAACTGGAAGATGATGAACCTCATTTTAATTTTCTGCATATAAGCATGCAAGTTCTTATGATGTGCTAAGTCTCTTGATACTTGAAAGTTAGTATGCTCTTCCATTGTCTTAACAGATAGGTCACTGGTTTCATGAAGCACGGATTGTGGGTGTAAGTCACAGAAGGAGGGCAGAGCAGTGTGGCACAGCAGAAGCGTGCTGGGTTTATTAACTTGTGCCAAATGGCATGTGATAGCAAAAATAGCGATTCAATAGGTTAAACTGACCAATCTGCCCAGAACATGTTTGTCCAGGGGTTAGGAATGTATTATATGTGTGTGTGTGTGTGTATGTGTGTGTTTGTGCGAACTGTGGAGTTTATGAGTTGATGTCTGTATTTCTGCATCTTCATACAAGATTTAAAAAAAAAATGTCCCTATGGTATTCCCTTTTGTGGACAATGTTCATGTGGACACAGCACTTGTAGATTAGTTTCTCTATTTACAAAACTGGGTCATTTATTTTACTACAATTGTATCTGCGCATGCTTGTCCTGT
Organism: Chelmon rostratus; assembly: GCF_017976325.1. Lineage (NCBI taxonomy): Eukaryota > Metazoa > Chordata > Actinopteri > Chaetodontiformes > Chaetodontidae > Chelmon > Chelmon rostratus. The sequence continues at coordinate 4,991,817 of NC_055666.1, forward strand.
ATGTGACCATTTTTTCTCAATGGTCACCTGTTTTTTTGTTTTTTGTTTTTTTTTTCCTGTATGACAAAGTTGTGCCAAAGAAATAAGACCTAGTGTTGCCTCTGCTTTAAGGTCAGGGAGTGAAATGATGGGACAGAAGATAAAAAGATGATGGTACAGAAGGGTACAGCACAAGAAGTGAAGAAAACCAAGAGGGCCATCTGTTTTCACATTTTTCATGTTTTTAGCAGCCACCATAGGTTCTGCCAGGTGAGGTGAGGGGTACTCAGCTGGTTGCAATCTGCTGTCTCACTCCTAGATACCACTGAATCTTCCACAGTGGACCTTTAATGCCGCCTAAACTCATTTCATACTGAGTCATATCCCTGCTTGATGATTAACGTCACCTAAACTCAGTTCACTCACCTTTTGCATTTGTGGAATACAGTTAATCACCAAGTGAAGCACCAAGCACTCGTTTAGCAAAGCCAATTCATCCCTTTAACCTTACATTATGTGGATGTCAGTGATGTCCTAAATTAAAGACTACTGACTATTTATAATTGTGACACGTTGTCACACAGGTTGTCATGGATTAATTAAATTTGTTGGACCACCCAGCTGCTATGAAGGCAGAAAAAAACACACGAAACATTTTCAGAGATTCAGCTGTGCACACCGTGCCACATATTGCAAATGAGCATGACATAATGTATGTCAACAAGATGAGTGGCACATATAATACATGTGCATAATCATTTAACTTGTAGTCAGGTCATGGAAGTTCTAAATAGTTCTTGCGCCCTGCGGGCTCAGCTGTGGGTGGTAAAAAGTTACATAAAAAACATAAGGAAAACTTTCTCTGATTGATTCATGTTTATAGAGATAATAGTGATACAAACTGCATGAATGTATTACTGTCTTCCAGGTTACATGACTGGGAGCAGTGAGGCATAGCAATAACAGAAGCATCAGTCCTCTGTAGCTGACCATGACCTCTGACCTCACTGTGGAGGAGGAAAACAGAACGGAGAAAGACTTTGGGAGAGAAGAGAAGCAAACCTTTTCCTATCAATAATTAGAGGAGGCACAGGTTTTGTGGGTTGTTGCTGTCTCAGGCAAGCAGCAACTTCCTGGGCTGAGAAATATAGCAAATGCGGAGGTGCCAAAAACTGCAGTTCCTTGATTGACCACTTGAGGTTGGCTGCAAGAGTGAGTCAACAACATATTAAAATGCTCAACTTTGCAGCAGAAATAAACATGTTTACAACCTGGTGCAAAAAACAGTTTTGGTCTCTATAGCTAATTTCCCTGCTCTAACTTCCCTACTGTAGCGCAGGCGAATTTTTATAGAACTAAGTTTTTTTTTTAATGATTTGAAGGCTTAAAATTATTCTTGATCATAGGCATGGCCACTTTGATTGACAGCTAGCCGCTAGGTTCCAGCAACCAGGCTTCTTTCTGCCCACCTCAGCTCCACTCACGCTCCACCTCTTTGCCCATATTTGGATTAGGTGGGAATCAGTCAGGCGCTGCCAAGACGTTGACGGCCGGAGCCGCTGTCACTGAGCTTCACAATAGCTCTTCAGAAACCTCTGGATGATGTCACAGAGACTGCATCCATGTTTTATAGTCTGTGATCTAAGGCCTGCATTCTTATTTATCTTCGCTTCTCTTTTCTTTTGCTCTGTCTTTCTGGGGAATTGAGGTACGAGAAAAGGGGATTGGAGGGAAGTTTGGTTTTGTTGTACTGTGCTGTTTTGTTTGCCAAAGGTGCTTTGACTGAGCATTCATGCCAGTTTCCAGCAAAGCACTGCCACCACAAGATATGCAGGTGGAAATAGATAGGCGGGTAGATAGAGAGAGACAGACGGCCGGCGACACAGGAACTGACTACAGGGAAGCAAAAAGGACTCGGTATATAATGCCAGTGCCCTGCAAAATCCTCTTTTATCTACAGAAACTTTTTAGAAATGGAGAAAAATGACCATTTCCCCCCACTGACATCTCTGCAATGGTGGTATTTTATAAATCATTACCACAGGGCCGGCTTGAATCATTTTCTATACTTGTGAGGGACAACGTTACCTTTCATTTTCAGTCCAAAGGAAATAAAAACTGATGCTACGAGGCTTCCAGACACCATGGATAAAGTCCTGAAGCCGTGTGTGTTGGTGTATTTGAACTATATTTCAGCGATGCTGTTTTATTTTTGTTTTGTGACTCTTTCTTTCCACGGGGGTTGAAGTAAACAGAGATGCAGGGAAGCAGGAGTGATGGAAGGGATTTGAGGAAGGTGGAGTATTTTGGTTGTCGCTTTCTACCAGCTATTTAAGACTTAAAAGAGTTGCTGCATACTTGTAGCTCTGAAAAAGAAAACAGCATCATTAAAACTGACATTTTGATGAGGACGTCGCCTCCTTCAGGGTGACACAGCTGGTGAAAGGTGGCTTGCTTCCATAATAAAAGTTTACTCTTCATTAGCTCAAAATGCAACTAAACTGAAGCTGCAGGAGGCAAGGTTATCATGTTCAAAATACACTTATTTCTCAGCTTAAATCATGATTCAAGGCTGCATCCAAGGAGGAGTGTTTCAACGCCATTGAATAAGACACCGTGTGCATGCCTTACTGAATACTGCTGTCTTGTATTAACACAAACACACATGTGACAGTGAGTCAATAGTGAGCGAGCACTCCAATCCAGAGGGTGACTGGTTAAAGAAGTCATTTAATTTTCCAGCTCAAGTTGATTTCTCATTGATAAGATGCAACTGAATTAACCTCTTAACGTAGATTGTCGCAAATTCGCATTATACCGCTTTAATCCACATTGCAGCTGAATCGTGCATGCATTCCTCTAATGCAGGTTTGTGCATATTCAACACACACCTAGGAACCTTTGCAAGCACTGCTTTCTCGTCGGACCGGTCAAAGTGAAAGAACCCCTGTTCTAATTGTTGTTACAATGTAATGGTTGGAAGCCAATTTTGTGGCTGTTTTGATTAAATAAATGAATTTTGAATGGCTTTTATGATGCACAATTTGAAAAAAAAAAGGATTTTTATTGCATTAAGCATTAACACATGTATGTGCTACAGAAAATTAACAAACTCCTCTTAATTTAGGATCAATTTGAAAGCAAAAACACAAAGAATTCTTTTTTTTAAATATAATTCTAAATAAATTCAGGTGTCAAGGGGTTGAATATTGCTTTATAAATAATGAAGAAAAAGACAAAATAGAATGATAAAAAGATCTAAAGCATATGGGTGCATTAACCGTGTCCCTGAACAATTACGCTTACATAACACTAATTTGTATGACCAAATTGTTTAGAAGGAAACATATTTGCTGCTTGCATTGTGTTCAGTGGTAAGAATTTTCTCCCATTTGGTTTCTTATTCTTTCTCAAAGGAGGACAGAGGACAAGTGATTTCCAGAGCAGACATGTACGCTGTAGCAGACAAAAAAAATGCATTTTAATTTCAGCTGGACTTTTAGTCCCGATGGCCCAGGGGTCTAACTCTGTGTCTACAACACAAACTTCACATCAGCATCGTGCTCATGTGACAACAGCACTCACGCGACACTGAGGGGACTGTCTGTACCGGTTCCATCTTCTCTGTGCGTTTCAAAGTCGAGCAGCCAACATTTCTGTTCACTGTGAACTTTTCCTTTTGAGTGTGAGTATTCCTATTCTATTTTTCCATCAGAGCTGATGCATATGATTGTGTTATAAGGTATGGTGTGTGCACCTCCTCAATACCCAAGAAGTTCCTGTGCTTTACGTCCCAGCTGCTGCGCAAAAGTGAAGGCAGAATGCGTGGGATTACATTCTGCCTCGGTCGCAAAACGTAGATAAATATATTTATTCAGTGGCTTTTTATTGTGCATCAGCCTCGCATTTACGTGCATATTGTTGAAAAAATAGACCTGAGGCATAAACAGGCAGGGTCATGGTTGCGCCCGTGAGACACAGCTGAGATGCCAGCCTGCACAGAGCTCTGCAGACAGCTGCATAGATTAAAATGAGAGCGTATCTGCTGTGTGAGATGTGTGAGCGAAAAACACGTCTGGTACGCTTGCGGTCGAGACACAGGGCGCCGACCGTGAACGGCAGCGTCCGTGACCGTCCCTGGCCATGCCATAGAAATGTGTCATTTCTGGGTAAAAAGAAGTCATAATTAATACAAATTAGCTGTTGTACAACTCACTGTCACAGTTATTCCACTGCATCTGTCAGGCAGACCACTGTGGAGCGAGCACAAGACAGCCATGGCCCTGGAAAATAATGGTTGGGTTGGCATTAAAGAGAAAATATTCAGATAATCAATACGATCAGTTAATAATCTCAGATTATAACGAAACACACTAGCTTTCAAATTTTGTGCAAACTGCTAGTTCGTGAAATAGCTGAGCTGCCTTTCTGTGGCTTAGCTAAAGCTAACGACTTTTCTTTCTCTCCTGTATTCTTTAATTTAAAAACTTGTGCGTACTGATCCACTCAGCAGCATACAACTGTCACTCTGTGCTCTTTGACTTCATGCATGACATTGATGGCGTAATTATTGAACTCCAGTCAATGTGAAAAACATTGCAACTGGAATTCATTACCTCACACTGATGCCACCTGCAAAGTGCTACAAAAACGCATCGGGGCGAGTGATTGCACACAGTGATGGTGGGTACTTTATGAATGACTGCGGTGCCAAGTGATCCACAAGCCAAAAGCAGCCAATTAAGCATGGATGCTGTTGCTTGACTGCAAACAGCAAGCATGCTGACCATCAGGAAACGTTCATTAGTTGTGATTATGTTGGTCATTCACGCTGACGTCTCGGTAATATAAAGCATAAACAGAGGATGAAATTATTCCTGAGGAGCTCGCACCAGCAAGGACACCATCACCTCATCGTTGGAGAGAATATTTGTCTGTTCGCTGTCAGACTCCAGTGAAGCAGAGTGCCATGTATGAGCCAGAAGAAGAGTCAACTGAAGATGAAGATGAGTTTTTTGAAAATGATGAGGTGGTCTTTGATAAGACAGGCACAGCTTCAGCTGCTCCAGCAGAGGAACTGGGAAAGCCATGTGGCTCTATTTGTAAAAGGAAATGTCCCCAGCAACACCAACCCAACCAGACCTCCAAGGAAAACCTGCGCCTGGCAGCAAATTGAGCATGTAGTCTTTTAATCCAACAATCAGTCATTGTCAAAGCGAGCGTGCCCCAAATCGACGATGTTTGCCATCTGAAATTAGAATCAAATATATGCATGAGGACTCTCCGTCGAAAACCAAGAGACCGTTCACAGCAGGTTGTCTGCATGAAGACCGGGCACCAGGGGGAGACCAGCGAAGATGGCTCAGCTCCAAACTGTTCATCCTGTGACAAGTGGGAAGAGGAAAGCTGAGGAGGCAAGGCGGCACCACAAAGATGGATGAGCAGTCTGATTCTTCCATCTCAAGTGTTGACCTTCACAAGGTGGTAATGCTGCCTCCCGCGGGGTGAAGACAGCAGCCCTCGCAACAGAATTTCACGAGAGAGAGAGAGCATTTCTGTCATTTGGCACGAGGGTGAAGGTGGGAGGGAGGCAGTTAAGGTGGCATCGGCCTATACCATGTGTCTATTGTGCAGACAATTTCAATGCTCAGATTAAAAACTGGTGGCTCCTCACTCCCTTTAACACCATTCTATCTGCATGAGCGCAGATGATTCCCGTGATTGCCAACAATGTAGATTTCAGGCAATCTTAAAGGATAACTTTCGTTTTTCACAACCTGGACCTTATTTCTAGCATTAAATACGACCATTTACTCACCCAGACAACTTTGGTGGCATTTGGAGTCGTTTTGAAGAAATTAGCCCCAGAGGAGCGGCGCGTATATCCGTATAATGCGAGTACTCGGGGCATCCATGCGCAGCCTCTATATAACGCATAATCTGCGGCGAAACTCGTTCATATTCCAATATTTTGTTATGATATGCTGGTGCTATTCCCCTCTGAGCCGGCGGTGGCATGTTATCAACATGAAAACTACCTCTGATGTGGATGATGTCATTACCGAACGCCGGGCGCTGCGAGCAGCCAGCCACAACACGGCTGACTCTGCGGCGGTCGGCTACGAATACGCAATAACGAACAATAGCTGTGCCAAACTACAGCTAAACTAGCGACCGCCGGCTCAGAGGGGAATAGCACCAGCATATCATAACAAAATATTGGAATATGAACGAGTTTCGCCGCAGATTATGCGTTATGTAGAGGCTGTGCATGGATGCCCCCGAGTACTCGCATTATACGGATATACGCGCCGCTCCTCTGGGGCTAATTTCTTCAAAACGACTCCAAATGCCACCAAAGTTGTCTGGGTGAGTAAATGGTCGTATTTAATGCTACAAATAAGGTCCAGGTTGTAAAAAATGAAAATTATCCTTTAAGGTTAAAGGTCAGCGCTGTCCTGGGATGCCCCCTCGACCTGGTGGAGGTGGTGGGAAAAAGGAGGATGAGCTATCATTCCTGATGGAGAACACGTCCCACCATGTGCAGCACCCTCAGACAGCGCTGGGCAGCTCCTTCCGTGAAAGGCTCCTTCACCCATAGTGTGTGAAGGAGAGACACTGACAATTCACCCATGTGCAATATCAGTGTTTTTTTACTTTTGCAATATCAATATTCACCATGAGCAGTAATGTGACCTCAACCATTGCCTTGTATCACTTATTGAATTGTTAACTTATGTATCGTAGCATGCCTTTTTACTGATGCTTCTCACCATGACACCACCCTCCACCCAACACTGCAAATTTCCCCACTGTGGGATTAATAAAGGATTATCTTATCTGAACAACACTGTCATGTTATTGTATAATGTAATGACACCACCGCCTGACTGTTCTGCCTTTGAAGCACACACGCACACACACATCCACGCACACCATCAAACAGGGATAGAGATGAAGGCCTTCTAATTGTTCATTTATTTCTATTTTCAACTTGTCTCGCCCATGTCAAAGCAGTGTCATCATTAATATGATGAATGCATTTTGACTTAAATGAATCACCGCCTTTGAATTATTCTACATTCTATTTATGTTCCAGCAGTTAATTGTGAGTTACAGTAAATTTATGTTCATGTAAATGAAAATATTTTGAACAGGAATGGTGGAATTTGTCGAAACTGGCTGTCAACTGAAAACGTGGATGATGATGCGGAGACAGAGGATGAATAAAGTTCATGTATAAATCATCTCTATGCGAAGTCTCTGAAAGGCGAAACAGCTGAAATACTCATTGTCTGGTCTAGTTAGTTGTTTCAACCTGAGAGCAGAAACAACACAAACATCTGTTTTGTTTCTCAGACAGGTTCACACGTACAACAAAAAGATCAGAAAACCAACTTTGTTTCCAAATGCTGCATTTTACCTTTGGATGTGTTTCCTTTATCCTGAAGATTGTAGAAAAGCGCACTGCAGCATCTGACTGTTACATAATGTCTGTGCAAAGGATTTTTGGGGATGAAATAATCAGCCTCTATCTGTCCATTGCATAATTGGCTGACCACTCCAAGAACTTTAAACCCCTTTTCCTCAACTTTCGCTCTCTCCATAGTTACCGCTGTCTGCCTGAATAATATTGACTGACTCTTGCCGCCCGACCAGCTCCAGCACACACCAAATTTCCTTTTATGTGATATTTCAAAAGCACAAAAGCTGCCTGTTGATTTGGCTGGAAGCTACCTGATGGGAGAGGAGAAAGGGCTGAGAATCCAGTCGTATTGCATCAGTTGTTATCAGTGTGTACGATATAGATTGGATGGTAAAAATCTCTTCTCCACAGTGTCCTGCCTTCAGGACATTTTGCTGTTCTACACCTCCTTACACTGGCTCAAACTGGCCTGTCTGCCATGCTGTAACATCAAGGTTATGTCTCACTGTGGAAAAAAAACCTTTGTTTATGCATTATGCTTGAACTGATTTAGGTTTCTGACTGCAAATAGAGTGCAGCATGAAAATAAAATACATAGTAAATGAAGACTTGGTGAGCAAAGACAAAATGAAGGAAATGACTTTGATTCCTGTTGTGTCATTTTGGTGAATTAAAATGATAAAAGGTTTGTTATATTATGGTCATTGTGTACTGAAATAGCCTTCTTTTGCCCCCCTTGTGCTTCAAATGTTGTGTTGCTATGTATTTTTTGTACGATAGACACAAAACGCCTCGTCAAACAGCTGACTTTCAGAACAGGTTTCCTGATCTGGAAAATACTGCGATGACCCTGTTGCAACTCTCTCTCCCACTCTCTCTTACAGGAAGTCAGTGAGAGCATAATGTAGTGGTACCTGCTCTGGACTCCACCAAACTTCTCAAAGCAGCCCTTTTGTCATTGGGCCTCATGCAACAACATTTTGTTTTTCAGGGGCAGAGGGGTCGTTTAGTGGAATATGTTGGTCTAATCTGCTCGACTCATTGATTCAGAATCTATCGCGTCGTCCACGGCTCTGAAATATCAGCAGCTGACTGTGTTGTGTATTGATAAATCCATGGTGCTGTCTGCGGTGCTGAGAGCAGAGAGATTTGTAACTGAGACCCTCTCTCAGTCAAACTCTTCTGTCAGTTTCATCTCAGATCTGTAATGTTTTTTAAACTATAAATACTCATTATTATGCATCATTATAATACTCAATTATAAGCAATACTTACACTTTACTTATGCATTGTATGAAACAAGATTCAAGATTCAAGATTCAAGAGTCTTTATTGTCATTGCACATGTCAATGAAATTTTCATTGCAACCCCCATGTTAGATGGTAAGAAAGATAAGACTAGAAAGAGTGAATAAAATTAAGATAACTACAATAAAATAAAATAAACCAACATGCAATAAAAAAAATATTCATGAAGCAATTAAAAATATACAGAATGAAAATATACTTAGGCAATAAAATATACTAAACAATAAACAATAAAATATGGAAGTGAAATGTGCAAACAGAATAAAATATACAAGCAGAATAAAATATAAAATATACACAGTGAAATGTACCGACAGAATAAAATATGCCAATGAAATTGAAATGTGCTGATATACTAAAATGTATATAATTATAGTATATGTGTGTACATAAAGTCAAGTACACAGAAGGTGCAGGTGGAGGTGGAGGTGGAGGTGTAGGTGTAAAGTGCGGTGTGCAGTGTTCACAGTTCACACAGTCTCTCACTGCAGTGAGGGGCTGCTGGGGGTGATAGCTCTAACAGCTCTGGGGAAGAAGCTGTCCCTCAGTCTGTTAGTGGTGGTGCGGATGTTCCTGTACCACTTTCCTGATGGAAGCGGTACAAACAGTCTGTGGCCCGGGTGGCTGGGGTCCGTGGCAATGGATCTCGCCCTCTTTCTGACCCGACCTTCATATATAGAGTCTAGGTCAGGGAGGGGGCAGCCCACGATGCCCTGTGCAGTTTTAACCACCCGTGCCAGTTGTTTCCTCTCCTGTGCCGTGCAGCTGCCATACCACACTGTCACACTGAGGCAGAGGATGCTTTCAATTGTGGCCCTGTAGAAGTTAACGAGCAACCGAGAGGAGAGTCCAGCCCGTTTCAGCTTCCTGAGGAAGAAGAGCCTTTGTTGTGCCTTCTTCACCAGGCGGGAGGTGTTCATGGACCAGGAGAGGTCAGATGTGATGTGGAGGCCCAGGAACCTGATGTTGTCCACACGCTCCACCACTTCTCCGTCCATGAGGATGGGGGCGTGATCCGTCTTCCTGGACCTCCTGAAGTCCACAATGACCTCCTTGGTTTTCCCTGTGTTCAGCACCAGGTTGTTGGCTGAACACCACTGGGTGAGCTGGAGTATCTCCTCTCTGTAGTGGGTCTCGTTGTTATCTGAGACGAGACCCACTACTGTAGTGTCGTCCGCAAACTTCACGACTGTGTTGGTGGGGTGGATGGCAGCACAGTCGTGAGTAAACAGGGTGAAGAGGGCTGGGCTGAGCACACAACCCTGTGGCGTGCCCGTGCTGAGGACCAGAGGGGATGATGTGATGTTCCCTATTCTCACCACCTGAGGCCTGTTGGTGAGAAAGTCTCTGATCCAGTGGCACAGAGACGCAGGCAGACCCACCGTGTGTAGCTTCAGCGCCAGCTTGTCTGGGATGACGGTGTTAAAAGCTGAGCTAAAGTCTACAAATAGCATCCTGACGTAGGTGTTGGGCTGCTGCAGGTGGGTCAGGGCTGTGTGCAGGGTGATGGAGACAGCATCCTCTGTGGACCGATTCCCTCTGTAAGCAAACTGAAGGCTGTCTAGGTCCGAGGGGATGAAGTCTCTGATGTACCTAAGAATAATCCGCTCAAAGCACTTCATGATTACCGGGGTCAGTGCAACAGGCCGGTAGTCATTCAGGCAGGTGATGGATGTCTTCTTCGGTACCGGAATGATGGTGGAGGACTTGAGGCACTCAGGAACCGTGGACAGCTGCAGGGACAGGTTGAAAATGTCCAGGAACACTCCTGCTAGCTGGTCAGCGCATGTCCTCAAAGTCTTGCCTGACACCTTATCCGGTCCTGCAGCTCTGCGGGTGTTGATCCTCCTCAGGGTGGATGACACCTGGTGCTGCTGCAGGACGAGGGGCTGGTGCTGCTCCTCCAGCCGGGGGGGGGGGGTGTGTGACTTCTCTGCTGCCTGATGTGTCGAAGCGGGCAAAGAAGCTGTTCAAGGTGTCAGGCAGTGCGGGGTCGTGGCTGGTGAGCTGAGTGTTCGGCTTGTAGTCCGTTATGGTTCTGATTCCTCTCCACATGCTCTGTGGGTTGTTGTTCTTGAAGTGATCTTCAATTTTGTTTTTGTACTGGAGCTTGGCCTGCTTGATTCCTTTCTTAAGCTCTGCTCGAGCCCTGCTATAAGCCAGCCTGTCTCCAGATCTGTTGGCAGTATCCCGGGCTTTCAGCAGGGACCGCACTGTGCTGTCCAGCCATGGTTTCTGGTTGGGAAACACTGTGATGGTCTTAACAGGGAGGACAGCATCAGTGCAGAACTGAACATAAGACAATACAGATGATGTGTACTCCTCAAGGTCTGCCTCTTCTCTGAACACAGTCCAGTCTGTCAGTTCGAAGCAGTCCTGAAGTGCAGAGGAGGCCTCCTCAGTCCATATCTGTACTGTCCTGGTGGTCGGCTTTGTTCTGCAGGCCAGAGGCTTGTAGGCAGGAATGAGTTTCACGGAGATGTGGTCTGACATGCCCAGGTGTGGAGCTGCTACAGCCTTGTAAGCAGCAGGGATGTTGCAGTAAACTTGATCCAAAATGTTACTGTCTCTGGTAGGAAACTTTATGTACTTATGAAATTTGGGAAACACCGCCTTCAGTTCAACGTGATTAAAGTCCCCCGCCACAATCACGGCCGCCTCCGGGTTGTCGTTCATCTGCCCGCTGATCAGGCAGTACAGCTCCTCTAATGCTAACTTAGCATTAGCCCGCGGTGGGATGTAAGCGGCCACAATAACAATAGACGAGAGTTCTCTAACCAGCTTGAACGGTCGGCATTTCACCACCAGGTATTCCAAATCAGGAGAGCAGAACGTGCTGACGGTGCGTGTGGCTGTACACCAGGCATTGTGTACATACAGCGCCAAGCCTCCGCCTCTGCTCTTACCTGAAGCTGCAGTCCTGTCCGCCCGGAACAGAGAGCGCCCCGCTATCTCCACCGCTGCGTCCGGGATGTTGTCGTCCAGCCAGGTCTCTGTGACAACGGTAACACAGCTGTCCATCCGGCGAGAGACTATCCTTAGACGGACCTCGTCGATTTTGTTGGTGAGAGACCTGGCGTTGGTGAGGAAGAGACTGGGGAGAGCCGGTCTGTGAGGGTTAGCTTGTAGCCTAGCACGCACGCCGGCTCTCTTGCCCCGCTTTTGTTTACGGTGCCTCCTCCGTCTCCTTGGCAGCAGTGGGGGGATGGTGGTGGGACAAATCTCAAATCAAACAAATCTCTCTACCAAATAAAAGAACACACTCCAGAGAATAGCTACTAACATATTTCTCCAAATGCATACATTTCTTTATTTGCTGTTAGTTTACAAACAGTCCAAATATGACTCTAGGCGTACCTCAGAGGGCTAATGGTGAGTGAAATTATCCAGAGGCTGCTTTATGATGAATGACAGCTGCCTAATAAACGCTGTTATGAGAATCTCACAAAATGAAATGTTCACAAACCTCCTCTGATTATTCACTGCGCATTGGTAGGCTATAAAACAACTAGTCGCCATAAAACAACATTTTATCAAAACTTTTAACGACAAACTTGATCATCAGAAAATAATGCATCGTAACTACTAACTGTGAACGAGGCAATCTCTGCTGTGATAAAATCCACACCTGGGTTGTAAAGCGTTTGTCAGGTGCCCCGCTGTGGCTAATCGACCTAACTAACACCTCGTCAGCACATCAAAAACTGTATGTTACATTAGCTAACTTTAAACACATAAAACATGACACATAAAAATAGCAGCGCCTCCACCACCCATATCGTTAATCTGTGAAACTGAGCAGGAGGAGCGTTCTCCATTCACCGCTACGCTAACTGTGTCGAGCTTTCAGGTGTGTTAACCAGTGTTAACTTGTTGCTTATTAGCATGCATATTAGTTGTATTTTGACTTTTTATCAGGACATTATTAAGGACTTATTAATGTCTTATTCTTGACTAGAATCAAGAGTTTTCAATCAATAGCCTCCTAATTACTGTTCATTGACAGTAAGTAAGGAAGTTGTTAAAATTCATATGCTTTGCTCGGTATGGGCCTTATAAGGTGGTAGCACCACAAGGATATTTATTCTTCAGTCATAACACTTACATAACATAACACATAACACAACAGAAAACTTACTTACTACGTCTTACTATTGTCAAAATAACTCTAAATGAACTCTTTCTAACTCAGAATATGGAGGTCTGTTGAGATGCACAGGTGCTATTTCCATGTGAGAAGAACAAGTCAAGTTGGCCCAAGTGGAAATATGTCCTTTATCAATGGACCACTTCAGAGATTTTCAAACACATATCTATTCAAAGTTTTTGTTAACTTTCTTCAGGGCTAAGAACAAATGTACTGCCTAAACCTACTGTTTAATTTTCAGCTGACAGATCTTTTTGGCATGTAAAGGATTACTCAGATCTTCTATTTCTCAGAAACAAGCTCCATCTAAGCACCCTAAATCCCACATCATAAAACCTACACAGGTCAATATGAACTTGATCTTTTGTATCTAAGCTAGCATTTTAAATATTTCACACTTCCAGTCCGACATATCAAAATCTGAACTGAAGCTAACTAAGTATTTTAAGATTTTATCAACACAGGAAGGAGTTGGCCTTTCATGCTTTTTCATCTTTGATTATAGTCTTTTTCTCAGGGGTAATGTGGGCTGCAGATGAACGAAGGGTCTCAGCTGCAAGATCGAACTTCAGGCTCTAGAAGATTTCAGGGTCCACAATGTTGAAGAAATGTAACTGAAATTAGACAAACCCTTCACAGGTACACCACCAGGTCAAAGTTTAAGATGCCACTGGTTTCTCCATTTTACTATTTCCACATTTTAGGACTATAAATACATTAAAACTGTAAATTAAACAAATGGAATCATGCAGCGACCAAAAAGAAACTACCTTATGTTTATGATTCTTTGAAGTAGCTGAAAATAAATTCATACATCAACTTCACTGTTTATTTTTGTATAAGAAACAGATTTCAGGCATTTAAGCAGAAGACTTTACATCAACATGGCTTTAAGAGAATGTAACAGTGCAGTCAGTGTGTCAAAACATTTGACTGGTCGTGCGATCTCTAAAATCTGCAAATTCATTTCACACAGGCTTCATACTAGATATTTCATTTCTATGATGGTTTCCACGCCCTCTTGATAGTTTACTTACAAAGCATCTTCAAAGTCTCTGTGCATGTACACCTGTAACAGGGTCAACAAAAAATCCTTAAAGGTTCACAGTCAGGTGATTTCAAATTAATTCTTTGTGTTTTTGCTTTCAAATTGATCCTAAATTAAGAGGAGTTTGTAAATTTCTCTGTAGCACATACAATAGATATAAATTTAGGTATGATGCAAATTAGCGACAACGGGCGTTTTATGCTTGCATTTAAGCATTAACGCCTGTTGGTCGCTAATTTGCTTTTTTTTTTTTTCAAAATTCATACATTTTCATAATAAAAGCCACAAAATTGGCTTACAACCATTACATTGTAACAACAACACAACGTATGTAGTTTTCACTTTGACTGGTCTGACGAGAAACCAGTGCTTGCTCCTAGGTGTATGTTGAATATGCACAAACCAGCATTAGAGGAATGCATGCGTGATTCAGCTGCAATGTGGATTAAAGCCGTATGATGCAAATTCGCGACAATAGGCGTTAAGGGGTTAAAACTGACATTCCCGTTCATAACATAATGAACTGCAATGCATCTTATTCCAAAATGCAGCAGAATCCTTCTCTTTGCATCATAGATAAGTGACCTGTGGTGCATGATGGGTATTTTAATGCATCCTTTGGTCACACTGAGATGAGAATGAGGTCAGGGATGCATTGGTTGAATCTCCCATGCTGAAATGTGACTATCAACTGCTGAGGACACTATCAGCGCACTGCAAGGAAGTGTGCGCTCCCCAGAAAGTGAATTAAAATATCTTGCTACTAAAGCAGGGACCTGGACATCTGAGGCCATCGTAACGATATGAGAATAGAAGGGTCAGATCCTTGTGTCTTCAAGCAGATTCCAGAAATTCTGGATGTGCATAACAGTAAAGAACGGTCCACCATACAATGAGCCAAAGACTTGAACCATCCATACACAGAAGTTTAATTAAGGATATGTCTTCAAAGCAGCTAGATCAAAAGGGTAGGTGTTGTATAGAAACACCTGAAGTCTACAGGCAGCAGAGGCGATTATAACATGACACAGTTACTATGGGACAGGGGGAATCACCAAGCATCGGGTCATCTTCCCAGCCAGGCTGCAGCAGATGTCATCTGACCTGGGTGACTCTCCATACAAAAATAATCTGCTCAGGTAAAATCACACCTGAGCAGATGGGTAGCAGATAATCTATCACTCCTCAGAGACCAGTGACAAAACAGGTGAACAGATGAATGAATTCTGTCGAATCTGTTTGTCATGGAAGGTGGCATAAGGCTCTGACAATTAACTAAACAAACCGAAAGACGAAGGTAGTGGAATAGCAAGGACTGTACACCAAAAATAGAATAAATATGGTTCATGACTAAAGAAAGACAAAAGAAGAACAAAAAAACTGGTGTATTGTCTCTCAAGTCTTTCACATTTGGATGAAAGCTGTTTTTTCTTCTTCAGTCATATGCTGGGTTTTATCCAGCATAGTGTCAGGCTAACCTTCTGCTGCTAACGACAGCAGCTCAGAGAGGTGAAGGAAGGCTGGCGAAATGAAAACATATTCATTGCTGACAGAGACGAGCATTCATCATCTTACAATGAACTGTTTGCCTGGAGTCTCAACCCACCACAATATAATTACATTTTTACATAAGCTTGGCATGGTGCTAAACCAACCTATTCTGCGGATTATTTTTTTCTTTGTATGTGCGGCAGCATCAAAATATGTTTGTCGTATGAAATGGTCCATTCTTAACCATTATACAAGTACTGCTAACACAAAAAACACATTCTTATACCTCCACATCTTAAATATGCTGCTATTTATCTGTGAACAGTTTCAGGTGGTGAGTAATTTTAGTAACATGAATGCAGCATAAACACCTGTCACAGCTGTCTGTGAATATCTAGAAAGGAAGCGGATCTTATTATCATCATTAAACACATGGCACATTGCTTGGATTAGCACGAGCTTCCATGAATTGCTAATGTGTTTCCATTTTGATGAATAATTTCTCCTGTAACGTTCTATAACATGTATTCTAGAGCTCCAAAATCACATCTGGTTGCCATGGCATCAGGGCTTTCTATCACTGACAACAACCTCAGATCACACTGCTTTTAAACAACGACCTGCTCCACACTCACAGACTTGCACAAGAGTAGAGGTTCTGAGGACGTGCTTAGATCGATGTTAAACCAGACACACCTCTATGGTTCAGAGGACCACCTCTGAATATCTGCTGCTGGGTGTTAAAAAAGTAAGATTTGTAGGGAGTACACAATTTGGCCTTCGGTCAGTGGACAGTTTTTATACAAAGGCACCTATTTTACTCTGCAGTGATATCAGAGGCTAATCCAGGCTTGGGGCATTCATAATAATATGCAAGGATCCACTATCTCATCATCCTGGAGGATACTGAATCCATTCTTCTTTTTTTATGTCCACATCACAGATTAGACTCTCCAGCCTTAAAGTGTGGCACAGCATTTTCACTTTCGCAAATGGAAAGTGGATGGCCGAGAAATGAATGGAAACTGCTTCCAGGAGGCGGACTTTGTCTTGAGGGTGACCCTCCTTCACTGAGGTGAGCAGGAGGGTCACTGGTCACCTCGGTGTCTGCTGATGTTATACAAACATGTGGATTATGAGCAAAGCAGTCAACTGTTGTTGGCTGCAAGAACTAACACAAGTCTTCATCTTTTCCCACCATCTGAGGATAAATGAGACCGATCGAGAGGTTAATGCTAATACTGGGTGATATTCATGCAGAAGTGTAGCTAGCTGGAAGCTAAAAACACTGGCAGAGCTGATGGGAAACACCTTGACCAGTGCCTGCCCGGGCCTATGTGAGCTGACCAATCAGAGAAGACTTTGCTTTTCAGGAGGGGAGCCCAAGATGAAGGATTCCAGACAGAGAGAATAACAGTGTTGTAGCAATGGACAGCATGAGAAAAATAATGTGTTTTTAAATAAAAATCTGAGCCTGAAAACGAGCATAATATGGCATATTTAAATCTTGTGAAATCCTGCTAATAATTGAATGCTCGTTATCCGTGTGGTGTTGGTGGTCTGCTATCTCCGCTAAATTCTGCCCACTCAATTTGTCATCATCATGTCACTGAGTACTTTTACTAGTAACTTCATTTAGGCATCACCTGTTGGCCTGTAACTGCAAATTTCTCTTTGGAGATTAATAAAGTATCTATCTATCTATCTATCTATCTATCTGTAAGCATGTTGCGAAGGTGGATCCTGTAACTGGTCTAAAAGTCAACAAGTGTGTTGTTCAGCATAGTCACACCAGAGTAAAGAGAGGGGTGTAAAATAAACCATAATTGATTCAACTATTTCACACTGTATATGGACTAATGTTACAATAATAGCCTCATGAGTAGCCTAGGTTTCCAAGGCAATGGTTTTATGTGTTCTGTTAATCTTCTATTAGTTAATGTGTATCTAGCTATGTTAGCAGTGTTAATGCATGAATTTGATATTTTCAGCCCACTAGTATGGTGACTTTTGGAGGCTCTGGTGTCAGCTGTGGACCTCTACAGGATGTAGAGTTCAATGATTTAAGTGTCTTTCATTAGACCCTCTCTGCCTGGTAGACATCCACAGCTATCAAAATCCACATGCCCACTTTGTAAAGTAGGCTTTCTGTTATATATTTGCCAAACCCAATCCCGTACTTAAATAACCCTGGTGACATCATCAGGGTTATTTTCTCAGACTTGACAAGGCTCCCCCACAGCCACAGAATACATTACACAAATGTTTTACAGAACCTAATCCCATGATGATTACCATGTCTGACATCTTCACAGTCTTCCAGTAATCTGGAAATAAATGTTTGGCTCTTTTACCACTATACTAAAATGATGCTGCTGCTTCCCCTGATAAGCCCAGTCACTGTATGTTACAGCTGCTGGTCAATGGCTGTCTGTATTTTGCCAACACATGGGCGTTTGCAACAATTCATAGCCTATATCTCCTTTTCAGTAATGTCTGGCTTTCCTGTGGATCGCTGGTCATGATGTTCTGTCAGCTGGGTGAATTATAGTCAATTGGTTGCATAATCAACCCACACATTCATCATAGATGCTGTTCCCCATGGCAACCCCGTTAAATAAATTAGTCCCTTGCTCGTTTCTGGCTCACTCTGATTCCTGCTTCGCCCTTTAATTCTCTCTGTTGCTTGATCTGTCTCTTTCTCTGTCCCTCTCTGTCACTCCTGGGTCCTGTTCCTGTCTTTATCTGTCCCTCAGTCATTTTCACAATTTCCAGCTTTCTATTTCTACCGCTCAGTGTGTCCTTTCTTGTCCATTTTCTGTTAGTTCCCTGTTGTCTGCCTCTGGGCGTCCTGTGTCTTCCTCTATCCGTCCATCTATCTGTCGAGACATCCTCCCACCTTCACGAGTGCTCTGTCTGTCTCGCTCCCTCTCCTTTACTTTCGCCCTCTTTGGCTTTGTCTTTCTCCCGTCTGTCACTTCATCTGTCCTTTCTTCTCCGTCTCTCCGGTCTCCAGACAGTAGAGCAGACAGACATACTGGGAGCTGGAAGCGGTGTCTAATGGAGACACATTAACGCAATGTTACTGATGCTCTGAAGACATTAATTCAGGCTCCAGAGAGCAACCGAGCCCACTGATGGCTTTGAGTAACTGCTCACACTCCCTCTGATTTAATAATCGTACTGAAAGTTCAGTGTGTTTCCGGGGGCCTCAAAGTTGAATTTGGATGCCAAAATGAACATTTTGTGCTGGCATTAAGTTGCATTTCCATTAAAAATGCACACTGCCACCTTGTTATTGTCACTGTGTTGTTTAATTGCAGACAATTAAGGAGAAAATCTTCCTGAAATCTACTTTGAAATTAGCAATAAAATCCTGTACAGCATGACAATTATGCACCGAATTAATGTCCAAAATCTCAATTAATTGCTCTGTAAACTACTGGATGTGCTTTAGGGTCATAATAAGTGAACAGTGGGTTATTTTGGACACATTTTGTCTTTATCAGGTACACCAAGCTGAAACTAACTAGGTGTTGATTCAGCTTTATGGAGGCTGCAGTCTGTCACAAACATCCTTCATTATAATGCAACACAGCTCAATGGCACCATGCAAACCATACAATCACAGAATCTGATCATGCGGCTGAATGCACAGTAGAACTTCCACGCTGAGAGGATTTACTGCACGACTGTTTTATTTGACTGCGTTAGCATTAGCTGGGCATATCTAATTCATTTAAAAGCAAACAAGGATCTGGCTTGAAATGCTCATTAAAATTTAGCTTTTCAGATTCTCTGTGGCATCAGAAACAATCCTGTAACTATAGCGAATGCAGGCTGTCAGGAAGCACTGTAGCTGCCTCCTGTGTTTTATATCACTGTAAACTGATGATATTTAAATATAAGACATTTGAGGAGGTATTCTTGAGCTCTTAGAAATTGTGGTGGGAATATTTCACTGTTTTCTGGCACTTCATAGACTGAAGTAATAGACTGATAATTGCCAGATCAATCAATATTGAATATTTTAGTCCATTGCCTTTAAACAATTAGGGGTAGATTAAATATTAAGCTCAGCACAATACAACACAATTCAAAAACACAGGCTTCAAAATGGTCATAAAGTTGAATCAACACCTCTCTAAAACAGTTTGAGCACAGGCAGGATTTATTGCGGCCTCCGGTTTAACGTGCCTAAAGTCTCTGGTATCTATGGAAGCTGAGAACAGCCCTGCTCATCGTTTTAATGCCATTATCCCCAGATCACAACTTAATAGTTTTATTATCTCGAGAAACCAAAGCTCGTTTTCTGGTGATAGCGGGTTAATTTATGCCGTTATCTCAAGAAAACAAAAGGCGGACTTCTCAAGATAAAAAATAATAATGACAATCAACACAGTTTTGTTTCCTCTTATTATTTATAATGTTTATCACAGATCAGGAGTGCCATTCCAGCATGTGTATTTTGACAACTGCAGAGACTGATTCATTTATTTTATAGATGAAAATGTTCCCATCATTGATCAAGACATCAGACTATGCCTCAGTCTTACTTATTTATACAGATACATCATTATACAATTCAAACACCCACCAATGTGGATGTAAATACACTCAAATCAAATCACTTGGGAAAGCACTCAAATGGCAAAGGTTCATAAAAAGTTCATATGGTTTGCTCTGAAACTCCCAAACCCGCCCACATGGCAGTGTGTGCCTGTTGTGGTCCACTCTCATGAATCTTATGAAGTCATTTTCTCGTGAAGATGGGTTACTTAATCGTATCATCTTGAGAAATCGGCTGTTTGTTTTCTCGAGATAATGAGATAAATTAAGCTGTTATCATGAGAAAACAAGCTCTGTTATCTCAAGATAACAAAACACTCTGATTAACTTGTGATCTTGAGATAATGGCATAAAAAAAGTACCTTAAAGCACGGCTGCTCTCCACTTCCGCAGGTCTCTGACCTCACTGAACATTTTCTTGTCATTTGGCGTTGAAAGGAAAAACAGAAACCGTGTACAATGGCTGTTCATGTGATGCTTTATAATAGTCCAGTAATAAATCCTATACTGTGTCAGAGAGAGTTTATTCAGCTCAGTTCTGAGGGCTGTGTTTTTTGTTGGCTTACAACAGGAATGAAATAGCATCACATTGTACAGGTGTTTCTGGGTCGGGTCAGCCGGGCCAAAGTAGCCTCCTAACATGTATTGTGAATGTATCCAAAGCCTGATGTATCTTATTCCTTGGTGCCACAGAGCTCAATTGCTGTCCAACACATTGTACTTTATTTCGACTTGATCCCACACACACCGCCCTGCTGCCCCAGCTACTCACTGGAACACTAAATTTGGATTAATCCACCACTTAAAATAACAACTAGATTTCCTCCTGTTGGAGTAACATTCATTAAAAGCTACAGTGACCGGCTGTTTGATGAAATCAATTTTGAAAGTATGAAGCCATGGATTTGTGAGCTTTTTTGGAGCTAAGAGCCACAGACAGCATAAGGATATCAGATGGTCTAACATTGGTGGTTTTGGTCTTTTTCATCGGATTTATTGCCAATAATACAAAAATGTAGAAAAACATCATTCATATACTGGAATCCATTTTTAAAAAGATAAAAATATATAATTCAGTCTTTAAAAAGGCACTGTCATTACCCAGCTGAACATTGTATAGCTTTAGCAAATGTTACTCAAACAAGGGGGAATGGTGCATTTGTTTGGGACTATTTTAAGCGGTGGATTAATCCATGTTTGGTGCTCCAGTGAGTATTTCTGGCAGCAGAACAGTGGATGTTAGATTTAGTCAAAATAAACTACAGTGGCCATGTTCATTGTAATTAAGAAAATGACAGACAGTGTAAAAATGTAGCTCATTGATATGTTTTTAATAGCTGCTCGACAACAACGGAGCTCTAATAATCAGACCACAGATACACACACAATACTTGTTACTCACCTCATTTAGTTTAGGACTCTGCTGAAAATTGGATTGTTTTGTTGAGTATTAAATACTCACCTCCGGTTGGCTGGAAAGGTGGCTCTGAAAACGTTTGTGTCTTGCTGCGTCGTGGAGGACAGCAGCTGTAGTCAGCTTGGATTCTGATAGCACAGGAGACATGACTGCAGAAAAGCATCACAGCGTACACTGAAACTTCTGAAACGGCATAAATCTGCTTCTCAGTTGTCCACCTGTATTATAGCTGCAAGCAAAGTACACAACTTCCACTGGCATGGTTACAAGTGTGTGTGTGTGTGTGTGTGTGTGTGTGTCTGTGAGAGAGACAAAGACAAAGCTGAACAGTGCACATATTCTGCCAAATGTTGTAAAGTAAACCCCAATATATATGTATACACTGCCCTCAAAAAGTGGTATTAGAGTTGTGTGACAGCTGTCAGTAATGTTACACGACAGACTGCACAGAAGATTACAGATTTTTAAAACATGCAATGCTTTTATCTTGAATGTAAAAGACGAAGTCAACACGCTGAACCTCACTGGCAGACATGTTTGTTGTTTCCTGCCTGCGGTTCTGTTCAACTTGCTGTCAGTCGTATTAAAAGCAACAAACACATTCTCTGGAAGTTTCAGTGTGTCCCGATCCTGTAAAGGCTGAGGCAGCTTTTATTTAATACACTGTTACTCCATGATGTAGCTGAGTATGTTTAATGGTAGAAAATGAAACACTGGATTATATTTATTAATTTAATTTATGATATTAATTTATTTATTATATCAAAGTCCCATTGAGACGTGAATCAGCTTAGTGTGCAAAACAGCTATATGCAGGCTTTTTATTTTTCCTTTTAAGCAATGTATCTTTTGTTTAAATGATTGCAGCTTTTACACCAAAATAGCTTTACCTTCAGAACTGTCTCCCAAATATTATATGAGGGATTGAGCAGGGAACTCAAAAATGATCATATTTAACTCCTTCTTGTCCTTCTGGCCTGTCCTTTTGCCTGCGTGCACAAAAATGGTTTCCTACAACCGTGATAAATTCATTGTTTCCTTTGTAACTCCTTGAAGTGCAGGTCTTTTTGAGCTTCCCAGTGTTTAAAAAAAAAAAAAAAAAAAGACGTCCATACAATTTCCAAAATCAAATGATTGTTTCCTGCTGAATGCTGCTGCAGCTCACTGTCGCTGAAGACAATCATCATGTTTACAGGGCCTTTATTGGCTGAGCTAATGTCCTGACTCCAGGGCCTGCTAAATCCATTCACTTCCTGTTGTATAGGTGTCATGGGCTTAACCGGCATCATCGCCAATGCTTAAATGCAACAGTCCAGTTCAGTAGATCAGTTTTCTGTTCCAAACAACAGATAAAGTGATTTATGTTTTGTTAAAATGACAGCAGCTTTTACACCAAAACATTAATTTCAAAACTTGCTGTCTTAAATATGGTGTCAGGGTTTGGGCAGGGATGTCAAGAATGCTCTTGTTCAATCCCAAGGCTGCTTCAGCCTTCACTGGATTAAATTCATTCATTTCTTTTATAACTCTTAGATGTCCTTGTCTTTTTGACCACACAGCCACAGCTCGCTGCAGCTGAGAAAGCCGCCAACCCAGGGCCTGGTCAGCCCATTCAATACCCACTGTACAGGTGTCATGGGCATCATCCCCAATGGTAAATGCAACAGTGCAAATTTTGTCCTCTCACAGTGCATTTATGGTCCAATGTAGAGTTTTCCCCTCGAACAAGAAGTTGTTGAAATGTAACGGCCTTAATACAGCAGAATAAACTGTGAATATTTTGCATCACAACAATTCATACTGGCAGCGATGTGAATTTGTGACTGTGGCAACACCTCAATAAAAGGTTTGAACAGATTCGTGCTGGCTTACCTAGGAAAAAAATGATGGATTCATCATCATCCCGTGATGATGGCCTTGTCCTCTTCCTCCTCCTCACTTGACG
The DNA here is from genome assembly GCF_017976325.1 of Chelmon rostratus. Classification (NCBI taxonomy): domain Eukaryota; kingdom Metazoa; phylum Chordata; class Actinopteri; order Chaetodontiformes; family Chaetodontidae; genus Chelmon; species Chelmon rostratus. Next base: position 5,015,147 of record NC_055666.1, read on the forward strand.
AAGGAAGAGGACACTTTCACACAGTCACAGACACACAGACACACACACACACACACACACACACACACAGAGGGAAAACACAAAGAAGCACATGGAACCACTGGTGATAAATTGTGTCATTTGTCATTTAATACAAAGTGATGAGAAACACAAACAATCAACAGGTCTGCCGTTATCATTAGGATTCCATTCTACAGAATATCAATGGTTGATTGACTGAAAGTTCAGAAAAAATTTTGTGAAAAGTTTTGTAGAAGGCCTTAATGCTAAAGGTGTGTATATAAATAGCATTAAATTGTATGCAAAATGATTTCAACGTAGAACTTTGTTTGGGTTAAATATCCATCGACGAGGAGATTCTCGCTCATTATTTATTGATTATTAAAGGAAAGCTACTGCTTTTTTTTGTAGTTCTGGCCATCGGTTCTGTTGTCTCAGAATGCTGCAACAACGCTAAAAATATGTCCAACAGGACAGCAAAACCCTGTGGTCATAGACAAACACTGGTATTAGATGATTCCACTTTATAATGTCCAAAAACAACAGTTAAAGCTGCAGAAGGCAGCAGTTGAACAGACACAATGCAAAACTTTCCAGCTCTCTCTCTCTCTGCTGCCTCGTGGCACTCTGCTGAGCCCCTCCCATCAACCCCTCGAGCTGGAATGGCAGCAGGAGTCAGTTTCCCTGTGACACCTCATGCCTCGTAGGACACGCTGTCCACTGCGTTCAACCCTGCCAAGAGCCCGGTCCCTCACGCCAAGACTCGCTTTCTCAAAGGAACTCCTCCAGCTTTTCGTGGCTCCAGGGCAGAGTACCCCAGTACCCCTTCAGAGGCAGCTGCCACTGTCGAACAGTGGGATGAGAGGTTAGTACACACACACACACACACACACACACACACCACTGTCCCCCTCAAAGGTTGTCCCCCACTGTTTTTCCTCACGCCTCTTTGCCACTTATCAACACAAGTGCCATGGCATCGAACGTGATGAGCCTGAAGCTCTGCGTGGAGCACACACATTTGTACTATATGTTGGAAGCAAAGGAGGTACTGGAATTGCAGGATTTTCCGCCATTGAATCCAGTGCTGGCTCAGTGTGTGGAGAGGTCCGGCTATGTGAGACAAGGTTTTCACCAACTGAAGGGGCGTGCACAGCCATCTGCATTTGTAAAACAGCCAATAGCAATGCCCTATCTCCAAGAAATGACCTGTGATTGGCCAGGTCTCCTGTGACTACAGCCTGAGAACAGAGCCAAAAAAGGGTGGAGAAGGCTAGATATCTCTCAGACCACTTGAATTACAATACTAAGGTTATTATGGAATTTTTAGCCAAAAATAAAGTGCCTACCACAGCTTTAAGTACAGGCAACTAAAACACTTTGCTGTAGTGACTATATTGAATATTTCTACATTAATCTTACAGTCCCAGGCTTAATTTGCTGTTTTGTACAAGTTCCAATTATCTGCCTCCTAAATACTCTTATTAGCTTCAAATATGGATACATTGCACCTATTCTTTTTTCAGGATAAGCAAAGCTTGATGAAGAAGATTTACGATGAATAATATACATGCAGAAATTCTTGATGTGTCAAAAATGTAACCCAACTTAACTTAAAGATAATTGTTTATTATGACAGATGATGTCTGATAATAAAGTCTTACCAGAAAGTCTTTGGCCTTTAGACTGTACAGGGAGATCTTGTAATGGAGGGGCGCCGCCCTGAGCAGCAGCAAAATGAATCCCCCATGAAGACCAGACGCTGGTGGTGGAAGCTGATGACTCTGTTGACTGATGGGTGATGGGGAGGTGGAGGGGTGCACACAGTGGCAGCCTGAAACAACCAAGGCAGAGAGAGAATCGTATTTAAAAGGCAGCGGCGAGATGATTGGCTAACGGTGAAGGTGTGTGGCTCTGCTGTTGGATAAATGTGACCAGCTGATGAGAACAGCTGATATCTGAAGTGACAGTCCAGGACAATGACAAAGAAATTATGAGAGAGCATGAGAGAGGTATGAGAGATAAGCTACAGGCCAAAGACTGCAGAGGAAAGTCTTCCTGACCGAACGATCACTCCAGCTTCTTTAGCTATAAGCAATAAAAATCAGGTAAAATTTGAAAAAGTGAAATAAACTTTTGATTGAACATTCGCTCAAGTCAAATGATGTAACAATGATGTAACTTTTTGAATACATAGGGATCACGTGTCAACACCTTGACTGTCCAGTAATTGCATCAGCATCTTACACAAAACAGATACAAATTTATAAAGTGCAGTTGCAACATTTCGATTTAAGATTTCTTTAGCCAAATTATGTCACTAATCTTTCTGAATTCACACACCAAGGGTCAACAGGTTGACTGTCTCGTCAGCAGCGTCCTTATTGGTGCCACAACCCGAAGCAGTTATGATCCTCAGTGGTACAGAGTGGAGCGACACATACCTTGATATGCCGCGGCATCCTGAACTCCTGACATCTCCTCCAGTCTGTCACCTTCACGGCTGCATTGTCCACTGCTTAGATGGCAGCTGGCATATGAGCAGTGACACGCAGTCCTGGATGAGGTCCCTTCACCAGCTGCTTCCTGAACTCCAGGTAGCGGTCTGTCACAGTCTAGCCCAGGCGCCATGATAAATATGGGAGACACACCATTTTAACAGTTTAACAAAAGCAATTCATTAACAAAGTAAATGAATGAAATGCTTAACTGAACATGAACAGCCGTCGAGTGTGATTATTGGTGGAGTCCGCAGTGCGAGCTGTGCATGAGTGATGGAACAGTGTGTGGATGTTGTATGAGAGAACAATGGAGGGAATAAAGTAACGCTACTGTTCTCTAACAACCTGCAGGGTGCCTGCAAGAGAAAAGAGGGAGAAGTTGGGGACACTGGGCCCAATGAAAGGCAAAGCATAGATATACCAAGAAACTGCTGATTAACAGCAGCAGGAGCCGTCACAGGTGTCAGCCACCTCCAGTGCTCCTTGTACTAGTTCAAACTATTCACCGCTGCAACGCCGAGGAAATGGAAGAGGAAAGTTTCGTACCATTTGTAGGTCTTTCTTCTGGCAGTGTAAGTGTCACAGTGTTGGTCAGAAGAGTGCACACTGGTTCTGGTCCGTGCACCATCAGGCAGACTCTTTCTCCTGTTAACCTAATGACCTGAAAACACGGAGTGGACTCTGGAACACAGTGGGACGTCTCTTCTGTCCATCTGTTTTACATACACAAAACTACCATCACAAATCCAGTGCAGGGAAGTGGACAGCACAACAAAGTGATTCAAATGACATCAGTCGCAAAAAAGGAGCAAAAATAGTAAAAAGGCACAACAACAAAAATAAGTGCCAATGATAAAATACAAGACAAAATCAAAATATTTGCACTAATGCAAAACCGAGACTAAAACTTGTAAGATCAATATGTAAAAAACAAACCATTGTAACCAGTAAGAGCAACCAAAGGCCACTGAAAACATGCACATCTTGAATTTTGTCTCAAAAGTGTCTATGGAGGAGGAACATTTGAGCGAAGGTGGGTGACTATTCCAAAGCTCTGGAGCTGCCAGTGCAAAGACACAGTCTCCCTTACCCATGAGCCTTGATTGTGGAACAGCTGAGTTTGGAGGATCTAAGGAGAAGGGGCAGAGGAATTCAGAGGTGTACAGGAACGCCAGCCCATGTATGGCTTTCAAAACAAATTAAATAACCTTTTAAAGAAGCAGAGAGGAAGAAAAAAAAATCCCCTATTTGTTTGGCGCGTGGCCAATTTTTACACATAATACCTTTTAATAAAATAACATGATCAACCGAGGTCAAAAAGAAACAAAATGGTACATTTTCCGCAGTCTAAAACCAACAGCAGGTCCTTTGAGGCGTTGAGAAGGGCAGATTGTATGCTGTGTCGAGCCCTGAAGCCTGATTGGAAGTTCTCCAAATCTTATTATTGTCTAGATAGGACAGAAGCTGTGTGAAGACAGTTTTATCTGTGTGTGCACGATTTATTCACCACTGGAAAGGTGTCTGTTGATACCAGGTTTGACTGCCTAATTTGAGACTGTTCATCAACAGTTGGACACGACGCAGCCTATAACGTTGGATTTAGCATGTTTGCCTGTGAGTCCATCCTTGTCTCGGTCGCTCAAATGAAGGCAGGAGGAAATGGCTCGGGACCAGTTGCAGGGCGCGATCTGTGCGGTCTGTCCTCTTATTTGTCATTGTAAAAACACATGGTCATCACACTCACTCACACATGAATTTAAAACACATTGGATTTCATGATAATAAATATATCAACCCAGTCACTTTATATGTGAAACTTAAAATGTATTAATGCAATTACAAAATTTCATTTCAACTCTTTCAGTTTATGTATATGCTTTACGTTATTACTCTGTTTGCATTAAAACTTGCTTCATCAGGTTTGGCGTCTGTTTGCCACCTTTGACCTGCCGTTACCTGCTGCTGGTAGCATTAGAGTAGCGTCTCATTGTTGTAAAAGTGAGCGGAGACGTGCAGCAGGAGGCAGGTGTGCAGCACTTGTTGTTCGGTCTCTTTACATGAAAAATAAGCAGAGCCAGCATAAAAAAAAAAAAAAACTCCACACACACACACACACACACACACACACACAAAGAGAGAGAGAATGTAGAAAATGGATATTTACTGAAAGGCTTACCTTGAAATTGCTGTTGAGACCCTTTGATGGGGTCGTAGGGGCTTTAAAGGGCGTTAGAAAAGTTTCTCCTCATTTGTCCTGTTTTGTTTTACTTCCTGCGTTTGTCTCTTTCCCGCCCATGTGATGTCAGATTAGTTTCACCTGTCCCTCATTAGTTTTCTCTCTGTGTGTTTGGTATGTTTTTCCTGTTTTATGCTCTGCTCCCTTGTCCTGCCCTTGTTACCCACCTGAGCTTTCCTGGTTTGTTTGTTGTTTGTTTTTGCCCATGCCTGCTCCTGCAGTTTGTTGCCTACCTGTTATGTGGTATGACCTCTAGTTAATGCTGTGAATCTTGGTTAGACGGAGTCTGCTGGGCTCACCTGTGTCCATTCTCTACACTATAGAGAATATATTGCACTAATCTCACACCACAGTTTAGTATGTTACAAACTAAAACATGCAACTCTTGTCACAAAAGTAAAAGAAGAAGTCAGCCTTCTTCTCCTTCTGTCCTACCTTTTGTCTGCATGCACGAAAATAGTTTCCTTCAACCTTCATAAATTCATTGTTTCTTTTCTAACTCCTTGCAGTGCAGGTCTTTTTGAGCTCCCCAGTGTTAAAGAATGATGTTCCAGATTTCCAAAATCAAATGATTGTTTCCTGTTGAATGCTTCTGATGTTGCCCACAGAGCCACAGCTCACCGCAGCTGAAAAAACTCATGTTTACTTTATTGGCTGAGCCAAACCCATTCACTGCATTGTATCGGTATCATGGGCATAACTGTCATTGTCAATGGCGAATGCAAGTTTTCTGAGGATCAGTTTTATTCATCATTTGTCCAGTTTTGAGAAGCTGCAGTGTCCCACAGCCCCACAGAGCTTTATAGTGCCTTTCTGTTCATTGTTTTGGTTTTATGTCCATTGACTTTACGTGACTTTACTATTTTAGTTCATTTTTGAGGGTGAGGTTTGTCTCGTCTTGGGTTTTTTGTCTTGTCATTTCCTGTTTTATTTTGTAAGCCTAACTCTCCTCTCGTTTCAGAGCACTTGCTCTTCCTCATGTGTCACCAGTGCATCAGCCTGATCACCTATTGTCTCCACCTGTTCCCCATTACCCTCCACGTGTTTAAATAGTCTGCGTCTCCCTTGTCTTGTGCCAGTGTGTCTTTGTCCTAAGGTCGTTTCACCCGAGCCCATCATAGCTCCACAGCCGCAAATCTATTGTCATAGTAAGCCTTTGATCCTCTTTGTGAGCGTTTTCTGTTGGTTTAAATTTCATAGTCTCGTTCTGGTCTTTTGTTTTCCTTTGTTATTTTCATTGCTGAATTGCAGTCCTCTTTGTGAGTGTTTTTTGTTGTTAACATTTCATAGTCTTGTTCTGATTCTTTGTTTTATTTCTGAGATATTTTCAAAGCTGATTTATTGTCCTCCTTGTGAGTGTTTTCTGTTTGATAGACATAAGTTATTATTATAACTGTAGCCATTATTATTAAATATCCTCCATGTTTTAGGAGCAAAGTTTATTTTGATATCGCTATTAAGTGAATTTGCTTTGTTGATTAATTTTGATCATTTTCATAGCCTTGTTATTTTTCCTCCCTCTGGAGCGATTTCTGTTCTCTCTATGTTTTCTAACCTTGCTTCCTTATCCTCCATTCTGAGCGTTTTTTGTTATTTAAGTTTTTCCTTTTCTTTTTGTTATGTCCACTAGTCCCATCTAATGAGTCATGTTTATAGGGTAATTCTATAGCCATTGGTTTCACGCCTGTCGAAGAGGTCTCTGGTTATTGTGTGAATAAATCTGCTAAATTTTAACTCTGCACCTGAGTCCTCATTCGAGTCCCGGCCTGACAATTTTCATAGTGTCAGCGTCAGGAGCTGTTCATCAACTTTTTTTTTTTTTTTACTTCAAAATGTGCATAAAAATATATTTATTGAAACATGGTTATTGGGTCTAAACTGGTCAACCCAGCTCTGCGTTGTTCCTGCTTATTTGGCCCAAAAGTTCATTTGTATTTTATAGATGGACCCTTCAGTGATTGAGGTTAATACTCTTGAGTGAGAACATAGCGAAGCATTTAGCAGCTTAAGAGCCAGATATTTCTTCCAGTTGCTGGAGGCCAAAACAGAGATGAAATGAGAGTCCAAGTCTGAACTCATATTAGCCCGAAACGCAGCTGCAAATAAATGCTAACGTTGCTCCATGTCGCCTGGAAATGTAAATACCAAAGTGTCTGCGAATAATTTTACCGTATCAACCTAAAGTGTGATTATATATTAATTTTGTTTCTGCTGAAGGTGACCACAGTCTCCCACATGATAGTCAGATATCCTGCATGCCAGTCCACCACCCCAACCTCTGCACCCTCACATGCTACAGCTTCCTGCATTGCTACTGAACATGGGCATTGGATGTAAATCACAAGGTTCGATATAAACGTTAATTTCAAGGTCAGCAACATGCAGAAAAGTATGAATGGAACCAGGCAGTTAGCCTGTACACTGTGGTGAGTGTGGCGCATGATGGAAAAATAGATGTTCATTTCATTGTTTTCACTGCAGCATTCAATCATCAAGCACAATATGATAGGACCGATGGCCAGAGCTGCAAAAGGAAAGATTCAAGTCGTAATTATTTGTGGGATGATAACCCTACTGAGTGTCCTGAAGCTACCTCTTCATGAAGGCAAAATTGGCTCACTTCATGAACTGTTGACTTGTGAAGATACTCGGCTTCCATCCAGTGCCCATCCTCTGTTTTCTTTCACACTTCAGAACAAGACGTCCCAGATTAAAGACCTCGTCTTTGGAAAGTTGCCATATTAGATTCACTTTACGGCCTTGGAGGGAAAAGTCACCGAACAAAAAAAAAAAAAGAGAGAAGAAGAAGAGGCCAGTTTGGCTGTTAATCTTGCCCAGCACGCCTCACTGAAGCTGGAAGAGATTCCTCTGGTGGCTGCCTTATTTGTTTCATCATCAAAACGCTCTTTAGACGGATTTGCTCCGTTTGGCTTGACTCTACAGGGATGAGCAGGGTTAGAAGGGAGGAGGAGGCAGAGCAGATTTGGACAGAGTTGGGAAAACATGTCCAGGGTCCCCTTTTCAACTACTTGAGCTGTGCTGAAAAGATGGCCGGGTGTTAAAAGATGAAGAGTTGAAGAGAAGAAGAAATGAGAATTGAGAGAGGAAGGGAGGTATAACAGAAGAGAGAGGGGGCATGGGAAGAGGAAGAGGGGAGAGACCTGGCCAGTTTAAACATAGAGATCCTGACAAGTGGAGAGGCATGCATATGACGTCACGACAAGAAAGGTATAATTGTCTGGTACAAAAAAAAAAAGATTTAAGATGGAAACCGTTCCTTTTATACCTTAAATACCTGCCTAACTGCCTAATTATGTGTTTTCCACATTGTTCACTCTTTCAACTGATTTTGGCAAGACTCCCTATCTGAGCCTGCTGTAGCTCATAACGTCAGAATTTTTGGGAAAGAGCAACAAAGATGAACATTTCCAAGTTTTTGGGTCAGCTCACAGCCTTCTTCCAGCAAAAATAGAGCTGGCTAAAGCGTCTTCTCATGACTTAAGTGCAAAATCTTTCACTTATTTATTTATTTTTTTACTTACTTAATTTTGAGTATTCAATATTTGGCTACAGCAAACTCCCTCTCATTTTTCTTCTTCTTTTTGCTAATTTTTCATCCTGCAAATTATTAGATCATTTCTAATGACTCATCCTAGGGGTGTATCCATAAATTAATCCAATCAAATGTGATTCGGGGCAATTCACTAACCCCCTGTAAAACAGCACCTGACCTTACATTTGTGAGTCATAGCTTGTGGAAAAACGATCATGAAACTTTCATGTAGATTTTCACTTTTGTGAACTTTGACGTGCAAATTTGAGTCACTGACTAATCGCAAAATCTTTGACAGTGCTGTTTTTTGACATGAAGGAGCAATATAAAACAGGAAGCTATTGTCTATTATTTGCTGTGTTACACAATATGTTATTTAACCAGCTTCTCTGCGGGGGGCAAACTGCTCCATGAAAGGTGCATGAACTGTAGAGTATCAATGCCACAATAATCTAAACAATGTAAACTTATCGTCTTGTCAAAATCAAGCTAGCCAAATGTGAAAAGCAGCAAGGTTAACAAGGTTTTTAGCCAGTTCAAAGACGATTGACAAGTGGGAGGGTTCTTGGTGGGCTGTGGGTTGGCGGTTTGCTCACCATCGAGGCCTACAGAGTTCAGCAACTAGTCTCACAAATAGTCACCAGGTTGTTATATTTCTTCAGGTGCCCGGGTCTTTTTCCTGTGACCAGGACAACAAAGCCCTGCTAAAATAAAGCTACCATCTCTTTGTGTGTGATTGTGTGGCATTTGTTCTGCTCCAGTAAAGTCTTGGTAAATATTGCATGCATGTATGAACTTCTGACTTGCATACATTTTTACAATTCAATGATTGTACTCCCAGAAGCATCATAACTTCCCTTCCGACGGGGATTTATGACTTGACTCAAGCTGTCACATCAACGTCGAAACGTCTGCAAGAGGCATCTCTGGCAGCTACATTGCTATGCTAATAAAGCTATTACACCTGCGGTTGTGAGGAGGTGAGGGCATTTACAGCAAAGCAACGTATGAGATGAGATTTCTGCTCGAGCAGCACAAAAAAAAAGATGGACAGGTATTTGAGGAAGCACATGAGAGGAAGCAGAGGAGAAGTGATAAGAGAGGAAGTGACAGAAAGGGGGAGAAAAGGAGAGAGGGACAGAGAGTCACCATTACCCCTAATGGAGCAGGCTTCTGCAATGCTTTTCCCCCTGATTACACTAATGACCAATTTGAAGCAGCTTAAGAGCCACTTTTGAGTCTCTCTCCTCTTCCTCTCCTTTTCTCCTCTTCCTCTCCATCCACTCTCTATCTTCTCTCCCTTACGCCTTCACCTCCCGCTTCTTATCTCTCTCCCGTCTTTCATCTGCTGTATTCCCCCTCTCTTGTTCTCAGCTGAGAGATGATATATCTACCTCTGTGTCTGCCTGTGTCCTCCAGCTAGCTGCCCGTTCGTCTGTATCAAATATACAAAGTGAGGCACGGAGAGAGAAGAATATGGCGAGCGAGAGAGATGAAAGAGCTAAACACAGTGAGAGAGGACCACAGAAAAGATTGTACACACAAGTACGTATAGAAGGAAGCAGAGAGGCGTTTTCAAAAGCTAATGTTTCTTAGAGGCAGAGCTATTCTGGATGCAAAAATCATCTAATTGGTTAAGTTAGACATCAAGGGCTTCTTGAAATGTCCAATTAGGCAGCAAGAAGTCAAATTGAACTTGAATAATCTTTGATCAAAATATAAAAACAAGATGTAAATATCATTTTCTGGAAAGTTCAGTGATTCAACAAGCTAATTGAGATAACGGAGGTTAGTTTAGACTCTGCTGGAGCTTTTATTTACCTACCAACTGCAGAGGCAACTGGATCTTCATTTGAAAAAAGGCTTATTTTAGAACACTGCATTTTCCTGCAGTGCAAGAACAAAAGCTGCTCTGACGTCTGAATCTGCTGCTGAGTGTGAAAACTCCTTCAGGTGTTTGGTGAGAGGTTTCAAGACATGAGAAGTAAACAAAAGGAACATACTTGCTGTTTAATGTGGAACCAACTGATGTTTCTGACATCTGATGTAAGACATGAAATCATTAAGTTGCAAAGCAACAACCTACTACTGTGAGCAGTTCTTTTCAAAACTGACTCTTGCATATGACCTTATTCCACGTTGCATGTTTCTTGCCAGAAGTCATCTCCAAGACAGAAAAGCTGTGGCTGAGTTCCATTCTTTTCGTACCCTGTATTCTGAGCCAGCCATGGATCTTAACATCGATGCTATCCCACCATTCTTCGCTGCTAACAACATGGGTCAAGATAACCACATCCGGCCATTCTCCATAGAATTTACAAAGCCATTCCTACCAGCAGCCCCGGTGCTGAACAAAGTTTCAGTCGTTTGAGGCTCATTATTTTGTGTGCGAGCATGGATGAGGCCAGACTATCCAACCTCACTTTGTCTTTGTCAGTGTTTGTGTCCCACTCAACACACAGCAAAGTGGTTGGCAGGTTTGTCACCTTGAAGGAGAGGACACCCCCCTCTTCTTAAAGTAGAGTTTTAAAGTTTTTAAAGGGGACCGTTCATAATTCTATTCAAAAGGTTTTTTATTTGATCATGTTTAAGGAAGAGCCTGTTTTCTGATCTGCTCCCAATTTAATTTTCACTGTTGATGCAAATGCAAGTTGATCTGTTATATTTATTCATTCATTCTAATGTAAATTCATAGCACCAGTTCCCTCAACAACAGTGTAACTTTCACCACATGCTCTTTTCATTCACCAGTTAACTACGGTTGTTCAACTTTGTGGTCTTTTTGGTGAAACGCGAACCTACAGTCAGTATAGCTCAACACCTCCGACATCATTTCAAATTAAAAGCCTTTCAGCGGCTCAAAAGACAGAATCCCTCCCGATGTAAAACATCTGCAGCAAGTGTTGGGTTTCACTGAAAGGAGCTCAACACTGATCAAGAGAATGGCAAAGTTGAAACGATTAGAATGAATTAGTGAACAAAAACAGCATTTCTGTTAAAAAGAAACTCGACAACTTGACTTCATTGTTATTTAGTGCTGAGAGAATCAGTATCTTGAAAACATGCATTATGCTGTTTTACCACGTAGCATTATAGTACAGGTTGTCAGGACTGTGAATCTAACAAAGTATGTTTTGTTGTTTTTTCTTTTTTTCAGTATAGGGGGTCTGAATGATTTGGGGGCCCATAGCTGGACAGGGACCCAGGAGCACACTTGGGATTACAGGTGTTTCAGGACATTAAATTGGAACAATGCTTGTAAGCAACTTAATCTCCCATCTTGTGATACAGTGGCATAAAAGAGTGTGCAAGTATATCGCTGAAGATTAATTTATTCACTTACTCTTTGTTGAAGAAAAATTTCCGTTGAATTAGATTGTCCTAAAACCAGTTCAAGTTCAGCATTCACAGGGTTCTGAGCTGGAGGCCAAGAGTTAAGTTCTAGTGTACACATTAGTCATGCTGTTTGCTCCGCTGACACGACAAATCCAATTTATGATATTAGCACTGTCCTCTTTCAACCTCTCTCATTATTGCCTCAGCAAAAACGTGTTACTTCAGTTTTCCACTGGAAAGACGACAGAGCAGAGTATGCACATGGCATCGCTCTCACCACCTGAAGGAAGCGGTCTGAAAGTTGCCTGATAGAGGAGAGCTGTGAGAGAGGGACGCCTGGATGAGAAACGAAAGTAGAGGAGAAGCAGAGAAGGAGCCGGGTGACAGAGATGGGTGTCTTTGTGCAGATAGGACAGACTGAGACTGCAGTCACCTGCCGCATGAAACAAGCTCCCAGCACAGAGAGGACGAAAGGGAGGGATAAGACGGCTCTATATTAATCCCTCACTGGGGAAATTAAATCATGAAAATTCACGTTTGTGACAGCAAAATTTAGCAGAATTTGTTGTCAACATGTCAGACACTTCTCGAGACAAGTCTCATAAAATAAGAATTCCAGGAATGTGTTTTTGCATTGGCAAAAGGACATTTGGAATAGGCAAACACAAATTACTCATACTGTGACAACAGCATCCTTAGTCCATCATTGCTGCTACTTGTATTATTTTGTAAATAGAAAATATTCCTCAAATATTCATTCAAAATCTCAGTTATATTATTACAAACCATGATCATTGTTGAGGTGTGGCCTACGGTCCTCCATAGATTGATGTTAAAGGTACAATGTGTAAGATATGGCCAGAACTTTGTTCATAAAATGTTGGGAAATGACACACACAGCACAGCAGGATGTGTTGTGTGTGTCACCATCAGTGCATGGTGTTAGATCTTCCTCTCGCTGCTCACTTGATTCATGGCTGTCCTGTCCCAGCCCGCCATGTCTTTTCCCTGCCATCAGACTGGCTTTCTTCAGTCCCGGAGGCCGCGTTTGATCCCGATCTGGCCAAGTTTACAGGGAGAATCCCGGTGCTCCAAGCTCTCGGTCGGGCCAGACTCAGTCAGCTAATAGCGCCACTTGCTGCACAGCTAACTGAGCTAACTAGGTAGCGTCAGCTAGTAGCTACAGCCAAAGGAAGCTCGAGCAAAGAATACAGTGATCAGTAGTTAGGGGTTAGTCTGGTGATATGCTGCCCCCCACTTGTTTGAAGAAACCGCACCAGGTGGCCAATTCTTCCACACTGTACCTTTAAACCAACCCAAACTCATCACTGCCTGATGCCTCGTCGTCCATTCCAAACTTCTCAATTAGCATTCTATTTGGATTCATATTACTCACAAGCGTTATGTACACACACCAGCTCACGCTGCAGTGTGACACTTCCCTCAAGCTCTGTGCCAGATATGTCAGCAGTAGAGTAATTGCACACCCAAACCACGTGGTATCATCACGCACTAGGTGAGCCTCTTCTGCCAGAAAAAGAAGGAAAACCTTTCAGTTCTCTCTCCTCCTCTCTCAGGTGTCGTCTCTCATTTCTGTCATCCTGAGAGTCGCTCCTTTTTGCTCATGTTGCAGTTTTCATGAGCCTCTTCTGTGTCCCTCTCTCCTTCTTTGACCAGAAATAGTTTGAGAAACTGTTCAGGATTGTCTTTGCATTTTTAATTTGACTCTTTCATTCTGCCTTCATGTTGTTGGCGTCCTGCTTAATTGTTCTCTATCTGCGTACCTATCTACAAATAACAAGAGCAGAAACGACCTGCCCCTTTAAATGTGCCTGCCCTGGCCGGCAGAGCACAGTGAATTTATTAACATGTATTACCCGTGCTGGGTGGAACACTTCTCGGGATGGTAGTGCTGTCTCTCAGTCTGTGGGTCCACAATTTCTGCAGCATTCACACCCACTTCATGGCGTGATTGGCCAGGTGTGTGGAGGTGAATCAATAGGTGGGTTTGATCTGTCTCTACCTCTCTTTTTCTTGGCACAACTATTTCTGTCATTTTCATGTGATCAACCAGGCGCAACGCTATGAATGACTTTCAGGGGAGGCTGTCTGAAAATCGAATTTAAACAATATCACATCCCCTCTTTCTCCAGATCTAACAGGTGCAAGCAGGAGGTCAGGTGACACACAGACCTCTGTTCAAACAGAACCAAACAGTCCTTCAGTTATAAGAATCAGAGTATCCGCTTTTGGACCACGGTCAAACTACAAAGTAAAACATGCCTTCACATCAGTAACATAAATGTGCCTTTTGGCTCCACACAGCACCTGCATATAAATTACACAAAAAACAAAATTTTAATTCAAATGCTACGTGATAGTGGTTTGAGCGTAGACTCATTCATTTCTTTTCGCCTTGTTGTTTTGGTCTCTCTGGATGAGATTGCTGCCCTTCAGGAGAGGAGACCTGTAACATTTCGGGTTCAAGCCCCGAAGGGGTAGAACCTGATTGTGTGTTTGTACCGGTTTATTGTTATTATTATTACTATTATGATTGAACATGAAACTCAGCCAAATAACTGGGAATTATGTGCAAGTCCTTTCCAAGAAATATGAGGCCAGATGTTGCTGCTGTAATTAACCTCCAAAAAAAGTCCACCTTAACATACTCTACAAAAAAGCCTCATGGACTATTAATCCATGCTAGATTTTCCCCGATTTTGATTTATTTTTGAGAAACTGTAATATGAATAGAACACCAAAAGCATCAGGGGGCTGAGACACACATTTCTATTAGAAATTAGCATGATGGGTTGAAAAACATGGCATGAAATTAACCAGAGAACTTTGCAAGGGCTGGAACTCGCCAGAAAATGATTGGGAATAGACCCATTGAAGCACTTTTTAACCTGTCCCATAGGGGGCGCAAACAAACAACAAAAGCATGTTTTTCAAATACTAATGGACAGAATTTCACCAGCGCACGCCCCGAGGACAAGTATTGCAAAAAAAATTGTAACTAAAATCTGAAGTACCATGTTGATGGTGCAGGTAGGTGTGGCCTATCACATATTTGTACATAAGTCAAGACGTCCTTCAGCAATCCTGATTAAACTCGCTGGAAACATCCTGTCATACCTGCTAGACGTTCACGCAGAGTTTCATTCAAATCCAGGGACCAATGGCAGGACTTAGGACTCTGTAATTATTGAAACGCTGCAGGCTTTCCGATGATGAATCAAACATGTGATTGGTCTCCCTTTTTTTAAACAGAAGAAAAACCAGCTGAGCTGACTCTACCCACCTTTGTGAAGCCTAAAAGCAGCTTGCTGTCGCTCGCGGCTTTAACTTTGGTCCACTGAGCTGCTTCCTTCTGTGGAGCGCAAAGTGCTTGAGCCAAATATTTTTTTTTTTGTTTGTTTTTTCTTTCTTTGTCTTTGAATCTTTGAAAGATTCAGTAACAGACACGTCCCACTGTCTCTCAGTCTGTCTCTCAGTCTGTCTCTCAGTCCTCGCATTTGTCATTTGCCTCATGTTTGAGTTGGATTTGACGGCCGAGGGTGTTGTGTTTAATGTTTAAAGAGACTCAATTTTGTCATGATTTCAAATTTTGACACCATTTCTTTTATTTTTTTTAATAAATCCTGCAGACATCAACCCAAATGGAACATGAATATGAGCTGAGTTTTCCCTTCTCGCTTCTCCTCCTTTTCTTCTTTGTCATACCCCAGCTCTCTTTTGTCAGTCTTTGATGTGTTTGCACTTTTTTTTTACTTTCTTACTCTCTCTATCTTCCTGTCTCCCGCGTGCACACGCTCATTCATTGTGTCGTGCACGCTCACTGTCACATTTTGAAGCATTTCTCCTTTTGATCCCGCCCGGCTGTCTGCTCCCTCTCCTCCTGTCTTACCCCTGCTCTCTCATTTCTTAGCGCTTTCTTCCAGTTCTTCACTCTCCACAGCTGATCTGTCCCTCATTCCATGTGTCCTTGGCTCACTTACTTCCTCTCTGCTCTGCTTTTACAGCTTTTTAAATTTTTCTTCTTTTCCAATGCGGTAATGGGAGAGAGGTGCAGAGGGACCCTCGGGCCCCTGTCCTCTTCACTCCTCTATCCTCTCTCTTTGCCCTTCCTGTTGCTCTTTCATTCATCTCTCTCTGTCTCCCCCTCTTTCAAGCCAGTATGGGGTGGGAGGGGGGGTAATTATACAGATGATATTCATGATGCCAGTTCCCATGGCGACTGCACTGTTGCAACGCAGGGAACAGCAAAATGGCTGACAATCAGTCGCCGAGAGGTTCACTCACTGTATAAAGTCCACACACGTGGAACACAAAGGTTAAATAAATGCAGGGTTTGGGGAGCGTATGTGGGAGTGACTCGAATAAACGACCGTGGCCATCATGGAAATGAAGGAAAATGTCAGTGGAGCACCATGGGAACATGCCTCAGGCTTACGCTTACAGAGCATAGATGTTAGTTTGATCATGTCTTACTTAATTACTACTTAATTACTGATTTATTTCTTTATTTATTTTTCAGTTTTCATATTGCAGCCTTGTGAAGCTCATGGGGCTAACGTGTTAGCGAGCTGCCCGTCAACAAATCCAGCTGACGCAAAAACAACATGAGCTTGAATCTGGAGTCGTGTTTCTAGTGATCCTGCGAACTGTCTGAGCTCTGATGGAAATATGTGGCTCTTCACCAGCTTGACGCTAGAAACAAGACTGATGACAGCGGTGAGACTGAGCCAAACAGTGAATTTATGGGCCAGAAAGACAAAACTATGTGTTAAAAGAGTCTATAAAGCCCCGAAGAGCCGAGTGGAACTGCAGAGTTGAGTCATTGTTACTATGAACGAGCACTTTCATACCACATGCATTGATTTAGTCCATTGTTTGTACGAAAATATTGATTAGTGCAGTAAAATGTCCACTGGGGCCCAAAATGAAGCACAGGCCTTTATTGTAGACTTCTGTATAACAACAGTCAACATAACCTGAGTGCTAGAAAGTGACTGCATTTTTAATTTCATTTCATTCTGCAACACTTCCTTTCCCAGAGGCTTCTCAGTAGAAAGGTACTCCGCTGTCACAAAACAAAGAATTTGCAACCCTCGTAGCGTACGCTGGACTTTGCTTTGTGGGGTGGGAGCGTTCCTCTTCGGGAATGTGTGCCAAGAAAGGCGCAGCGGGGAAACACCGGCCTTTGTTTCCAGGAAGGAATTTTAAAAGGTGATGCTGATTCTTCATGCCCTGAATGTTAAATTTACTTTATGAGGTAACTGATATTCAGTCACTGAAGCAGCAGAATAACACTTTGTATCTTCTCCTGGCAGTCACTGAGAAACAGTTCAGTGAAGATGCTACTGTGCATTTAGCACCGTGCTGTGGGGTTTCGTCACGGAAATAACAACACTTTTTTTTTAATCAAGTCTGCCTTAAAACAATACTTGCATACCCCTGTGTACAGCGAAATCTTTTTTGGTAGTCATTCCTCTTGTCTAACTGTCCACCTTAACTCATCCTGACTACACCTTAACTAAGTAAGTAAGAGATTGGGACAAAATCCACTCAATCTCTTGGCTCGTTGGTCTAGGGGTATGATTCTCGCTTAGGGTGCGAGAGGTCCCGGGTTCAAATCCCGGACGAGCCCTGAAGTGTCTCATTTGTGGCCTAGAGGTTGGAGAAGCGGCTTGTGGTCGGAAGATTGCCGGTTCGATTCCCTCCCCCTCCATTAGCCAGCTAATGTGCACTTAACGCCACTGCATGGTTGCGTGTGTGTTTCCCCAGCAGAGAATAGATCCCACTCTTAGGATCAATAAAGTAAATAAACAAAACAAACAAAGTGAAAGGTAATGTGTTTTCTCAGTTACTCAGAAAAATCGAATGTCCTATCAAGTCTTTTATTCTTATTCTTTTTTTTTTATTTATTGTGGTGGTAACACAAACAATAAATACTAAAAAGACTGCAACTAAAAAGACTGCAGCTTTGATAGATTCCCACTTGATTGGACCAGCTCAGACTACTCAAGCCTTATATGATATATATATCCAGAGAGAAGTGACACAAACTATACATTAAAAACCTTAAAGATATTTAAAGGCAAGTGTTACTCATGAGGAGCAGCTCTATATTTTTATGGCTGATCTTAACTTTCCCCCTAATTTATCACCACCATCTCACAATCCCAGTCACCCCCCCACTCTAAATCTGAAACATTATATAGCCACTGGAAATTAATGGCATGTAACGACCACCGTAAATACACTTCTAATTATCCCCGGTCGATCCCTCAGCACACTGTGACTTCAGTGTAATAAGACCATAAACTCTGGAGAACGTATGTACTCAGCGTTATGGGCACGGGGTTAAGAGCCGTGCAGAGTTTGGTCAAATACAATAACACGCTTTGCAAATTCCTTGATGAGCAATCTTTGCTGACCGTCAAGTCTGCTGCCGTGGCAACTGATTGACAGCCGGGACGCAAGAGTGATGAGCAAAGGACGGTGACGGTGAAAAGACAAGGGCTGTGGCCCAGCGTTAGGAGCTTTAAATCCACAAGGCGTTAACCACAAAAGCTGGATTTAGAATTTTATCTCGTCATCTCAGTTTTGGATTATTTTTTTCTGCTTTGTTCGTTTGATCTCCTGCCACTTTATCTTAATTAGTCCACCCAAAAATTAGAAACTGCTCTGATGCGGCCGACAACTTTAGGTGATAATGAGGAGCTTTTCTTTACTGTTTGGTTTTTTTGTTATCGGGTTGATTGATACATCCAAACACTGCACACACACACACACACACACAGCTGAAAGCAGTTGAAAGTCGTGCTTGTTGGCATTTATTTTCATGGCGTTGCCTTCGACCAGGCAGCAGCGCGGCTCCCCGCTGGGCCGGGTGGACACTGCCTGTCACCGTTCGAATCCTAGCGGATTTACAGGCCAATTAGCCCGCTGAAGTATGAAGCCAGTGCCATGAGGTCAGCGTCGCAGGCAGACAGCTTACAGTTGGCTAATCACCCAAAACTCTGTACTCCTTAACAGGAAAGTGATCATCACACGAGGGACGGGGACGAGATCAGTGCTCATATATTACGGCGCCCTCGGTGGAGAGGCCAGCGAACCCTGGATCCATCTGGGTCTCAGTCATACAGAAAATCCCCTGAAGAGTTCAGCGCTAATTTTATGCAAAGCAGAATGAGTCCATAAGATAAATGTGTGTGTGTGAGTGTGTGCTTCAGGGAGAGAGACAGAAGATTATGTGTATGGCCTGCTGCCATACTGTAATATAAGATTACAGTAGAAGGTAATGGATGGGACAGTTGAGCAGGTCACTGAGACAGTCAGTTAGATCATCAACTCTCTTGGTGTCCACGATGGGGGAGAGGGCAGTGCAGCTCACATATGTTTAGCTGCTCCATCTTCTGTTGTGATTCACTTGTTTGGTCCCACCTGGAGTACTGCCCAGTCATTGAGTGAAATGCTGATGAGAAATCTAAAAAAAAAAAAAAAACAAACTTCAGGTTGCACAGAACAGAACGGCCAGATTAGTCCTCATTGTTCTTCCTGTGCTGATGCGAGTCAGATGCATATGATTACCGTGGCTAGCCGTGGAGACTAAATTAAAATCTAGTCAGTTATTCATGCACAAAGTCATTTGGAATAATTGAGCACATTTATTTTGTGAAAAAACTAGAACATGTTGGTTTTTGTGTGACGTCTGATACACTCCCAGTAAACAGTGGACATCTGCTGGTGTCATGTCCACAGACAAGCTGTATGATGAGAGCAGAGCTTCTTCTTCTGTCACATCAAAAGTCATTAAAACATTACTGAAAAAAAATCTCTCATAGATGATACTTCTATCTGTTCTGGAACCTTTTTGGCTGTCTCTCTTCATATGTGGAGTCACTCCATAGCGTCAGACTTTGGAAAAACCCTGGTTTATACGATGAGCAGCAGGGGAACAGTAGCAGATCTCATATCTGGAGCTCACTTTGCAGGCTTGTCAGGACACTGCATCTGCAAACTATAGAGTGTATCTCTGGGGGTGACTCCCTAAATTGTGCTGCTAATTCTGATTTCAACCCCCACAATGTATAACTTTAATGAAATAAAAAGCTGGAATTACAAAATATTCAATATATTGTAAGTACACAAAATTAAACAACTGTTTTAGCTATACTTGCAAATAAATCAGCATTTTTTTTTTTTTAAGACCATTTTACATAGTCAGTGAGTCCTATTTTTTAACCCTCTAATGCTACTGGATGTCAAATGTGTTCTTAGGTCCAACCACCCTGCTAGAAAAACCAGCATAGACCAGCATCATTTCCATGCTGGTCTATGCTGGTCTATGCTGGTCTATGCTGGATTGATGCTGGTTTAGCTGGTGAGCCAACATAGCTATGCTGGTGGACCAGCATGGCGTTGCTATATGATGCTGGTGGACCAGCATGCTGTTGCTAATGATGCTGGTGGACCAGCTTATGATGCTGGTGGACCAGCATGGCATTGCTATGTGATGCTGGTGGACCAGCATGCTGTTGCTAATGATGCTGGTGGACCAGCTTATGATGCTGGTGGACCAGCATGGCATTGCTATGTGATGCTGGTGGACCAGCATGCTGTTGCTAATGATGCTGGTGGACCAGCATGCTGTTGCTAATGATGCTGGCAGACCAGCTTATGATGCTGGTGGACCAGCATGGTGTTGCTAATGATGCTGGCGGACCAGCTTGGTGTTGCTAATCATGCTGGTGGGCCAGCTTGGTGTTGCTAATCATGCTGGGAGGATGAGCATAGCAACACTACCAGCATGCTGGTCTACCATAACCACAAGTATAGTATAGTAGCATGCTGGTCCACCAGCATAGTCTTTCTCATGAAACTGGTTATAAAAGTGACTGACATTTAATGAAGGCTAGCTGTCTTACTGCAATAAAGTAACCTAACCTCTCACTCTGCATTTTATAGCTGTAAAAAAAAAGCTGTAAAAGTATAGCCTTCACAGGAAGTCTACAGAGTGAACACTATGCAGCAGTGTTGCTATTCAAATGATGGTCTTTGAAATAGACCACTGGTTGCTACTATTTGATACATTGGGCAGAATGTGAATTAAATGGCTCATATTTGTTGATGATCAAATAAAGTACAGTACAACAATAGCCAACCTGTTATTTTCTGACAAAAACAACATTAAACATTGTGATCTCTGACATTAATTTATCTGACAGTATAGCAAACATATTCATATACGCTAGAAGAATCAAATGCAGTTGTTTTGACCATTGGCTGGCATACACTGGCATGGGTAACATACACACATCCTACAAGTAATAAGCAAAAACAGTACATTGCATAAAGAAAATCAGTTCATATGTACAAGATATAAAACATTAAAGTGCTCTAAAATTATGCCTGTGAATATTCTCATTCATCCAGGTCATTGTAAGCTTTAGGGCATTCAATCGTTCGCAACTGGACCTCGTCAGTTTGTCTTAGAAGACGTTTCGCCTCTCATCCGAGCAGGCTTCATCAGTTCATGCGCACCAGACTAGATAGGACAGCTCTAGTCCCATGAAATGGTGTTAGGTTCAAGTATTTATCCTCTGAGTGAGGTCAACCCCCAAAACCAAGGATGGTATCACTCTATTGTGAGGCAAACGATCCCCCATTAAGGCGGGGTAGGGTGCAACCCTTGGGTGTCAACGACAGTCGTCTGCCTCGTTAGTGTCCCATTCTTGTCATTGGGAGACTCATGGAGCCATGTGTGAATGGCTTTGCTGTTTATTTTCAGAGGCTAAATCTTTGAATCTCTTTGGGAGAGATGAAAGAACAGCATTGTATGTGGGAGATAGGTGGTGTCTCAGACCTTCCCCTCTTTTCAGAGATGGTTTTTCAACCCTGACATAGACGGCTTCTCTTACTCCTCTTTCAAACCATCTGTCTTCTCTGTCCAGAATATGCACATTTTTATCCTCAAAGGAGTGTGCTTCCTCCTTGAGATGCAGGTAAACAGCTGAGTCTAGACCTGAAGAGTTAGCCCTTCTGTGTTGTGTCATGCGTCTGCTCAGTGGCTGTTTGGTTTCCCCAATATACGAGTCTGTGCATTCCTCACTGCACTGGACTGCATACACCAGATTGTTCTTCTGAGTGTGGTGTCCGGTCTTTGGGGTGCACCAGCCTTTCTCTGAGAGTGTTCCCAGGTTTGAAATGTACCGGGATGTTGTGTTTGTTAAAGATTCGCCTGAGTTTCTCTCAATGGGCTTTGTAAATAAGGTCCATTGAGTTCTGGATCTGGTGTGGCGTTTTGCCAACCGGTGGTGCTAAGATGTTGGCCACAAACTTAGCAATAGTTGGTGGCCAACTAAGTTTGTGGCCAACATCTTAGCACCACCGGTTGGCAAAACAGCACACCAGATCCAGAACTCAATGGACTTTGTAAATAAGGTCCATTGAGTTCTGGATCTGGTGTGGCGTTTTGCCAACCGGTGGTGCTAAGATGTAGGCCACAAACTTAGCAAAAGTTTGTGGCCAACTAAGTTTGTGGCCAACATCTTAGCACCACCGGTTGGCAAAACGCCACACCAGATCCAGAACTCAATGGACTTTGTAAATAAGGTCCATTGAGTTCTGGATCTGGTGTGGCGTTTTGCCAACCGGTGGTGCTAAGATGTTGGCCACAAACTTAGTTGGCCACAAACTTTTGTGGATGTTGGCCACAAACTAAGTTTGTGGCCAACATCTTAGCACCACCGGTTGGCAAAACGCCACACCAGATTCAGAACTCAATGGACTTTGTAAATAAGGTCCATTGAGTTCTGGATCTGGTGTGGCGTTTTGCCAACCGGTGGTGCTAAGATGTAGGCCACAAACCTGGCAAAAGTTTGTGGCCAACTAAGTTTGTGGCCAACATCTTAGCACCACCGGTTGGCAAAACGCCACACCAGATCCAGAACTCAATGGACTTTGTAAATAAGGTCCATTGAGTTCTGGATCTGGTGTGGCGTTTTGCCAACCGGTGGTGCTAAGATGTAGGCCACAAACCTGGCAAAAAGTTTGTGGCCAACTAAGTTTGTGGCCAACATCTTAGCACCACCGGTTGGCAAAACGCCACACCAGATCCAGAACTCAATGGACTTTGTAAATAAGGTCCATTGAGTTCTGGATCTGGTGTGGCGTTTTGCCAACCGGTGGTGCTAAGATGTAGGCCACAAACCTGGCAAAAGTTTGTGGCCAACTAAGTTTGTGGCCAACATCTTAGCACCACCGGTTGGCAAAACGCCACACCAGATCCAGAACTCAATGGACCTTATTTACAAAGTCCATTGAGTTCTGGATCTGGTGTGGCGTTTTGCCAACCGGTGGTGCTAAGATGTTGGCCACAAACTTAGCAAAAGTTTGGTGCTATCTAGTCTGGTGCGCATGAACTGATGAAGCCTGCTCGGATGAGAGGCGAAACGTCCTCTAAGACAAACTGACGAGGTCCAGTTGTGAACGATTGAATGCCCTAAAGCTTACAATGACCTGGATGAATGAGAATATTCACAGGCACAACTGACACAAAATATCAACTCGGAACAAATGATGATAACTAGTCTCTCTCAACTGCATTTGGGAAGTCACAAGTATACATCTGATCCCCTGTTTTCAACACCACAAATTTCTGCTCCAACCTGTCCACTGATATCAGACAAAGTGGTGAGAAAACTCTTTCATTTACAAGTCTGATATGGGGCACAAACCCATTCCCTTGTGATAAAGGGATGCATATTTGTGTATGGAGTTCTCTAAAGAGTACAGCAATTTCTGTACGTCCATCTGAGGGAAAGCTCACAATGTTCTGAATTTCCCCATACACACCATCACTGAGCTTAGCAAAACAGTCACTCCGTCTTTTACTGAGGCTGTAGTTTTTGCTGGTGTACACCAGTCCTTTATGCACCATCCTCTTGTGGACCACAACTTCATCAGGGGCGTGTTTCTGTGCAGAATCAAAGGCACGCTTCTGATCATGGGTTGTTTCAGTCACCCTGCCAGTATCTAGCACAGTTGTATCCTGACATTTTGTGACACTCTTAACTCGTGTGGTATTTGTCAGCTCCACACAGAACTCCTTCACTTGTTCACTAACCGCATACCGTTTGGTGAAGAATGGTATTGCTCTATGCAACAGAAATTTGTTGACAATCTGCAGAGCCACACACTTGGTTCCATGAAATAGCTTTAACAAACTGCCACTACCACTTTCAAAGACAAATGCAGAGTGTGCCCACAGGGGTCCCCACAACTTCACTGACTTTGCAAGATGAGTTAGTAAGTGGACATTGAATGTCATTGAGGTTTCCCCGTATAGCATCTGAAACCTTGCCACAAACTCAAGAAGCATCTCATCTGCTTTGTTGATGTCCTCAAAAGTGATGTTCTCTTTGAGAAGTAGGAACACTGCAGAGACCAGTAGGCCTAGGTGCTTCAAATGTCGTGGCTGCAGTACACCACTGAGGACAGGCAAACAGTAAAACAACAGCCACGCACGCCACTCCGAGGCCTTCCAATACTTTGAATCGGCAAGGGGTCTGGGCAGTCTTGTAATCAAGTGGGGTGGTTTAATGTCCTTGATCCTGTTCTCTATTACCCTCATTGTACTGGGACTCCCAATGTAGTACTGTTGATCACTGTTGCTCAGGAGAAGTTCTGTGAGTTGTCTAATGACTCCGAGTAGCACAGCATGCATATAATCTGGAACAAATCCCTGCACAATATCAAAATAGGGCATGTTTATGAGTGGTGATGGACCTTTCACTCCTCTTACATTTCTATTTAGTGCCACTGCTTGCTCCATATCTGCCAACATTTCTTTGGCTTTTCTTTCAGGATATTCTGTTGCAGTCACAGTGTATTTCACCTGTTTGTCTACAAGAGTGCCAGGGTGTAAACAAAAGCCACAACCAAAGTATCCATTGAACTGTGTGGTGTTTTGCATTGCTGGTCTTGCCTTTGAATCCACACAACAACAGAGTCCAACAATCTTGCTGTTCACACAGGTTTCATTTTTTCTCCATGATACACCGTTGGATGCCAGTGTTTTGGCCTGATCAACAAAAAGTCTGAGAAAAATTGACATAACTGGCTCTTGAGAACCAAACCAAAGACCAGCAAGCACAACATTTTTGAATCTCATTTTGGGGGGGAGTTCATTTAAATGGAGTTGTATTGGCCAAATTGAAAACTTGGAGGACTTGTAAAGAGGTGACCCATCAGAATTGAAAATGTATGAGAAATTGTTTGGATGAGACAGAACTCCACCTGGTTTTGACAAGTTTTTATACATTTCACCATCATATATGTCAGAAATGACATGGTCAAATTCTGCCCTTTCTTGTCTGTAGTTAATGTTGTTTTGGATTTCAAGAGTTTCGAGTAGTGTTTGGATTTGAGGTGCAATTGGGATATTGATAAAGAAGCTTCCACTGTTCAATGAGTTAGTTTCAATTGGAGTCTTACAGTTTACACACTCTGTGGTGTTTTTGTCCTTTATGTCCTCCTGTGTGCCAAGATATATCTTACATGTTTTGCAGTAAAAGTGGAACTCAACAATGTCAGAATTGTTTTTAAAAATTTTGTTAAACATGTATTTGGATCTGGGTAACACCTCTTTGCCAAAAAGAGAATTTATGAGTTTTAACAAGTCATCCAGTTGTGTCCCTGTTATATTATGCCTTGCTGCATAACTCATCACCATAAGCACTGCCTCAGCCCTTGTTGTTGTTCCAGCAGATATTAATACCGAGTCCATGTCTGTGTCGAAGCCAATCTGTCCGAATGGGTCATTTTGAGGAAGATCACCGGTTTCTGATTGAACTTCGGAATCACTGCCTTCAGATGATGGAGTAGCAGTCCATACACAGTCATCAGGTGAAGACATGACCTGGAAAATTACAAAGAAGATATATTCATGAGCACATTGCAGCATCCATATGCTATGACAATAAACCCAAAAATATGTTCTGAAAAAACTCGTCATATTGCAGCAAATCGTATATACATTTACACTTGGTGCTGAAGTCAACATTCCAAAAAGCTCAGTGGCTTTGACAAGCAGGATGCTTGGGTGGACCCAGAGCCCTAGAGATGAAGAGTCGCGACACTCCCATAGGACTCTGTTGTACGCCTCGATCTCCCATGCGAACACAAACGTGAAACTTTCCCTCCATAACTTATAAAGGTATCTACATACTTTACAGTTGCTTTTCAGTTGTCACCTTACCACTCCGAATGTAGAGCTGACATTTACAAATATGCAATAATGCAATGATAGTCAAACAAGTACTTGGCTATGTGATTTTATTCATGTTTACCATGAGATGTCGCAATCGCCGCTGTCAGTCCCATAGAAGAACATGACAGTGTGGTGTGTGTGGAACTATTCAGGCTTATATGAACCACGTGACCACCCTGCGGTGAGATCATAGAGTGTCGTGACTCTTCTATCTCTAGGGCTCTGCGTGGACCCAGAGACAAGAAAAGCGCTGTACAATAGTGAGTCCATTTACCTTTTATAGAATGGACAGAAAGTAGAAACACTTGACAATATGTTCCCATAGTGGATAGTGGTGCATGCTTTCTTTACACACAGAAGTGCGTACCTCCTGCACATCCAACTCATGTGCAAATAACTAAGGTTACATTAAAGGTACAATGTGTAACTTATTTGGCTTTTTATTGGAAAAAACAAATATTGCTTTTATAAATTTGTATTTACTTAAGTGTAATCACATTCGCATACAAATGAAAGTTATATTGTAGGCTTAAAATGTGTTGTTTATAAATACACACATGTTCGCTGCACACAGCAGGAGGTCACCATATTGCATGCTATATGCCGAAAAGGGAGAAACTTTCGAGTTTTGCTGTGATAGTGAAACTGAAGGAATGACGGCGGTTGTGTTTATGAATGTGCTTGATTTAAACCTACGTATTATTGTAGTGACTCTGTTGCACTTTAAGTAGGCACATATTCAAGGAAAACAAAAAGACTTTGTGACCAGTAATGACAGCGTTAAACTAGAGTGAATATCGACATACAGTGTTTCCCACAGACCAGGTAGCAATTTGTGGTGTCCCTCGGTGCTGGTGGGGGAATCAAGTATCACAGTGTCGTGGTGGTCGGTGGAGTTGTTCACTGGGGTGTATGCAGAGTGTATGCAGTGGGTGGTGTTCAAACACACTTTCTGAAGCTGTCTTGTTAAATATACACCTGTATGCTTATCTATTGCTCTTCAAGGTCACCTGCTGAGACATTTTTAAAGATACAAGAAGCATTTGAAATTATTCAGCTCAATCTTACTTCTTTAAAATAAATTCTTTTAGAGAACACAACTAGAAACATCTTTACCAGAAGCCTGTCTGGTTTCATTACTCACCTCAACTCCATACATTACAGGACAGGCCAGTACAATAAGTTCGCTCATACAAATATCTGGACTTTATGATGTGGAAAGATCTGCCTTTTAAGTTTCATGTTGAGAATTACTCACCAAAACTGAAGTTAAAGTTTAGTTTTTACTTGAAGTTTTGCCTATTTTATTTGCAATCTTTAGATTCTGAGACATTCAAGGAATGAACTGTACAAAAGAAAAACTATAGCTGGAGGTTTTTATTTCAAATTCTGAATTCAACAACTACATCAACTAACATCAACCTGTTCTTGTACTTAAGCTTTTCCTGGTAAAATAGAATGAATAGTATAATGCAACAATATAAATATAATAAGGTGCGTCCCTGGGACACATGGATAGTGAATTTACTGCATCTTTTCAGCTTTTAATGCGTCAGGGACCCAGGACGCGTACCTATCAACATCACTGTGACATTACTACAGTTGTGATCACAACAGTTGACTCTTCAGACGTAATAATTTATTACTGTTTGAAATAAACACATTAATATTTTATAAACATATATATTTTATTATTCTAGTGCTGTCAATCGATCAGAAAATTTAACTTTGCCATCATGATCATGATTAATCATATTTTTCAAACAACTCTTATTCATGCAAATTAGTAGTTACTTGACTAAAAAGTTACTGAATTACTTTATCAAGTACTGCATGTAATAGTGATCGTTACTAGATAAAATGAATTGTTAGATTATTTTAATATTTGCTTTAATTCTAACGGTACTTGCCACAATGTTTGCATTGTATGCAGATCACCGTTGCTGTGTGTTCTAGTCTTTGTCCAGCCATTGCGCCTTCAAACTTGGCATACTCACTGGGCGAACGTCAGACGTCCAAATGTCTGTTGTAAAACTGATCTCCTGTACGATACGATATTTTTTGCCATATCGCTCACCCCTACCCATCTCTAACCGCCAATAAATCTTTTAGTGGAGCGAGGAACCAGACCATACTGGGTTACTTTCACCCCTGCACCCCAGAAAGTGCAATGAATAACCCTCCTGCATGGGTATTGGTGGCAAGCTTTGCTGACAGCAGCATTGTGACTGCAGTCATGTTAAAGGAGAGATCACTGTGTAACAGCTTAGGTATAAATAGACTGCCAGTCGTGGAAGAATGGATATGATTGGTCAGTGACTAATCAGCTGCCAGTCAGCTGACTACAGCTGGGGTTTAAAGACTTCATTGTACTGAAAAAATTTCCTTGTGCAATATTTCATTAACATGTGTAATATAACTTGCAGCACCTGCCCTCACCTCAACATCATCTGTGCTGTGTGACCCCGATTCACATACGCTGTCTTCTTCATCTTCTTCTTGGTACTGCCAGACAGGAACACACACAAGCTCTACTTAGAAAAAAACACCTAAATGCAGCTTCGAGTATGATGGAGCGGAGGACAGTATGAGGACCTACCAGATCAGTGGTGCAAGCAGGAGGGCTGTTGTGCCGAGATGGAGACATGGTCTGTTCACAGGATGACAGGAAGTGATATAAGCACAGTGCTATGTCTGATCAGAATTATGTCAAATTTATGATGCAACCACAAACACTTGTGGCTCTCTCACCTCAACATCATCCATGCTTTGTCCTTCCCCATTATTTGTTAAAGGCACGGTCTGAGAATGTACAAAAAATATATTTTAGTAAAGTTTTGCATTGAAGTAGCTTCAACAATAGAAAGAGGTAAGGCTCATATAATTGCACAGTCAAAGGGTGAACACAAACATTTCTCAAGAAGTTACTTACATCCAAATGCAATCTTTGCAGTTTTTTATGTGGCACCTCAGTTGTATTGTCCGGCTCCAGGTACAATTTGTACTGGCGTTTGGCCATCTTGAACTCTAAATAGGAGTTGAAAATTATTACAAGTCAGGTATAACACTAGTATTAAAAAGCAGTCAATTTGATTGTTGGACACTTTGCAATACAGGCTGACAGAACCAGGGTTATTATAGTTTTGAAATTAACTATAATAATTAGTTTTTCAGATTAATTGTAGTTAGCTTAACAAGTGATTAAGTAGTTTAGTTTTATTTAATTTTAGACTTAGTTTTTCAGGTATTAGGAGGAAAGCCTTGATTAGTAGTAGAAGTAGTAGACATTGAGGTTAAATGAGCTGTGTTTATGGTGTCCCTACTGGTACAAGGCCCTTATCTCAATATGTCAAACAGAACACAATACAGTCAAAATGGAGGGAGAAAATGAATAGAAAACTAAAACTGCCTACTGTATCTGCAATTCAGCTTTAATTATTTTTACATAGTTCATTGTACTGTCTATTTAATTTTCGTTTAAAGCAGTTTTCACAATTCAGTTAACTAAATTATTTTTTCACTGCTAGTTTTTTAGATTTAGTCTGAGTTTTAGTTACCTATAATAACCCTGGACAGCAGCAGCTGTCGGTTTTACCGCCACTGGATTAGATCCCTTGCGCTCGAGCTCAAACCATTAAGTAGTGGCGCGACCAGTGCAGGTTACCAGTGCTTTAACCGTTGGCTTTTTATCAAGCGAAATGTTTGCGTACGTTAAATATGTTAGCGACGGCTGTAAAGAGATTGTCCCGACAACGGACATTAAAGATTTCGACATTAACCTTTTCAGCAGTGAAAAGATTTACTGGGTGCGGTGGAAAGACGCTTTCTACAAAGCCCAAATAATATTCATCAAAGGTGAGTTAGCTACATCTCATTGATACCGACACCGTTGTGTCACATTACGTTTGGCTATATGACTGTCAAGCCCAAATTATATTCACCAAAGTTAGCTACAACTCATTTGATACCGACCTAGTTGTGTCACATTACGTTTGGCTATATGACTGTCAAGCCCAAATTATATTCATCAAAGTTAGCTACAACTCATTTGATACCGACCTAGTTGTGTTACATTACGTTTAGCTACTGTCGAGCCCAAATTATGTTCATCAATGTTAGCTACATCTCATTTGATACCGACACAGTTGTGTTACATTACGTTTAGCTATATGACTGTCGAGCCCAAATTATATTCATCAAAGTTAGCTACATCTCATTTGATGCCGACACCGTTGTGTTAAGTTACGTTTAGTTATTTGACCGTCACTAATGGGAGTCTTCCTAGTAGCTAAATGACTCGCTAGCTAGCCGTGAGCGAGTGAATAATTTAGCTAGCGCAGCTAACTTGTTAACAACAGACGGAGAAAGCTCTCGCGGTGTGTATTAATGTATTGGTTAATGTGAAATGTGTATGTATTAGTATATGGAAAGCACGTTTTTCACTTACCATTTGTGTTCTTTACCCGTGATCCAGACACCAGAGAGGCAGTGGAGGACGAGCTGTCTAAAGGGAAGCGAGTGAGGGTTCGGACGGTCAAGGAGTCGAGCCCCACCTCCGTAGCTCAGCTTTCCGAACGGGAGAAAGCCAAGGCCAAAAATGTAACTGACGTATGCAATGTAAATTACGGAGCCCCTAAAGTGTCATGAAGAAAAAAAAAAAAAAAACTATATCGTGCGCACGAGATACTAAAACGTGCGCAAGATATTTTTTTTGTCTTCATGACACTTTAGGAGCTCCATAGTAAATGGATAATAACGCAATGTAAATGATAATAAGGCAATGTAAATAGATAATAACGTTTGCATTAAAAAATCCAGAAAACTTAAAGAGACACTATTATGCTCATCTCAGGAGCTTTTAATGTGATACTTGACCTTAGTGGAATTAAAAGGGGAGGTGATCAGAGACTGTGTGTGTGTGTGTGTGTGTGTGCGTGTGTGCGCGTGTGTGTGTTCTGAATGAGATAAAGAACATTGGACTTGAAATGACAAATAACACTACAGTTTTATCATATGAGAAAATGCATGTGTGTGTGTGTGAGAGAGAGAGAGAGAAAATATATTCACTTTTAATTTTTGTGTTTGTTTGGTCCCTTATTATGTGTTCTTTGTATTATGATTGCATTCTAAATTATGCTTCTGTCCTTGTCCACAGATAACTCACAAAAAAGCAGCAGAGGAGGCCAAAAAAACCAACCTCTTGGCCATCTTAGAGGAAAGAAAAAAAAGAAAAAAACTTTCTCCAATCTGCCCAATTCCACCAAAAAAAAAGAACAACAGGGAAATGTTAGGCAGTGTGCCCTCTGAAGAAGAGGAGGACAGCAATGAGGATGATGAGGATGATGATGGCGGGGTTGTTCCTCAGAAAATGTATGAGGAGATACTGAGAAAGTACCACCATTACCGGGACCTTTATAAAGGCCTTTGTCTTCAGCAACATGAAACCAAAAAAAAGTAAGGACCTTTTGAATAGCCTTAAAGTATATTAACATTTTGTTGGGAAGTATTTTTGAATCATGTGCTCAATATAGTCACAAATTTAAAAAACAATCAGATTATAATCCAGACTGATATTTTGTAGATTGTATGCCAAATTTGAAAGACATTCTGTCTCTCCTTGTTTAGTTTACACGATTATCACACCCTTTTTTCTCACGCACTGTTTTCATTCAGTGATGTCTGAATATTGACATGTATTGACAGTACTACCTGTCTCAAACATAAGTAGACAGATTAATCTTATTATGTTCAAATTATCCTATATTCTCTCTTGCAATGTCAATTAACTATGCTGTGTTTGGTTTCTATATAGATTGGAGGAACAACAGAGCCTGTATAAAGAGGTCGAAGCAGAAAATAAAACAATCCGCAAACTAAATATTGAGTTGCAGCAGCAACTTTTGTGCACACTGAACTTGAGCTCGAGTTCAAAATGCAATGGTGAGAATATATTGTTTTCTTGACCCCTGACACTGAAATTTAAACAGAAACAGCACTTGGTATTTGTTTTTGCTTGTTTTTTAGTTCAGTCTTATTGCCACTACTTGCTGTAATGATAATTGCCAGTGCATTCTCTCTGTTCTACCCATAGTCCCTGTGCTGTAATGGTTTTGTGTTTTGTGATCAATTATCTATTTTTTACAAATGTGCTTTTGTATGATTTCACTGGCATGACTAATTTCTGCTATAGCAGGGGTGCTCAATTGTATGTGGACTTGAGTGGATATGGCTCACGCTGCAGAAAAGTTTTTAATTTCTTTTTAAAGGTAACAGTGGGACTACACACTAAATTCGGACTTCCTCACCATGTACCAAGTGCCTTTTACTGCAGCACTGATGCAATTTGTCCTTGATTAACCTGTCATAAAGCCCTTTGTTCATTAATGTAGACAGGAAAATGATGCCAGCACCAAGAATTAAAACAATTCAAACAGCATCAGTCATACATATTGCACTTTCAATACTCAGCATACTTGAAATAAGGTGTTGAGGTTTGTAAACCCTGATGTTTATAGTCATGTTTTCCATCAAATCTCATATCCTTGTAATTCTTTTTGTTAAAGATCCTCCTCCCTCAAGCCCAAGGGGGACCGCTGAAAGTAAGTGTAAAAAATATTACTCATGGATTCTTGAGAATACCAATCTTGGCTGACATTAACCTACTGCTAGATGTGAAATCACTTATTTATTTTTTTTTTTTTTTAATCTGCGTAATCTCAATTGACTTATGTCTGACAAACTATTCTTGTTTTGAATATATTCTATATTGTTTGATTACTGAACCGCTACATCTAAAAGTTAACCTTATAATTTGATAAATCCCTGATTTGGCTAATTTATTGTGAGTCCTTGTATTTTCATGGTATAGGATTATTATTTTTATTATTATAACATCAACAGCAGTTGTTGTAGAAAGACTATGGCTGCAGAGTATCTTAAATTATGTTTTATGTAGTTGCAGAATCTGACAGTGGGAATCCAGTGGAGCCATCTGAATCCCCAAACAAAGATGAGGTAAATTATTATTCTGTTTACAATACATGCTTGCATAGGTACAAATTTACAATTGCTGCTGCTAGAAGGCCCCGTTGATGTGCTGGATGCTGCTGCATCTGTAGGCCCCGATGAGTTGAAAAATTCAGCATTGACCCTGTTATGTTAAGAAATCCAGACAAGAAATCCATCATACACACAGATTAAGATATGATGAGATATGATCGATAACTACAAAATGAAATTAATGTAAAAACTAGCCTCAAAAATATTAAAATATATAATGCAAATACTACTTCAACTAATAATAATAATCATCATCATAAAAAATAACAATAATTATGATAAAAACTACTACTGTTACTAATACTATCTATTATTTTAGACTATAATGCAAATACTACTAGTACTACTACTAATATTAACAAAAATATACTACTGTTGACATCTATTATTATATTACATCACCATTATTGTTGCTGTTGTTGTATGTACAGATTACAGTCCTAAGAAAACAAACTAATTCAAGATCAAACAGACTGATATTTCAAACCTTACATTCAAGTTTAGTTCCCTCTGTGAACAAATGCATCAGTTACACACTCATTTCAATCAATGTTTCTCTGTAATGTCTCCTCAAAAGACTTTTAAGACTTTTATTAAGTGTTAATTAGTGCCGCTGATTTTTTTTCTCCAGTCTAGACAGAGACTGGACACACAGTTTCCCATAATGAGTAGCAGCTGAGGTGCTTGTGCCACAAAGATTTATTGCAACAACATACCGACCTTCGAGTGAAACAGGAACTTCCTCTTGTTTTACTTTTTTTCCTCTTGCTTGCTTCTGATTCATGTTGTCTTTTGAACGACATTTGATTGGTCAGATGTCGAGTGCTGTCAAGTATCAGATTACAGGTCTCTTTTCTGTCCTTCTTCCAGTCGCTCTACATGCACCTCTGGGTAGCGCATAATGTGCATCCATTGCGCATATGCGCAAATGCGTCCCCTTGCACATAATGTGGCCCCCCATGGACAATGAGGCCCTACGCACAGCGCATGTTCTGCGTTTAGGGAGGGGCAGCTCTGTATGTTTTCATTATACCACGCTGAGGGGTGTTCTTCAGCCCTCTGCAGAGCACATATCACAGCCTGTTGCGATGTATTGCTTAAATATATAAGCTAACTGTATGATGAACCAAAGAAGATCTGCATGTATAATGCATAATACATGTATAGTCTGTTACCTTTGATTATTTCTATTGTGGATATTTTAACAGATTGATTTGGGAGGAGGCATTTTTATCCGGAAGGACGTCTGGGCGAAAATTCAGAGCAATGCCAGAGACTCATTGTTTATTAAAGAGTTGGCAGTGGCCATATGGGGCACAAAGACCCTCGCTGACAAGAGCCTCACGGGGAAGACCTGTCCCACCACAAAAACCAACAGGCAGCCTCTGACCCCACAGAAGCTACAAACGTTGAAAGGTATTGCATTCTGAACATCAGTAGCCTCAAGGTCTTTGTAGGGAACAAAACAATATTGATTTAATAGTTTGTTTATCTTTTCAGTCTGTTTCAGGGGGTGGCTCAAGGCAAAAAAGGTGGACGACAAAGAGGTAGAGGCAAGATGTAAAAAGACTGGACGATATATAACTGAAAAAATCATGGACATTAACAGACAAAAAACTAAATCTCCAAATTGAATTGAATTAGTCGCCTGAGATGTTCTAATCTATTTAATTAACTGTTCTAATCTGTTTTATGTTATGTCGAATCAGTTCTAACCTGTTTTATGGTATATCTAATCAGTTCTAATACTTTTCTATGGTATGTCTAATCAGTTCTAATTTGTTTGGTGGTACTGTATTTTTATCTATGTATTATAGCTTTTAATTAAAGATAGATTTTTGTGAAACCCTTACATTGTGTTTTTTATTTGAATATTTTTATTTCCAGTAAAGCATGGGATGCTGGATGCTGGTTATGCTGGTCCAGCA
Organism: Chelmon rostratus; assembly: GCF_017976325.1. NCBI lineage: Eukaryota > Metazoa > Chordata > Actinopteri > Chaetodontiformes > Chaetodontidae > Chelmon > Chelmon rostratus. Next base: position 5,050,041 of record NC_055666.1, read on the forward strand.
TCCCGTGCTGGTCACCAGCAAAACCAGCATGGGGTACGCTGGTTATAGTAGCATAGACCAGCATATGTTGTGTTTTGATGCTGGTGACCAGCATCCCATGCTGGTCATGCTGGGGACCAGCATCCTGACCAGCATCCCATGCTGGTCATGCTGGTCCAGCATCCCGTGCTGGTCACCAGCAAAACCAGCATGGGGTATGCTGGTTATAGTAGCATAGACCAGCATATGTTGTGTTTTGATGCTGGTGACCAGCATCCCGTGCTGGGCATGCTGGGGACCAGCATCCTGACCAGCATCCCATGCTGGTCATGCTGGTCCAGCATCCCGTGCTGGTCACCAGCAAAACCAGCATGGGGTATGCTGGTTATAGTAGCATAGACCAGCATATGTTGTGTTTTGATGCTGGTGACCAGCATCCCATGCTGGTCATGCTGGGGACCAGCATCCTGACCAGCATCCCATGCTGGTCATGCTGGTCCAGCATCCCATGCTGGTCACCAGCAAAACCAGCATGGGCATAGACCAGCATATGTTGTGTTTTGATGCTGGTGACCAGCATCCCATGCTGGTCATGCTGGGGACCAGCATCCTGACCAGCATCCCATGCTGGTGACCAGCATGACCAGCATGGGATGCTGGAACAGCATGACCAGCATGGGATGCTGGTCAGGATGCTGGTCCCCAGCATGACCAGCATGGGATGCTGGTCACCAGCATCAAAACACAACATATGCTGGTCTATGCTGGTTTTGCTGGTGACCAGCCTTGCTGGTCTATGCTGGTTTTTCTAGCAGGGCATCAGGCCATGAACTTGCAACCTGCAAACTTTGGGGTGTTTAGGCCTTACGGGGTTAAGAAAGCTGCTTTCTTAATAAAAGTGATCCAACCATCACATATTGGACACACTTTAATTTAATCATGTTTTCAGTCAACTTGCTAAACAAGTACTTGTGCAGTGTTTTCACACAGGATCAAAAGCTTGAGTGGTGAGATGGTCATCAGACGAGTCAGCCATTGTTGCTCTGACCATGTGTCTGCTAGAGGTGGGATATTATGAAAGTGTTTGGTTCAGTGCAGTAGAAATTGGGCTTGTAGAGGGACTTTTTTTTTTAATCTATTCCAGCAATGTCAGACACTTCACAAGGTGAATCCTGCTGACTTTGATGATGCCCTGACTCTTCTCAATTATTTTCTGTTACGCCCCCCCCAGGAAGAAGAAAACATTTCGCACGACTCTCACGACTACAAATAGTGTCATTTGTCTATAAAATTGTTAGAAGTACACCTGTGCATAACATTGCATCCTTATTAACATTAAGGAAAACAAACAAGAAAGAAATATAGATCAACTTAAAACAAAGAATAACTTCATCTGTGTTGTGCTGGTTTACTGAGGTAGCGTTCACAAAACGGGATGATTGCTGCCAATATTCGGCACGTTTTCACTGAAAAAACAAGCGGTTTATCAGCATGACTACGGTGTAATGTCTTTAAGTGACGCCTTAATTTATTTGGCTTCATGCTGTGCGCTAGCAACATTTTTAGAGTAAACACACCGGTCTTTCCTCGTCTCTCACCATAGTCACAGTGAAGCCAAGCGTTACATACGTTTCCTGATATTTCCTCATCTTAGCTTTTTGGTGACTTCAGTTTGTCTCACTATCTCCGTCTCTCTCCGCCTTTCTTTTCATCCCTGTTAAATATTTTTCCTTGGTGTCTCTTGAGGGTTTGTTCACTGCACTTCATATCTCCCGCTCTGTGCTGTGTGTGTGTGCACGTCTGTGCAAAAGAACCCCGTTCACAATAGAGCTTATACTCCCTGCGCACACTCTGACAGTGATAGCGCCACTGCCGCCTACTGTAGTGGATGTCCAATTACACTTTATTCTAGTACAGAGAAGCACTGCTCTAGCACCACCAGCGGGTTGCAATCTTTGGTTTTAACTGAGTTATCTTTGCAGCAAAATGTTCAACAGGTATTCAAGCTCCCTGGAGGATGAGGCCAGTGCCTCAACCCATTACCATCAGCTGGATTTTTGTGCTTACTTGTAATTTGCGAATGTTAGCATGCTAACAGGCTAAACCAAGATAATAAAACCTGTTAAATATTACCTGCTAAATGTCAGCTTGTTAGCATCATCACTGTAAGTTGTTGCTGTTAGCATGCTGACATCAGGTCAGCTCAGACTCTCACTGATTTGGTACTGTCAGCTCTGCTTGAGTGTGTGTTTTCTGAAGTCGCTCGCTTGTGTCTTTAGACGCTCACTGTCTAATTGTTAGATTTGGTCTGCGTGACACTGTCATGAACTCCATGTCACAAATCTGCACGACAGCCTTCAGAAGTGCCAGACTGCATATCTCATTTGGTGTCGCCACATCTGAGAGTTTAAATGGTTGCTGGAGGAGGACGCTAATGTATCAATTTATGCTAATTTACAATCATTATGGCTCATTAACCTGAGATTTATCATCAGCCTCATTAGGGGCACGGTGCAATAAATGAAGCTAAGGAGGCAGAACGACTGCTATAGTAAATAAACTGATCATTTACTAGAAATTACTTGTTTATATACTTGTAAAGACTAACCTGTTTTTCTCTGCATCCAGCAGCCTAAATGCATAATTAATTGCATCAATATGTCAGTGGTTATTTATATTATGTTTAGGCCTGGTACATATTAATCTATACCTGTGTAAAGTAAGGCACTGAAATTATTTCCTTTAATAACATCAACTTGAATTTTCAGACACAAATTTATTGGAAATATATGTAGGGTAATAAAGCATTTGGAATATTTCATTTGGTGTATTTCTAGTAAAATTAGACAAACGTTTCTGTCCTCCGACCATCTCATGCCTGACTGTCCCTTCTAACCCCATTTCACTCTTCTGATCACATTTTTTTTTTGTGTGTAAGCCTCTTGAACACTTCATTGATCACACACACACACACACACACACACACACACACACACACACACATTACTTTATGACTTGATAGTCATGAATATGCAGAGTTCAGGACCATGCCCCCTGTACAAACTGACAGGATGACAAATGATGCAACGTTCTGAAACACACTATAAACTGTACTGCCTGCAAGGGACCGTGTATATGTGCATGTACATATGCTGTGGATGTGAGAGAGAGAGAGGAAAAAAAGACTACTGTGTGTGCATATATGAAAGAGCGAGAGACAGATGGAGTGTGGCAGGTGCTGGAAAGGAAGTGTGTGCGATACGTACTGTGCATATGGCAGAGTGTACGTGCTCTCAGCCGTACTTCTATGAAGAGCCATCTACGAGCTTCCATTCACTAGGCTGCCATTTACGTCCTCCTGAGCTTCAGTGAGCCCGAGTGCTGCTAAGTGTTTCCGTCAGCAGCAGTAGTCGTTTGTTTGGAAAAAGGACTTTCTAGATGCTCGAAGGGTGAGCATTTTTCAAGTGGCACGGGGATGGAGTAAACATACATAATCAATGTCCAATCTGAGATTCATGAACCATGAACCTGGACGCTTGGATATGTTTCTACAGACGCTGACAAACACACACAGATTGCAGTAGCGGGTTCAGTGAAGCATCTTAAAATTCTCTAAAAATGCTCTTCATATTTCCTTAAAAGAAACTTAAGTAGCACTTACAAGTTGTTTCTGCTCAAATGCTCCAGTTGTTTTCTTCATCCAAAGAAATTCTGGAAATGGACACGCAACCAATCTTACAGAAGAAGATTTGGTGCTTTTATTTTGAAAGTCCAGTTTCCTGAACTACCTGTAAGAGGGAGGGGAGGTGGCAACAAAATCAAACATCATTATTAAACACATTATTATGCCAGCATGGCTGTAGACTCTTGCTCTTGTTTGTTTATCCATGATTTCAAATTTTAAAGGATAATCTCTGACGACTTTGCTTATTATTCACATTCAAGTTCCCTAAATGTTCATCTGCGTCTGCATCACTGAATCAGTTCACAAATATCAGACCACAACCTCAACCTGACTTTTTAAAGCACAGAGCCTGGGAAAACATCATGAGCCGAAGTGAGACAGGCAGGACCTTTCTTCCGTTGTCTGAGTATTAAAAGTTATGTGCTCTTACAATGTCACTCTGTGGGGGCGTTTGGGCTTCACTTCGGCAGTCCTCATTGGCTCGTTAGACATGATAGACAAAGACGGGAATATGGAATCAGGCATGAAAGAGTCAGAATTGCCCAACTCTCACAATGACATTCCTCTGCCGCGCTCTCATTTCCCATGTTTAGCTGTGTAATTGAATGCATTACGCTCCCCGCAGAGCACTCCAGCTTCTTTTCTCCATCTTCTCTTTGACACCTGACTTCTGTGTGACCTTTACTTCACAATCGCTCTCCAGTTTCCCCCACAAGGAAACTTAACATCTGTAGCTATGAAACATTTTCAGTCGGGAGATAATGTTCTGATATCAATTAAAGGCTGAGGGGGAACAAATGGCAGCCGCCAATGATGTGGGAATTGAGAAATTAAGCGGTATTCCCCTTTAACCAAAGCTCTTGAAATGGTCCTCCCAGGTGCATTGGTTTCTGTGTCAAACTATGAAATCTAATGAATCTGGTGCAATAAAATCCCCATACTACTTTCTTTTATCTTTAATTTGACGCCTGACTTTTGCGGCGACCGCTGTTGTACAATCACACTCTAATTTTCCCCCAAAGCAAAATTTGCCCAGTCTCATGACACGCAGGCACCAATGATTAACTGTGAGCAATTACTATTTGAATAGCGGGCCTTCCTTGTCTTCTCTCTTCACCCTGTAGAAGACAGACTAGCTATTAATACCAAGACACGCCGTTGTCTTTGTGTGACCTGTCACGTTAACTGGATTTCTCTATTCTGGAAACAAGGACCCGGGCGTCATTTTAACGGTCTGCCCGAGTTAAAACACAGCTACGAGCTGAAAACAAGCACGAGTACGCACGTGAACAGGGAACACGCACAGAAATACATGCACACACACACACACGCTGATACATAGAGGTTCTTTTTCATGCAGAAGACAACTGAGGAGCGGGATTCATTGTTCAGCGAAACACAGCTTATCAAGCAGGAACACTCACAAGTGGCAGCTCTGACTGATAAACGCAACAGCATCTCACTGGCATTTGTCATCATCTTGTTCCTGTTTTTCATGGGTCTTGTGTCTTCCTGAGAGGCTGAGAGGATGATTTGAAGTACAATTACATCCCTCATCGCTGTCGTAATCATCACCATCATTACCACTTTCAATTTTCAGATGTTTTAGTATCAAACAGTTTGATGGTAAAGTATACGTTTCTCGCCGCAAAAAGGTTCAAATCTGCTGCTGTACAAAACTGGATCTGGAATAAAACAAAGTTTGTAAGAAGAGACAAGAGGAAGTCAGACATTCTGAGAAGGAAGAAGAAAATGATGTGCAGTCCGCGGGCTGTTCGTAATAGGTCAGGGACCCGCCCCCTTGACCACACTGGCAGCCAAGGCAGCCAATCAAGGGACACCACCTGCTCTGTTCACTCATTCATAGAAACGCACCAAGGAGAGAGAGGCAAACGCAGACAAAACTAAAAATGACCCCACAGGGGTTACAGCAGGTTTTTCCATTGCTTCACCGTTCAGTGCCATGGTGTTGTGTTGTGTGTCTGAGCTCCCCTGTGTCTCTCCGGGTACCTCCCCCACCTCACCCTGCTGCGAGTGATTGGCTGCAGCTGTTTCCCATCATCTTATCAGGCACTGGAGTTAAAAGACCTGAGGAGAGTCTTAGACGGGGGCCAGTTGGCGATTAGGCTGCATGTACGTAGATGGCACTCTGCGTGTTCCATGTTGCTAGCGAGTGCCGGGGTCATCAATCTCATGCCGCGTCCTAGACGACTCAGAAAATTTCCGACCGCCTCCTAGAAAATGCACAATGGAACCCCCTCAGAGTCTGAGCTGCTGCTTGTAAACCTGCAAATCCATCCACTCTGACTTCATGGAGAGGCAGCACCCGTGGAGGAGCAGTTTCTAAAGAGTGCACCATCAGTTAAAGGCAATTTAAAGTATATTTGCCTGTATTTTATGTACAAAACCTGAAATTTATGTTTGTCTAAAGTCAATTTCATTTTTTTATATATTTATTTGTTTTCAGTGTCACGTGTTCATTTCTTTTCCTGCACATTCCAGTCAATACTGGAGTGAGGTAGGACGTGTTTGTAGACTACAGTATTTGTATTAGGCTAGACCAGGGGTCACCAACCTTTTTGAAACTAAGAGCTACTTCAAGGGCACTGAGTAATGCAAAGGGCTACCACTTTGATAATACACTTCTGAAATAACAAAGTTACACAGTGTACCTTTAATTTTATATTATTAATGATATTCTATGTGAAGACACTGATCGCATATGATCCATCACAATAGTTATTCAGAATGATTAAACAAGGTAGGAAACAGATACATTTCACTATGCAATATCCAGTTGTTTCATTTTCAAATGATCACTTCCACAACATTTTACAGGAAATCTTTTTCAATTTTTACTAGCCACTAACAGTACTACGGACGGGCTTTTTTCTGTCCGTAGTGCGCTGCCTAGTGGGTAGTTAGCATGGTAGCTTTTGTGACATGTACTCAAGTGTCTCTCCACGTTGTGCCGCTTAGCCGTCGCCAGTCGCACCGCAAATGAGACACACACAGTTTTCTTTCACGTTAGTAAAAAAGAACTCTTCCTCCCATTCACGGTGGAAATGATAAGTTTTCTTCCTTTTTTCTGCTGTTTTTGTGGGTAGAAAACGCGTTCGTCTCCTCATCTTTGCAGCGCTCACGAGCTCATCTCAGCAAAACTGGTTTGTCATGCGCACTAGACTGACCTCCCACCCATACTACGTCAGAGTTCGTATATTAAACTTTTTTTTATGATATACATTTTTTACGTTTTTATGTATTCGTTTTTAAATTTACATCACTGTAAATGTAATTCAAAAAGAATAGCAACACAATTAAATAAAATTTTAGACAGAGCTAATTCGTGATTAGTGCTATTTTTAGAACTGGCTTACGGGCGACTGATGTGGATGCTGCGGGCGACCTGGCACCGGGTTGGTGACCCCTGGACTAGAGAATGGAACAATTAGATACGCTTCCAAGTATAAAAGTGCTCTAAAATAACATGTACAATGGCGTCGCTCTTGCTCCTCTGTTTCGTTTATATGTGCAAGGAGGCTGCCTTGCTGAGAGTTCAATTGCGTTCACACTTGCCAAATAAGCATCAGTTTGTCTCAGTGAGCCGTGCGTTTTGTTTATGTTTGGAGGTCGGATGTTGGAAACTTCACCTGGGAAGTTCTGGCCTCCGACGTTGACTTTAACACAACCCCCCCCTTCGCCGGCGCCTCTGGTGTATGTCAGTGTCATCACAGATGTAAACGCTTGTCGTCTGTCACAGGAAATGTGAACATCAGTTTGTCTCACCCTTCCTCCATCTCAACAGTCAAAGAATGACGAACGTCTGCTCAGGAAGTCGTACATCTTAGTGAAATGATCTTATCTCTGTGTTGTAAATAACTTGTATTTTCTTCCCTCACTTGGTGGCATGGCTTTCCACATGTCACCTCTCTGTGGAACAGCCACATGTTTATTGTCAGTGTTTTCTAACAGTTTCAGTTTTACAGGCGTAAAGGCTTCAAGGATGAGAACAACATCGAGGCCTTGACCGCATGCCTCTCTTCTTTAATAAAAAGAAATCCTGTTCACACGACCTTCGTTTTACGAAATATCTCTGTACACACGGGAACGCACCATCGATTCCACGTGGAAACACGGAGGAAGATGTTATGTAACATCAAAATATCCACATACGTGTGGTAAAGGCCTTCGTGTTTGGTTTGGATGGTGTGGTTCGCTTCCCCATCTGTCATATAATTTCCGCAGAGTCATGAAGCCCGCTGTACTTTGGCTCCTGCCACTGCTTCAAAACACACTATGGACTCATTTTTAATTGGTTTTGTTTCAGTGTTGTAAAACTTTCTGTGATGATAAGGTGCAGAAACCCTCCATCCCTCATTTGACACATAAAAGCCGACAAGCTGCTCTCATCTGTACACTTCAGTAACATTTTTACTTTTTTCTCATACATTTTGGTGCCTTGAATAATCTCAAAAACTACTATTTGATCTGCAAAATATTACTTTTTTCTTGTAAATGTATGGCTTTTCTCAACATAATCTAATTCTTATTCTCTGATTATGTTTTTCTAAGATTCCAGTCCTTTATGTGCACTATGCACGGGTAGACACAGTACATCAACAAAAAGGCGGAATTTAATTAAATCAGCACGGAGTGTAAAATAGGTTATATTGTGGTTAGATTAGTTTGCTGATTTCCTTTTTCTTTTTTTTATAATGGTGCTGACTGAATATAAAAGAGAGAGTTATGGAGCTTGAATATCTACATTCAGATCCTAGCTACACAAGACCAATGACACTAAGCACTGATCCATGTAAAGCTCATATATCAAGCACTGTTCAGAATCAAAGACAGAACTCCTCAGATGATGGGAATTCAGAGCCTTAGTTGTAATGTTTTCTGGGCCAACACACTAATGATGAGTTTAGACGGTTGCCGTGGGACTCAGATTCATTAAAAATACTTCATTTATGTCAGAACCCTGAATCCAAACCGCTAATGTAAGCATCAGATCCTGTTTCAAAGTGACCAGGAATTAAAGGAAAATCCACTGGCAACATGTGTGGGTAAGTGACAAGGACTTCATTTGTATTTTACATCAGCTGAGGTTATGGAGGAGGATTATTGTAAGGTAGCGGGCAATGGAGGTGGCATGGCGAGGAGATGGTGGCTGACAGTGGCTGAGAATTGGTGAGGGTGGAGAGGAGGGAAGTGTGGAAGCTAGGAGATGGCAGGCAGGAGAGCGAGGACAGTAGACCGCGTAGCATGTATATTGCATTACGGTATTATACATTATATTATATGCAGACTGCACATTTGTGTTCAATTTGGACAGCAACAGTGTTTTTAATGTTTGGCTGCGCACTCATATAACCTTTAATATGAAATGACATGATCATTATGAGGATAAAGTGCATGCTGTCAGATTTCATTTGTGGCTCTTTTCCACACTATTGAAGACACCATTTGCATTTTTGTGTCACATCAACCTTTCACTATTTTTTACTGTCGAATCACATCAATGTTTCACTGATGCTGTAATTGTTCATCACGTGAGTGAACCAGTGGAACCATTTGCTGCTGATTTGTGCACAGTGCAGCTGTGTAATAAATCTGAGGAAATACTGGTTTATTATTAAGACAGTAAATACACACACTCATTTAAAGCATTCATCCAGGGAGAGGAGTTTTTTTTTTTTTTTTTCAGCTTTATTTAAGCAGCAGCTGAGATGCACAGTAAATTTCAGACACACAGACTAAAGCATACTTTAATGAGTGTCCTTTTAAAATCTATAAAGTTTTTTTTTCATGTTTCTTTTTTTTTTATCCTGATTATCCTAATTACATGTATATCACATCTCAAGCCTTAGCATCAATCTGGCAGTTGCTTCACTGCCTAACTAAATACATTAAATGCAACTAAAAGCACCATCTGGACATGTTGCTACATTGTGATAATGTATTTACATGTACTGCATTGCATCCTAGGCTGTCTTTCACATGAAGAGTTTACGATGTGTGGAATAAACACATTTGACCAAGTGGCTAAAGGCAACCTGTCTATTCCTATTCTGAGTGGCCACACTTGAACGCACCACGGAAAGCCCTCTTCAAGAGGTCCGTCTTTAGCAGGTCTTTGTAGCCTCAATGCAATTAATCATACAAATGGAAATAACAGTAGCGCACATATTGAGAAATTCTCTGTTCGGAGTCATTAATGGTGTTGCAGTTGGATGCACACAGAAGGTGACAGAAGTGAGCGCACCCCCACGCGCCCGGCCAATCACTGCTTGGGATTCAATTGTTGGTTTTCGAAAAGCTGCAGAAGCGTTTGAATGCAGATTCCCGAAACGCTGTTTGACAATCCACCAAGCTCTTTGAGACATGATGGTAACTTAAATTTTAGGTCCTCCTCCCTCCCTTCTGCAGCCAATCACAGACCATTCTGAGATGTATAAAGTCTGAGGCTGTAGCTGGGCATCTTGGCAATTTTCTGCTCCCTGCTTCGACTAGATTCTTGAGCTATTTGTGTCAGGGTATTAGCCCACACACTAGATGTTATGCATGTAGTTGCCAGTTAAATGTCAGGAAGTCATTGGCTGTGTTGTTAAATTTATTGATCACTTGCGTTGTATTTATTTTTGACTTGTTTTGTATCTTAACCCTTTGCCAGGAAGCTCTGGGGTATTCATATTTTGGATTCTTTTTTTTTCTTTTTTTTTTTGCCACGGCTAGCTGCTTTGTGATTTGTCCTGGACTCTTGCTTAAGTCCAGCTCCCACATTTGACAATAGATGATTAAATGATTTAAATTTGAGCAGTCTCCTGTACTCCTCAATACATACTCCAGATATAAAGTATTTTTCATGGAATATTGAGGTTCTCCTTTCCTCTCCTTTTTTAAATCAGTTCAAAGATGTGATTTGGGAATACAAAGTACTTTGTTCTTTGAAATGCAACTCCACTAGCAACAATGTGCTAATAAAGCCCTTCAAAGAAAAGCAATATTAGATTTTAGGCTCATAAATATGTCATTAGGTGCTGAATATTTAATGGTAGAGTGGAGCCTTACCATGGCGGTGAGGCCTCTGTTGGTTTGACTGAGCTTCAGATCGTGACTTCATAAAGTTGACCTATCGACAGTGTCTTGCAGTCTGGGAAATGAGCTAAAAAGAGAAACTGCTTGACAGGCTGATGAAAAGGAAAAAGGAAAAAGTCTTCTCTCCGTGGATGTCTTTTTAAAGTCTCCTTCTCCCTCTCTCCAGTTTTAAACTCTTCTGTCTCTGTCTGTCTCTTTCTTTACGTGTCTCTCCGGCTTTCTCTGTCTCCCCTGGCACTCTTAATAAATACCCTCTCTCCAAACATAACCTCTCCAACCTCTCCCTTTTTGTCTCTCCTCTCTCCCTCTCTCTCTATTATTCTTCTCCTCTCCTTATGTCTCTTTTTCCTCCCTCCCTCTCACTCTGGCTTTTTAAAGTGCCGTTCTCCCTCGAGGCCTTTCCATGTCATTACTCCAGTCCTGGATTCAAAATGTCATTAAAGTCATTGCTTTAGTCAGAATTCATTTCAATTAGACCCAGTCACCCTGGGACTCGCAATCCCTGCGTCTCCTTCTTCTCCTCGTTCGGCTGCTTCTCCTTCTCCTCTTCTTGCCGTTATCTCCAGTCAGTGACATTGATGCTGACAGAATGACCCCATATTACTATACACTTCAGTTTACATCTAATTGTAGGCTGCTGTATATCAGAAGGCGTAGTACAGAGGGGGTCGTGGTAGCCTTCTGTGTGTGTGGGTGAAAAGGGCTATATAAATGCAACGATTATCCATTTTACATCACTGCATGTGTAATTCCTGTATTCTTCAAAGAAGCTTTTAATGATCCACACAAAAGGTGTCCAGATATTACTGTATTGGCCTGAAAATATGAGACCACACTGATTATAGGATGATCACCTCCAATCCCCCTTTTCCAACACCTGGTTTTGGAAAAAGATTCTTTGAAGATGCAACACACTTCTACGCTGCTGGTGGTGGGAAAGTTTCCCAGAGATAGTATTCATCCAAAGAGAAGAGAGCCCTTATCCTTGAAGCACTTTCTCTTGTCAAAGTGAACGACGTCAGCTAACCCGGCTGACCTTCGGATTCCTGGCGGCCTGGCTAGCTGATTGGTCAATATTAAAAATGCTAAATGAAATATCAAAACTACCTTTTGCCAGTTGATTCCATTGAAAAACAATAATAATAATCATGTGATTTATCCAAGCAGGGTGAGGCGTGAATCAACATGGATGCTGATGAACATCTGGAACATTTTATCGATCAAAGAATGAACCCTCCCTGAAGCTGTCGTCGAGGAGCGGGCCTGCAAGATTCACGGGTGATGAACACAGGAATGCTGAGCACCGATGTTAATCTGTGACCAGCTTTCACACATTGGTGCTGACATCGATCTGGAACTGACCCCTTACTCAGTCAATATTACATGATCCAGACTCTATCAAGGACTGTAACAGTGAAGAAAGGACACAGAGATTCACTTTGTAATTCAGAGCTAAATGTACATCAACTGATGTACATTTATGTACATCAACTTCCATAAAAGAAAAGTGTCCAGCTCGGTTTCAGCGTGCCAACATTGGATGCAGGGTCAACAAACCCTGAATTAACAGGAACTGTTTCCTCATGTGAAGAAATGAAGCGTGTGATGTCTTGACAAGAATGGATCACCAGTTTGTTATGGATGACTTAAATGTGTTGTTCAGGATTCATGGATTCATTATGTCCTCAATCCAGTTATTGTAGCTTGGATAGTATGTTTAATTGTTAGAGTGTACATGTTTAGAGAATGAAAAAAAAAAAAAAAAAAAACCTCAGAATGCCTGTGTGGGCATATGTGTGTGTGTGTTTGTGTGTGTGGCGCTCCTCTTCTGGATTCCTCAGAGAGAAAGCAGACGTTCCTTTGATATATGAGATCTATGAACACTGACATGTATGGATATATATATATATATATATATATATATATATATATATATATACACAGTATGTACGGTATATAGGAGAGGTTGCAGCATGGTTACCATTAGGACATGTACACCTGAGTAATATTGTCTTTCACAGATTTTTTGTCATTCATAAGGGTGTTTTGGTATCCTTCAGCAACTGAAAAGGCTAAGCTTTTAAACATGGAAGCTCAAACTTGTGATAAACTTTATTAATTCTTTAGGAAAGAATTTGGAGCAGAATAAAACTATTTGACAGGTCTGGAGGGATGAGTTGCTTTGCACATCTGACACCAGACGCTGCCCCCCTCTCTATGGAAAGCCAGTTCACACCTCGTCTGCTCGTCGGGTCAGTCTACTGACTTCAAAGCTCCTCGGCCTGACCCCCGGCGAGCGGGCCGCTGGCCCGTTCGTCCAGAGACCGACTCGCTTCCACCATGCAGAGATCAGCTGAATCCCAAGCCACACCAAGCGAGCCGAAGGCACCGAGCTAACTAGAAAGGAAGAAACCCTCTACGAGGACTCTGCTCTACTCTGCGCAGTGCCTTCATGTCTAACTAACTAACTAACTGAACTTAGAAAAGTCAGAACTGTGACAAATTCTTTCAGAGCTAGAGGTTATCACCCTGCCACCTGATCTGGCCTGAAGGTCCTCATTTACAAATTTAGTTTGTTGATGACTTCAGTCAGTCACTTATTAGTTATAAGAGTAACTAAACCAGTGTATATGGGTATATGCTCATGTTGCTGATTGACCATCTCCCCACTCTGCAGACTGTGGAGAGTGGTATTAGTAAATGCATTGGGCCTACTGGACCATGATCTCCCGCCTACAGAGGTGAAGTTTAAAATTGTCATTTTTCTCAGAATGAATCTTTCCTTCTTCTTTTCACATTTGCATGGACTATTGTGGACTGAGAAATTCAACTGGCAAGTGTTAAACCAACAGGCTAGGCTAGCTCGTGTTGTATTACTGTAAAGATATGCATGCCCTTGTGTATCCTAACCCTATTTTTCAACAAACCAGTTTCAGGGATTCAATCCGCAACGCGTTTCTTTTTTTTTAACCTAATTTAAGAGTCTTTACTGTGTTTGAGCACAAGATTGAAAGCATAACACAAATATATGCAAGACACATGAAAACCAATGTAATCTGTGAGTCTGTTTCTGGTTCTTCATGTGTAATCTATATACACATGCAGTATGATTCAAATCATACATACAGTTTATGATATACTATACACCCGTCAAGGGGTTTGAAATAATAATGTTGTTAGAAAGCAAAGTACATGTTGTTAGCAGCATCCCGGCGAGACACCTGTCAACCAGAGAGGAGATCTGCAGGATGAAAAGGAACGACACATGGAACGCTGATGCACATGATTACTTGTAAAGACCATTCACTCACATTGGACCATTTATTGAATCTCCTTCGCCTGCTGGTGCGCTGTTCCGTTGGTATTGATAACAGAGGCTGTGGGCGCACAGGTTGACGTGGGCTGATTCATCTGTCAGGTCACAAGATATACTGAATGATAAATATGTAGCATTTAAATGTAAATGATGGCGAAAAGTGAAACCACAATACACGTAATAAAGATTTCTGGAGCAGTTTGACTTTTATTATCTGCACCAGGAATAAGACTGTCAAACAAATGGCGGTTCGGTTGGGAAGAAAGAGGAGATCATATACTGTACAGACGCAACGGCAATCTGCCATCCATTGTGCAAACTGAATCTGAAATGCAGATGGGACATTTTCTTTCCAAGGTTGGTAAATGAAGTCTGCAAGAGATGATACAGCCACAGCACACCATTATGAAAATAAAATGCATTCATATAATGTGGGCTGGTCTTTATTTTGCATTTATTTATCATCCATGTTTCTTTGGATTTTGTGGTGGGAGAAGAGCATTGCAGCAGGTCAGGCTGACGAGGGTGACTGTGCTCGTGGCGGCGGTACATGTGGGCTTATCAGCCTAAATCATGAAATGTCGCTGCATCACAGAGGAGCATCAAGTCCTCTCTAATTATGAATCCATAGCTTCACTATATTCTCAGTGTCAGGGTGGAAATTTTTCCATGAACAGGAAGTAGCTGTTGGAGAAAGGACTGTGTCCGGTGTTCCTCTGATCATGACTCCATATTAAGCGCCTTTTCGCAGAAGGAAAGTTGTACAACCCTGAAACAATTACGAAAATTGATTTACCACCGTAACATTTGTCAAGAGCAATTTCCATGACAGCATAATCAAATGTTCCGAGGCACACATCCTACCGCACGACAGAGCTGCACCTAATGATTACTATTATCATTAGTATTATTTCTTAATGGATTTGGTCCATGAGGTTTCATGAAAAAGTAAAGAATGCTTATGAGTCTCTGACACATTCAAGATATGTTCAACGTTGTGTTTGTTTCCCACCAAAGTATCCTGTAGCTTGTAGTGACTTGAATCAAGAAAAAAACAACATGATTCTTAAAATTCAACCGAAACAACAGATGAATGAGGGTCCTGCAGTCTGAATGTCCACCATCCACCTCAACCATGCTCCTACGACCATGATGTGTACATAAATGAAACGCTTCGTTCAATCCCAAATACCTTACCTCTGAGCATAGTTCAGCCAATGATTGTGTTTGTCACGTCATTGAGAAAACAACGCAGCACTACAAGACTGTACTTCTGTTCTAGACAAAGTTAGTTATTCCTCAAAGCCAGAGATATTCAACTGTAGTGTCATCGAAGCAAACAAGCAAATGTCTGAACATGAGAAGCTCAAGGGTTTCTTTTTTGCTTCAAAAAATTGCTTGAATTGACAATTATGCAGATTATTAAAATCGTTGCAGATTCATTTTCTGTCGATCAAGAACTGACTAATCATTCCGTCATGTCTGTGACGTGTCACCGAGCTTCCTTTCAAATTCTGCTCCACGCTGTGTAAGAAACACGTAAAAAACCACCAGCTTCACAGGAACAAATATCCTGCTGTTTGCAGTTCAAAGAAGTAGTTCAGGATGTGGGAATTTTAACAAGTTCCACACAAGTGTTTCATTTGTACTTATTTTTGGTTTCTAAAAAAATGGAACCCCGGAAACAAAAAGCGGCAACAATAATGAACAAACTATTTTTGCTTTGTTCCACAGTGCTGATTTTTTTTATTATTATTATTATTATTATTTTTTTGATTAGCAAATCAAAACTGGCATCCAGTTTAATTCAGTTCATTTCTTTTGGTGTGCGCTTTCATTGTGTTCCTCTTTGCTCACTGTGTGTGTGTGTTTGTGTACTTGTACTTGCTGCATAGTGAGGACCAATGTTTCTAACCAACAGAGTGGGGACGTTTTGGCCGGTCCTCACAACCTCCAAGGACTGTTTGAAGGTTCACATTTAGTTTTAAGGGTGAGGTTATAATTTGCGGTCGGTAAGGTTTGAGGTGTGTTAAGTTCGGGGAAGAGGCCAGGGAACGCAGTTTGTTAAAGAGGCTCCTCATAAGGATAGAAGTGTGTGTGTGTGTGTGTGTGTGTGTGTGTGTGTGAGGAGGGAACAGTGAGGACTGTCAGCTGTGTTTTGCTTTGTCTTGATATCAGTAATAATATCCCATTAGTCATTTATATTGCTGGACTCCAGAACAATGAAAGTGGGAGAGAGAGAGCTGCAGGGGGAAGTAAGAAAGAAAGAAAGAAAGAAAGAAAGAAAGAACGAAAAGGTGAGGGATAGATAAGGAGATTAAAAAAAGAGAGGGAGGAAGAGAATAGGGGGAATGAGAGTGGAAGAGAAAGAGATAGACCAGTGAGATAAAACCGAGAGCACAGAAGTTGAAAGACAGGAGAGATAAGAGGAGAGAGGCTGGCACAGTAGAAAGAGGGGTTGAAGACGAGAGATGAGAGGAGGAAGAGATGGGAAAGATACTGCCGGTTGACAGACACGGCAAAGAAAAGGCAGAAGAAGGGAGACGCTGGGAGAGGAGCAGAGGTGGAAAGAGAGCAGAGGGAGGTGGGAAACGAGTGGAGACAGAGGGGAGGGAGGGAGAGAGAGTCAGAGGGAGGAGAAGTGACATCCCGTTTTAGAGGCGACGAGAAGAAATGGCTCAGTGTCTCACAGAGACAACTGATAAGGACGCGCCACTCTTCTTCTTCTCTCCATCTCCCTTTTCTTCTCTGTGAGTAATCCTCTCTTCCCTCCCCCCTTTTAATCGCTCATCCTCTCTGCATCCTTTACTTTCTTGATCTGTCTGATTATCTCTCTTGTTATCTCTCTCTTTCTGTCTGCCCTGTCATTCTTTCCACGGCTGATTGTGTCCGACATCACTGGCATGACTGTGGAGAACAAGCAGAAGTCGTGTATGGAGTCTCAAAGCATTCAATACGAAACAAATGAATATGTAAAATACAGAAATGATGAAATCATTTAAGAAATCATTAAACTCAACTTCTTATTGTGAAATTTCATCCTTCCTGTTTCTTCTTGTTTTTTTAGTCTTTAGTCGGTTTTTATCTTTATGTTGGAATTTTTCCCCATTGACACTTGAATTTTATGTCACATTGTATTTACAGCGTCACTTTTGATGTCACCCCAGCCCCCAACCACACAAACCAGCTGCAACTAGCTGGCTAGATGCTATGGATGAGACGGCAGAGAAGTCTTTGCCATCTTGAGTTCTCTCTTTGTTAGCTGGCAGGTGGGTGGCATATGTAGCCTTGCTAAGCTAAGTAACAGGAGCAGCAGCAGGTAGTCGGTGGGTTGGGCATTGCTTTGGCGCTGTTGCTAACAGAAGCTAACTGGCTACATGCTGGAGGGACAGTGACAACACCACTGTTATACATTATGAGTTGAAATTCACTTTTAAAAATAATGAATTTGAATATAAGGGTAAATAAATAACCACAGGAAAGTTTGTGTTAATCAAATATGCTTATGCACACCTGTATGATAAATGAGAAACATTGTACCTGTTCTGCTGCTGTGAATCACAGCCCAGGTAATGCAGAATGAGGTTCACTTGAAAGAAAATGCTTCATTTGGCTCTTTCACAAGAGACCTGGCCAAGAAAGAGAAGAGAGGGAAAAAAAGACAGCGTGGGGGGCAGGTGACAAGTGCTGTGAACACCGTGCTGCCCCTACGAGGACACAGGCAGAGGTACAGAGAAAATGGTTTGACCTTAGAAAGATGACATTGGAGCATATAAAAAGACTTCAGTGGCACACGATGAGGGGAGAGTACCAGACACCTGTGGGTAAAAACATACTCCATCCACCAGAGGACCAGAGGAGAGCAGTTTGTCTTTACTCTGTACTCATTTCAATGGTTGCACAACAGCAGAAAATGTACCCAGCACAGTTCAATAAATTAGTAACAATGGTGTCAAAACATGCAGAATGATTCAAACCCAACATACTCAACAATACTTCACTAACTGGGCAAGTGTGTGGAGCACATCTACTCTGCACTCTGTGAGCAGGGTTAGTGTCATTAACTACATCTGGAACTAAAGTAAAGATAAGCAGTGAAGGAAAATGCTGTGAACTCAAACTAAAGAAAAACTACAGCTGAACAAACAATATTACCTCATTACAAAACGAATGAAAATGAATGTGAATTCTTTTCAGTTTTTGTTTTTTAGCAATAAGGTATCAACGTTTATTTATTGTTGTTTTTTACTGCCAACACAAAGTTTCACTGCGACATTGAATTACAAAAACAAAACAAAAACACTGGCAAATTCTCTGGGAACAAGACAGGTCAGCATCTTAAAATTAAGAATAAAAAAATCAGGTCTTTCTGTTGTTTTCATCTCAAGTTTTCACCATATTTGGACAATTTGATTGACTGTTTAAATGACACTGGCTGGTATGGGAAAATGCATGCCTACCTTTTTTCACTTGCAGTCTAGTCTTAAAGAATCATGTCCTTGTTACTTAAAGAAGAGTAACAAGCACATGATATAAACATTGTGTTAGATCAAAGCCATTTGTCCAAGGTACCAGCTCAGGTCTAATGTTAACCAACCAGGTTTGGAATGAAATTGAAGGAAGTGAGTGTGAGTGTTGTAGTGAAAGAGAACTTGAGATGCTTTCCAAATCAGCTGATTTAAACATTATGGTCCTTCAACATGTTTCTCCAACAATGTATTTTGTTTGTATTTGTAGATACAGTGCATAATGCTGACACATATACCTGACCCTGACAAAACTAAGACTGCTGTAAAACTAAAACTGAATATATAAAAAAATAAACCTTTCAAAGAAAACTGACACCAAACTAAACCAGCAAACACACTCTGAAAACTATCTAAAATGAACTCTAAGAGTCAAAACCAAAACAATATGAAAACAAATTGAAAATTCAAACCTATTATAACCTTGCTGTGGAAGAGGAAGGAGGAACAGCAGGAGATCAATGCCAATTCAAAGGAACTAAATTGCACCCTGAGTGAAATGATTGTCATGTTCTTAAAATAAAGTGAAATATTTGATGACAGAAGATGTTTCCGATGATAGCTGCTTCAGTTTCAGGGCCCTGGTACTGTGCATGCTGGCTCACTGTCCTCCTCAGTGTCTCCCTCACTGTCCTCTGCTTCAGCTTCCTGCACAGTAGATGATGAAGATGCACCTCCCAGTCCCTGGCCGAGCTTTAGATCAGCCGTCTCCACCCACAGGTCAACAGCTGGATTTGTGTCAAATGTCTCTGTGGTCGTCTTTGACAGGTGAACGTGCATCAGGGCTGAGAGACGAGGATGTGACGGACAAGATCTGTGCTTTTATTATGTTGACATGTGAGAATCTCCTCTCACATGCTGCACCTCTGAAAGGCAGCAGAAGACAATTTAACCACCTGGTTGATGCTGGAGTAACAATCTGGATTGCTTATATTTAATATTTGGACCAAGTCATTGGTCACAATGCAAACTATTCACATTATCCACCCAGAGTGTAGACAGTAAGTTAAACACACCATCGTCCCGCCTCAGACACGCTGCCAGTCAGCAAAACTCTCCATCCCTCACCAATCCTGCCAAGACTGGCTGAACCTTTCCTGATGATCACACTGAACTGCAGTGTGTCATCACT
The DNA here is from genome assembly GCF_017976325.1 of Chelmon rostratus. Classification (NCBI taxonomy): domain Eukaryota; kingdom Metazoa; phylum Chordata; class Actinopteri; order Chaetodontiformes; family Chaetodontidae; genus Chelmon; species Chelmon rostratus. The sequence continues at coordinate 5,069,777 of NC_055666.1, forward strand.
CCGTTCATTCAGCCCGACTCCGTGTTTCTGTTAAAAGTTATTTCTTTTGTTGGTTTTGGTTTTGTCTTTCTCTAACCAGCCAGTAATGGCTGTCATGTCAGGTTCATTCAGCACAGAAGTGGTGGTAGCGATTGCTGGGAGCAATTACAAGAGTTCATGAATGTAGCTCGGTTGCTACCTAGTTACGAGGCAACGTTACCTTGCTATCCTTAATCCTGTCTTCAAAGCACAACACCAGACCGATTTGAATCACTGCCAAGATCTACAGGCAATGATTCAGACATCTGGAAACAAGCTAGAGTGAGCCCAATGCTGTTTCACCTTTCGCAAAGTGTCATGAAAGGCAACTAAGACAGAACACACATAACACACATGTGCATTATATGACTGCAAAATGCATGCACACATTTTTCCCATGAGAATTTTGGGGCAAACTCAACAGCTTTTTTTGCCTGGCTGGTAGGAGTTGTTTTTAAATGTATGCATGATGTCACACAGGAAGAGAAACTGTCACACCATGGTGAGGTCTGTTTCATTTTGGGGTTTTTGTCTTGTCATTTCCTGTTTTATTTTGAAGGCCTAACTCTCCTCTCGTTTCAGAGCACTTCCCCTTCCTCATGTGTCCCGTGTGTCCGCCCCAATCACCTTTTGTCTCCACCTGTTCCTGATTACCCTCCACGTGTTAAATAGTCTGCGTCTCCCTTGTCTTGTGCCAGTGTGTCTTTGTCCGAAGGTCGATTCACCCGTGCCTGCTTTTGCCCATAGCCATCGCCATTATCATTGCCACTGCGTTATTTCTCATAAGCCTTGTTCCTCTTTGTGAGTGTTTTTTGTTTGTAACTTTGATAATCCAGTTTTCTGTTTTTCTTTTCATACGGATAGCTTAGCCGAATTGTTTGCCTCGATTACGAGTGATTTTCTGTTTGTTTGTTTTATTTATTAGGATCTTGTTCCTCCAGTTTTCTAGGAGTGTATTTTGTTATGGTAGGTTTTCTTATTCGATTTGTTTTCTTGCTGAGTTAAACATTTCATAGCCATAGTGTTCTTCCTCCTTTGGGAGCGTTTTTGTTTTCCTTGCCCATAGCTGTAGAGAATTGTTTGTTAGCCTCTCTTAGAGTGTTTTCTGTTTTCTTGTTTATTTTCATACCTAGATATTTATCGTTAGTATACCCAGTATAGAATAAGTCTCATAGCCTATTTGTTTGGCACGAAGTGAAGAGGTTACTTGGTTGCCTGAATAAATCTGTGAGTAATCTCTGCGTCTGAGTCCTGTTCTGAGTTCCGGCCTGACAGAAACTGGGAAATTTGATTCTAGTAGTAGATGCACAGTTTACACTACTTAAAGCAATGAAGGTTGCACCAAGCACGTAAATAGCTACCAGTTTTAAATGGCCATCTAATTTGAGAGTTTCTTCAGGTTTCACGTATTCCCAATTATTCGGTTTGTATCGGAGTCATATGTTAACATGAATTTGTTTCTGCATTATGTTTCATCATGTTAGGCTATTTCTCACATTTTAAAGTTGGACATTTCAAACCAGCAGCTCTCTGGCTGCATATGTAAACGCTCTCTTGATACTGCCTGAAATTATGTACCATTACTTTTTACAGCACCGGCAGCACTTTACTTTTTATAGCATGTAATTACGACTGCACGAGCATTAACAGGAAAACCTGCAACACCCTGACTGTTCAACTTTTACTACACCTCATTCTCAAAGCAGAATTACTCATTCTTGGGCTTTAAAGGTTTCGCTCATATGACTCATCATTAACAATGTAATAGCTTTCCTTTACAAGGGGACTGGAATTTAATAGGAGGGATTAGGTAAGGCACTGTGCATAAGTTCAGCACAAAGCATTAATCTGGCCACCTGAGATAATACGGAACAGGAGATAAGGGATGTGGTGTGTTCACATTAATAGAGGTGTTTCATGTTTTGGAGTGATTCGTAATTGAGGTGTTTGTGAAGTTCCGTGCAGTAAAGTAGCTGCGGGGATATTGAGAAATGCTGAAAAAATGTCATTTTCTGATTTGGAGGACTTTAGTGACGTTCAATTTAGGAAGGGACATGATACGTGTTTTTTTTTTTGTTTTTTTTTTTTGGTGTTATTTTTGATGCAATGACAGAACTGAGGACACGACTCCACTGTTCAAAGTACAGTTGTACATGAAGTGACGCCTTCATTTAGGTTGTAAATACTCACATAATATATCTGTGGGAACTTTGTAAAAAGTTTCAGACAGGTTTTTCCTTCTACCACCCAGTCATTCACACACACACACACCAAGAAGGTGCTGGCGGAACCAGTGGGAGCTGGGTTCAGTGTCTTGCTCAAGGACACTCACAATAAGTGGAGGAGCCGGTCTAGTTAGTAAGCCACCGTGACCCAGCTGAACCAGATGGCCCAGACTGGTACCCGCTGTTCCTCAGGAGAGGACAGTCAACCTCATTTTGTTTCAGAAAACAATAACTAAAAAAAGGCAATGTCAAGACAGAATTGTCATCTAAAAAAACAGGCATTGTCACGGTCACAGACTGTCATTTGTCTTTTTTGATTGTTTGCCAAGCTTCAAGAGTATGGGTCCGATCTAATATGATCCTGGCAGAGGGCAGACATCAGGGGGAGGGCAGAGACATGGACATCTGTCAACTGCTTGTAGCAGATGAATGCAAAGAGAGAGACTTTGATGGACAATCGATGATGACCCTCATCCCTGAAGTAATTTGGTTTAGCTTCTGTCTGTGTCTGTCTGTTAACTGAAATGAACTGAGGCCTCGCCGAGCTCAGTGCACATTTGGTTAGAGAAGAGGAGGACTGGTGTGGGCTGGCCCCCGAGCGTCTGTTGTTTTTCCAACGCTGTCTGGATGAAACCACAGCCACTTCTGTATGATGAAAGCCTCAACGGCTGCATTCCCATGGAAACACCACAGGGTCGTAATGGGACTTTGGAGCACTCCAGATCATTTTGTAGAAGCCAAATGGATTCTCTGCCCTGATTGGCTTGGAGTACATGATGCTCCACCTCATTCACTGCCACAGATGTGAACTGACTGTAACAACGGGGGTAACGTCTTTTGAAAACACAAAGCAGAACAGTATATAAGTTTTACATGTCTTGAAGTTAGTAACAGCAGCATTTTACTGCAGCCTGAAAGTCAGTCCGTGCAGGGCCAAAACAGAGAAGTAAATCCTCATGATCTTGTCTCTTGCAACAACAGTAGATGAAAAGCAGAGGATGCAGTGGCATGAACGGGCTGTTTCATGTTGTTAGGTTGATAAAAAGGTTTTTGATAAGAGCAAATTTAATTACCAAAATTAATTATTGTTTAAGAAGTCTGATTCTTTCAGAAGATATGGTGTCTTTAAAGATATCCTTAATGAAAGGAAAATGGTCTGCACTATTATAGTGCTTTTCTATATTACAGTTTGCCTCTCATGCACCCATTCACTCACACACACACACACACACACACTCACACACACACCAGTAGCGATGGAGCTTCTATGACAGATGCTGGCCTACTCAACGGGAGTAACTTGGGGTTCCAGAAAAGCTGTCAACTGTGTTGACTGACAATGGTTTTACTAAGTGTTCCCCATGTAGTAACATCCTTTATCCAATCATGTGTTCTAATCAGTGGTGAACCTCGCTCCATCCTCGCTTGTGAACCACTGAGCCTTTCCAGGAGGCTCCTTTCACACCCAATGATACTATCACCTGTTACCAATCAACCTGTTCACCTGTGGAATGATCCAAACAGGTGTTTTTGGAGCGTTCCACAACTTTCCCAGTCTTTCCAAATCAGAATAAGCAGATATTTACAAAAATCAATAAAGCTGATGAGGTCAGTAAGTGTAAGTGTATGTCAAAAATGATTTGCAACTGATCACATTTGGTTTCATTTATGTATTTCTAATGTTGCACAGCACCCAAACTCTCTTGAAATCAGGGTTGTGTCTTCCCTTTTGCCACCTTCTCTAGTCTATTGACCTCTCTCTATAGATCGCTTTCCCAGTCTTCTCAAGTTTGAATCAACTGTGAGAAGAGCAGGATTTTCTCTCTGTGGTACAGTTTAATATGGAATCTACTCAGCTGTCTTGGGGAGTGAAGTAAATGCAGCAGTGTGCTTAACTATAATCTAGGCTTAACATATTGCTGGTTTCCCATGTTTGGAGACTGGAAGGCATCTTGTGCTCAGCTGTGAGACTGTGTGTCATCCGTATGTCCACAGCTTTTACTGTGAGTGACCACACACAACAGTGAGCTTTTTAGCAGTTTCAATACATGAACCTACTGAGCATTTTAATGAAAAGATTGTGGTTTTTCCTTTTTTAATGGATTCATAAAGCCCATTAGGCAGGAAATTACAGGATACTTACAGGATACAGTTAATGGACTAAAACATGCATATGGTGTTTAAAAGTTTTTAGTTGGTGTTTGAACAAATGCAGCATACAGTGTTTTACAAGAAGCGTAGCAGCAAAGTGTTGATGGTAATCAAGTCTTTAAAGCATTTTGTTTCTCTTCATTATCGCCATGGTCTTGCCATGATGTCATTTTCATACGAAACCAAGGCTGTTGTAGAAGTTTCTAAATGCACCGCATTTTAACCAAAGCTGCTTTACCGTTTTTGCTTCTCATTGAGCCATTCACACCCAACCGATGGCAGCGAGCTACCATGCGAGGTGTTGGCATGTGGAACCAGGCTAGCTGGGTGTGCTGTCACTGACATATTCCATGTGTTTTATCGAGGCTGCCCTCAACAGGAAAAAAAAGAATAGTAAATGTCTTGGCGTTGTTATTTGGCCACAAAACCCTCTTTGTGAGGTGGTTGCGGTTGATGGTGGTTTGTAAAAGCAGAAGACTCCAGCATGAGCAACGAACCCTAACCCCAGTCAACACTATTTTTATCAAACCATGACCACAGTAGGTGCCTGCCAAACCTGGACCACAGAGGTGGCAGATCAGAAAGCACAAGTCATTTTTGGAATACTTATATTGGTATTATGTCTCTTCACCTTGCTCTCTCTGAGCTGTACTGGGGCAGGAAGGTGGAAGGTGACTATGAGCAAGTGGGTGGGTGTGTTGTTGAAGGCTTTTAAAGATAGTCAGGGATTAAAGGGTGAGTTTGGTTTTAAGTTTGGCTTCTTCCCTCGTCTTGTAGGCAAGATGCTTCATTAAAGAGCTTCAAAAGGCAAATCCACTTTTCTTTAAAATGCTTTCTTTCCTTCTCCCATCGCTCTACTCAAGCTCTCCTGTTACATCCCACAACCCCTCTGAGAACTCGTTGTTGTGGGGAGTTCAGTTGTCCAGACACAGTTGATTGGATTCTCATTAATCCAAAAAAAAGAGAGAAGAAACGATGAGAGAAGATTAAGAGCTGCCACTCTCTCACACACACTCACACACAAATACACGCCACGTACCAAACAGCGAAGCCGAACCACTTGGTGAAAATCACCACGGAGATAATTAGAGCCACATCCAGATGAATATCTCTCGCTGCGAGTCCCAAACAGCACTGATTAGCATGATCTCCCAGACACACAAAGGGAAACCAAGAGGCGTACGCATGTGGGTAAGCACACACAAACAGATTCTCAAAGTAACACACACACACACACACACACAACATTAGCAGCACCGAGCCATTTCCCAGCCAACAGAGGGGCCACAACACCCTCCGAACCAGTAAATCGCCTTCATCTCCACTAATGCAACTCTTCAGCTTTCTCATTTCTTTGTTTTTCTCTGCTCATCTGTTCCTGTCTGTCTGCTCTGCCACTTCAGGTTTGTGTCTTTCTCTGCTTCTCTGCCTTAAAGTAGCACTGCTGCCATGCCAGTGGCTTGTGGAGACTTAGGATATGAAGATAGTGGAGCTGTCATAATTTAGCCTTAAATTTAAGACGAGAGACAAAACAGACTCTAGTTGTTGAGAATAAAAAAGACAAATAGAGATAGGAAGACAATGTAGAAAGACTTTAAGACGACAAATAAAAGTAGGAGAATAACAGAATAGGTTTGTCGGCGATGCTGCAGGAGTTTAATTTCCCACAAACAAAACACGCTCAGTCCTAGTCAGTTCCTCTGAGAAATTAGTAGACTTTAAACAGAAACTAAAGAAAGAGGACGTTCCCACAAACTGCCAGCCAATTAAAGTGGACTGCAAAGTGAGCTTGCGGGCCATTCATAATGTGTTGACACACTGTTAAAGTGGTCAGACTGGTTTCTGAGCTGTTTTTCAGAGCTAAGCTGCAATACACGGCACCGTCATCATCAACAGGACTTTAACACGACCATTTAGAGACTGCAAACAAATCAGAGCAAGGCCAATGAGATTTTTTTTTTCATCTTCCACTCAGTAATACTTCACTTCTACTGTTTGGACCACGCCACTTCACCTTCACATGAACTTGAAGGTGGTACTGCCTCATTTCCTATTCAAACTCTTTAACACACTCTTTGAAAAAGAGCAATGCAAGGGGAAAACAAGGTTGCCACTCATTCCCTTCAAGAGCTGTCTTTGCACACACACACACACACACACACACAATGACTGAGTCTGAAGTCACACATCATGAGATTTTGAAAAGATCTGAAGCGGTGGACCACAGGAGGCAGAATGTTAGCATAAATTTGATTACACTTGTGTGCCACAGGGCTGTTTTCTTCTGCTTATACTCTTTAATGTATCTGTAAAAAGCTACAATGCACTTAACTTATCAACACAAATCTTCATTAATCGTATTATATTATTATTGAATCAAACCGGCAGAAAGTTACCACGCAGTTCTACAGCTCTGCGGCGCTTATAGCCTCAGTTAGCTAACTGTTTTAGTTCCACAAATGTTGCTGTTTGGTTTAGTCTTACCACTCTCATCATCCCGTTTCCAGTTGTAGCGGCCGCTGTTTTCAGCTAAAAAGCACTGACAAACCCACTTTTTGCTATAGCTGCAAGGCACCATTGGCATACAGTTAGCTAGCTAGCAGAGAAAGTTGAGTATCTACCATCTAAAGGTATTTTCCTGACTAGTTTATGGAGCTGAAAAGGAAAGCCAATAAAGGACTTAGATTCATCATGTGACCATAATGCGACACCGACGTGACACAGATACAGGAAATGACTCCCACACGTGGCGTCCCCTTTCTGAACTGTCTCTGGTGTAACATGCTAACATGTTAGCCAGCTCAGCAAGATGGTTGTCTAACAGGGCTCTGTCATGTTGTTGTCCAGTTCCTTTTTCCTCTAAGTGGCTAAAAGTTGATTAATGCAGTTCTAAAACAGTCAGCACTTCAACAACTGTTGAACTTGCAATCATTAGTTCAACTTGTGACCAAAAATAATGAGCTCAAGGAAGGTTGTAAAGCTTATCAGAAGTTAGCACGCCATTAGCATGTTTCACAGAATGCATTGTTTGGTTTAGCTGTCGAGAAACTTTTTTTGAGCAGCAAGATGAGTTTAGATGAGTCATGGGTCTTCACTCTGATGAAGATCATCACAATTCTAACCATAAGAAGAATTTAGAAAGAGGATAATGAAACCTTGAAGTGGTTCATTATTTAACAGGGCCAATTATGATATGATACTCGTCAATATGAGTAACAGTTGCTGATTGAATTATTTTTCTAAGATCGTCAAACTTATCAAGTTGATTGAATTCTGTGAGTTTTCCATTAGGCTAATCTAATCTAATGAAGAAACTGAACAAACTATCAAGTACTCATTCATTTGACTCACAAGTTTAAGGCAGTGGGGAAACTTTGAGCTGAGAAAGCTTAATGAGAGAGAATTGCTGCACTGACAGCGACATGGAGTCTGACTTTCTGGTGGCAGGATTTTAATGTTTCCTTCTCGTTAAGTGCTTTACTTAACATGCTTTAAATGTGTTATAAGTGTCTTTTGAATCATCTCGCATGTGCCTCTGCAAACTATTATCAGCAGTTCACTGCTCACAGACAGTAATGTGGAAAGAAGGAGGTTAAGGAGAAACGTGTCCTCATATACACTGTACTTTAATCTATTCACATTTAGGCTGGATTCTTTTTTCTTTTTCATTTAAGAGGCAACAGGTAACAGTCTGACTTATCACTGGGTTTAATATGCTGCTGAGATGATGTTATTCAAACCCCTCGAACACACACTGGCAGCTATCACACACACACAAACTCCTGAAATGAGAGCGCCACAGAGCCACAATTAGAAAGTCGGGCAATTTCACGTTTTCAATTAAAACTTGAAAGGCAAAAACCATCTGACATTAATAACTGAGACACATGCGGTCTTAGCTATGTCAAATCTTTGTTAATTAACTGTAACATCATGAGTTTAAAGGGTCAAAAATGTCCCCCAGTTAGAAGGGTATAATTGTCAATACTTAATTCACATGAAGAGATGCATATCATGTATTTGCATGTTAATTGAATCCTTTGCATTGCTGGCCCAGTGACATTAGTGTTTATGCAGCTAATTGAGAACATTTATCTCAGCTTAATGACTTTCATGTCCTCTCTGTCATGTGTTTACTACATTCACAAGGTTAAAGACACAGTCTGGACTGCATGTGAAACAATGAAAAGTCATTGATGACTAAGTTTAAACACAGGCTGGTAATCCATTAATAGGGCTGGTTTAGCACTCCTCCAGATGGAACAGTTTGACTCAGACTCAGCTGTGTTCATTTCACCATTAAAGGGATCATTTTGTGTGAATGGATGAGCTCATCCAACAACTCCAAGCTGGATATAAGAATGATACCTGCCATGTGGAAAATCAGTGACCAGTCCATATCTGCTTACAAACAGTGTGAGATGCGAGGTCGTTTTTAACGCTTTGACACCTTTAACTAACCGTCCTTACAGGCACATGACAGACTCATTGCATATCTTAGTTATACATGCCACAAGGAGCATGCTGACGGTGCATTGTAATTGTTGGTCCTGTCAAAAAACAACCAAACTAAAAAGCTAGAACAGCTACTAAATGCCCCTTGCAGTGAGACTGGTTCGTCAGCTTTTTCCAAGATCAAGAATGAACTTCTAACCTCAGATAACCACGGATGAATCATTTGGCACTACAAGGCCCATCATGCTTCGGGTAATGCCGCACGTAGGTGGAGTCTGTACCGGTGTCTGAAATCAGTCACTCGGTGCTTCCTTTCTAACGGGCATGCAGTAGTTGGCTATGATGCCGAGTAAACTGAGAGTTAGGACACTAATGAATCATCATTTGGTCTCATCACTGACAGCTATAGGGCAGCACAGGAGTCATTTCACGCTGGGACATGCCATCAACGTCATTTTTTTGTTCCATTGTTGGGATTTTTGATGGCAGTATATAGAGCAGGAATGAACACTGTCACAGGTTGAAACTGGGTGTTTTCTCTTCAAGCTGCCAGTATTTTGGTGTATTTTACAATCTTAATGTGTTACAGTCTCATTTTTGATGATTGTAATTATCATTTTTCCCCTTTTTTAATGGTTGTAGAGGTTTGGTTATTTGTGATGAAATATTTTACATGTTTATAAGATGAACATGTTATACATTAATTTATAATCGTATCTGCGTTTAATTTTAATTTTGTGCCTTTGTGTGTGTGTGTTTGTGTGTCAACTGTCTTGTATTGATCTTATATGTGGCTGTTGACCGACTGGCTGACAACAGTCTGACTGACTGGTCTTAGCCTGCAGGACACTCTTAAAAAGGAGATTTTAATTTCACTATTAATCAGGCTTTCATGAGTTAAATAAGGGCTGAGTGAAAAATGTGTGATAGAGTTAGAGGGTTAGCTGTGGGCTACACCGGAGCGCTACATTTTTTCACTTACTATTGTCGACATTTTGGCGAATCTGGACGATGAAGCTCATGATGAATTAGCTAGCTGCAGTTCCTCTTTGCAGTGTAACCACAAAAATATAATTTAAAAAAAAAATACAGACACATGCAATACCTTGCGCAATAGTAGTAGTCATAGTGGACCTATGCACATATGTTTATATTTATACTGTGACAAACACATATGTGTCGACTGTGCAAGACAGCAAACTTACTTAATTTATCCATACCATCCATGTGCAATTTTTCAATATTTGTGTTCAATTTTTCAATATTTTTCAATATTTAACATACAATAATATATATATATATATATATATATATATATATATATATATATATATATATATATATATAATTGCTATTGCCTTTGCTATTGCTATTTCCATTGCTGCTGCCAGTAACAACCTAATTTCCCCAAATGGGGATTAATTAATTTAATCTTACACTAACCTGAGCTGGTTGATATGGCAACAATATCAGCACTTTTTTTTTTTTTTGTTTATTTTTTTCATATTGATTAATAGCCATATTTATCACAATATATAATACTGCCAGTTTGGAGAGTATGTGGAATATTTCACAGAGATAAAATATTATATGTAAACCACTTCCATACAACTGATTTGGTGTTACCTTTTTCTTTTTGTCAGTTTGCTCATCTTTGAATGATAACACAAGTTTACTTTCAGTAATTTAGAATAACGAGCTCTGTATGGCTGTGTATAACAAACCTGGTGTGGATTGATAGAGGGCAGCACAGCGGCCAAAGACGTCACATTTCTGCAAGTTCATCTTCTGCTTGTTCAGCGCGTGTTTGATAAATTTTTTGCACATATGGATGATGAGCATTGTGGTCGTTGACTCCAGTAACATATATCCTCCACTGTGGGCTCTGCTCTGAACTGTCTGTGTGAGAGGAGCTCAGTCCTGTCCTCATGCAAACAGGCAGCGACACAGCGAGCAGAAGCAGAGAGACAAAAGTTGCTTTTGTGCCCCCTGGTTCCACTCATTTTTCCTTTTCCAGAGGACAGCAGCGTTCACAACCACTTCACCAGCAGCTCAAACAAAGCTGTGTGGCCTCTATCTCCTCCTCCCCTTCCTTGTTTTTCCCTTCCTCTTTGTGTCTTGTGAGCCCTCTCCTTTTGTTTATTCCTGTTTGTGTGTGTGTGTGTGTGTGTGTGTGTGTGTGTGTGTGTGTGTGTGTGTGTGTCTGGACCGGGCGGTTCCTCCTCAGTCATGGCTCACCTACACCTGATCCTCGTGCCAATCAGCCAACACAGCTGCAGCCGGTCCTCTGATCACCAGCCACAGGATAAACACCCTGCTCTCCTTTGTGTTGTTGTACTCACCAGCCTGGCAACACATCTCAGCCATTAAGCTCCCCCAGTGCCTTGTTCTTCACTCAAGTTATTATATTACCTTTCTTTGTGACCAATACTGAGCTCTCCTTGTGCATCAACTTACCAAATGTGCTCAGCTCCAGTCTCCCAGTGAACAATTTACCTTTTTGGTTACAATGACTCATTTTTCTTTTAAATCCATCTGAGTCTGTGTCCTGCATTTGGAGTCCAGCTTTTCACTCAGCCCTTAACAAGTAATGGGTGTGAACAAGTATGTGATAGGCTGTTATGTCTATCCATATAGAGTAAAACGTTTCTCGTTGTTATTGAAGCAAATTGTCATGATCCTGTACCATGATTGTTTTATTGCTGAAATGATTTTTCTTCTTTTTCTTACTTTTTAAATTTGATAATGAGGCAAGATATAAAATGACAAGGAGAACTTTTTCTGAACTTATCCTAGAGACACACCATCCCTGGAAAGAATAAGTCACTGATTTAACCGAGTGGGAGAAAGATGTGTGATGAAAAAAAAGTGTCGTTTGGGTACTCAGGTCAGTAGTTAAATTAACCCTGACAGTTTGCTATGTGTGGCACGTTCTAAAATCTTACATTGCAGAGTGGAAAGTGTGTTTTTGGGTCGGCAGTTAGATTGAAAAAGGGAGAGGTTAGAAATACACCAGAGTGCAGTCCAATTAGATGATTATATGTTAGATGTGCGAGGACTTGGTGCATGCAATTCCATTCAAACCTCCATTATATCTTCTGCACTCAGAATATCAGCTTTCAAGTCCGACAGAAAGAAAAGGGAAGAAATGGAAGAATTGCACTTGGAGGAAATTGTAGCCAATTTTCCTCCATTTCAGCTCTTCATGTTTGCCTTTATTCCAGATATGGACATCCTCTGTCTCTCTGTGCCAGCCTTTCACTTGGTGCTGCTGGCTTATATAATAGGTTAGCAGGTCCTCCCTTTTTTGATCCAGAGAGGAGGAGAGCAGGCAGTTTTTTAAAAAAGTGTGGCTATCCCAGACTGCTTACCCCAGGCTACTGTCAGATTGTCACATTTTCTAAAGCTCCATTTATACAAATCAAGGCATCTCCACAGTGAGATCACCAGCACAACAGTGCTAGCAGCGCCCCACTGTTAATTTTTTCTCTCTTTATCTGTCCGTCTGAATCTCTCTCGCTCCCTTTCTTTTTTACAAGCATTGTTTTCCAGTCTTTTTTCTCCCTCCCTCCTTCTCTGCATCGCTTTTCTTCCACTCCTTCATTTGTTCCTTCCCGGCTCTTTCTCCTCAAAAAGCACATTCTTCTTCTGCTAAATCTCACCACTTTCTGTCTTTTTCCACTTCCTGTCTTCATCTTCCTCTCTGCTCCCCCTCTTCTTCGTGTCCTTTGGAGCTCTCCACACGTCCAGAGGCCAAAAGCGTCGGCTGAGGGAGAATGAAACATTAAACAGCGTCGAGCCCGGCATTCTTGCAGCTCCTTATGACTGCGAGGAGAAGGCTGGGGGAAAGCACTTGACTGCCTCACATTCGTCCTGGCCTTCATGAAAAGCCTGCTCGGGTTTAAGCGTAATGTTGCCACAAGGCATTATGTGAGCATGAGAGCCGTCTGCAGCTTGCGAGCGGTTGGCCTCCAGGGCATGTTGGCAATGTTAGCGTGAATAATATCACACATACAGTGTGAAACATATACTGCATGTGTACTTTGAATTTCCTCTGTGTGCGCGTCCCACGTGTCCTCTTTTGTATTCAGTGAAAGACATCCTGCCAATTCAGGGAGGTAATTTCACTTCTCTCCTGAAGCAAAACAAAATAACAGTCATTACCGCAGAATGAGGGAAAAACCTAATTTTACTTTAAGGTAATTCAATTTGCACTGAAATAAGTGAAAATACCTCAGCTCCTCAACATATTTTACCAGTTTATTAGAAAATATGATTAAGACTGAAAGTGAGGCTTTGTATGGTTTGAAAGAATACAGATACATTCATGAGCAATTAAACACATCCTCAATTAGGTCAGCACTCAGGGGTTTTACCAGTCTGACCAGCAGCAAACATTAGTCAGTTTTACCTTCAGTAATTTGAAAACAACATGCTTTTTGTTTTTTTTTTTATTTGATTTATTTTATTTGGTCACCTAACTTCACTACAGCCATAAAAGCCACAGCTTTGCTTAAAAAATGTCACATTTCAGCATCATCAGCTAGTATACTTACATCATTGTGACAAATATATATAAGTCTAATAACCTTACAATTGCAGATAAAAACAAACTTAATTCCAGATTTCTTGTGGTCCCTACCCATGTTGCAGACTTAGTCTACATTTTACATGCCACAGACAAACACATTTAATACATTGATCAGGCAAGTAAAACAAGAAGATAACACACACACAGCAGGAGGCATGGTAATAAAGTGCTATTCTGACTCAGTGGAACCTTGGGAAATGAGGGGGAAATTGAATGTAATTACCAAGTGTGGCCACAGTGGCCACTGTTCAGCAGAAGCTAATGTATCGTAAAAGCTACATAGCATCCATTTCAAAATAAAACTAATCCTTGATAAGCCAGAAACGTTTGGGGTGGATAAATACAAGTAGCTACAGTGCAACTTGATATTTACATCTGCAACATGTTGCAAAGAATATAAATATGAAAAGTTAAAGTTTGTGTGTGTGTTTTGTACATCCACACGCAAGTCCTACCAGCCAGTGAAGAACAAGTCTTTGCTCTAAAAACTAGGTTGAGAGGGCCACGTGTAAGCTGAATTTTTTATTTCTTTTTTTTTCTTTTGATTGATGTGGTTTTCAGGTCGATTAATCTCCCAACTTGACCACTCTAATAGGGCCAAGGATAGCCGGAGAAGAGAGAGAGGAGTAACTGACACAAAGAGGGTTGAGGAAGACAACTGGGGAGGAGGAGGCTCTGAAAGACATGATGGGAGGCAGAAGGTGCAGAAATAGACTCGGGGAGGGAAAACGAGAGAGGGAGCTACCCGGCAAGAGACAACATGGCTCAGTCAGAGAGCAGCCTAATAGGCCACCGCTACCTTGAGAAGTGTAAAGTAGGTCTGGACAGTGCAGGCTATTTGCAGACTGAGCGGTATTACACATTGTTAATAGGTTCAACCGGGGCTCTGCTCATTAATCAGAGCCGAGAACAGACACCAGGAGCAGAGGAAGAGGCGAGGAGAGGAGGTGGAGGAGAGTGATGGATGGAGGCGGACATCAGAGGAGGAAAATGAGGTTTCTTCGAGCAGAGGTGAATGCCTTATAGCGAGGGCTCACTCCTTCGTTCACCTCTTACTCTTTCTGGTTGACTGTGCTCTCTTTCAGCTCATCTTCACCACAGTCATCTCTTGCTTTCTCTCGCCTTTGCTGTCCCCAAATCCTTTTCGGATGCTTCAGTAATGTAGAGATATTAGCATGGATCAAGTGAAGGAAGGGTTAGTTTTGAAAAATACCATTTTTTTGCTTTGTTTGGTGAAAAGTTTGATACCATTCTATGTGGTATATTGAGCTGCCACCAGCAGTTGGTTAGCTTAGCTTAGCACAAAGACTGGGAACAGGAGGAAATCAGGTCGCGTTGCTGTGTCCATTACTAACTAAATCTCATACCAGCACCTCTAAAACTGACCCAGTCACCAGAATAAATTGTAAGATAAGAGATAAGATAAGACTTTATCAATCTCACAATGGAGAATCTCACTCTGGCATATACATCGTACGTTCCAGCAAAGCCCAGATATGTTAAAATGTTACGTTTCTTTGCGTTGCAACTCTTGGTTAGGGGTTCGGAAAAGATCACGTGTTGGCCGAACATACATTTAGTCTGCTGCTTCACTTGCTGTCATGCCACCACCGTACGCTCCTCCTCTTCTTCCTCATCTCATGCACATATACCGATAAACTTCACCACTATGTGCTTTTCAGCACCGTACAGTGCCAACATTTTGTTCTGGTGACTCACTAATTAACATACAAAAGCACACAAAACAAAGTGGAAAATGAAGTGACTCCCTTACGTTGCTAAAATAGCCTTAAATTTGCTGGTAGGTGGATTTTGCTACATTAGGATAGAAGTAGGCTAGCCGTCTCCCCCAGTTTCTAGTCTTTGTGCTATGCTACACTAACAGCTGCTGTGCGGTACAGACAGTGGACAGACAGAGGACAGTGCTATCAATCTCCTCAACCCTCACAAAGAAAGTGAGTAAGTGTAGATTCCCAAAATGTCAAACTAGTCATTCAAGCAATGACTTTGCACAGAAAATGGAACGGCTTTGTGACGCAGGATGGGAAGAGTGGGCCATTTTCTGCAACAAACGCTCTGAGTTTAGTAAGGTGATATTATGATAAAAGAGTTGTCGTCATTTTAATCATTGTTAAAAAACACATTTCTATTAGGGTCATCATTATTTAGACTTTATCACATTTAACATTATAGTTCGATCTGAATGTTTGAAAAATGCTTTATGGAATCAAGCCTTGTCCCCTGCCGTCTGTAATCATTCCCTATTTGCTACCAAGTGCACCATATTCATCTTCCGCCATTTAATATGAAGTTTGAAATTGAAGTGTGAGATTTATGCTTCATAAACCTGTCAGCGATGATGCAGAATGATCATTCCCAACATGTCTGCTCACTATGGAGGAAAGTATTTATTATGTAGCAAATGAGGGGATGTGAGGGAGCGACCTCACACACAGCTGTGGATTGTTTACAGGCTGGTTCCAAATGGCCATCATTGGTCCTGGGGGGATTCTTGATGTCCTGGCCTGTGGGTTGACCTGCGTGGCCGGGTCAGTGTAGCAGTCCGAAATGAAATAAGCAATTTAGAGCAAAAGCAAAGTGCAGCCACATTTAGTCATTCTCTCCTCCACCTCCACCTAAAAGTGCTTGTGCTCTCTCACAGTCCCTTCCCTGTTCCCTTAAAAATGAGCAAGCAACTAAGTTTGCACTCAATTGCATTGAACACATTTTATATGCCATAATGACAGGACGGAGATGGAACAAAAGTAATAAAGAAAAATCAGACTTACATCATTCAGCCGGTCTCTGAAGCCATCATGCTGCTCAGGTTGGCGGTGGGCTGGAACCTATCCCAGCATGTATTGGGCGAGAGGCAGGGTACACTCTGGACGGTACACCAGTCTATCACATAACCCAAATCTGAGTCAAATTTCTTCAAAACGAAATGGCATAATGATATTGTCAACACTCATTCATGCCAGTGACGATGTGTAGGAGTCGTCATCTGGCATGTTTACTGTCTTACATCAATTAAATCTGGTGTGGCTTTCATAACTCGACAGATTTGGGCATTTTTCTTGATGAAGCAAATGTAAATTTAGTTTGTTACATTTGTTATGGTTAATACTGAGCTTTTAAAAGGTCATATTGTCATTGGGTTTTGTCCTTAGTGTGTTATGTCACTTTTGAAAAGTTGCAAAGCCCAAAGTCATAAACACTGCCTGAAACGCCCTGTCAGTACTCCAGCATTTTCTTCTGTTACTTGTCTACGTCAAGCACCACCTCCAGTTCGGCGTCTGTCCTGTTCTCCTCGCTGTCTGCCATTGCTGTACGAAGATGTGGAAGGTAACGTCATGAACAAAGAGGCCTGTTTCTCTGCTGTTGCCTGCAAAAAACCAACACAGAAGCCTTCATCCACTCCCAGAGTCTGAGGATGTCAAGACACTGTATTGCATTTTAATGAAACTCAAGGATGGAGCCGACTTTAAACTTGAAGCTGTAAGTTTTCCATGTTCTGTTTTACTGTTTATTTTATTTGTTAGAATGTTTAACTTGCTGCTAGCATGTTGCACGGCTAACGTGGCTAAAAATTGAGAGATGTTTTGAACATTAAAGCAGTCAAGAGAAACTTTGTGAACTTAAGTTAAGCCTCATTTGAAGCCAACTAAGTAACGTAGTAGGTTTGATAGCTGTAACTGTGTTTTCCTGTTGTTTTGTGTGTGTCTACGCTGTGGCGCTAGCTCAGCTAGCTTTAGCTTGGTTGTTATACAAAGCCCATTCTGCTCTGCCGTGTGTGTGCGTGTGTGTTTCTGGTGTATGTAAATTTACTTGAAAGACGTGCTGTGAAAGTAACGCTATAGCTGCGTGTGAAGAAGAAATGGTCAAACTGCAGGAATTTATTTGCTTGGCAACATTGTTCACTTTGATTAGCATTGAGTTGCAGCTTGCTCAGACATGTGTCTTTAAAAGAAAAAAAAAAGGCAATTTTAGATCAAACTTGAGGTGTGGATTGTCCTAAAATATTTCGGTCAAAAATAGCTACTTTCTGTGATGTTGCACATGAGGTTAGTCTTGTAGTGTGCCGTGTGTTGAATTTAGGCCTTAATGAGTGTGTCCATCCTCTTCTTTAACTGTGTGATGTGACTTTGCTTCACTTGTCTTAAAAGTAACAATCCATTCCAAAGGTAATATTTTGCAACTGTCCATCACCGACTATGATAACACAGCAAGCGTGCCAGTACATGACACCTCTTCAGAACAGCGGGATTCTGGGAAATCTTTTGTCTGTGTGTTTAGAACAGAGGAGCAACTGCAACAGTCTTGACTGAAACTCCAAACTTCACGTCAGAAAATCCAGCGAAGAAGACACAGCAGAAGAGAGAGAAAGCTCTAAAACTCAGATTTTTACACACTTACGAATGTGCAGCTGTGGTCAAAAAGCATTGCATTGTCTTCATTTGAGCATCACAAATATTGAAACACAGTAGCAATGCAGCAGGACCCTACCCAACCTGATCAGACAGAAAGATAAGGACCAATCAGTTGCTAGGAACCGAAAGGACCTCAACTCTACCCTCCACTGAATCCACTGAAACACTAACTCAACACTGCAGTGACGGCTGTCAGAAGGTGTAAATAAATCCAAATATTACTGAGTCACATCGTTTGTGTACAGATTAAACAAATGAGATAATTAGAGGTGTTTGTAGACAGAATATTTTAATACTTACAGATAATGCTGGCCCTCACTTCATACATGAGAGTGGGAACAATGTTTTCATTTAACTCCAGGACAAAAATTCAACAAGTGTATTTCCCAAAATATCTTTTTTTTTTCAATTTTCTTTTTCAATGTTCCATTCCTTTAATGGAAGATAGCCTCAGCTAGTATATAAGCAATTAATCATATGGCTTCTACATTGTCCCCAAAGGGCCCTAAAGGAAGGTGATGGATCCATTTTAATTGAGCTGCCAAGACTGACAGAAAGACAAGATCATTTCAGGGGTATCGGAAGACATTTTCATTATCCTTACACGTGCTGATGCATCAGATGACTGAATGTTTGCTGAAGTGTCACAGGGCGTTACCTGGGTCCATGTGTCAAACACAGTGTGACTAAGGCCAACAAATGCATAGCTACCATTTTCCTTTTTCATGAGGCGTCTCATGTTTGCGGAGCGTTTCTTGTCGAGTGAGTCCTCGCTATAACGTTGACTATGCAGGTGCCATTTTTCCTTCAGCGGGCCTGTGCACTCCTTGGCTGGTTATATGTCGACTTCCAGGAAAGGAAAGTAAATGTTTACTAATGACTCTCTTTGAGCCTCTCCCAACCCAAAAGTCTGAAACAAAGACTCGGTATGCGCAAAATTTAGCATATTTCACAAAAAGATCTTCAAGGGCTGTTTGCCCTTGTAACGCACTGCCAGGCCCAGCCGCGTGCACAGTATCGTGCCAGCCCTCCCACACACGTGCACACACTCACATGCATGCACGAACTCACACACTGCCTTCAAATGCCGAGTTTCCTTCCCACAGAAAGAGTTTGTCTTCTGAAGAATGAAGTTGCAATAACTTGATGGGAGTAAAAACTAGAAGTCGCACTCAATCCCATGACAAGTTCGGTGCGTTCCCATCGCCAGCACTCCATCACGACAGCCTACAGTTCAGTCTCCTCAGTGATCGTGTATGAGTTATGGGGTCAGAGCAAGGGCTGAAAGATGATAGAAAGAAAAAAGAGAGCGGTTGCTCACAGAAAGAAGCGGAAGAAGCGGCAATGACTTTGGTAACCAATTTATTGACTCATTCATCAAGCAACAATGTCTGTTGTCATGCTAACAGCTCTGTGAGGATGCACTCAAGGGGGTTTGAGCTAAATGCTAACATGCTCACATGCTCCAAATGACAATTCTGACACACTGATGTTTAGCAGGTATAATTAATTAGTTCCACCTCCTCGAAATAGAAAATGTGATGTTTTATGTCACTGCATGCTGCACAGCTTTGAGTTCTGGACTGTTGGTTGGACAGAAAAAAAACAAAAAAAAACTGTTTGAAGTCGTTACATCGCTGTGGAAATTGTGAAGCATTTATTTTTGTCACATTTTTGATATTGGTTGCAGCCCAAAGCCAGACCAAAGCACTACGTTCCAGAAGAAAATACGTGTCTTTATACTGGAGCATGTCAGTGTGTGACAGACACTGACAGCTCACACAAGATGTTACGTCCTGGTTGAAAGCTTACGGAAAGGTCACAAAAGCCAAACACTGGTGAAAGTGATGTGGTCACTTAGCTTTAGAGAGAGAGAGAGAAAAAAAAAACTACACTGCGTAGTCAGTGACTATGAAGACTGCACTGAACTGAATGAAATCATTTAAATCAGCAAAATGATTCACCTGACGAGTGCTTCCTCTTCAGATTACAAATGGTTTCTCATCCTATTTCATGCCTTTATTGGTTTTCTCCTTCTCTGGCATGTTTCACGCGGAAAAATAAGTTCTATATTTGTTTTTCACAGCCACACAGCATGATTCGATTAACAATTACCTGCTTTTACATGAAGTGAATGTGAGATGTTGTAGATGCAGTTCGATTGTTTGCGCAGAGGGCTGCATAAGCTGAGAGCGTGGCTGTGAGTGTGTGTTCTGCTGAGGTGACGGTGAAGGTCGAGAGTAGTTATGTAAAAACTGGACTCAGGTGGCAACGGGATTTTGTTTCTGTGCCAGCAGATGGAGAATTTTCACACGTTTACCTTCGCTAAAGTCAGCAGGGGAAAACACACACACACACACAGTGTAAGATTTGAGGCAATGGCAGTGTTTGTACAGTGGTCGAGCTTAATGTTTGAGGTTAAAATCTGTCATGAACACTAAATCTCCTCAGCATTCATTAACACGACGCTCTGCGAGGTCCTGCGAGGTGCGTGCAGCGGCCACCGTTAGCAACAACGAGAGCGTCCAAGCAATGTTCAGCAGCTTTTACTGTCCCCTGGAAACACTTCAGCTGTCATTTAGTGTATTTGAGGCGTGTTTCTGTATTTGCAGTGTTTTCTAAATGCTGCAAACGTTGCCTTTTGTCTATTTGCATATGTTTTCTTAAGCTGCATTGCATCGAGCGCCCTCCGCCACCGTCGTTCTTTAACAAACACACACATATACAGGCACAGACATTATTCACACACTCTTTTGAATCACAGGTACTTTAGACACACACCCACAAATTTGCTCTGTGTTTACAAAACCCATAATTTAGGTGTAAATGTGTTCACTGCCCTCTGACTGATGACTAACAGTTCTGTCTACAGTAAACTACTGCAGCATATGAAATGCCGCTTTTTTTTGAATATGCATAAACACAATGTGGGCTGAGCTCATGATAATGATAACCTGTGGGGGAAAGTGGATATAGAACACACAAACGCATCTCAAATGACACATGGAAACAAAGTTCTGCACTACCATGCAAAGCCAAACACTTTGAAATTGTTATCTTATTATCTTTTTTCCCTCCATCATAGCACTCAGCTTGCAGTGGTATAATGTTTACCTGTCAATCAAAGTGAAGCTGGATCTCATGGTCTCAAGAAATGGGTTAACAGAGGTGGCTTATACATATCACAGTCCTGCATATTACCTCATGGAAGTCGGATATTTCAGTCACTGAGCAGCTCATAAAATTTGTGATAGGAAAAATAAAACATGAGGCCACAGGTTGATAGGCAATCTCTTTAGCAACCTGCAGGAAATTCACAAAAAAAAACATGATTTACCCTCACCAAGAAGGGTCCCCTACATTACAGTTGAAACAAACCATTTCAAATAAAGACTGGCACAGCACTTCTTCCTCACACTCCAACTGTGGTGCTGCACAGCAGCATACAAATCCTGCTCTGTACTTACAATTTCTCTCTCCTCCTCCATGTTTTCTTTCCACGCTTACAATAGCATTACAGCCACCAACTGTCATTGTCACATCAGATGTGAATGTGGTCCTGCTGTCCAAATCACATCAGCTTGCAAGGCAGCTGGATTTGCACGATCACGTGAGAAACCAGCCCTGATTTGCTACATAGCCTGTCCAGAATATACAGTGTGGACACTAAGAGATAGCTCCTGCAGTGGAAAAGACACATTTCTACTATCATATGGTATATACCATCACATTGCCAAACCCTACAGGGGTGTACTTTATAAAAAAAAAGCCAGCCATGTTTGATTTTGTGTGGTTTGTTGAGTGTAATTGAAGATTTCATTGGTACTTTTTTGCTTTTTCAGGATTCTACATGTAACAGATTTTATGAACCAATCAGTCAATGTCTGAAATTCTGGGAGCTGGTGATGCAGGACCCTCATATATCATAAATATGTGAAGAGAAAATCTGAGATGTGT
This sequence comes from Chelmon rostratus, assembly GCF_017976325.1. Classification (NCBI taxonomy): domain Eukaryota; kingdom Metazoa; phylum Chordata; class Actinopteri; order Chaetodontiformes; family Chaetodontidae; genus Chelmon; species Chelmon rostratus. Next base: position 5,091,604 of record NC_055666.1, read on the forward strand.
GATTACACATGCTGTAAAGTCAGTGAACGGCTGCAGCAGACCCAAGTGAAACTTTGCTTGTGAGTTTTGACACACGACCGGTATCTGACTAACGTCTGTACAGTCAGTACATTAGCTGTTTGGATGAATAAAGACAGACTGCACAAACACTCAAGCAACGACAGCTGATGTGAATGAAACAAGATGAAACTTGACGAAAGGTGGGAAGCACCAGAGATTTCCTTCCAGGTCAAAATAACAGAAAGAGCTGATCATCTGTCTGCACATTCAGTCACTGCTTCCTCCACATGATACAGTGCAAACTGCTTTTAAGCAAATTCAAGTCAGCTTTATTGCTGTTCATACAGCTACAGCCACTACAAGTTCCTGTCAAACACAGGTATAAATCTCACAGCATCCACAGCGTCTGATAGTATGGAAATGTGCTGGAGCTGCTGTTTGTCTTTAGTTGTTTCTGATGTAACTTATTTTTCAATCAGATTTTACGTTCTTGGAATTTCCAGTTACTTGTTGAGTTGAAATATGTGTAGTAGTTTAATAGCTTTCATATCTCTGAGTCGCATGAGTGACACGTCCAACTATGGGATGGACCCTTATATATGAACAAGGTTTTATACTGGGAGGATTGGACACAAACGGTCGGAGGCTGTATGAAATATGTCATGCTATGCTTTCCAAATTAACAGTAGCCTCATAAAGAATTGAAATCCAGTGTAAATATCTGAATTATTAATACACTAACATCACTTTAAGTTGAATTTTGTTGTTGTTGATAGAGACCTTGTACTTTATGATAAATATATTATTAATAAGTAAAATTATAGTATTGTATTTTGTTCTCCAAAAAAGCACTGCCCTTTACTGTCCTTTAATATTAGGACAGTCACAATTTGTCATTATACTTTTCAGGTGAAAAAAAACCCTCCATAAATCTCATACTCATTAAATGTATTGCTGGGAGTGTTAGATAATAATCATTTTTCTCTCATCACGCCCTCCCCACATCACCAGTGGAAATTACACCCTTGAATAAATACGCTTTGAAACAGAACCATTAAATCTTTTCAATAATTTCAGTTTGTCATTGACAAGATCCCCAAACTGTTTATTTGGCTGGAATAAAAAAAAAAAAAAAAAAGCTTCTGTCTGTGACTGTTGACCTTGAAGACAAAATGAAGGCACGATTCTGAAAAGTTAAACACAGCTGCATGTAACCCCACACTCTGCATTTACATCAGGATGTACAGAAACACTCAGTGGATGGAGCTGTACCCATGAAGACCGTATCTCTAAAGGCTTGACCACCTGAATGTTATTGGACATTATGGTACAGTACACTCCACATTACAGTACAGCACAGTGAAATGAGACTACAGATGAGTTATTGTGAGTTCCGCTTCAGTTCCTCCTCCAATTAAAATGCAGAGGAAGTCAAATGGCCACATCCATATGCTGCCACTCCAGTCTGCTCTGCATGAATAAATTGTTGGTGCACACTCCACCACTGTACATCGCTAGAATCTAACTGAAAACCTCAACACCAAACTGAAAAAAAAAAAATACCTCAGAGTTGCAGGATGTGTTTTGATCATGTAAAGCAAAGTAAAAATTGTTTGGAGATGCTGGACAATGGCTGCGTCATTTGAACTGAAATGCAGAGGCAGTCAAGTGGCCGTGTTCAGATGCATTAGCTGAGAGGCCTCTTCATCGCATGTCGAGGGTAAGAGCTTTGTTTTGTGCAGGCCGGGGTGTCAGAGCCTCAGGATGCAGTGGGAATGAGGGAAATAGAAATTGTAAGACTCAGTGTATCCAATAATCTGGTCAAAATCGACGCAGCAGAGGTGGAGATGTCTGACTTCACCGCCCTGTCTTATAATGTGCATATTGAGAGAGATGTAATGCAGCACAACATAATGAGTTTTCAATTAAAAACATCTGTTTTTTGTACAATATCCACCTGTGGCTTCTGAAGGCGTGATTAATATTTCTATGGTTCTGTTTAGGCGCCTCAAAGCACTGCATAAAGGCTCGTCTTGGAAAGTGCACTCTGCTTCTACTTTTCTTTTTTTGGCACGATGCATGTCATCGATAACACGTAACCACTGCGTACGTGTCACCCTGACCGTGACCTGGACAGGCATTCAGCCACTCTGAAGGCCATGTTCGCCTTCTACTTTGTGTTATTTTCTTTTATCACAGAAAAACAAGTCATTGCTTTGTCTGCGCTAACTCTTTCTCCACAACGACTCACCCCAGCCGTAACAAATGAACCACATCCTGTCTGTGCACTCAGTGTCTGAGCAGTGAAGTCCACTCACACACTGCGGTTTGACTGATCTGTGCGCAGCATAAATACAGAATGCAGGTTTTTGTAAATGCGCAGATGTTTGCCCAACCAGAGAAACTTGTCTACACCTGCACGCTGACAGCTGCTCCAGCTGGGCTGCTTTCAGGTGACAGTTCAGAGGAACAACATCTCAGTTCTCTACAAAATATCTTTAATTGATTTCTCTTTCCTCACATCTTCAGTGAGAGGGACTGTGATGCACGGAAAATATGTAATTGTAGGAAACAAGCACGCAAATAAGAAAACAGGGATTTAGCCGAAGATTTTGTGTCATCAAAACTAGGTTGGAAACCAATCGTGGTCCAATATCTTACACATCTTACACATTGCACTACTGTGCCCATATTTAACTGCCAGGTGATTATCCTGTATAGCTTAGTTCTATATTTCTATTTCACAGTTTTTCTTATGTTGTTATTTTGTATTTTGTAATGTATTTTTGCCTCCTTACTTGAAAGTAGTTTCTTTACTTGAAAGTTGTTCTATCTATCTATCTATCTATCTATCTATCTATCTATCTATCTATCTATCTATCTATCTATCTATCTATCTACACATGTGTGATGTGGAAACTTGAAGCCTACAGTACTCAGATACTGAGAACTAACTTCACAGTGATGGGGGAGGAGACATGTTGTGTCCAATAGCTTAACTTTAACTTTAACTCAGCAGCATTTCTTCAAACGCTACATCTCTCTCTGTGAACACCTTATCAAACCTCGTATCAACTTGGTATACTGTACATACAGTATACGATCAGTGCACACATGCTCACAGTATGTCTGCAGCTGTTGCTGTGTTGTGACAGACTTTTCTTGGTTTTTGATCGGGTGGATGTCACACCAGTGACAGGGACATTATTATTGTAGTGGAATTGTGCAACTTGTAACTTGTGCATGAGTTGGAAATCTTGCTCTTCTTTTAGTGTGATTTTGTGCCGTGGCGTTAACACTCTTATTTCAGCCTTTCAACGCTGACTTAAACTAATGCAACAGCAGATCAAAATGCGATTTCCATCTCTCCATCTCAAAATAACACGTCCTAAAATATGATGAAAAAAAGCCCATGTCAAATCAACGCATATCACATCTCAAACTCTCAACCGAAGTGGAACAAATGAAGGAAAGCCTGGAGAAAAATGCTTATTACCTTTGCATAATTACTTTTTATGTAAATTTTTTAAGCTCTCCCTGAATTATTAAGCCGAATGTAATATCCTCTAAAGCAGTAGAGATTTATGTATGTATTTGTATTGTTTTGGTACCAAAAATACTAATAATTATTACTTCTGCTCATTTTTAATCTGTTTGGGAGGCAGGGGAGTTTTAATTTTTCTGGGGCATGCACACACAAGTACATATACAAAGAGACACACACACACACACAGTCATAACTGACTTGCACACACAGAAGTGCTCTCAGTGTTTACCTGATGCAGTAGTTTTTCATTTCCCTCCCAACAGCCTGTCGTCACTGACGGCTGAAATAAATGAATTTATCGCCCCCTCATTCACATACAAGGACACAGAGTCATTCACTGATCCGCGAACAAACACAAAACCAACTTATTCCGAGGTAAGCTCCCTTGTCCTTGCCTCTCTCCCTCTCATACGCTCACACAGCAGAGATTCATTTGTGCCTGCAGGCATGTGTTGGAGCAGTTGTCTGTTTCAGAAAGTAAACACGTGCATTCCTATATGCATGTGCTGTTTTCTATATGTGTGCACTTCTGTACGTCACATGTTCTAATGCCTCATCAACCAGAGGGAAACACGTTGTCAGTGCAACTCTGATAAAAAAAAAAGCAGTATCTCAACACTTACACTGCTATTATTATTATTATTATGACCACAGTGGACCACAAAAGCAGCCATCTCTTCTCTGTTCGATGCCTTACACATTTTGAGTGACTCTGAAATCAGTCTCATGGGTGATCTAAATTGGGATTGGCTTTTCTCTGCATTAAAGAATTTTGTGATTAAATCTCACACAGTATATTAATGCTCCTACTATCCTCAACCCAAAACATCTAAGCAAATCTCACATTACGTCATTACTGAGAAACAAACGCACAGTCCAGTCTAGCATCCTTGTCTTTTAAAGCTTGTAGCTGATTTTATTGATGAGTCTAAATCTCAAATCTGTACACTGTAGCACCATCACAACAGCTATGTTGGAAACAAATAATATTATTAATCCTCATGGACAGAAAGCAGCTTTGTCAGAGTGTTTATATGTCCAAGGCATTTGATTCTGTCAGCCATGAGCTTCTGTTAGGAAGCCTCTGTGATATCGGTATGGGCATCGAGGGTACAGAGTGGTTCAGGAACCACTTTATAGACAGAATCTAGTGTGTATGTACTGATGGTCACCAGTCAAGCTTCATGGAGATCTCTAGGGGAGTCTCCCAAGGTTAAAGTTTAGCCCTTGTCCTTTTTTAGTTTTTATAAATAACATTGGGAAAGGAACCCTACCTAAGCTAAAATGCATCTTTATGCAGATGATGCAATATTTCAAGTTCAAGTATTTTGGCATTTGTGTGGAAGACAGGCCCACTTTTTGAGTGCATATTGAGGACAAAGTGAAGGAACTGAAGGGTAGGCTGGGTTTTTACTATTACAGTAGGGCCTGCCTTAATTTAGCAGCTAGGAAAACACTTGTACAGCCTACGTTCTTATGTGTTCTAGGCTATGGGGACATTATTTACATGAATGCTGCCTCCTCTACACTCCGCTGCCTGGACTATGTGTATCACAGCTTTTTATATGCAACTCATTGTTGCGTACACATCACTGTATATTTAATGATCTGGTTTCCTGGCCTTCATTAGGCCCAAGTAGACAGTCACACTGGTATGTTTTATTTCGAAAGCCATGCTCACTGAACTCCCCTCATATCTGAATAATCACTCATAACTGCTGTTCTGAGTTTTCACTCTGCTAGCTCTCTCCTATTCTGTGCAGTAGTAATGGAATAATGTTCAGAGCACACTACAGCTTAATGAGTTTGTCTGCCTGAAAGAGTTCAAAGCAAAAAAGTGTAACTGAACAGTTATATTGCTATTCCTATACTGGATTTTGTATCATGTATCTGGTCTCCTTTTTTTTTTTTTTTGTGATTTGTCCCTGATCTGTTCTTGCCATGTCAGATTTGATACTTGTTGTGACTTTGTAATGGGGTGCTATCTTGGCCAGGTCACCTCTGAAAAGACATTTCAATCTCAAGGGCTTTTCTGGATTAATAAAGGTCCTCCACCTTCAGCTTTGAGTTCAAAACAAGTGCTGCTCAGAAAACTAAAGCCATTTTAAGGAGGGCATCACATCCCTCATGGATACTAATGCTATCCCACCCAACCCCACCACACTCCAAATCCACTGTTCCTGTTGGTAACTGCTTTCTCATTGCTGTGTTAGAGGTATCTCTGACTGCAGTTAGGTGCAGACAACCAATGTATTTACAATGATGTATTTACTACCTGAGGTAAATTGTACTGCAGAGAACACACTGATTTAATGGAAAACATTCATTCATTCATTAATCAGTAATTCATAATATCCATTAATGTTAACATACAATCACAATCTGCTTGGAATAATAATTCTTGGGAGATTTTTTCTTTTTTTTCCCCAGGAAAAGGTTCAGTTCAGTTTAAAATCTTAAAATTTCAATGACTCCTTCTCCCTCACTGAAAAATCCAGACTCTATGAATATGCATATGGTTCATTTCAAAAGTTTGACCGTTGGACACAAAACATCTAGAAATAGAAATGATATAAAAGAGAGTGGATGACTTCCATTCAATTCAATAGAAATCATATAAAGCAGCATGATTTCCTCCTCGCCCTCTGACTGGAGTGAGGATACAGCTTCTTGATTAAATATCGCATACAAATCTGATCACTGTATCATGAATCACTGTTGTTGTGTGGGTGGTCATGCAATACTAGGTTATCTGAAACCTGAGTTACTGAAATCCTATTATCAGATGAGTCACTGCTGTGTTTAGTAAGCAAACGAAAAAATTCTCAACGAGCCTGATGTTTTAACTGATTCACTGCAAATCGAGCCGTTTGGTCCGTATAGCCGAGCAGGATTTGACATTCTACTGTCTGCATGACGTTCACATTCTGTGTGTTTGTGTGGGAGAGAGAAAAAGAGAGCGAGCTTCAGCACTGGTGTTGACTGGCCAACTGAAGAAGATATAGTACTCGTGTAATTAAGAACTGAGCACTAATTTAAATCGCATACCTTTGCCGCGCTATCATAAATCACGGCGAGCATTATACTGGAGGGCCATTCACACTGCGGCCGACTGAAAAATGTATTGTACACCTCAAGGATTGATCACCAGATATTTCATCAACAATTCCTGATTAATGGCTGAGGATTATACACAAGTTGAATTAAGGGATCAATTAATGTCGCTCTCTCTCTCACACACACACATGCACCCACACATACACATATCGGAGTGTAATCAAGTGTGTCAATACTTTTCTGCTCCATTGGTGCAGGTGAAAGTTAAATGCCAGTCCCTGCTCTGATATTATGGGGATTAAAGCCACCAGTGATTCGCAGTGATTACAAGGCGACACCCTCAGCCTTTGTCCTATCACAACCTCAGCTGAACTGCAGTGGGTCTTTACTCGCTGGATGTGAAAAGCGAGTCTCCAAGTAAAGCAAGCGAAAACGCATTTGTATACACGGATCTGCCAAGGTCTGTAACATACAGCATAACATATTGGAGGTGGTGATAGAGACTTCAGCCTTGACTGTGCAGAAAAGTTCACACCACACAGCAGCCCCGTTTGTGGAGCACGGTGTTGTTCTGTAATATCGCCGGGGTTCTGAAGTGAGGTGTTAACACTTTTCTAGCACATCGTGTGCCTCTGTGAGCAACCTCTCCTGACTTTTACTGCGTCGTTATGTGCAGGGAATGCTGAGGCTCGAAGAAAAATAAGAGCGTGTTTATTGTTTAAATTGACCTTTCACAACTGCACTCAGAGCAGCTGTTGAGCGGTCAGGCTGTGCATTGCAACATTCCAATAAATATTGTGTTTGCACATTTTTTTTTTCTGGCAAGCAGCAACGCTTGTCCTCACAACACCAGCCTTGTTCAGCTTTGCTTATTTGTTGGCAAGTTTAATAAGAATTTGCATTTAAAAGACCAGTGTGTAGGATTAAGGGGGATTTATTGGCAGAAATGTAAGATAATATTAATAGATGTGTTTTCATTTGTGTATTATCCTGAAAGGCCCAGAACAGACAAACTAAACACTGGCTTTGGAGAGCACCTAAGACGTTTTCCGCAGCCAACAGGGGTGGGTTGAAGTGAGGGTTATTCAGCTGTTGGCTTAAACTAAACTGGACTTTTAAAGGAGGCTGCACACTTGGACATCAACAAAGACATTCTTACATCTTTTCAGTAAACTCACTCCCACCAGGCCATTATACTGAACTTTTCAACCAGGAAATAGTTTAAACTATCCATCAGTCTTCCTTCCTTTACTACCTGCTGTACACTACTGTGTTACCTGTAGGTCACCTGTCACATGACCTACAGGGAGCTAAGCTTGCATTATCGTGAGGGAGCTAATCTGTTATCATGATCACTGCTCGTACAGAGTACTAGTACAGTACACAGACTGTGGGTACAGTGTATTTTCAGTATATATGGTCTTTAACACATTTTTACTGACCAAAATGTTAAAATGAATCTGTATATCTCAGAAGGAATTTATGTGTTTATGATGTTTGAGGAAGTTTGTTGTCTATTTCAAGGGTCATGCAACACAATTTATTTTTTCAGGTATATATAAAATGTGTGAAATATAAAAATAAATTATCTTCACATTATCAAAAAACAAACAAAACATTTGTATCCCATGACAACAAATGGTGTTTCATGTCATATCTCCAGTGTTAAATTTCAGTCCAATTGACATCTATGAGAGAAACACGATACCAGTGACTTTTAGGAAATGCTGGGAAAGAAGAGTGGCGAGTAATGGAGCTACTTCCATCACTGAGGAATGAGCAAACACTCAAATTTTAGTGGAACAACAAGCAATTATTCATGCATCACCTTTCCAAAATAACTTTCCTAACACTGTTCAAATGTGTTTTCAAATGTCAACAGAGTGAAGTTAGCAAACCCTCAAACGCACAAACAGACATTACCTGTAAATGAGTCGGTGTAAATGTGAGACCGCAGATGGGCCGACATTATCATCATCAAGTCAAAGTCCAGCGAGGGTGCTGCAGACCACCTGCCCTGGATGCACCTGAATAACCAGGGCTCTGAAACCTTGCATGTCAATCTGGGACCATGTTTTCTTCCGTCATACAGCGTCACTGAATTCATGACCTGCTGAAGAGACAAATGACCATTTCTGTCTTCTAACACTCTGATGGTGGTGTATAAGCATCACTCACATAATCAGACCGAGCATCATAGCTGTGGTAATTGTAAAAAATAATTTTTAATTTATAATTACAACCAAAATACATATTTTTGGTTTTAGTATATTGGAACACTGTGCAGACACACACACACACACACACCACTTCAGTAATCTGTGATGGCGAAGGGTTGAGGAGATTAAAGAAAGACTAACTGTGACGTTTCAATTCTGTCTCCTCTGATAAAGATCATTCCTCGGAGCTATCAGGAGAGGGAGTGGGAGAGAGAGGGATGATGGGTGGTAAAGGGGTAGACAGAGTGTCATGTGGTGTGGAGAGAGAGATGGTAGGAATTTATAGTTTTTTTTTGTCTCACAGATGACATGTATTGTTCTAAAATAGACACTCAGACTAGAAATGAACAGGAAGAAATATAGACAAGCAACAATAGAGAAAAGATGAAAGTGAAAAACGTAATTATCCAAGATGTGTAAAGACAAAAAAAACATACAGTGAAAGAGCGAGATGATTAAATATTGATGTTCAGTATGAGATTACTAATTTCATTGGTCCCTCACTGTAACTGCTGTTCTTTAATTTCAAGATTTTCTACTGCTCTTGCAGCATATGGCATATACTTATTTTATTTCTCTGAGGCACATTTGAATCACACATTTAGTTTTAAACAGTCCACAGAGGCAGTGACACAGCTGCAGAATGAAAAATAAGCACAGAGAGAGACAGAGACAGAGAAAATGCTACGATAGACTTTAGGCCTCAGGCTGATGATGTGATCCGGAGCAATTTACAGTGAAGGCAAACAGCAGAAAACAGTGAGACCTTCTTCAAATAGTGACCACGTCTCAAATAATAGCTGGCAAGAAAAAGGCTGCTCTTTGATAAAGGCTGTATAAAACACATATCAAGTCAGCTGGGATTATGCTCTACCAATGAACTATTTACCAATCACTTGCTCTTTTTTTCCTTATTTAACCTACATACTATTTTCACTTCCTGATTAATTCCATCTGCTTCCATGATGCCTCTCTTTTGTTCGCTGTTAGGCTGCCGTCAATAAAATGGAACACTTCCTTTTTCATGATAAAAGCCTCAAGTTGGTGTGTGTACATCCCAATATTGTATGAGGATCATATACCATTTTATGAATAGATGTATTGGATTATACCTGTGGTAGATTTTACTGGAATGCGCCTTGTGCAGGTAAACAGGTTGATTGGTAACAGGTGAGAGTATCATGATTGGGTATGAAAGGAGCATCCTGGAAAGGCTCAGTGGTTCAAAGCGAGGATGGAGCGAGGGTCACCACTTTGTGAACACATGATTGGATGAAGGATTTTACTACATGGGCTCGGGAACACTTTGTAAAAACTCTGTCGGTAAGCACGGTTTCTTTGCAAATGACCGTGTTCTGTTTTTCTTCATATTTCAAAGACAGACTTTTTTGGAGTCTTCGTTGTAATTGGTAGCGTACAAGCTGACGTAGCTGATGGTAGAACTGTATCTTGGATCCACATCTGTGCTGAAACAGGTTCAGTCCACACTGTCCACTTTTTTTAGGTACTCCTGTACAAGTACAACCAATACAATTCAATCCAACTTTTATGCCATTAAGTCTGCTTTTATGATCCTGTATTGTTCAGACACCATCATGGAGGTGTTTATACTGTTATATATTCAGAGGTGTTTCTAACACTGATGACCTGATGAATATTTAATGTTGAAACGTCATACTCAGACATAGACATACTCAGTAAATCTTTTTGGGAGCAACAATTCACCTTTTTCGTGACATTAACAGCCTACTAGGAAAGGGGAGCATTATGTTGTTGAGCAGGAAAGCCTTTTATGTGAAATAATAAGTCGTGAGTTCCACTCATGACAGCGTAGCAGTGAAGGAAAAATGACAAAGGAGAAGCTGTGGAATGAATGAATGGGAATGCTGTTAAATTACTAAAACTGATGTTCTTTATTCTCAAGATTTCAAGCTTTTGAAACACATGGTAAATAATTATTTTCACATCTTTACTTTATTTTGAATTTTTAATATAACTGATGGAGATGTATTGTCAAAATGTTGTTGCTATACTCCATAAATCCTTCAACTTAGTGTAGGACACCTTGTTCTTCAAAATAAAACCAAGAAAGGGGAGGACTTTGCCCTTTGAGCTGCTGGAAAGCTTTTAATGTGAAACAGGAAGTGGTGACCGACTGCCGGTGGCTTGACAGGAAACAAAAAAACAAAAAAACAAAAAAAAAATTGATTGGTGATAAAGACTGGTATAGTTAGTGCTGTAAAAAATTGTTTATCTTGAAAACTGATGACTTTGATTTCCAAGACACCAATCAGTAATCAGGTATCAGTGGAGGAAGTGTTGAGTTTGCATTAACAGCAGTCAAATGTGGTTTAATACTCCAGGTCACACAGTTCTGGGGGCAGCAAAACAAACTATTGCTGTTGAAATAAAGAAGTCAGGCAATAATTGGCCTTCTGTGAGCAGCCATGATCTGATGTTATATCGCACAGGGCTGTGGACAGCAGGGCACAGTGAAGCTGAAAGGAGCTGGTGACCTTGCTGAGAAGCTGAAGTTGGTTTGCAGCCTGTCGCCAGCAGCTCTTCATCTCACAGCTCACTGTGGCTGCTCCTTCCCTGCAATATTTCAAACCAATCTGCTGTCAGGAAATGCAGAAAATGACTGTTTGCTCTTATTTGTAATGAACGACAAACACATTGAGGAGATACATACTTCATAATAAAAGTCAACCCATGTCTCACCAGTTAAATGCCTTAATGTGAAGGAAGTGGTCATTTTGCATTAGCAGTAACCTAATACAACTGACATGAAGTTCATAATACTGCAAATATATAAATATTGCAGTTCTTTCATCAGTAGGCCATAGGCTCAGTCAGCATGGTGTTGACTCATTCAGCGATAGGCAGTGATTTAACAGGCATTTATTTTAGTCAAAATGTTTGAGATAAACAGCTTCAGACTTTTTTTTAACTAATATACTTAAGAAATTAGAAAAAAAGACTTGTCTGTAATATTAGCCTGTTTCAAATAAAGGTGTTCCGCAGTTCAGGCCACTATTAGAGAGAATTTACAGTAAGCTTCAAGTCGTGGATTGGCAGCGCAACAACCAACAATAGAAAAGCCTGCAAAGGTCAGAGATGCAGCTCCCAACAAGAAATACACCAAACCAAGACTGACACAGAGACCAGGCCGAGAGGGAGAGACAACAACAGCAGCAGAGAGAGAGAGAGAGAAGGAGAGAGAGAATGAAATGGAAATCCAGAGAAAGAGAGTTAGAGGGCTCGGCTTGATGATTCATTTACGTGCTTAAACCTATTTTACACCGCCGCCCCTGTTCATTCCCCAACAACAATAGGTGGTAATTTCCCATGTGTTGATAAATTACATGGCTCTCTCGGCGAGCAGCACAGCAGTGTGTGCTGCGCTATTATGAGAAAAGGAAAATGATACTTAAAAAGAGGAAGGATGAGGGTTTGCAGCAGAGAGGGCAATAGGTTGGGAAGTGAAGGGATGAAAAGAGAGAATACAGGGGGAAGGACTGAGAGGAGGGTTAATTATTGTCTGAGGGAGGGGAAAGAGGCAAATGCCACCTGTAGATAAAGACGGATGAAGAGAATAACGGATGAAGAGCAAGAAGAAGAGGAAGGCGGGAGCCGCCTGTTAATCTGGGAAGAGAAGATGAAGGAAAGGATGAGAAAGAGGAGAAGATGTGCCAAATTGTGTGGGCGTGCTAATTACTGACTACTCACTACCAGAAACATCAAAGCATGAGAGACAATAGGAGACAACAGGGACTATTTTAAATCCAACTGTTTCTGAGCCCCCCACGCACCACCAATCCCCCAACACACACACACACACACACACACACACGCACAGGGTGAGTATTATGATGGCTGAGAGCATAATTAAAAGGCCCTGAGGCAGAATCAGCCGGGAAGGTGTTTCTGTCAGGACGTACAAAGCCCGCAGAGCCGGCGGTGCGTCCCCGACGTTGTGGGATCATGTCTGGAGGTTTACCTTTGCTGCACGTCCTCCACCGCCGCCTACCTCTCTCCCACATTGTTCCTGCCGCTCCGCTGCGCATTGGCGAGCCAAAGAGAAAAGGATGACGAGAACATGCAAGATTGTAAGGGATAAAAAAAAAAAAAAAGAAAAGCTGCGAGCTGTCATGGAGGTAAGAAATGATCCGTATTTACTGGAAGAATGAGAAATGTGAAGGCCAAACTGTACGGGAGCATGAAGCATGCCTATAGTGTGACAGCACTGGTCTTTCTACAAGGACATGGGAAGCAGGGCTCAGAGACTCTACAGTGGCTTTACAGTTTTATCAGTATTTATCTATATATGGTACCCAAACAATGTTTTTATTCATAGCGTAGCATAGCGTCAACTTTTGCCAGAAAACGCTCCAGCCTCCAATCAGGATTGCCACATATAACAACACTGTAAAGCACAGAGTCTGTATTTTTCAGCACATCCTCAGGGACGACCTTGTGCTCAGCATTTCGGTCAGCTGCGCCAATCAATGCTGGCCAACAACAGCAGCATTTTCATTTTTAGAGTCCTAGTGAATACTGACGAGGCTTTTGTGCTACACACAGTTCTTCAGTTTTGGCTACGGCACTGACGTATTTCTGTGTCACCATCCCCCGTCAGGTTAGAGGTTGGTAGTAGCCGGCAGGACTGCCTTACACCCTCATCTAACTGACTGACTGACTGGTAGCTGATTAAATCTGTGGAAGGACGATTACTGGAGAAGAGGAACAGTCAATATATGTGGGACTTATCAGTTGACCAATAAACTTCCCGCTGAGTGTTATTAATGCTATCTGCTGTTTTAGGTGCCCTGTGGAATGATCTTGTAAATATGTTCAGTATTCCTCTCTAGAATTCATCGTGTGTCTCCTTTAGGCCGAATGGACACGTGGAATATATTCCCCTTTTCATAACGTTTGCGAGTGAATGTTCGAAAGCTGCCTTGTTTACATCCGTGTTTGCTCGTCTTCTTCTTCGTGGCCTTTGGCTCATGCCTAGCTGCATGTGGAACCTCTGGCAGGATGGTGTACAGTGTGCACAAGCACGACTGTAACATGGCATCGTCACACACACGCAGGAATATGCCTTTCATCTCCATCCCTTTGTGAAATTAGCAAGATCCGACCTTGCGGACTAGTCCCCCGCTGGTTTGTTAGCATAGTCTTGCTGGCTTGTGCACATCAGTGTGTTTAGTTTTTGAACAAGAAATTGGGGGTGCACCTCTAACTTACCGTGTGGTTAGATGAAAACATATCCAGTCCAAAAGTTGAATTTAAACCCTCGTTCTCTTAAATGTTTGGAAAGAGATGCAGTGGTGAGCTCTTGTCCCGTCATTACGACTTTATTTTGATGCAGTTTAAATTTCACTCTGTCATGTCAAGTAGTCTGCTCCCTCTGAAGGAGCATAAAATACATCCAATCACTATTCAGGTGGAAGTTTCCATGCTGTGAGGTATGTCAGGAGGAATTATGCATGAAATAATGTTGTTTTATCGCTCCTACTGCATTTATGTGCAGTGTTACAACTGACCCTCAGCGTGTTACAGTTGTTTTGCACCAGCGGTACAGTTGTAACTCAGCACAATTTATTTTTTTTATAAAATTATGTAGAACAAAGGCAGACATGTCCACAGTACAGGTGAAACATTCTGAAAGTAAGAAATTTAGCAAAAAACAAAATTGCATGGCTTCTCCTCGAGGTCTCCAGTATTTCAGGGGTGTCGAGAAATGCAAATGCATAAGATCTGACTATTCCTCCATTCGTTTGCTAAGGTCAGGTGGAAACATGCGCTTGTGGCAGAGGCTTCAGGGCAATGCAGTGTACGACGAGCATCGAAACACACGTCCCTGTTGCATCTTATGCAATGAAAGTCTCTCTTATTTCCCAGAGGTAGCAGTTCAACAATCCAGAAAACACATCTAGTCTGCTGTGACGTGAGCACTTTCTTTGAATGCACTGTGCGTCCAGTATATCGTATGTGTGAGAAATAGGAAACGCAGCGTGATGCGGCGCTTCACTAGGGCAGTGAGTTCGTTGGGCGTTCAGGTTTAGACGAGTGGGACTAAATAATTGTATTTCACAAAAGCAATGGCAGGAGTTCATGTGCAGTATGAGTGCTGTGAACACCTCCACCTAATTAATCTACACTAACAGGCAAAAAGAAAAACACCGGGCACCGACACACGAGAGTGATCTAATTCTTTGTTTACTTTCCTTACCACCTCATTCCTTCTTCTTTTTTCGGTTTCACTGTTTAGCTGTTGGCTCAGTGTTCAGCTCCTAGCCACCATTAAATTCTCATTCCAGCCTGCTTTCCCACACCAAGAGCTCACACCTATTTGCGAGCCCAAATTGCCATCACCATCGCTTTTCCACCGCTTTTACAGAGATACAACCTGCAATTTTAATACTGCACCCGACAGCACACCCAGATCTCCCAGTTGCTTCTCAGCTTGTCTGCTCTGTGGTAATCATTTAAAATTCAGCTGTGAATATACTGAGGAGTGTCTTTTATAGTGTTTGATTATATTGAAGGTTATCTTCAACAAGTTAATATATGGCTGTATCTTCTGTTACGTGAGAGCAGCTGCTGTCTTGGAAAAGAAAAAAATCAATGATGATGCTGTAATATTAATTTATGGGCTTAAGATCCCTTTGCCAGATTGAGAAAATGAAAACTCAAAGCCATCTAAATGTAGTGTTTTCTCTATAGATGCACTGTATGGATCTGGATGGAGGCTGAATGCATTCTGTGGCTGGAGGGACATTCGAACCTGTCAGATGGCCGAACTGAAGATAGCAGTTTTGTAAAAATTCACAGCCTCCCCCAATGAGACTGCGCTTCAGTACAGGTCTAAATCTGTCATTACAACAATACTGCCAGCTATACTTTCTCCGCAGCTCTCCACAGTGAGGCAGTGCATTGTTTTTCCTCATGGTCCCTGCGGTTTAGAAGTTGTTGTTATTATACAATAAACTGGGACAAAATCCAAAACGGGCCTTGAAATATGTCCTCCGAAGGTCACAGAATGCATGTAGTCTTTTTCAGGCGATATGAATATCAATATGATCAGACGAGGCCCTGTCAGCTGAAAAGACAGTTCACTGTGAGCGGATTTATTTTGGTCTTTATCTCCATTATGGTGGCAAGCTTCATCAAACCATAATTGACTTCTGAAATAACCTTGTTCCTTATTACTCGCGCACTTGGGAGTCTTTCATTCATTTGTTCCATTACTTTTCTGTGTCTACTGCTTATGCCCTTGACACCAGACATTCTTTGGGTACATCATTGCTGAAATAATAGTGTGTCTTACTGCTTAAGTGCTTGGCACACTTCTTAGCACATCACCTCGCTAATTTAATGTC
The DNA here is from genome assembly GCF_017976325.1 of Chelmon rostratus. Lineage (NCBI taxonomy): Eukaryota > Metazoa > Chordata > Actinopteri > Chaetodontiformes > Chaetodontidae > Chelmon > Chelmon rostratus. The sequence continues at coordinate 5,107,815 of NC_055666.1, forward strand.
GCTGCAGCTGCAATACATAAAAGAAACCAGGTTAAGAAGGTGGCCATACTGTAATCCTTAAAGGGTCGGTTCACCCAAGTGAGAAAATATGTGAATACGCTGAGTTGCTAGTTTATTAGGCACACCAAGCTAAGACTAATGCAGTTTACCTCACCTTCGTGTTTCATCTGCATGGTGTGTTATAAACTCAAGTTCCTTTTGAGTATACTGTGGCCCTAATACAACAGTTCTGCAGAAATCCTACCTTCATGAACGTCATAATTAAAATGTTTTTGTTGTTGATCATTTGTATGGTATTGTTTGTGGTGCTGTTGATTTATATTGAGTTAGACCCAATGCATGCTTCTGTAAATGGGTTCTGCAAACACCCACAAACCCTCACAATTACATGATTGCACCTGCCACTGTTGGAATTTGAAACAAAAAGTAGAAAATAGCGCACATGCTGTACATAACATTACATACAGCTGCAATAAAAGAGCACAGAACCATCACATTTGACTTTTCCTGTTTTCTCCTTAAAGAGGGCCTTCCCATGCAGTGCTGCTCATTTGTTTACAGCACCCACAGCGGTGTTGGAGAGCGATGGCAGTTCCCTGCATAAGAGAGCACTCTGTAATCCTTGCAAGCAGTGCACACACCTGGAGCAAGATGCTGCACAATCCATGCTGAGTGCCTTATACTGAATGTGTTTCTGATATTTTGTCCACCCCATTTATATCAGTGAGAGTAAAGTAAATATTAGGAACTGCTTTTTGATTTAAGACAGATGAGATTACAGCTGCTGTGTTTAATTTAAACTATGTGTTCCCTCCTGGAAATAGAGTTAGACAGATAGAAGATAGATCTTAAAGTATGAAGCTGTACAGCACCACACATCTAATTTCAGTCAGTGAAAAGCACAAATAATGGGTATCGCACTGCATGTGAACTTTTCATACTCTGCAGAGTGATCAAATCATCATTCATCGTAAGACTTTTTACCTCGAATGACATTCGGCTGGATCAATTCAAGCTGACGTCTGGCAATCCACATAATTAATTTTCGTCATCATCTCTTTGCATAGCGGGAATGAACGCTCATTAGCAAATGAATTCCATTTTCAATTTCAGGAGGAACTGTCTGACACTGTTTCCAGAAACAGCCATTTTTGTGCTCCTCGATGTGCCTTAGGCTACTGCAGATTTGTAAGTATGATTAAATCCTGGATCCCCATCTGAAAGCATGATGCTATCATCACAACACTGCAGAACAAAAACAAATGAGGATACATTACCCACATGCAGATGGATTGGTGAATCTCCATCTTTATTTTTATTCATAGACGACATATACAGATCTCAGGGTCCAGCAGACTATTATGTGCAATTACAAAGTTGTTATCTAAAAGCTCATCCATATGCTCTATATTAAGATCTGTATGCTTTTATTTTGCAGTGGTGTGTGGGACTATATGTGCTAGATAGTCACCTAGTTAAAACCAGTTTTGTGAGTTTGGAAACATGCAAAAAGTCATATAGAAAAAGGCAACTAAACGAAACGTTTCTGCAACCTTCAAGTTTCATCCAATATTTCAAAAAATTAGATTTTTTTTTCTGCTTTGATGGATTCCTGTCATGCAAAACAAGTGCTCTTATCTTGGCATCAAATAACGCCGTTTCTTCAGATGTCAATCTTTTGTCAGCTTGTGGTTGGTTGAGTGGTCAACTGATGTGTTGAAATCAAAAGATTGCTGAAAATTATTCGATGTCAAACGTGATTTTCGTGAGTTATTCTACGGTCTCTCTCTTCATCTACTTCCTCTCTGTTTTGGTCTAAACAGTACAAAGTAGTAAAACTCCTAAATGTGTCCTCTGAGAGTCTGTCTCTGGTGGTCTAAACATCATGTTTTATGCACAAGTTAAATACAACATTTCCTGGGTGAGTTGGAAACAGGGGTAGAGAGTGTGTGTGCATCTGTGTGTGTGTATGAGCTTATACACTTGCTCTTGTGCTTACAATATGTTAATTGTGCAAACAATGGTACAATGTAATTCCATGTGACCACTAAAGCCCTGCTTCAGGTGAGCAGAAAAAACAACATGTTTTAAAGATGAGTTACATCCAACTGTGTGTGTGTGTGTGTGTGTGTGTGCACACTTGTGTCTGTGTGCTGAAATATTAATGCGCAGAAAAACACAGGGGACATCTGTGGAAATCTCCCCCTTGCGTGTTAACATGCTCCCTCGGGGTAATAACTGCATACGGCACCAGAGGAAGCTTGTATTGGTATGGATACGTGTAACTGTACAATATTGTGGATTTACAAGCTGAAACATGCATTCTCTCACTATCTTTCATTCATTTCCCTCTTTGCATGTCGCTTTCCTTTCATGGCACACTGAGCACATTTGAATTACATCAGCCTGAGCAGGAAAAACATTAGTACAGACATAAATTACTGAATGAACATTCAGATAGATACCGATGAAACTTGAGACACAAAGTTTAGTTCTTGGGCTTGACTTGGGTTCTTGACTTGGGACTTGTTTATCTAGACTTGGAACTTCATAGCCAGGTCTTGAGCGTTCCTTGTGACTTCCAAAAGAGTGACTTTGTCCCACTTCTGTCAACAGCTAATAAAGGATGATAACTTGATATAATTCTGTGTAAACAAGTCTATTTGGAACAAAACAACACACAACACAAGTCAGAATGAAGATGGAAATGTTATTTTACTTGGTTGTGCGGGGACAGAGCAGCACAGCGCCTCAGAAGCTAGTAATGTGGCCTTTATAGCAAGAAGGTCCAGCTAGGGTCTGAACCATGTGTGGAGTTTGCACGACCTCCCATGGCTGTGTGAGTTTCCTCCCACATTTGAAATATATCTTTATCAGGCAAATTGGAAACCCTAACAGATGTGAATGTGAGTGTGAACTGTTGTGTCAGTGTAGCTCTGAGACAGACTGACAACCTGTCTATGCCGTATTCTGCCTTTCGCCCACTACATATGCGCTCCAGTAGTGGAGTTTGGGTAAGCTCCCTGATGTGGCAGCACATGGAATACATAACAACATGTCAAATAACATCTCTCATCTCGATCCTATCTCAGATAATCTCCCAAATCCCTACCTAGGGCCAAAACATAAATCCACGATGTATGCTTTTATGTGGAACCATGCTGTCTAGGTTAAATTCCACTGCACACTTTGTGATGCCTTCCTCATCTGTAAATCTGCACCAGCATCTCTCCCGGCCTGGGAATTTTATTTCCTCTAGAGAGTAGCTACAAGCCCTGAGTGTTCATAAACATCCCCTACATATGTACACAAAAGCAGGCTTCGTCGATGCATTCAGGGGCACCAAGATAATAAGAATAATTTCTTAAGTCAATGGATGCTTCTGAAATGACTGCCCACCTCAGAGCACATCTTTCGATCGCAGCTAGATAACATGATGTAAATAAGGCCCAGACAGCCTTTATTAAGCAGCAACAGCTACAGTGCTATCAAAGGATTCGACTTTGGCCAGTGTTATGCCTGAGGGATTGTTGTGGAGCAGAGAACAGCTACATCTATCATTTGCTTATGTAAAACAGTGAGCGCATTGCAAGCTTGAAGCGCATGTGAGCAGACAGCCAGCAGTATGTCAGCATCATCGTACATATGTCAGTATACACTGGGGCGCTGAATGCCGCGGCTCAGTGAACCACTCATGATGCATGATGCGGAGGCAATAAGTGTAAATCATTAAGGTAACCTCATGTAACAGCAAATCCAATCCAGCCTGAGTGAAGGGCCCTAGCCTCATAGTTTGCAATGAAAACCCCATGGGACAGGTAGAGGTCTGCAGATCTGCCAGTGCAGAAGGTATAGCAGGTGACAAGAAGCCAGTTTCCAAGGTTTGTATGGAAATTCTTAATCATAATGCAGAATAAAATATGAACTCTAAGAGGGTGCACTGACTGTAGATTTGTCGTTCTGTTCAACACGATGGTAGAAGGACGAAGCAGTTGACATCATGACCAATGACAACAGGTCTGAACATCCGACAGCAATAACAGCAAAAAGCTACATACTGGAGAGTGCTCACTGCTGACAGCGTCACAAGCATGCAGGTACACTGACATTCCACCGGGCGTTTTCATGATGTCACGTATGCAACGCATTTTTGCTCCGTCCCCTACTTGGCTGCAAACCCCACCGGGCGCATTTCAGAAGCAGAGTGTTTCACCTGCCTCATTTTGTTAACTTGGATTTTGCTGATTTGGTCATTTTTCCTTGATATGTGTGCTAAGATGAGTAAATGGGCTTCGGAGCTAAGAGGTTTCCCTTTTTGCCTTTTTTGTTTAATTCTGTTTATTGATGGTGTACAATCAGGAGTCTGCACAGGGTGTTTTGACTTCCTGTCTCGCTCAATCTGCTCTGTGCAGGAAAGTAGACCTGTGCATATTCTCCACGGAGCAGAGTGGAGATAGGCTTCTGGGACGCCTGGTGGAATTGCACACATTGTCTAGAATGGCAGCGATCAGCTCCATCGGACGCGTTGTGGACAGAACGCGGATGGGAAAACGCCCAGTGGAATTTAGGGTTGATAATGAACATAGTGTTTAAAAACGCCAGATCAATGCAGACGTGATGAGCATACATTTTGAAAATATTTTAAACTTGCACCTGTGTCGTCGGCATACACTCACATCATTCAACACCACCACTCCTGCTTTCACCTTATTTGCATTGCATTTGCTAACTTTATTTGGTCAACATCACATGAATAAACTTGGGTTTAGTCTGTAACGCCTGATATGGTTCTCATTTGGCACTGCCTACCGAAATCAATATTGAGAGCTAGTTTATGTTTTAACTCCGCCGTAGCTCATTTTATAGCCATTTGGGGGCATTATAAACACTAATTATATTAGGTACAGCTACCTTTACCTAATATTACCTATACCTTTTCAGCTCTGTTTTTGATCTCCACCAACTGCTGAGGGAAATATCTGGCTCTGTAGTTGCTAAATGCTCCAGCAGCTAGTCTCCAGCTATGTCTGTCTGTCGTTGGTGGTAACAACTGAAAGCTGCTGCAAGAAATGAGGTTGACTGGTTTGATTCAGCTTCAATGCTCTCATCAAAGTTTGGGCCGGAAAGCCAAAACAATGAGCTTAAAGGTGCTAAAATGCTCCTGCGAGCTGAGAGGAAGTGCAGATTTAGGTGATTATTCATCAATTACGAGACACATACAAGTATTGTTGTGATCCATTGTTAAAATCTAAATGTTGGTTGCAGCAGCTTTAAACATATTGTCTGTAGTCTGGTGCAGTGTGCTTCTGTTTCCATCTGTTTTGCTGCTGTGTGAATGGAAGCAAATTTTCCATTTACCTTCCTGTTTCTTCCCTCTCATTCCTTCCCTCCCCTATCCTTCTGTCCTTTTTCTCAGGTCTCTTTGCTGTCCCCTCCATTTTTGTCAGTCTTCTTTCTCTATACTCTAACTTTCTAACTCATTGCAGTCATCATCACACCATCTCACTTTTCTCTCTCTCAGAGAGAAAAGGCTTTTTTATCCCCCCTCTGTCACTTCGTATCTCTATCTACCGTGCTCTGTCTTCCATTTCCGTGTCTGTCCACATCACACTATCTTTCCCTTGGCCTTTCTACCTCTTCCACTTTCACGCGACGAGAAAACAACAAAATCAATCTCAAGGTCGCTGTCTCTCTCATGATATCTGAGTCTGGCTCATTCTCTGGTTTTGTCAGTCTCAGTTTCAGTGCAGCTGAGAGAAGCAAACAGGCATTTTACAAAATGTGCATTTTCAAAATCCAACAAATATCATTTTTGAAATAAATGGTCAAAAAGCATACTGAGGGTTTGTATGTGTGTGTGTGTTAGTCACACATTGTCCCGCGGGCTGTGGCATTTATCAGCATATTGGCCAGTCAGATATGTTATTTGCTTCGGTGACATATTCATAGTTTACAGTTGCCATCCTGCTTTGTGTTTGTCTCTCAGTTGAGGCTGAAATAATTAAGTTCAGCTCAGTTCAGTTGGTGCATCATTGTTGTTATGACACTGCAGTCCCATACACTGCCATCGCAGTGGCTGACAGAATGAATTACACTCACTGCAGAACAATGGCAATCAATTACGTACAGATTATCTACATACAGCGTCATTCTTCTTTCTGTATTGTTGCCCTTTTCCCTTCATTTGCACCAGTAATTAAATTTCCCAGTCTCTTCTCCGACATTAAACTTGGTGTGTTGCCAGCGTGCATCAGAAAGCTAGGCGGGCAGAGTCATATTGGGTTTAAAATGGTTGCTGTGACTCCACTTAAGGAAGATTTCGCAGGTGTGCTGCTGATGGATGAAAGTTGCTTTTGAACTTTGAAGCATTGTCTCGAGGCTGAGGATGAAGATCAGTGGGCCATTTGATCATTTTCAGGCAAAAACCCTACCACGTTTGCTTTGTATATGCTATTTTATTCTTTTATAGATGCTCAAGGGGCACAAACCAAAACACAGTGAGCTGCTGCTACGTTCAAACACTCACTGACTGTCTCAAACACTTGGCTGGTTTTTGTTAGCATTGTATTTGTAGCTGGTCAGTCTGGAGGTTGCCACCTGTCCAAAAACCCAGAACAGAACCGGCTTTTAATCATCAGGACAAAACTTCCACTTAACTCCACAACAAGGTGTTTGGAGTGACCATCGGAACTTTTCTGTAGCACCAAAGGCAAAAATTAAATCCTGAAAATAAATCTGACTCAGGAAAAGTTATTGTTATTTGTGTTGAAAAACTGTATCAGACACAAAAATTTCCACACAAAAAGTTTATATATGCCTTAAAACATGTCTGAAGGGGAGCTTTAACTTTATTTAGCAAACACTTCAGTCTATTAATAAGAAAATCCCTTGAATGCTCCAAGAATGGCAAAATCATCAGCATTCAGTTCATTCCGTCCAAAACATTTTACATTGTGAGGTGTATTAACCACTGTGGCCTCTAGGAGGCGCTAGCAGGACTTTAGACCTATGGAGTTACTTTATTTTAGATCTCTTATTTACGCTGAAATCTCTCCATATATCCTGAGACTTAGACTGCACATATACAGTGTGTACGAGTTGACACTGCATAATATTAAGGTCAAGAAAGACACAACAACATTCGTTATATTTGTTTCATTGCTGACCTAAAAATATGTGATGTGGACAGGAATCTGAGGCGGGGATGAGAGTCATACCCTGCAGGCATGTTTTCCCTACTTAGTCCTATCTCTGCATGTTTATCTGTGGTGCTACACAGCTCCAACAATGGTAATAGGCAGTACGCTGTGTTTCTTGGAAATGCATTCATAAGATTTTTTTTTAAAAAAGGCGAGAAAGCACAAGAAGCACAAGAAGAGGGAAATCAAAACACTGAGAGCGCGGAAGATGGACTTGCTGAAGTTATGAGCGACGTAGAAGTGGATACAGGAAGGGGGAGAAGAAAAAAGAGACGAAAACACACGGTGGCATTGACGCATTTGTCAGTCTCACCTGTGTGTGGCCGAGCGAGATGGACACACTCCCTCGCTCACACAAATGCACACAAAGCGCCTGAGACGAGACATTCATCTAACTGTCCCGTTCTGAATCCAGCTGAGTGAGATATCGGCATCTCTCCATTTAGCTTCAGCCACGGTCGAGACCAAGATAGCATCTGCCCTTTCTAGAGGCCGGCAGAAATCCATAGAGCACCGTGACAATTATCGACAATCAATGTCTATTTACCTGCCATTCACAGTGACTGAATACTGCTGTCTGAATAAAGCCAATGTCTATCTCAGTTTTTTGAATAAAAGGGCAGGAGTGTGTACGTGGGAGCTTTTTTTCCTCACAACAAGGGCGAATGTAAACTATAATGTAACAGTTAAACCGATTACCATCATTGTAAATGGATGACGCCTGTGAAACGAGGTCATTGCGATCACACATCCTTAAAGGTAGATATCATCCACGTGTGCTCTTCAATGGATTCTAGCAGCTGTGTAATCCTCTACTCTTGTGATTTCCCAGAATACCTTTAAACAAAACGACGGGGGGGGTAGATGAAACTTTTATTCATGGAGTCCCTCACTGTCTTCTTCGGGGGCACGCAAACTTGTTCCTGCTGGATTTGTCGTCAGTGACTCTCGCCACCACCCAGGCTTCCACGTCACAGTCCACTCTGTAGCCGCTCCTCCCGCCCAGTCATTACTCTCTCAGACGTTTTATCAACTTTTGGTGGCCTCTGCTGTTGTAGTCAGCCTTGCTCAGTGGACTAAAACCCTTTTAGCTACAAATATCTCCACTCACCCTTGGTCAAAAAAATCTTCATGGCAAAGACAATAAGGCACTTCCTCTTAAAGTAACAAAGTTTATTCAGCCCTGGTTGATTAACAGCCAAGCTAACTCACATGGTTTCATTAAAAAAGGTCAATAACTGGCCATTTTCCATCAAGCTGTGAGCAACCACAAGCTGATTTTATGCTGCACACGCTGCAAGTAGTTTTCCAAACAATAGGAAGGTGCATTGTACCATCAAATGACCGGTGACAGACACATAAGGTTTCCTGTGAGTGCGTCACAATAAAGACCACCCCGTGTTTCACCACTGAAATGCTTTTAACGTGAAGCAGTGTGAAGCTGCTCTCAGTGAGATTAAATAGTATCAGTGAGTCCAAATAACATGCCGGGTTGTTGTGTTTATTTGTGGTCGGCCATTCCTAATTTAGTTTAGGAATGGCGGACTCTGCCACAAACCATGAAAACTGCTATATGGAGAGGTAATTACAATTACACTGAATTGCTACAGGGGCAAAAAGAAAGAAAGAAAGAAAGAAAGAAAGAAAGAAAGAAAGAAAGAAAGAAAGAAAAAACTGCCCATTAATGGTTTCAAGAACAGGATTTGATTTTATAAAACTCTTCAGGATTATAATTTATAACTTCTCTCTTCCTATTCCTTGGTGAGGTCTCAGAATATCCATCAACTCATCTCTTTGGCTGTGTGTGAATGTTTAATTATTACATATTTAACTAAAACACAATATTCTATCTTTATCATAAACTATTATACCATATACTAATATATGAGCCTCCACGTTTCCTAATGGAACTGATCTGTTTTCGTCCATCTCTTCGGCCCATGTTCTGCAGTTCCCATGGATTCTGTCTCCACTTCGCCCTTCAAAGCTTCGTTTGAATGTCCATCTTACATCAGAGCTGTGGTCTGATCTTGCTTGTTCACTTTCTATTCTGTGGACTCTGTGGATTTATTAAGCAATTCTCTCACATACAAGTAGACGTGAGGCGATGTTATGTCATGTGAGCGATTGTTGATATAAAATATGAATTATAACAGAACTGAAGTGAGTGATGCAGTTTGTCTCGTGTGGTTTAGATTTGGGTGATGACTTGCATACATGCCACAAGCTGACACCCGATGCAATGACACAGACAAACACTGTACAGAGACACAAACACACAACAAAGCAGACACACAAAGCAGCGGATGCAGGTGCATGCACAGAGGATGAGGAGGCACACAACCACAGAGGAACGTATTCACACACAAACACAGCGAGACACACGTGAGTACATAAAAAAAAACACATGTACCAACACAAACACACTCATATACCTACACACACACACACACACACACACACAGGTCTACTCCTCAGTGAAAAGTGCTGCTGGCATAAACAAAACCAGCACACAAAGTACAGGGAGGAGTAATGCACAGGCATGAAAACGGGACACTGACTATGTTTGACAGACCAGAGAGAGTGTGTGTGTGTGGGTGTGTGTGCGTATGCGTGTGTGTGTGTGTGTGTGTGTGTGTGTGTGTGCGCGCATGTGAGTGCGTGTGAACCTGCTGTGAGTGCAATTGAGATTCTAAGGTCACAAGCGCTGTAGAAATATTTCACTTCAAACTAAAAGACACCCCTCTGAGAACACACACAGAACTGTAGACGCATCAGAAGTAGTTTAAGCCAGCAGTCCTCCACAAATAGGACACAGAAGAGAGGAGGAGAGGAAGATGAATTGAGAGGAAATGGTAGCAGAAGAGCAGAAAAGCAGAGTTGAATGGAGAGGAAATAAATTGAGGGGAGTGGAGAAAGGAAGGAGGACCTGAAAGAAGAGGAAGTCAGTGAAGGGGACGACAAAGAGAAGAAGACAGTGAGGGACTCCATGAATAAAAGTTTCATCTACCCCCATGAGATACAGTAAGCGTTTCACAAAGGCGATGTGTGCAATGTGCAAAGTGCAGTGCTAGCCCGCTCAAATTGTTACACAATGTTATACTGCGGTATAAGCACAAATCAACAGAAGCTGCTTTGGCAACGACTGAAACTGATGCTACAGTGACATTTAGAAAGCAATATGTGCAGCAGGTAGCTGCTATGGATCACTACACATGTCTCCATGTTGGTTTTGGCTGTTTGGTAACATCTGTCCAGAAGCAAAATACTTTCTCACACCATGAACAAAAAAGGAGTAAAACCACGAATAAAGACATGAACACTCGTCATTAATTAATGAAGTCTTATGATAGAAATCCAGGTGGGAGAATATGAGATACCTGGTGCATGTTGATTTAAGGATAACTGAGAATTCAGGTTACTACCCACAGACACTGGATTATACAAGTCTTTGCTGTTTCAGTACTCCTGTCATGCACAAGCCCAAAGAAACAACAGCCTCGAAGTGCCCTCAGACAGCGAGCATTGACTGCTGCGTCTGCCAGCAAGCGGCGTCAGGGTTTTGCATTTCCAATGGGCGGCAGCAGATTAGCAGCCGCGGTTCTGGGCTAACCCTGATCCTACAAATGACCTGTACCACACAGCACAGGCTGCTGCTAGACACCTACTCGTCACATAGCCATGTGACATAACAGCGCAGATTATATCTTGAGATAGAGCACGTGGTTTGCAATATTGCATCGTGATAATATGGAGTTTTGCACCTAGCTGCCATGTTCCCACATCTAAGCAATGTTGTTGTTTTATAATAACAAACAAATGACAAAGAAATGTTGAAGGTTATGTTGAAAATGTAAGAGATGAAATCATTAAGTTGGTTGTAAAGGAGGGGAAACATGATGAAGGAGTCGAAATGGAGTCATGAAAAAAAAATAAAATAAAATAAACATAGATGCTTTATTTAGCTCCCCTGCTGGAACAGAGCAGCCACATTCCAGAGACCATTCTCCTCTTCTTCGTCTACGATGCCCTGTCATTACTGAAGAGGAATTAAATCAAGGAGATTGTAGCTTTTACCTTGATTCACCTACTCAGTGTGCTTTAAGAGACGAGTGGGTGCGACTGTGATGGATCGGAGCAACGTGAAGCTCTTGGTAGGGCTGCAGACTCAATAGATTAGCAAACAAAATTTGTTTTTTTTTTCTTCTTTACACCACCATGGGGTAGATTGGAGATGACAGCGGCGTGTTGCAGAACTGATTAGACTGACTTCTCTGTGCCTTCTTGAGGCTGATTGACACATGATGCAGCAAGAATGCAAATTAGACGACTGTAACTCCAAATCTGGTGATTTGTTTGCACTTGAAATAAAAACGCGGAGTACACTCAAGATGCCTCAGGCGCAAGAAAACCTTTCAAAAGCCTCGATAAGAAATCTGAATTGCAGAAGTTGAAGTTGAATTTCAGCCAAGTTTTTGAAGGTTTATTATTCTGCAGCACTGTGGTACAACCATTGTTCTTTGATTTGGGACAATCTGGGAGGTGGGCCGGGGTTAGTCCATCTTTGAAGTGTCATTTACCAGGATAATCTCAGTGGCCATTCAGATGGTAAATGACACTTCAAAAGCCAAAAGAGGAGAGAAAATGGAATCTGCTGTTGATAGCGGCTCACAGGGATCTGCAGCCTGTAGCATCATTGTAGCATTTCATTTGACATGATGCAGTAGGTGACAATCCTACACGTGCCTTTAGACTTGAATGAGTCACTCACAGGCTCCTCATATGACAGCTCAGATATACATTTATATATTTATATCTTTTTTTTCTGCATTTGCTGCATGTCCTGGGATAAAAAGAGACCTCTGAGCAGTGCCCTATTGACCCTCAAGATTAAAATGTAATATTCTCCCTCTGCCCACTCACTCGTTCGTGCTCTCTCTCCCCAAAATGATCTATTGGTTCCAGTCCAAGACAGTAGACCTTCAAGCAGTCACCATGGCCCATTGACCTTGCCTCAAAGCCTCCGATATCAGCATCCAAGGCTAATATACACACGCACAGGTGGAGAAGACAAACACACAGGGTTAGAGTTCAATAAGATTTTGTCAAATATGCTTTTCAATCCTTTATAAAAACGAAACAAAACCAATGGTGCAGTAACAAGAAGTGATAACTACATTATGCAGACAAAACAGTGTACAAATTGTTTTTCAATACACTGACTCCTATCAATGTCACCTTAGCCTGCAAGGTGGTGCAGTGAGCGCTAATTCCCCCTTAATAAATACATACATGAATATTTGACCTGCAATGATTTTGATTGGACGTAGCTCGTCATCTGATGGTCACACGGCTGGTGAATGAGTAAGTGATGGTGATGCATGAATGAAACAGCTGAAACCAACTAGCACATTGTTGGTGAAATATCTTCTCCACTATTGGCTGGTTCACCACAACATATGTACTTATGTTAATGTTCCTCTTTAGGACGACTTGTATTCTCTTTGGTGATCCTCTGACTTTTCCTCCAGCATCAAATCTTTATTTTGTTCAAGTATTGACCAAGTTTCCGAACAATCCCGTCAGCCTCAGCTGACTCTAAAGAAAGACTAGTAAACATGGTAAACATCATTGTAATTGTAATTGTCAGCATGTTAGGCACAGCGGTGATTGCCAACATGTTAAAATGGGATTAGAAAACTGCTAAGATGACTACAGATTCTTGTCTTGCAGCCACATGCAGTAACCCTGCATGACTTTTGCCTCAATCAAAACCCTGAAAATGTGATCTCACCCCCCACCCCCCTTATAGCTAGGAGGCGTCTATTACCCAAATGGAAAGATAAAGAATTAATGAAGTTCTTGATGCCTGAGAAAATCAGATTGACCTCTGTTTCACACAATATGGCAATTCACTGTTAGGTCTGTAGACATTCAAGCTCAGATTGTTTTCTCATACATGCCCAAAAGAGTAATTTGTTTGGTTCAGACCGAGCAAATCCGTATTTTGCCAACCTGGAACCAGATCTGAAAGCAAACCTAATCCTGCTCAATGTACACCTGAATATGCATCTTCAGCATCAACCCCTCTCTTTTTCTGACTCTATCTGCCAGCCTTAAACCCTGTAAACACAGTGACCTTGTCATCAATGTACAGGACACACCATACAGTGACAACAAGGTTGTGGCCATGGTCACGCACACTGGTCATATTCCTACACATACTGCATAAATGCCTCTCTTTCTTTCTGCAACTCACTTAGCCTCCAGCTACTGGATTTCTCTCCTATCGTGCAGTCATCTCTTCTTTTATTCCATCTCTCGCCCTCTCTCTCGCTTCCTGTGACTCGTGCTCTCTCTCCACAGTGGTGGGTAATTAAAGTGGTCGGGGCCATTCCATTACCCGGGGGGTGGGAGACTTATTCAAAGGCTGCCGAGATCAAAATGAAAACCAATTAGCGCTGGGGTTCTGTCCTTTTATAATGCAGGGAGAGCCAGCCAGCTTATTGGTTGGCCTCTGTCTTTTTCTCAATGCGAGAGGACTGACTAGCAGGCTCGGGTTGGATTTGGGGTTAAAGTAGAAGAGGTGGAAATTCACATGAGAATGGAGGAGCTGTCCGTATCAGGTGTCATCTATGAGGTGCTTGTAGGGGCATGAGCACACAGAAAGGACACACATGCAGTTTTAATTTAAGAGCAGAGGAATGTATGTAAAGACTTCAAGAGGGATTATTCATGTATTCAAAATGACCATAGCTGAACATGGGAGAGTCAAATTAATCAATATGTAATACTCATATAATTGTAGTTTTTGGTTAACTGTGGAAATAGTTTTTCATTTATTTTGATTAAAATAAATAAATAAATGAAATAGCGTGACAATGTATTAAAAAAAATTATACAAAAAATCTGGATTAACAAAACTAAGCGATGACAGCCATGCTAGCGGCTTTGTAAGGCTATATACACAGCAGTGCTGAGCGAAATGTTTTATGCTAGCATGCTCACAGTGATAATGCTAGCATGGTGATGTTTAGTAGGTACAACCATCAGTTTAGTCAGGGGTCACCTGGTGCATCCTTTTGGAGCCCAAGCTGGGACAGACCAACACTGACGTCCTTAAAGCCATGCAGCTAGCATGGCTAAAAATACCAGTGGAGAGTTCACACTGGACACATGTGGATGCACCAGGATGCTTTTCCCAGTTCACTATTTAGGAGGACAGTTATGACCTGCAAGCGAAGGGTCACATGACTGACGAACACAGCCGACAGCTTTAGCTGACTTGTCTTTAGCGTTTCTCTTGCTTTTCATTGGCAGAGCATGATTTGCATTTTAAATCAACATACTATGCTGGAACATTTTAAAGAGTTATGACATTCTTGATGATAAGAGATGCAAGATCGAAGGTTAAGACTTTGCTCAGTGTTGCATTTGACTTCTGTCTTGTGATTGATGTCAAGTTGACATGTTGGTTGACAAAGAGAGTAAACCGTGAGAACATAAAGACCTTATTTCACACAGGCTTCTTCTGGTCACTGCGACCAAAAGGTATACAGCCTCTGTTTGAGAATACACCACTGTTGCCACGCAAAGACACAATGACTGCATTGGGTCCTGGGTAGGAGCCAGTGGTCTTCCTGGTCGAAATCAACTCATACTGTCTTCTTAACAAAATTAAAATCAAAATTAGACCAATTTACATTTCCAGCCACTCCTTCCTCACATTGAAAGCTTTTTCAGTCTTTCCACACTATTCCTTTGCCTGAATAAAAATGAGCTCAGTTGTCAGAGATCGCTGAAGTTGTGCCAGCTGCCGGTCCATTAGAGACCTTGGATGTGAGCCATCATGCTTAATGTCTACTTGATTAAAGGAATACCCTGACTTTTTGGCAAACACATTATTTGATCAAATTATTATCATGTGATGATATGATTGGCAACAGTTTCGCCTTTGTGCCTTAAGTATTAAGTGCTGTTGTGCCTCCACCATGAAGCAGAGCTACAAATATATCTTACTCAAAATAGTTCCATCATGATGGTAACATTTAAGGTCTTATACAAAATGTACTGCAGAGACACTAAGTTAAATGTAATTATTATGCCCACATGAATAATCATCTTAGCTTGCAGGTGTCCATTAAAATCGTGTAAAAGAACACCTAAATCAAAGGTCTTGTCAACCGCTGCTCTAAATAACCAAACAAGGCACATTAAACTACAGGAGCAATGATTCTTCTTGATGCTGTGCTACTATACTTCGTAGCTTTCACTAACAGATTTAATCCTGAATTAAACTGCTGCAAAAATTGATTTTGAATTTAACGCAGTGTACCTTGACATTGTGCCATCAATGTGACGATACACTCTGAGCTCTAATAGTAGATATGAAAAGTTGACTTATTCGCCTCAACATTTATCATGAGACCTCAGCATGTACTTTAGCTTAAAATTCATTTAAATGTGTTTAAAGCAATAAATCAACATTTTCACATACATACAGACAACATATTTGGTGTCTGGTGAAAAAAAAGGTTGATACCACAGTCACATCTGGCTACTGTCAGCCATCTGTGAGCTCTTCTTTGCATAAAGAATATCAACATGGGGAACAGCTGGTGTGACACTGTTCAAAAGGTAGGAAAATCAAGGTAAGCGATTTTAACACATTGACACCTTTGTCTGCATAGATTCACAAAGACGTTTACACATATCTTCTGTTGTAGTATATTTCCAGCATTGATGGGGGGATGTCAAGACCAGTAATTTCCTAAAGCATCCACTGGTTGCTAGGCTTTAAGTTGTTTCTGAGCCATTTTAAGGTATGACCAAAGTAACTATGTGCTTCTCTCCTTACTCCACAAAAGAACTGTTTAATTAAGTCAAATCAAAACCAGGCTAGCAATTAGCTGCAGTTCTTCCTGCTGACAATGGAAATTGGACAAATAGCACGAGAAGTAATCACAGCGAATGTTGTGATCACGGAACAGAAAAGTCGATCAAAGGATGTTACTGCTATACTGCTGATGGATTCACTTCCTCTATTAAGAGTTACAGTGCGCTCAACAGAGTGTGCTACAGATGAGGGTATATGAAGAGTCTTTTTCTGTCTTTTCTGTCAAACCTGTAATGAGGCAATGAGGCTTTTACTCTCTGCCAATCATGTAACAGCCCTCACAAGAGAGACTGCTGTCAACATGATTTACCCCACCGTCCATTTCTGAGATAGATTTTCATGGTCAGATTGTCCTTGTTTGGTTAGAAAATTGTGGCAAACACGCCATGGCAACATTTTTTTTTGACTATTGTCTACAACGGAAAAATTGCATTTGATTTGCATTTAAATTTGTTTATTTAGCCTTTAAATGTGTCTGGGAACTTTTTGGGTTACCTTAGACGGAGCTCAATGGTAATTCTACCTCTGTGGTTTGACCCATCAGGTTCAGCTGATGGAAATAAGGCCCGTGTCTTCAATTACGGTCTTCTAGGTCCCCCAGGCTTCAAACAAATCAATAGTTTGTAGGTATGAAGGCCAGGATAGTGATCAGTCAATCTTCTGTACCCCATTTAGCTTCTGTAGCATGACTTGAGACCCAATGTCAAGACAGATTCTGGCTAAATCCATCCAAATGAGCAATGGGAGTACCCATTCTTCTCTTTTGGGGTCAGTGGTTTGACCCTTCAGGTCACTGTGAGGGAGACGGGTAATTTATCTAGTCTGTGCCTTCATTTGCTCTCCACTCTGTCCTTCAGGCAATGTACAGATCAATCTACCGCACAGTGGATGGGAGGAGTAGGGCGCATGTGACTTGACTGCTACATTTTCACTATGACACACAGTCAAATACTGAGGAAGACAACTGGAATAACTTTAGAGATCTTTGCGCCATCATCAAGTCAAATTTTATTCTGTCCAAAAGTTTGCTTTTGAACAAACACCTGCAAAACTAATTACATTCCCATCAGCTTGAGCTATATGTCGTATTGAGTGGTTATTAGCAAATGTTGTTAACTCCAAATGGCGTTCCATCAGTCAAATTCAGTGTGAACCATGGAGAGTGCGACACGTACTTTCAGCAAATCATCTGCATATTTCTCAACACTGGACTGTTTGTGCAGTTCGTGTCGATTAGCCCCAAACCGTTAGCTGCAGCCATTAACTGTAAGCTAGCAGCTACTAATGCTGCAGCATTTCCCTCCGTCCTCTCCCCAATCTCTTGCCTGAGTGCTGAACACACGGTCAAACCTGCTAACACATTAGCATGTTGTCACTGCGAGTATGGTGCTATGCTGACATTAGCTTTTAGTTCAAGTGACTGCTGTGTGGCACAGCCTCACAGATCCCCCAGTGTGGCGGAACCTCTATTTTTTTTCTAGTTTCCTAATTGGCATTCTGAAACTGTCAATCACTTACAGCTGCTGCATCTCCCAAGTGTTGAACAATCACAAACCATATGGTGGTAAAATGTCTCGAAGGTCACAATCAGTGGCACTTACATCTAAATTAATCCAGTATTAACTCTAATACATAGGATTTAGAGAATCAAAATGGACCTGTACACTGCATTTTAATGGTAATCTGTTATGGCTTAATAAAAATATAATAACATAACACCACAAATATGTACCAATAAAAACATTTTTTTTCCCCATTCTTTCAATATAGTGTGAAACAACATAATTATTATGTTAAGCATGAGCAGCAGTATACACCAAACTAGGCTGACAGCTTTGCTCCATCAACCTCCAGAGTGGTCAGTGAAGGTGACAGTTTGAGGCAGTCAATCGGTAGCTTAATAGGAATTAGATGTATATTTCCAAAATCCTCTAAGCCACCACAAAGGAAAAACTCCATGCACTGGGCGTGTGGTGAATTACTGCCCTTTCTGTCCCTCAGGCATCCTACAAATCAGCTGTTGGGAGGCTAAGCTGATGATGGACTAGTCCTCTCAACCCCAATCAGCTTCACCAAAATGACTTAGGGAAAAAAATCCAAGCTGACTGACAAGATTTCCGTCAGCTGAACAACAGAAATGCCCACTCTGTTCATTCAAATTATTTGGTTTGACCCTAAAATCCATTTGCTTTTGACGCAGCACTCATTCACAGTTACATCTAAACAGGCTTAAATGCGACGAACTGCTCAAGCAAAAAGGTGTTTTGAATTTTTGAGGAAAACCGATCGACTTGGAAGTGAAGAAGCTGATTGAATTGAAAGCAAATTAAACCGGGCCTTGGTTATTATGGAGAGTGAGTCATCCGTCTTCCTGTGTCTGTTCTGTCCCTGCGGTGTCCTGCAAATCAATCTACAGCTGGAGTGGTCAGTGGTCAGCATGGCTTTCAGCGGGAATGGGGATTGGTAAATGAGACCAAACATATTGTGTAATGGATTGAATCTGAAAACAAGCTAGAGGTCATGATGGGGAAGATGGGGTATTCATTCATTCAGTGGCCGCCCTGTGAATGACTGTCCCTGTGGCTCGTCAGGTCTCTGGCTGACTGATACAGTGAAGGCAAAAAGGCTGATGGCACATCTGCCTGTGGATGAGGATGCACAAAAGGGTTATAGACCAATGCGTCTGTTGGTTGAAGTGGCTCAAGCAGCTGTCATTTTGCCCTATTTGCCTGAAGTGCTTCATCTTATTTATTAGATATTAGGTAATTGTTAATAATACTCACAGTGGAAAAGTCTGCCATTCAGTATTGTCAATACCAACCGAGCTGAGGAGGGACTTCATCCTAATATAGATCCATGACAGCTCACTGTGCATGATCGTACGCAATGTATTGTAATTTGCTCTTCACCATTATGATGCTGATGATTTAATGAACAGCTCTGGGTCAGTTTGCGTGTTTGCCTGAAACTGAGCCTACACTGTATGATCACTTAGTGCTAATTCCGTTCTCATAATCAGCTCATTAGCGCTCACACTGAGGTTATAGTTGTGTTTGGTTTTGCAGCCGGTGTTGTAGCTTTTGGAGCCTTGAACCGTTGTGTTTTAATTATGTAATTGCTTTTTTTTTCCAGGCTACATGTGTTCTATGAGCTTGTGTGTGGTCAGCCTCAATTGCTAAAGTGGCAACTTTTCAGGGCAAAAACAAAACAAACAAACCAACAAAAAAGCTGCAAAATTTTCTGAGAAACTTCAGAAAGCACTTCTGTAGAGATGTTTTGTTTAGGAAAACTGTTTCAAAAGGTGGGTTTTTTAATTAAAATTGAGGACATCAGCAGATGTTTTCTGAACGGAGAAAGTACCAGTGTAACACCAGGTAATGCAGAGTGTTACATTTTTGGTTTGTAGTTTTAATCTATGCTAGGCTTGCAGTTTTTTTTTTCCTAGTCCATTTATATCGTGTTTTTAAGAGTTAATCATCCCTAAAACTATTTTATTAGCCCAGTTTAACCTACAGGAGTACCAATTCTCCAAAAAAAAATAATAATAATTTGCCTCTGTCACCTGATGCCATGATGAAGAAAGATTGACCAATTCTGACCACTCTCGTATGTTGAAGTCAAGAATAGCTTTTGGAAAGGGAGGGCTCCTCTTATTTTTGATTGCAAATGGTCATTAATATGACCAAAAAAAATGGCTGAATACACCGTTTTTGGGTCATACTATTATGCGCAGTGAAGCCCTGTAAGACGTAGTGGTGGGGTCAGGAGAGTCCTCCATTTTTTTTAGCTGAGCCACTGCCCCTCAGGATGTCTGTGCACGGCACTGATCACTTTGCAGATCATGCTAATATCGACCTTTATTGGTCAGAGTCGCTAACCGCCACTATAATAAATGTAGAGATGACATTTTACTCTGGGGCTTCAGTCCAGGACTCAGTCCAGTCACTCTGCTGACCATAGACTGTAGAAAAGCAATGGGTAGCATGTCTGGCATAACCCAGAACTCAATGGTTTGCATAGGAGTGTTTGGGGTTACTGCTCACTTCTATTTTGAGACATACTGGAGACAGAGGCCACACAAAGTGCAGGAAGCCTCAGTGGAGCTGCGGAAGAACAGCCCACTTGTAATGGTTACCTCATCCCTGAGACCACTGTGATTCAACCAAAAGGGCCCCCTGAAGAGACTTCTCTTTATGTCTTCATAGTTTCTTAATGCTACAATGACATTCATTGCCATGAATATCCATGAGGATAGAAGTACATTTAGCTATTAAGGGCCTAACCACTTGTGTGAGGAAATAGTAACTTTGGGAACAAAGGAACTCAGAGAACTAACTTTAAGAGAGGAATCCTGCATTTTGGAGACACCATGTACGAGCAGGTCACTGGGCTGAATTTGAAGCATTTCTATACTGGCAGTAGGTGATTTGAGGGGGGATGCCAGCCCCCTTGTTAGCAAAATGACCAAAACACCCCATCCCCTAGTAGCATAGGTTACTCTAATCTGCCTGACTCATTGATCCTTTATCTGCCTGAGGTTTGTGTAAATTAAAATCTACTGTGTCAACCCCAGCTCTGAAATATCAGCCCAACAGTGCTGTGCATTGATAAATCCATGGTGCTGTCTGCGGTGCTGAAGTAAGTACATACTTGTAATTGAGCCTGTTTCAAGTCAGTTGAGTTAGTTTCATCTTGGTCTGCAGTATATCTAAATAATATTTTGTAACTGATATATTTGAAGTATTCAATTCTACACCATACTGTAGACGTGTGTTCTTAAAAGAGTGAGAGGATCATATAGGCACAATGATGCCTGTAGTATTCCTTTAATATTCCTATAATATTTCTATGATCCCTGGGCCATCCCCCATGTTAAAAATGAACAAATGACTAACGGTGTACCGGCTTCACAATTTCTGCATGGTGGTGGCTGCTTGCTGCTGCTGCTAACTCATGGAAATGAATCTCACTGTCTGATTTGATTTGATTGTCAATGCAGTTTAGTGTCTGATTATTTAAATGCTGCTTGAAAGGCGTTTCCATCTTGTTTTGGCCTTTTAAGCTGGGACCCATGATTACTCATTATCTTATGTACTGACAATATTCCTGCTTGAATCAAAAGTTTCATTTACATACAGAAAAAAAAAATCTGAAAGCATTACAAATGACAAAAGGATAGTGCACAAATAACATGAAAGAGCTAATTAAACTGTACGGACATAGGGAATATGTCAGAGAGATGCTCATTAGACGTTTTAGGAAAAACAATATTTCTGTGACCTTTACACATGGACAGGTGTTATGTCCGATCAGGTGTAAGCTCTGCATAAATCAAGCTGGTTGATCAGGGCACAAATACAAACACACACACTCACACACACACACAATCACACACACACACACACACACACACACACACACACACACAGGTTTATACATAGGATCACCTGTGGGGACCACGCTTTCTTGAGGTATGAAACAAAAACATAGGTAAACTTTCCACTGCTTAGTTAACGTGTCCACAAATCTTTGAATTGCTGCAGTATTGATCTCACTATGCTAAATGGGGACTTCCAGGAAAACCTGTAAACATGGTTCAAAGGGGACCTGATTTGCAGACATTTACATAGTTCCCATGTGACTACTTGGGACCTATTTTTACACTAATATGGCACATGATATATAGGTCAATCCTCTCATTATTGCATTTGTAAAAAAAAAACAACATCTTTTTGAAACACTAAGTAATTTTATAGTTTACAGTAATGACAGATCAAATTTTGGAATGGCTTAGTAATGTGAGAATGTGATTGTACCATGAGGAGGCCTCTTGAGCCATAATTCCCTGACCACCAAAACACATCATGTCACTATTGATTGTGAACCATAGAACCCTGCAGTGCTTCTGGCCTCTTCACAACACAACACAAGTAATGTTGTTGTTTTGACTGGAATATTCAGTTAATGCTTACAGAAGAAAAGAATGAAAGGCTACTCTATTCACTCATGGAACCAGCAGTGCTGCGCTGGATGTGTTTACTGTCTGCAGTGCAACTAATAATGAGATATTTCATCTTATATAATAACTCCCTTTCACCTCCCCTCTTATTATCACAAGGTTGAATCACAACAACAATTGCAGAGCAGACTCAGTCGCTCCTGTGACATTTATTGTCAACTGTGAATCAGTTGAAATGGAGTCGTCCTGGACAGACCAAGTCACAGGTATGCCTTATAAATCATTTTTCAGCTGCTACTCATAGAGATGAGACCAAATACCTGAGACATATAGACATGACGTTCAACCAGCATCTGCTGTAGAAGCACCCACATTTATGTAGAGTGCAACATTATAGTAATTTCACTAAATGTAGTTTATCTCCTTCATATCTCCCAAGGAGAGAATAGGGAGTGAGATGGTACATGGGTGCAGCGAGCGATGCAGTGAGAAATAGCGTGTAGCCAGTAAGAAAGGGTTTAAATTTAGACTTTTTTAGAAAGTGACAGTTTTTACAATACCTGGTTCTAGGAGGTGCTGCAGCCTTCAGCACAACTCCTTTCTGAATCCAGTATGGGTATAAAAACATGTCTGCATTTCTTTCAGTACGATATTCTGTTAACATTACCCTACAGCCAACCTCTCGTTACACAGGAAACACTGAATCAGCGTTTATACTGAAGACTCTTCTTTGAGATCACGGGTCACTTAAATTCCAAGAATTGAGTTGTGGATTGTTGTGCAGAAATGTTTGTCCAATCCATATCTCCCACACAAAAAGTCAAACCTTTGAACCTTTTGCTTTCCACTGTTAGAGCTGCTCTTTCTTTGCATTTCACACAGGCAATTGTTTGTTTGTTTTTTCCTTATTTTTAACCAAAGTCAACCACCCTGCAACCCCTTTGTATTATAACTCGACCTACACTGTAATAAGTAACCAATAGAATTCACCCAATAAATCTAAGGTATCAATTTGCATCAATTTTTTTGGGGTAGATTTAATTTCATGTATTGAGTATAAAATAACTGAAATAAAAAGCTATGAAATACTTAAATAAGTTGGGTTAAATTTACCTCACATTTATGTATTTTAGATCAGACTGCAATTCTATCGCTTGATTCATACAAAAATAAATGAGTTATTGTGATTATTATTCTTTTATGAAGTACAGTACAAAACATCATAAAAAAAACCCTCTACCAACAGAAACTAGATCCAGAGGGTGAAGTGCTCGTTCAATCTGCAACAACATAACGGGCTTCGGGGGGGTGGGGGCAGCAGCACTCAATTTTGGTGCAACAGACCACGAGAGAATTAGGCTATATCACATGATCGTGCCCTTCTCCTGAGCTTTATATAGTGGTCCACACATGTGCAAGGTTCACCAGTGTCAGACAGCTACTGTATCAGAAACTTTTATGTTTTAGGCCATTAGCTTTAAATGACACATACATTACTGTGAACCATTTCTCTAAACGTAGCCATTTCAGTAGACAAAGAAATCAACTTACAGACCCTAACCCTGGATGGAAGAGTCTCCTCCGCTGATGGTTCTATAAAAATAAATATACAAATACACGTTTCCAATAGGCTACATATTTCACATGTACTATAAGAATGCTGACCACATTCAATCAATGTGTGATTTGTTCTTGCAGAAATGCTTTTAATTATAAAATGCCAACGCATGTGCACTTTCTCTCTTTGTAGCCACTCAGTTAAATTGCATGATCAATATGATTTAATAACCTTCTGTTCATGCTAGCAAAACCTAGTTCACCAAAGCTCAGCAGCCTCCACTAACACTTTTTTTTCTTATTTTTTTATTGTCTGCTTCAGAAAAGAAAACTTGCTCACAAACAGAGCAGAGGGTCCCATAAAATAATTTAATGACATTGCTTACCATAATGATCAAATCTCACAAACATGCACCTCCTTGTGAACGGGTGGCATTCATCAGGCTGCAACCAGCAATTTTTGACTTTGCACTTGCACTGTCTCAGCGACACTTGTCCTATAACTGTGTGATATCAATGCAAGCCCAGTCTTCCTTTGATGGACAGGGTGTCAAGGTGCAGAGAGCAGACTGAGGTAAGATCTCTGCGCGTAACCTACACAATTATCATCTTAAGACCAACAGAAAAAAAGATGAAACAATACATGAAACACAAAAAGTCTCACTAATAAACATGTGCATCTGTTTCTTTTTAACATTCAGTTACTGACACTTCATACCATCAATAGATGAACAGCATTCTTCTTCTCAGCACTCATCTTCCTCCATGGGTACACAACCTTTTCTCCGGCAGTCATTACCAGCACAGCTTATTAAAATGGTCAAACAAAAAGAAAAGGATGGACCAAAGATGGTGGACAAAGGGAGACGGCATAAGTTCTTGCCATGGAGTTGGCAAGTTCGGTTAATCTTCTTTGCCCGAGCATCAGAACTTTGCTGATCTTGGTGAGTTGAAGCATCTTCTCAGGGAGTCAGTCGGACTCTAGTGTCATGACCAAGAAAGTTGGCCAGCTGGTCCATCCCTGTGTCCGGCATGTCCAGCACTGTAGAAAGGACTGTGGCATGCTTTCAGAGTTTGGTGGATGTCAATGCCTTGGGACACTTTGCACCAGATGTCTTTGTAAAGCCAGGGAGGCAGTCTGAATCATGGGAATGTGTCACAGCTGTGGGTCTTGCAAACCCCCAAAGCCCCTCTGTGCTGAACAAGGATTATGCACACAGCATTATTGGAGTCCAAAAACTGGAACCGCTCGACCTGGCTTTCCCCTGTGACAATCCCTCCAAATTGACTGCAGTTTTTTTTTTTTTTTTTTTTTTCCCACTACAGAGAGTGCCCAATCCAAACCCTGGTGGGGATCAGATGTGTCCCTTCACAAAAATGCAGACAAGGGCATGTTTGCCACCTCTCCTTTTCGCATCGCTTAAAGAGGACGGTCTGTGTTCAACACATCTTTGCCAGGTCTGTCCTGGCTTTCAGATTCACTCATCTCCGGTGGGCGCGTTCCACTTTGCTTCAGCGACGTTCCTTGTTGCTGTCGCAGATATCACCACATTCCACTTTTCACTGTGGACTTCCTGAAACTCAGTGGCATTCCTCACAAGCTCTTTGTTGTTTGTATCAAACCGTCAGCTTTGCTGACTTTCCACCAGTGGTGGAATCAGAAATGTGGTAGTGTCATAGCCACAAGTCATCTTGACTGCTTTGCCAATATCCAAGTAATTCTTTGGGATTTGTAAAATCCTCCATTGTTTTTACGGTGGTAACTCTCCCGGTGCTGTCAGTCACTCTTCTTATTTCTTGCATCTTCTCAGGTGCACTCTGTTGATTCTTGGCTGACATAATACCTTTGTTTAGCAGGTGCTGTGCCTCTTTAATAATGACATAGTCATTTTATGTGATAGCTGTGATTGAATCAGGATGCATGTCATTGATTACTCCCCACACCTGTTTGGTCATGTGTGAAGGAACAGACCACATGCATGGACACGTGGACTGACCACAGCTCTTTCCTGATTTTCCTGGTGATCGATCCGAGTTTAAAGTTGCCACCTCACGTTTGTCACCACAAGGACTTTCTTGTAAAAACTGCTTGGCAGTATGCAAGGTGCATGAAATCGTTTCTAAACGCTTCTTTAGGTGGTTGTTTACATGGTACAAGTTCCCCATTCCCTGACTCCATGACAGCACACTGTGAGCGTAGTTGCCTATGTTTGAATATAATCCATCTATTTTTTTATCTCCATGGCATAAGGCTTAGTGCAATACAACCAATAATTGCTCTTGTTTTACACTTTTCTTTCTTGGAAGTACTAACAACTATGCTCTCAATGGTGTCCTGACTTGAACAGGGGTCTTCTGCTCCATGGACTTCAGATGTGATGCTGTTGCTGTCAAGGGTCACATGACCTGATGTGTCACAGATTCACTGAGTCAGAGTTATGCAGTCCTTCATACAATAAATTTTTTCCTCAAGTTCGGTTTTAGGTCAGCAGTTCTATCTTTCAGAGGTAGTATCTGGAACATTTTCATCTTCACTCACTAAAGAGTGTCTTTCATGTAAAAATGAATAAATGAGGTACTTAGACATATGTATTTTCAGCTAAACACAATCTCAGTAAGTGCAGAACATTACGACAGATCGTTAAAGGTGACTAGTATATTTTTTATGGACATACCTATATTTAAATGCTTGCCAACAAACCAGACTTCAGAGAAAAAAACATCAAATTCTGCTACGATATTTTTTCCTGCTTCGTTAAACTCTCTCCTACTGCACACATATTGAATAAAACAAGCTTAGTGGGCACATTTCACACCATGTTATGGTTCCTTCGGGGGACTGACAGTCTCTAGTGTGTTAATGTTAAAGTTTCTATTCAAACGCTGATATAAGGTGTGCTGTGGGGACATTGGGAATGTCCCACGATAGAGTGATATTTTACCAAAACAAAAATTCTTCTGGAGGCTAAAATCTATCCTCAATATCTCATTATAATCACTCTTCCTGATACATTAAATAAATCAGTCTGGCAGTCCTCATACACAACAGATTACCATCATAACAAATTACTAAACTTTATTTAACTGCTTAAAATCTGACAAAAAAACAGCAAAAAGTAGCTCAGAAAGATGCCAGAAGTAAAGATACAGTGCTAAACACGAATGTACCTGTTGATGAGTTTTCTGTGGACGAGTAGCTTCATCCATCTGTGTCTCTGACATGAGAGCAGAATGGGAGCTTTGCTTTGCTTGTTTCCTGCTGCTCATCTGTCAGATATTTAACACAAAGTTTCTATTCAAAAAGACTAACTTAGTGTGCAAGATTGTCCCAGAATAGAGTGATATTTTATCCAAGGGAAAATGTCTATCAAGGTAATTTGTCCTAAATTTTCATAATATATATATGAATGATAAATAGAAAATATGAGATTAGGATATTAGATTTCAATGTGTTTTAAAATAATAATGCCTCCAACCACAAAATTATTCTTAGACATTCTGCGATGTGTGAACACTGAGTAGATCGGACACATATTTATGTTCTCCACGGGTAGTTGTCACCTCCATAGTCACAGCTAATTTCTTCTCCGTCTTTAATACCATAAAGGCAAACAGACATAGGTGTGGACTTCCATCCACTTGATTTTTTTTTCATCCTACAGTTTGGTATTACATAAATGTAAGGTCTCCCCCAGCTCTTCTACAAACAATTGTTGTATCTATCTATCTTATATCTATTTTGACCTCTGATGCAATTCAACTAATTTACAGTGCAGGGCCACATTGAGTCTGCTCATACTGTGCATTAACATGCGCCTCAGGTGATCCGATCACATGTGGACAGCTCTGTGTACATCGGTTCACACCTGGCATTACAATGCGTCTACAGATGTGCTGCGAGTGACGACTTGTCACTGAATGTTATTTCCCTGCTCGATATACAAAAATACATATGTCTTTCCATTAGCAAAGACCAAATGTGTTGTTGTTTTTAACCGTGGCATCCAACATGCTGGGTCACGGCTCTGTCTAATGTAGCCGACAGGCCGGGACAAACTGGTGTTTTTTACAAGGAAAGAAACAACCTTGCATTTAATTTAATTTACAAGATGCACAAGTGATTTAGAATTTGTCATAGACAGCGTTCCACAGAGTTTAAAACATTTCTGTAGACACAGCAACTCACAATTTTGCAGTCTTTTAAGGGAGTCTGGGGACTTTCTACATGAAGTAGCCCATTTTGATTATGGTTGTAAAATCTGTTTACTGTCAATAAAATGTTGTCCTCTTTAATAAAGTTTGTATAAAGTTTAGTAAACTTAGTATAAATCAAACAGCTCAAACGGTGTGTTAGACACGAAGTGGTACCCAAGACGTGACTGTGAACAGAACAATGTCCCCATAACATTGTGAAAACTAGAACACACACACACACACACACACACACACACACACAAACAAAACGATGCAGGCAGAGAGAGTGGTAAAATGTGCATTGCTCAGCGGTTGCTGCTGCCTTTGGCCTGCAGACATGAAGAAGGTTGAAATTCAATCAGTCACACTCTGGCAGGAACCTTGTGTGTGTATGTGTGTGTGTGTGCGTGTGTGCATGTGTGTGGGTGTGTGAGTTTGTGTGTTTGCATGTGTGGGTGTGTGAGTGTGTGTGGGTGTGTGAGGATGAATAATTGTGTGGCTTGTGTATGTGCATTTTAAAATGTGTGATTCTATGCCCGGCCCTGCATGAGTGTGTACAGTATTCGAGTGACTGCTTACTTGCAAGTATTAGTGCCTGTGTGCGTGCATCTGGATTAGAGAGTGATGGTGCACGCTTGTGTTTGAGTGCGAGAGTGTGTGTGTGTGTGTCATGATGCATGAGGGTGAGCCAGACGGGTGTATATTTTTGAGAAAATGCATTAATTTATGGCAGTGCGTGCACATGTATGCACGTTAGTGTGTGTTGGTGTATGATTTGTTGACTGTTTCTTTTTTATTAAGGGAAAACTCCCTCTCTTTACACCAAATTCAAGACGGCCATAAAGGGCTAAAGATATTTTTATGTTTTTGGTCGCCGGTCTTGAATTATAATGTCTGTTTTTATCTTCTTATAACTTAGAGCAAGCAAAACAAATGCAAATTCAGAATGAATTATATTCTGTGTTCCAAGATCTGCCTGTTACCACAGAAAATAAAATGCTTACATTTGTCTATTGATGCTACATTTGTGTCTTGTTCTTCTGTCTGTCTGTCTACCATCATTGAGCAAAAGGATTGTTTACAGAAAGTTCTGGACCTAAACAGCACAAACTGTGTATTCTTTACGTTACTGACAAAAAATGTTCTAATTTTTCATCCATTCTTGGTCATATTTCCTGTTGCACTGGTTTCAGTTCATAAAAGTGCTCAATGAAAGTCAACTCACACAGAGACCTGATAATTGTTCTGCTTCTTTTCCTTTGTTCAACCAGGTAAAAATCTCAGTAACATCTTTTTAATAGAGACTCACTTAGAAAGCAGCATTCAAACAGCATTATGGCAGTAAATCCAATACAAAGGACATGAACAGGACAAGAGGACTGCTGCACACAGAGTGCGATGGCTTTGTGATCAGATTTCAGCAAAGGAAGCATCACTTCTGTTGACTGAGCTCACACAATTTTCTTTAGCCAGTTCGCCGCCTCCAGCTACCTGATTTCATCAGGCGTAAATGCAAAGACAAGTCATCGCATCGCATG
Source organism: Chelmon rostratus (assembly GCF_017976325.1). Taxonomy (NCBI): domain Eukaryota; kingdom Metazoa; phylum Chordata; class Actinopteri; order Chaetodontiformes; family Chaetodontidae; genus Chelmon; species Chelmon rostratus. The sequence goes on from NC_055666.1 coordinate 5,137,158, forward strand.
ATCCAGATCTCATGTGGCCCCAAATCTGACGTCTCTGTTTTCTAAATGTTTACCTGCCAGGCTGGATTTAGTGATTTCATAGGCAGCTGGAAGGGCGCTAACCCCCACCAAGACCAACAGCCCACTCTTCTATGATATACAAATCTGCAGGTGTCATCAAGTGATGATGATTTTTGTGATCCTGCTCACAAAGAAACAAACCAAACCCAGAAACTACCGGGCAGAGGTAAGAATGCTTTTTGGTGAATGACTGTCAGATCTTTCTCGTACATAGACTTCAGCTTGTTGGTGAGTTGATGAACATTTGAAGGTGAAGAACATAAGATGTGATTGAAAAAACCTAGAAAGTGGACCTTGTGTTAAAGTACTCTATCCAAGGTCAAGAAAGAACTTTAATGGCCAAACTGATTTTTCTTTAAAAATAGGAACAACAATAATAATAATAATAATAATAATCTTAGCTTCATCTGTATAACCATGTGAAAAGTACATAGCTTTGAAAGAGCGTCTAAATGATCACAGTAGGGGATTGATTATCGTCAGTTAAGCTTCAATCCTGCCATGAATTTAAACCCGTGGCTACCTCGAATGCATCTACAAACTGATTGGCTGGCTGTAAATTACGATTGTTTATCAATAGACTAAATGCTTTTAATTAGAGCGAATAATATGACAGAGTGCATCTGTCAGGAAACAGTGCAGCAGATTTCTTAACTTGAAATGCAAACAACACATCTGGTGCTTGCGTGTGATTGAGGCTTAAGAACAGGCTGGTGTGTGGGCTTTTCTACGGGTAACGCGAGCATGTGTGTGACTGTGTGCACGCCTCTGATGCGAAGCTGCTGTTTTTCGCCGGTCTGAGCAGTCAAATAGCTTTTCTTTCCCTCCTTTGCCAGCTCAAGTGAATTTTGTCTGCGTGCGCACCTCTTTGTGCGCGGTGCGAGCTTCTGTGTGTGTGTTTGTGTGTGTACGTGCATGTGTTCGTTCCCAGGGAGTTCTACCTCGGGCTGTCGGAGTGAGTTTCTGTCTTCTTTCCAGGCAAAGGTTACCTCTCCCAGGAACAACCCACTGCCGAACTGGCCTTTATACACACACACACACACACACACACACACACACACACACACGCTGGCATGTGCAAGCACGCAGTTAAGGTGCTAAGCCAGTGAACACAGACACAGACACAGGGTCAGGTAAGATATTTAAGGTAATTCATTGCAGGGCAACAGGAAGAGGATTTGAGATGAGGTTGAGCCAAGCAGAGGGACCAGGAAGTGTGTCGCAGAGCCCAGCAGGAATCCAGGAAGCTGCTGGAAGGGAATGAACAGGGGTCCACGGCCAGAGACAGAGGAGACGGGACCTGGACCAGAGCAGGCAGAGCTGTGGGGAGAGGAGAAAGAGGGTTGGTCACAGGCAACAGTCAACAAGTAACTGAGAGACACAGACTAACTGAGCTGGGCCAGATCATAGCCCAGCCACACACCACAGAGACAGAGAGAGAGAGGATGTGAGGAGCACAGGGGGGTGCTGCAGATCAGACGATCCTCTAGGGGCAGATGTAACGAATCCAAATCCACGTTTACAGGCGTGCGCAGGCAGCTTTGCCGGACAGATAAATGTTGGGGAAAACAGTGTGCCTCACATTTGAAAATGCTGTTATTTGAATTACACACACACAATAAAATGAGTTTGGGAGAGAAGAAATAAAACATCACACGAAATTAGTTTTTCATTGTTCTCTTATTGTCTGTCTCTAATTTCCATTCCTCCAAGTCAACACATGTTGCAGCCTAACAGCAGCATATAGCAGCAGCAGCAGCAGCATAACCTCCTCATCCTCCTCTTCTGTCTCTCGTGTCTTTACTTTTTCAACGTTTTCTTTCTCGGCCAGGTTGTAGTGAAGCAGTGTTTGTTGCCTTCTCTTCATCACCATGACAACTAAATTAGCCAGGCAAGTTGAAATGCTCCTAATCAGTGGTGCACCACGTGTAGGTTGGTATGCATTTTTCTGTGTGTGTACGGTCATGTACGGTGTCATTAGTATGTGGATCAGCTAGCTAGTGTCTATAGCTGTATTTGTGTGTGTGTGTGTGTGTGTGTGTACGTGTGTGTCTCTGGATTATACACCCGCTTGCTTGGCCTTGGGAAGACAAATAGCTCCCCTGCCCTTTGCTTCGATGCTCAGTGCTCTTCAGGGCACGCTGGCTAATTGGCTAACACCATTAATGCTGCTAATTACCATTAGCCTTTTCAGGTATATCCACACACACAAACATATGTAGACATGTTTGCAAGCTAGCCTGCCCACAAGTTGAATCAAGCACACATTAGTAGGTACATTTACCACCCGCCCCCCTCTACAGACACACACACACACACACACACACACACACACACACACACACACGCATGCATACTGTACATGCAATTCCTACCTGCCAATAATGAGCCAGAGGATAATTGCTTGAAACAAGTCAACCATGTCACTTCTGTTATTACGCCCTGGTCATCAATATGGTCTGAGGCAAAGTACTGAGTGTGTGTTTGTGTGTGTGTGTGTGTGTGTGTGTGTGTGTGAAAGGACAGAGAAACACAGAAGAAGAGAAAGGCACAGAGGAAGGGAGAGAGAGTGGTGATGCAATTGATTGGCAACATGATTGAATGGCTCTTACAAATGTAACAATGAGATGGAAAGTCCAAAGGACTGCTAGCGGCCCTTACAGGCTGCTGTGTTCATTACAGCTAACAATGCAAAAAGAATATATTGAAATTTTGCATTTGTGAAGCCTCGCCAGTAGTGGAAGCCGCCGATAGAATCAAAAGGGGTGATTACTAAGGTGGCATGGATCTGATCAGCAAATTTAATGGAAATATTCTGAGTTATCTTGCATGAATGGCAAATTTGGGGGATTCAAAAGTGACATGCCATGGTCATACGATCTACAAAACTATTAGGAACCCTCACCCAGAGACCATGAATATGCACAACGGATAGAGCAGAATAGCATAGAATGGACAGGAAGAAAGAAGGAGACACATGAAAGTATCTGCCAAAGCTACGGGGCACAAAATGGCAAAAACCTTTGTTTATGTTCAAGCATGGCCAGCAGCATTTGGTCATTCTGAGTTTAATTCATGTCATTCACCATTTAGCTTCAAATGGATCGTCATTTTTGGATGTTGCCCCTGGATTGGCATGGTATCAGTAGCTCTTGTTGTTGTGTGCCGTCTGTTTCAATGCTTCTTATTTACCTGAAGGCCTGCTGGCTTATTGATGTTATATGGCAGAGAACAGGGAGGCAGGAGACTTCAGTTTCCCTCCCTTTGTGAGTCAAAATAACTGTGTGCTTCTGTGCTTTCCCATAAGAAAGAAGATGAGTGCTGTGGTAGAACATTCTCACAAAGAGGACACATTGTTAGTGCATGATGAGCAGACAAGCACTTACTGAGCCTTCAGAGTCAGTGAACTGGAGGTCACAGTTAAGAGATCCAAGGAAGCAGGACCTTGAAATCTCAGAGGTTTGTGTTATTCAATCACTAATCAAAGGTCCAAATAATTCCCTTTGCTGCCATTATAGTTTTACTCTTTCTGCAGTTGTATTTGTGCAGTTGCATGACACTCTTTCCCTTCCGTTCCCACCTACTCCAGTCATCGATATACTGCAAGAGTGCTTTTATCTAGATGTTTAATCTGTATTGTTTGCACTAAATTTTCTTTCTTTTTCATGCGAAAAAAAGCAATTTGACTTGAATTAAATTAGAGCAAAGCAGAACGCGAGTACAGAAGATATTATCAGTGTGAGAAAAGGAACAAAATGAGATAAGAAATTAAAAAGATTTCCTCAAGGGTTGTGATCCAATTGGAGACAAAGAAGGGCTTTCCTCATCTCTCTCAACAATGCTCTTTTCCCCCCAGTCCAATCCTTTTTCACTCAGAGATTAGACTATTGTGTCCATCAATATGATGTGGCACAGAGAGGGGGGACAAAAGAAGACTTCCTGGTCCTCAGTGATGCTCTCTTTGTTCCGCTCAGGACCGTTTGGGGAAGAGATGATTTTGTTTTTTTAGCATTTAGTCGCCTCTACTATGTTCTGCTTGGTGGTTTTTTAATGGAGAGTGACACTACATGTTGACATAGTGGTGGATACTGGTGAGTCCGATCTGTCATTTAGTCTGTCAGCGCTTTAATTTTATGATATTTTATCTGGGTGAAATGTTGTTTGTGCAGGGAACACTAGCTCCAGCCAGTATTTAAAGCTGGAAGGAAACATGGAAGGTGTGTGGTGAGTCATTGTTAACAGCCTCTGCAAGTTTCATAGTGTCGTATGTCAAGTTCAACACAAGGCCTCTTCACCAATTCTTCATCTGGAATAAAAAAGGTGGCAGTACTCTAATCCAGCAGTCAGACTGGCAAATGTGTAGCAAATGCACAAGCATGGCACGCAGGAATGAGAAACACACTAGCAAAGGAGATGAATCTTGCTGTGCTTCCCTCACAGCCGACGTTCTGGAAGACCTGGATCATCTGTGAGTGCTTCAACAAGCTGTGTGTGACTCCTTCCGACCCAGACTTCCAACCGCTACCAAGCGTTAGTGACACACTGATATCAATAGACCAGAAACTGGCTGCTCTCGGTGCAAGGATTTCGGTGGGTGTGTGGCAGAAGAATAGTTTCTCTAAAACTGTGGCGGCACCAGAGTGGGTGAGTTTGCAAATGTCACTGAAATGAATCACGTAGTTCTCGGCAACAACAAATATTGATATTAATTGGTCTGGGTGCACCTATTCTCTCTCTCTCTGTTATTAGTAATCACTCAAAACCAACCTGAGGTATTACTCCTGACATGAGCCTGAACCTTCACATAATGATACAAAAGTGCAATAAAGCAACAATATGCATTTATTAAAAATATGCAATAATAAAAAGAAATGCCAGCATTAGTTAATTCATAAAATGTGACAGAAATTGATATTTCAATTGAATTCCCACATGTCTTTACTTAGCTTGGAGCACCTGGGAAGCATCGGGGTGTATGCCGCCAGCACAGGCCCGGAGCAGGGGGGAACAAGCAGGAATCCTGGAGGGAAGAGTCAGCTGTTTGGACGGCTAGCTGCACAGCTAACTGAGCTACCCAGCTAATGGAGGCTGCAGTTAGCAGCAGTTAGCAGTTACTTTTGCAACAAGTAAAGACACAGCAGCTGGAGGACATCAGAGGGACAACCAGAGAATGTTTAAATGTGAATAGACTCAGATGTCGACCAGTGTGGGGGGCAGGCATGTAAAGTTCATCTATGACCTCTGGATGTCATTCAACCAATGAGTGAAAAGGTGACCCCAGGATGCACGTTGAAAGACAGCACCCTCATTTGCATAATTAGGCAGAAATGCATACAGAAATAAAAATAAAATACAGAAATAAATAAGTTTGAGAAAATGGGGGAATCCAAAGGAAATGAATGATACATAAATAAATGAAGACATTAATAACTGAAGTAAAAAAATGAATGAATGAACAAATAAATGAAGTCAGTAAACAGGGAATTAACACGAAGGTAAGCAAACAGAGAAGCAAATTAAAACAGAAATATACTTTGTCGCATTTGATGAATTGATTAATGCCTATATTTTTCTTTCATATTATTTTTGGCACATTTAATGCCATGTTAATTTATTTATTGAGTCATTTATTTATTTATATTTGATATCCCGAGATAAAACCCCAGCCGGCGGACTGGTCTCATCAAGTGAAGAAGAGCGCTGCTTTTTTTTTTTTTTCCTTCTTCTTATTTTTCCACGCAGGGAAATTATCCGTCTGAACGCAGCCTTAGAGATTCAGATATGGAGTCTGTTCTTTACGAATATACACAATCCACATCAAATAAAGTATTTGAATCTTCAGCTCTGCATCGCGTTAAACATTTTGGCAAACACTACTTTGAGACTTTAACATCATCAGACATTTGTTTGATTTTACCAACTGCTGATTCCTAAAGCAACATGTGCACCAGGTTTAGGAAAGTCATATCTGTGACTTCAAAACCTTCAATCCCATTCCGCAGCTTTTCTTTGCATTTCATAATGCGGGCAGAATATTGACTCCATCACATTATTCATGAGCCTCTAAGCAAGTCACATAAAAACCTAGATAGAAAAGCCTATACAGTATGCAGAAATTTAAAGTGGCGATTCATTGTGTTTGGAGGGCAAATTCTCTCTTTTTCCTCTCTCCTCTGCCTATACCGCTCTCTTTTTCTCTCATTACCCCCGCGCTTCCTATCTGCATGAGAATTGCATATCAGTAGCTCACAGAGGCAGTGTAGTAGTTTCCTGTGAGGCGCAAAGCATATTCAGATACCCCGCAGAAAGTCATTTTAATCCGAGAGTGGCATATATGAACAGGGAGAAAAAGCGAGGGACACAGTCAGAGGGTGAGAGAGAAAGGCGGGGGATTCACGGAGAGAGGAAGGAGAAGAAAGACGAAAATATGTGCTTACGTAGATGAAGACAGAAACTGAAAAAAGACAGCAGTGGCCGTCCTCTCACTCTGGCCCAGGAGGCTGTAAATATGGTTTGCAGACACCAATGAGTGTTGAAGTTGAAGCATAGTGGAGAGATGAACTGTTAATTTAATGAAAAGATAAATGACTGAATAGGCAAACCAATCCAATCCTAACTCCAGTGATGGTAATAAACTGGAAGTGCTGTTATAAGCACTTAAAAATATTCAGATTTGAAGGGTCAAAGCGTAAAACCAGCTGACAGCAGGGGTGAGAGGAGCGGATCACAGCGAGGGCACTGGAGAAGGTTGAGGCAGTTTATCTGCCTTTTTAGGAGCAGAATATAGTCCACTGCCTTTTAGGGTGACATAAATCCTCATGACAAACGTTAAAATAAAACAACATCTTTTTTCTGTTTCAGATGTCGTTGGTTTTGTTTTTGTTTCCTTACAGTGCTCCGTATCTTTCTGCCCGTATTTGTACTTGGAAATGACGGCTTATGTTAATGTCTTGTCTGATAAAAGGAAAATATCTCTATAAATAAAGTGTTTAAAAAAAGAAAAGAACACAGCAAAAAATATTACAGTCATGTAAGATCAGAAGACCGATCAATCCAAACTCAGGTAAGCCTGCAGGCTCATTTGTACACTGCAGATTGTTTGCTCCTGTTGAAATCAACTGAGTCCGATACAGTATCTTTACTTTGAAACGCAGGCTGCACGTATCTTGACAGCAGAGTTTTCCCAGAGATGAAACACTCAAACTCTAAACTTACTGTACATTTTTATCAGCATACATCTTACAGTTTCGACATGTTTACAGGGCCTGAGTCTGCCACATGTACAAAGTACACACAGACAAATGGATATACCCAGCTACAGCAATGCCATGAATGCAGACGTTTTTTACCTGAGACAACGGGGCAGGAGTCAACATGGGTGATGCAGTGGGAGACCTGTCGAACTGGGCAGCCCTGACAGGGAAAGACTGAACAGAAACTCAAGCAGCAGAAAGACAGCTCCATCCCACTGACACCCTCACTGCAACATGTGGACCGTCAGATAAGTGCTGCTCTGCGTTTTCACAGTGTCGGATAACACATTATCAAATGCAACAATCGAAGAAGATGTTCCATTTTGTTCCTTTGCTTTGCAGACATGCAGAGAATATGTTGCAAAGTTTTACATGACTCTGTGTACAGATCTGTGATCAGATCTAGAGCATCTTTGTCACGCAGCATTATAAATAATCCTCGGGTGAGATGGCCTCGCGTGCAGGAAATTTTCACACTGAGGAAGACAACACCTGCGGTTACCATGGTAACAGCAAGAGCAGGTTAATACTACAGCAAACACTCTTTGAGCAGCTACTCTGACAGAAACATAACAGAAGAGCAGCTGGTGTATCCGCTAATGGCGCAGCCAAATGAACTCACGTTGTTTTAATAAAGAGGCCGCTCAATAATAATAACAAGCTGCACATGGCGTACATGTGCGCTGAGAGCACTGCGGCTGCTCCTCGCTGTTCCATCACTTCCTCCAGCATACAAAAGTGATCTGCTGTCAATAAATGTTGAAAATGAAGAGACTGAATGAGCGGTGAGCCTGATATCACTGATATAAATGCACTTGTGTTCATTTCCTGCTAAGTCCTGCGCAGGTATGCAGGATAGAAACAGTGAAAACGGTGCACTACGGTACAACGTAAAGAATGTGTTTAAGTTTTATTCCTCACCAAAATTCTTCATTTTTCTGCTTTTTTATGGTTGTGTTTAGGCGCTGACAGCACTCTGTTAATGTCAGGGAAAGATCATGGTCTATTTTAATAGTCAGCAGCAATCACAATTTGTCCCTCACCTTAATTAAAGTGCTGCTGCACAGTCTGGATGTGAACCCAAGCAAAATACATAAATACAGTGTTTCATACGCTCTGAAAAGAATCCAGCGATTATCTTGTCACAAGAACGGAATGATCAATGCAAGTCAGTTTTATATGCACGTAATTTCTAGGAGACAAGGTTGACCGTACCATATAAATAATGCCATAAATAGTACTAAAAACAGGGTTTGATATCACAGAAATCTTAATGATGGGATCCAACAAAGACCTTTATGCTTTCAGTTCATGCGGGGACAGCTGTGTCCCCTGCAGACCATGGACACGTGGCCAGTCTAACAGATAAGTCAGGTGTTAGACCTGGTGTGACTGGATGTGCCAGGTTGCACCAAAAAGACAAGGAGGACAAGGTCTGTAAGGGGAGGATTTATGCCTTTCTGACAGCATTTGTTTTTAATTATAACAATTGTTGGTTTATTAACTTTCTGTATTTAACATAATCAAGCTCCAGAAAGTGGAATAAATCCATTCTGTTACAGTTAGAGTGAAAACTGGTCCGTTAAAGACTGACAACACAGGCTAAAAAGCATGCCCTTGTTTTTATTGTATAATGACAATTTGATGACTGAGTATTCAACAAGTAAAGACGTATTTCTCTAACTACAGCATGGTTTGATCCCACTTTCCTACTTTACTCTTTGCCGTCTTTTCATCTTCGAGGGGAAGACCAGCTGGGAGAGAATGGGATGAAGCAGAATAAAATCAGTGCGGGAGTAATGCTCATTTGTAACAAAGGAAAGACTGTGAGGATCGTTATAGTCTGTTTAAAGACAGGCTCCGTTCCTTTTGTGCTGCTTGCTTTAAACTAGATCCACAGGGAAAGAGAAAAGGGGGAAGTATAGGAGAGTGAGCAGAAAAAGAGAGAGATAGCGGAGGACTCAGAGAAAAAGAACATGAAGAAAAAGGCCGAGACAAATTGAGGTGACTAGAGACGGTGAGAGAACTAATGAAAGAAAAGGGAATTACAGGATGAGGAGCTGAAGAATGAGTGATAAAGAGAGAGGAGGAAGAGGCAGAGAGTGGAGGTAAGTAAATCCACTTCATCTCGGATCTGACAACACTCTACACCCCAATACTATTTTAAGGTAATCACAGGGGAGGAGGGGGTGACGGATGGAAGCAGCGGTAGAGATGACGGAGTTTGCAGGTCTTTTTTTTTTTTTTTTATGTGCACACAAGTGTAACCGGGAGTTGAGTCGAGGCAATTTGATATGTCCAGACAAAAATGGAGAGGGATCGAGGCGGGCAGGTGAAGAGAGGGGAGGCTCACAGGAAGACAGGAAGAATCGTGGACGGCAGAACTCTCATGTTAAAACAGAATTATGCAAGAACTGGTATTTTTTGCAACTCCCACAGTTTTGCAGCGCAATCCACGCAAACAACTAAAATCCAGTCGGAGACTTACTCTTGTCCCACCTCTTAGTTTCCTCTGGCAATGTTCTCTTTGGTTCCTTTGCCTCTGCCATGATGTCCATACTAAGAATACCGAGCTGAGACCCATAGCTGGTGGTGTGGGACGTAGCGTTGCACACTTCTTGTGAGGGATCGTACCTGCTGAAGCCAAGTTACACAGTGCAAGAACAGGCGTCATTCCCACAGGAGCGGGGCTGGAAGAAGTGCCCTTCTATAATTATCTAAAGTAAAATAATTAGATAACGTTGCTCTAACCATGAAGAAAGAAAGCATTATTTCAGTATGTGACATTGACATTCATGGAATTTTTGCTGAACAAATGAGATATTCTCAAGCTTTTGCTCTGCCCATTAGTGCTGCTAAGGCGATGGTTCCCAACGGGTCGAGTCTCAGCATCCAAATTTTCCCTCAGACATTAAGTCAGAATTGCAGTAACATAGTCAGTAACATCAGTAGCAGCAGCAGCTGGGGCTACAAGCGCAATGAAAGTACAATTTGAGCCTAAAACTAACATTTAAACAGCAGCAGAAAGCAGGAAACCTACATTATGTTACATGTTTTTTTCAGCGTAAGTAAAACAACAGCCTTGTTTTTCTTTTACAGACTCCAGCACCGCACTCAGAATGGTAAGGGGGGTGAGGTCAGGCTGTGACTCGCTGTTGCCAACCGGTGGGTCACAGCAGAGACTGGGGAGTGGCTATACAGCTTCACCGCGTGGCAACCACATGAGGTGGAAGTGAAGCTTATAGCCGTCTTTATGAGCAGCAGCAGTGAGCAGAACTTTCAGGTGAGCCAGACAGCAGCAGGGAAGCCAGAACAAGTGCCGCAAAGCACCGACGGCTTATTTAGACTGCCCACTTCCAAGGATGGGGCGGATATACGTCGCTGTGAGTCGAGTGTAGAACGTGCCGAGGAGCTGACAGTGCATGCCTGAAGTAGGTTGGAGGCTTTGCTTCATCCCATGCAGTATACTGTGAAAGCCTTTTTCAGAGGCAGCTGAAAAATGCAAAGAGGAGATCCTACCTTGTGTTACGTATCAGTTTGGTATTAAATGAGATGAAGAAAAGACTCGATATGAAATACTCTGGCTTTTCAGTCTAAGACACACTCACACTCTTTATTTATATTCCTTTTTACATTGTAGATTCATACTGAAGACATCTAAACTCTGAAGGAACACATATGGAATTATGTAGTAAACAAAAAAGGGTTGAACAAGACAAATTATGTTTTATATTTTAGATTCATCGAAGCCTTGATGACAGCTTTGCACACTCTTGGCATTCTCTCAGTCAGCTTCATGAGGCAGATCTCTCTCTCTTTATTAAAAGAGATCCATCTTTTCATTTTCAGCCACGCCAGCCTGTCCTCACCGGAAAATGACTGTAAAGGTCAACGGCACAAGCAAGTTATTACGACCCAAATTTGGGTTTGCTGCTAGGAGGCGACCTTTGGTGGCCATAGTAATTATGACTGGAGCAAAGGCAGGAGTCAGGTGATGAAGTATAAACAGCAAGAAAGTCTGCATATGGAGGAAGGAGGGGTGGATGGATAGGTGGAACAGAGACAGGATTTGCACCCATTCTAATTTACTTAATTATATACATACAGTAACGTACTTAGTTTAACCCATGATCTTTTCCTTAACCTAAACAAGTGGATTTGGTGCATTAATGATGTGAGGATGAAGGTACAATGAACGAATGGTTGCATGTCTGAGACTGAACCTTTAAATCTGACTACTCTCAGAGAAGGAAGGAAGGAAAGTCCAGCTCTCTTTTGCAAGGCCGCCATTTTAAACGAACCCAGAACAAGAACCAAGAACAAGCACAGACAATCACAGATGTTCCGAGCAGGGAAATTGGCGACCAGGAACAACACAAACCCATTCCCCCTTCAAATCAGACATGATTTGATTTCATGCTTCCCGCGGAGAGCGAACTCAAAAGGTCAACCATGTTTGCAACCAGGAGGAGGCATTTCCATAGAGACTCCGACACATTCTATGAAACCCTCTCCACTGCACAGGTTAAACAGAAAATGTGAGTTGTTTCACCAGAGGCTATGCATAATATGAAACTCTCTTGTTGTGCAATGTAATCATTTTTCCACCAGCAAGTCTAGCACACTGTCTCGTTATACATGCACCACATTGTGTAGAAATAACCTGTTTCTCATTAGCGTAGTGGGAAATGCCACGGTCGGGCTTTGCTGATGCGTTTGCTCTCTCTTTAGTTGAGAGCCTCTGGCTACAAGCACAGGACTCACCGGCAAAATCTGAAAAGATGCTGCGCACAGAACAATGAATTAGAAAGAGAATTGTTTTTGGTGACTTCTGCCCACATGTTCACCTTTATGTATATAAAACAGGATGCTTTGTGAGGGCACACTTTTACACAAAAAAACACAACATTGCTTTGATTCAATGGTTGAATTGAAGTTTATCATAGAGGCTGATCAACAAAAAGCACATTTTCCACTCAGTGTGCCCTCCAGAGTTTAATGAAACCTGTGGTAGACTGTCCTGTTGATGAGATATCCCAGATCTCATCACCCAGCTGTTGTGACACTACACAGACTCCAGAGAATCCAGAGAAAGTATTAACCGGCCCTATCCAAAGCATCTACCCAGTGCTGCTTCATTTGTTTTCCATTAAAGCAATATTTCTCTGCAGTTTAATACTGAAACAGTATCATAGTATTGATGTCTGACATCTTTGAAGTCAAACTGCAAGTCGCCGTTGATTGGATTAGCCCAGTTTTCATTATTGTGAATTTCATTTCTCTCTTCTTTTTTCATTAAGATAAATGCATTATTTAAACTTTTATTTTATTCTGAGAGGATCTGCTGAGCATGCACACTGTCTCCCAGCAGTGCCTCACACATCCATACAGCTGTAAACAGTCACAACCACAGTCCTCCACTGTTTGCAACTGAGCAGCACCACAGGTACTTTTCAGGGTTAGGATGCACAGAAATGCTACCATGATGAGCAGATTGTTATTTCTTATTAAAATATCAGTATACATTGTCCTGTCCACTTACCCCCACCTAACTCCACCTCCCTACTAGACTTCTGCACGGGCCTAAACCAAGTCCCAACCCTGGTCCTGCACCTCTCAGAACAGACCCGACTGGACCCTCCTGGTACTGCTGAATTTGATCCAAACCCCACCTGAGAATGAGGCTGTTTTTTCTTGAGAAAGTGGCACAGGAACCCACAGCACAGAACATACTGTATGCAACTTTTTCCATAGGAGGCAGTCCACACACTGCAGTCAAGCACCAGCATGTAACACCACAGCATCTCAAAATGCTATATTATCGACCTGATTGGTTAACAGATCAGCTTCGCCTTTTTGAAATGGCTGGTGAACTCAAAGCATCTTCCCAGACCAACTTGGCTACAGGCCAAACAGTTATAATCCTCAACAGTTCGCCATGCTCCACAAGAGGAGGAGTTGTGGAGGAAGAGAATCACCACCATAGATGCATAAGTGCTGCTCTTCTGCAGCTTCTGTAATTCTGTCTAATTATAGTGCTCTGCAACTCTTCACCAGACTACCTGACCTGCATGTTATTGGACATATGGACACATTGGACATAAGACAGAAAGCACGCATACCCAGAATATTGGTATTAATGCCTGATCGTAATGCATCTCATCCACCTCACTTAGGTCAAAAGTCCAAGTTGAAATTGTCCGTAAATTGTGATGGATGTTTACAATGTACAAATTTAAGTAATTATTTTATGTTCATCTTCATTTTATCTTCCAAAGGAGTATTATTGTACAGTTTGTTTATTACCCAATAGGACTTGCAATGTCACCATGTTCCCAGATCACAGCAAATAATCAGAATTGTAGTGATGAGGATTGTGGCCAAAACTACAAAAACAGGAGTTTGTAATAAAGTGAGGCTTGAGATTCATAATTTTGAGGAGACAGACATAGCAACCCAAATATATATAAGAAAAAAAAAAACTGACAGAAAGATTTCAAAAAGGCCTCCTATGTGATCATTGCCTGAGGCTACAGTTGCCCCTATTGACATTTCACATGACCTTTTGAATGGGTGTCACTGGGAGAGCACCGCCTGTGGTGATTTACAGTGTTGAATTTTATGACTCTGCATGATTACCGATTCAGATGCATCATGCGCCATGTACACTTGGGCAGGAAACTGACGAAGTGTCAACGTCAACAGTGATGGAGCTGAAATCATGGCTACTTCCCATAGCGCTGACAGATTCGTTTAGGTTTTACAACCCCAAAATCACATTGTCACCAAGAGTTTCCACTCGTGTGGAATTAACCCACTTGCCATCACACAGCCGTACACTCGCAACTTGACAGCAGGAATACCACACAGAGTCTCTCCAGTGGAGCGTGAACAGTTTTACATTAACGGCGGCGTATTTTGACACTTCCTCAGGCATTACGAATGGGCATACAGTAACCGTTTCTCTCAAAAGTATGAAAAACACCAAGTTCTCAACTTGTGCAAAACTAGAGTCAAAGTGCCATTTGACTCCACAGTGCTGGGATTAACCCACTTTCCATCAAGCAGTGAAGTTACAGGGACTTGACAGTTATACCCGCCAGACTCTCTGCTGGAACGTGAACTGGACTGACCTCTTTGCTTTAAAATGTCTGCTTTTTAGGAACCAAAGGCAGCAAGGCTGGCAATGAGTCACACGCACTCTGATATTTCCCAATGCTTTCTGAATAACTATGAGCCCTCCTGGCTCAGTTTCAACACTGTCACAAGCTGGAAAAAGTGATCTCATTTCCTTGTGTACATAGGAAGTGAAGTGATACTTGATGTGGCTGTCCTGTACCTTCTAATAAGTAGGTTGTACACAGCGCTTTCACACAGCCAAGGGAAGTGCTATTATATTTTTAATTCCATCTAGCTGTGTTGCTACTTGTGCTGTGCTATGCTCATGCCTATACTGAACTACTCCCCCGGTTACAGTTTCACTGCAACTCTTCAAGGCTAGCATTAGCATTAGCAATTACATTAGCATGGCAGCATAGCATTAGCAAACAATTAAATCATTTCAGCTTTCTGTGCAGTGCAGATTAAAAGGAAAAGTATCCAGATGTAATGAATACATGTGAGCTATATATATATATATATATATATTAATTTAACAAAAAGAAACTGACTATAGGGCTCTAACACCTGCTGCCTTTCCAGGCTGCACATCTTCAGGAGGAGGTGGCTTTATACTGGAAGCCCCTCCATTTTTTGAAACCAAACCAACATTAAATGAAAATCAACCAAGATATGCAATATTTACATCCAAAAAAAAAAAAAAAAATCTGTGCACATTAACAGATCACTTAAACTATCCTGACACATCCGAAGAGCATTTCTGTAATACAACTAGAAACACCCCTCTGTCCTGGCTTACATATGGTACATTCTGGGTTCCCCCCTCTATAAATGGCTTTGGACTCTACCTCTCCTGGTTTGACAGTCAGACCAGGAAACTCTTGAAGGTAACAACAGATGAATGAAGACAGGCAAACTAGGAACACCAAGAATATTTTGATGAATGGTCGTGAAGGAAGTAATGAGTTAAAACGTGTGTTCCTTGATGGTATTTCTCACAACTGGTTGTGATTACTGTTAATATGCATACCGCAGCAAATTGAAATGATTTAACTGTAAGCTAATGCTAGCTTACCATGCTCACATGGCTGCTAATGCTAATGGTAAACTTAAAGAGTGGCAGTGAAACTGACACTGGGGATGCTGTAAAACAATGGTTTTAGCAAAGAAAATTATCTACGTGGCTGTTCCAACACAAAACATCCCAATTCATGAATTAGACAGTTCACTGGATGAGCGAAATGTTGACCTGCTGGTGGCTCAAGATGAAATGTCACCAAAATCACTGGGATTCATCCTCTGATGACCTTGATTCTACATTTTATGGCAGTCCATCTAATAATTCTCAAGATATTTGAGCCTAGACCCAACTGACTATATATATATTGTGTGTGTATATATATATATATATATATATATATTGACATATCTGTATTGGCAAGTGTATTGTCCTCACCAATCAAGAGTTCTTGGGACAGTGCATTCTCTTACATATTTTTACTGTATTTTTTCTACATATTTTCTTTTTCTTTTATATAGTCAAATTTCACTTTGCTTGTATAATATGTACATATATACATTTGCTTGTATAATATATATATATATATAGTCTACTTTTTTATTTAGTTTTTTTTTTTTTTTCCAAATGTTCTCTCTATCTCTGCTGCTATTTTTCTTCCCGCTGCTTTCACATGCTGCTGTAATGCCCAAATTTCCCCGGCTGGGGATAAATAAAGTTTTATCTTATCTCTTATCTTATCTTATCTTATGTTCTCTTGGGACAGAAATTGGGAAGCCTGTTCCGGGTGTCCCCCTCCTCAACATCATTTCTTCCTCTTCCTCTTTCAGCTGGGCCTTGTGATGGAAGGTGTCCCTGCCCTCCCCCTCCTCTATGTCGTCTTCCCCCGTCTGCCTGGTGATGCGGTGGATTGTGATGATGATGGTGCACTTGGCGTTGATGTGCTGCTCACCTCAGGGGGATGTGGTCTGCTGGCTCTCTGCTATCAGTGAGGAGGCACCAGAAGGAAGAGGTGGAGTAGAGGGTGGGCCAGATGATGTAGTGGACAACTTTAAAAATGCCCGCAAAATAATTTTTATGAAGTTGAATTATTTCAATTCATAATTGTATTTTCATTATTTCTAAAGGGCTTGTATCAGTTTTTCAAATATCTTCATAAGTTTTCCTCTTCAAATGCATCAAGGCCTTCCTCACACCTCCTCATGTGTACCAGCTGTCAGGCTTCAAATCGCTGTCGTCGTTTGGTCTTCGTCAAAGATGTCTGAAAACTCTTTCACCATACATTTCTTGTTTTCCATGTGCTCTGCCATGCTCTCCTTGGGACAGCTTTGTGCTCCTGCCAACAGGCAGAGGTGAGTGCACACTCTGATCAAGAAAAGTTCCATTCAAGTGAGCCAGCAAGCTCCTTCTGATAATCTCACCATTCAGACTCAATTTGAAGCTTGTCTCTATCATAAACCTTTCCAAAGTAATTTAAAATTTTGTAGAATATGTCTAGCGTAGCATTGATGCTATGCTCAATTGAAGTTAAATAGCCACATCAACAAAGCTCTATAAAGCAAAGTTACTTGACTGAAAAACTCCTTCATCTTTTATTTGAGTTTCATGGCACTCTGATCCTCCAAAGTACAGTTTGACATTTAAGAGTTTTGAATTTTTGCTTGAATATTGACTATAAACAGATCATTTGAAAGCTGCTTCCAGAGGACACCCTGACACACATTGCTTCTTTTGATTAATCTATGAATTTTCGGAGATTCGCAAAGAGCCTTCCATTGCAGGTTTTACAGACCTTCTGCAGCTGCGGTCTCATCTGTTGCAGTTTTAATATCCAGAGTATTTCTGTTTTAATACTTCTGGCATCACAAAGCTTTGGCTGATGTGTGCCACTTGACACCTCTCACAGCGTTGGGATTAGCCCACTTTTCTCCACCATGCAATCAGGACCACAGGGAAGTGACATGAGTAATATTCCCCTGTCGTTCTCTACATGGGAACACAAAAATGAGCAAGAATCCCCCCCTAAGACACCTCCTCCTCGCTGCCTCCCTCCTTCCACACACCCCAGCATCCCAGCACTGATTCCTCTCTGGTTAATTTACTCCTGGGCCCCCCGCAATAAGGCACTTTATGAGAGAAAACACCCTTTGTGAGGAAGAGACACCTTTTGGATCCGAGATACAAAACACTTCATTTTTCTTCTTGTCTCTCTGCCTCCCCCTTTGCCTCGCCAGCTTCTCTAATCATTCTTCGCCACTCTCTCCCTTCCCCATTTCTCTTTCTTCAGATGCTTCGTTGAGAGCGATAGAGCAGCAGCTTCTCGGCTTGTGCAGGTTTTCAGATTTTCCTGGAGTTCCTTTGATATGGAAATTAAATGACTCCACTCAGTGTCAGAATATCTGAGGCACAGTCCCAGTGTCAGTGGTGCCAGCATTTTATGCCTTTAAAAAAAAACAAAAAAAAACAAATAAGAATTAAAGCTCCTTTGCTGAGCACAACATTGTCAAAGGAGAGGGAGCGAGAGGACACAATCACAGTCAGATGATTATAGCAAGGCGTTTTGCTGAGCATTATTGAATTTGATATGTCCACCTGCACAAAGGGAACTTTTTCAAATAAACGCCTCGGGGAGCGACTTTCGATTAATGTCGGTTGTGTCTCTAAGTCGCTTTGCTGTGGTTTCCCCGGAGTAAATTCAGCTCGCTCACCTGAAGAGCGACATGCTATAAAGCATAAAACAGAAATACTGCAGTCCTAATGAGCACATCTGAACTGAGCTGTTTGAAAGCCGAACGCAGAAGCATTGAAACCTTTGAAAAGTGTTTTCTTAGCATTTCAGAGCAAAATCCTCCCTCAATGACAATGGCAGCAGATAAAAGCACAGAACACACTTTTTGAAGCTTTTCAACAAAGGCACCTACTGTATGGCTCCAAACAGATGTGTGATGTAACATATTGCAGCATATTGTGAACATCACAGCTGGATATGAATTGACAGCCATCGTGGCAAATTTCAGCTGATGAAACATATTTGACCTCTGGGCGTGCCTTGTTGAGGTAATGAAATTCTGAAATAAAGCCAGGCCATCAGGGAACCGCCTTAATTTCCCTGTTCACTTTAAGGTCTTAACTTTAACCTTCCCTGCTGTTCCATTTTATTACTGAACACATTATAACTCTGCTATATGATGACACAGATCAGCGGAGTCCTAGAACTGCAAAGGGGGGCAACGCAGGGTAAGTGTCATCTGAAGCACTGCTCTATTGTAGTGCAACATGAGAATTTATGAGCAAGGTTGAAGCACTGCCTGGGCTAAGTGGGCAACTGCCCAGGGGCCTAACAAGTCCAGAGACCCAAAAAGCTCCAGGCTTGATTCCTATCATCTGATCTGAGCTTCAGGAATATGCAGCTTTGATGACACATATCAGCCGACCTAACCTTCATGCCCTGTCATGAAGTGTCAAAATCTACACCTTTAATATTTCAGTTTCGTTGGATATCTGTAAAAACGTGTCAGTCAAATGACCACACATCAGATCTCATGTCATATTTCAGGACAGAGAACCTGCACACACGCAGTTAACATGCATAGGCACTGCAGCTGTGTCTAAACAGTTGCTGTGGTTAAAAGATGATTCGGCCTCATCACACATGCTACATTTGTCCAGTTCAGCTGTGGTGCTGTCAGTCGTGGAAATCTGACACTGGACTATAAATCTACCCAGCATTCGTCTCCAGCAGGACTCCTGGTAACCCCTGCATCCACAAGAAATCTAAATAGTCTGAATAAGAACTTTTAGCAGAGTCAGAATCAGACCCAGGTGGGACCTTTAGCGTTTCTGCATCATTTTCAAGACTGAGCTGAATGCTGTCAGGTTAATGGTAAAGGCTGCAGCATCACTGCAATAATTCATTATCTCAAACACCATCTCCAAAGCACAAAATCAGTTTCATGAAATATGAAACGCAGTGAAAGAGCCAATTTGATATGAAGGAGATTCATCTCATATCAGACAAAAACATTTCTTCACAGCATCACTCTATCTTCAGTGTTACTTCCAGCTGCCTGGATGACATAAATGAATATACAGCAAAACGCTTCACACACAGATATTAAATGAGTCCCAACTTAGGGTCTCGTCGGTCAGTGCCTGCGCGCTGTTGGATATTATAACACAGGCGGCGGACAGCGTCTGATAACATTAAATGCTAAACCAGGGAGAAAACGTATCAGTGGATTCACTGTTTGAAGCGGGGGCGAGCAGCCCTCGTGCTCGCGATGGTCATTAAGGCTTCAACAGCAAAAAAAGTTTTAAAGCCCATAAGTGATGCAGCCTGCGAGCACAAAACACTTCCTACTTAATATCAGAATATTTTTAACACACCATAAAATCTCTCTCTGTCTTCGTCTCTCTCTCTCTCTCTCTCTCACTCTTCTCTGCCTCTCTCACTTTCCTCTCGCTTTCTCAGTATCTCTCTCTCTCCTCTCTCTTTCTCTGTCTCTCTCTCTCTGTCTCTCTCTCCTCTCTCTCCCCCTGTCTCTCTCTCTCCTCTGTCTTTCTTTCCTCTCTCTCTGTCTCTCTCCTCTCTGTCTCTCTCTCCTCTCTCTCCCCCTGTCTCTCTCTCTCCTCTGTCTTTCTTTCCTCTCTCTCTGTCTCTCTCCTCTCTGTCTCTCTCTCCTCTCTCTTTCTCTTTCTCTGTCTCTCTCTCAGTCTCTCTCTCCTGTCTCTCTCTCTCCTCTCTCTCCCCCTGTCTCTCTCTCTCCTCTGTCTTTCTTTCCTCTCTCTCGTGTCTCTCTCTCCTCTCTCTTTATCTTTCTCTGTCTCTCTCTCTCATCATCATGTGAGTATGAGGCTCTTTCTGTGAAAATGTCTAATTTTAATCCGTCAGGAACATTAACATTAAAGTCACCTGTGTCTACACAATGAAATGTCATCAGTTTAATAGATAAATATAATATTGTGCCTTCCATGTCTGAAAAGGGCTTATTGAATTTGCATCCACCCTCCTCCCCATCCGCCCCCCCAAAATGCAAATGTTTGTACTATTTATATGACCTGACCTCCAATAACAGAGCAGGGCTGACTGTACATAAAAGCTCGCAAATGACTCACTGCTGCTCATCAAATAGCTTATTGCTTTTAGCACACAGCTATATGTGAAGGTGATCTGGATGAACTCACTCAGTCTTTGATTACACCAGCTGGACAGCAAGAGGAGACTTTCCAGCGATGTTTTAGTTGAAGCTATTAATCCATTTCCCCGGCCTCCACACTTCACAGCATGCCAGTTCAACAACTTTCATTGAGTCCATGATTTTTTCTGCTCACATTTTGAAAAAGAAACAAAGCACAATCACGTCAGGAAGTGAAACTGTGTAAACAAACTAAACAAAGTAGCAGAAACCAATTTAGGTACTTGATACTGTGCAAAAAAAAAAAAAAAAGGTGTATAAGTACCATCTGACTAATGTTATTCAATGCATCTCTTTGGGAATGTGCAGCCTCACTTTGCACGATGAAGGCAATAAAAACATCCTAAAAGCATATATGATTTTCCTTAAGAGTGTGTTTTTGCCTGCGTGTGCATGTTAAGGTGGATGTGGGTGTTTGTTAAGGTGGAAGGTGTGTTTGTGTGGGCGTGAAGCTGCACTGCACTGAATTGGGCCGGCAGATTTCTGCGGAGGAAACGCGGCCTCGCGCTGGCTTCAGCCTCCGCAGTGTGCACGGGCAGCTGGATGCCACTCACGTTTGGTGTGAAATGTCACATGACAGGCTATGAAAGGGAAGATTATTTCTATATTTCTGGCTAATCACTGATGTGCACATTCCCTCTACAATGTCTTCATTTTGACACAATTGTCAACTCGTTATAATGAATCGCTGTAGAGGAATGATGTGAGTGGCTGAAAACAGGATTTCCCTTTGCATCTGCCATTTGTGTGTGTGTGTGTGTGTGTGTGTGTGTGTGTGTGTGTGTGTGTTTTGGACTTGGTTTAGCTCGATCAGTTTATATATCTTCCATGTTTGTTTTCTCAAATTTTTAAAATGTCAAACAAAAAAAAATCTGCACTGACGGTTCAGACAACTAACAAAAATATTAACGTGCAAATTTCAATTGATTAATGTTTCATTTTTCCTTATATTTTGGTAACTCTCAGTATTGTAATCTACCAATCTAAGAAGATTGTCAATCAATGTGAGTGATTAAAATAATTCAAAATGACAAAGCAAGATTCTGGACTTCATTTCTTGAGTCAACAAATGTCAGACTCCAGCTGCATCTTGGCTGGACACACGTGGAACAAAATTAGTGACTCCCCTTCCTGGTCTGTGGGATTATGGGTAATGTAATTTTTTTATGCAACACATTTTATTTGTGTGTAAATTGTGCTACCATTGCCTAATGTGTAAATAATGAAACATTGTATATGGCATTTTAATTTTTAACTAGTTTCCCATGAACTATTTTTCTATACTACCAATGATCCTTTCACTTCCTCTCCTCTCATGTGATTACACACACACACACACACACACACACACAATGCATCAAACAGAATCTCAGCGACTGTCAGAGCTCCCATCTTCAGCTCTATCAACCTCTTTCTGTCATAATGTTCCAAGCATTTTTGCACACATGCTAACAGTATAATGTGTTTGTATACAACATGTTACAGTAGCATATTGCTAATCCAATATAGAATTTATAGGCAATGTGCCCCAAAGTGGGAATAAAGTGACATCTGTATTACAGTTTGGGTTGTAACTCCTCAAAGACATAAATGAGTTTTGTCTAGAAGACAGCTTTCCTTTTTTCTGGTTGTCTGGTTTCATTTGCATTTGGCCGTATGTGATTAAGTTTCAATAAAAAAGTCCAGGCTTTAATGTCAGAGACTGACCCTTTATGTCGAAAAAGACTTGTGCATGGTGACAAAGTGGCAGAATTTGAAGAGCAGTTTTACATTCACATGTGCATGCGCCCATGCACGTGTGTGTGTGTGTGTGTTTCACTGCTGGGGTGACAGAATGGGGGCAGATGGCAGATTGCTGGGGTTCCTGATGCCACACAGATAGACAAACATAGTGAGCCTGTACACACAGACCAACACATCTGACATTCGATTCTTCCTCACACACATACAAATACACTGATATACACACAGAGTGCATGCTGCAGTATATCATTGAACACATGAACTAAAGCCATAAACAGGAAGGGGGCAGAGAGAATTAATGAAATATGTGACCTATTTGTTTGGATTTTCCATCGACTTAATGCTCCTCAGCCTGTCCGCGCCCTTAGTGTCGGGGTGAGCGAGTGATCTGAAGCACTTCCTGTTGTACTTGAGATGACAACACATAGAAATACTGCCTAATCAGATATATTGTACTGGAAAGGCATTCACCATTCCAGATAACCTATGCTTATTCATATAGTCTAATGTCTAACAAAGTGGTTGTTTAGTTGAGCCTTGTCAGGGAAAACCTTGTTAATAGTTTGGGAAATGTTGTCTCCAACCACTTCATAATTGTTGTTGCCTTCCAGCATGTTCAGCATGAAACATAAGAAATAAATTTGCAGGTATTTACATACATATCCATCCTGAAAATGTGGTTCCTGCTGTCAGTAACGCAGTCATTCACCCAACAGTGGTCTTTGCCACTTGCAGCATCTTTTGTTATACTGCGCTCGCATGCTGCCGCTTTTGATCACTGACTGCACATTTTTATTCGAGCATCCTCTAAATTAGCAATTATATACTTTATTAAACTACACTGGGGTCAGAGTGCTTTTTCTCCTCTTCATTAACCGATGTTTCAACCACTTCCCCTCAGTGCAGTGACCTGAAGAGCCTCCTTGCTGTGACACCGGTACACATTCTGCAGCCTTCCAGTTGCAGGCACTGTTGCTTGTCCTGTCTGAGTTTTATGTTATCACACTGCACATGCAGATCCCACTCAAAATAAAAAAAAATAAAAAATGTAAAAATGATCTTAACCACTTAACCTATAGCCCCACAAACTAATGTGCTAATTTGCTTTGAAAGTGACTATTTGTATGTCATAAGCTAGTTAGCTGGACAAGCTAATTATATCTTATATGAATCCATTCTAACACAATATCTGTACAGCCTGCATAGCAAAAGCAGCAGCTCTTTCTCCTTCTTTTCTCACTTCCGTCATGCCCCTCTCCTCGCCCCTCATCTGTCCGTCCCTTCTGTATTTCATCGCTGTGCTTTCATTTTCCGCTACACTACCATCACTGTTATTCTCCGCTCGTGTCCCTCTTCAACACGTAATCAGTCTCATTCATGTTATCATCACCCTCCTTATCTGCGCCGCTGACATTACCGTCTGTCAAGTCAAATGGGAGCCATGCTTAGAATATATGCTGTTAAATGATTCAAACATAATATGCTCACCGTTACACTCATTCTTTCTCTTTCCACCCTCCCTCATCTGCTGCCTCCCACACAGATCCACATCTTTGCTCTGTAAGTCCCGTGGTTGTAGAACACTATCCCACGTCTCTACAATCACTTCCTACTAATATTCACCATTATTTATTTCCATATGTAATAGGTTTTTGACTAGTACACTGTACAGTGTTTATTCAATGTGATATACTTTCCTCCTGGTTGGATTTTATGCTGTGCTTTTCATTTAGCTTAATGCCATTGATGGCAATTTTTTCAGCCCAATTCTTGCACAATTTTTCCTTTTCCTGTGGATAAGTAGCAAAAAGTACCAAACCTGAACTCATGGTGGTGTTTCCAGTGAAGAGGCACATCCTTTCTGACAACTGCTTCCTGCTTCCTGCTTCCAAAATGCTCGGCTTTTGCGTGAGTAGACACCAGTGTGGACAGAAGCAGAAAACAAAACACAGTGAATTTTTTAAATTTATTTATATCTTTTAATGTAGATGGCCAAGACATACTCTTAGAATAAGAAGTAGAAGGTAAGGGAGGTTTCTTTTGTGCTAATGTTAAACATCCTTTCAGGTAGAAATGTGGAGAAGCACATAGATGTAGAAATACATCAAGATCCATTCTCCTACACTTAAAACGGCCGGATGCGACAAGAGCGGTATCTCCAAAAACACAGTTTTCACGCCAGGCAGGTTGACAGAGTGAATACGATGGAAAAATAAATTATGTCATCAGAACTACACAACTCCTGCAACGCAAACAACATTGAAGATTGGTGTAACGTTAAGCTATCTAGTGATCATTTACCATAAATTAACTCTTGACTACAAAATAGGATGTCTACTTCTCTCTGTTTATAGTGAAAGGGTAGATTGAGAGGCAGTGTGCCGACACTAGAAAATGACAATTCAAATAAATAATAGGAAAACAATAATTCAGGCTCAGGGCCTTATGGCACTGATGATTTTTAAAAGGGGAAATTGCAGTGCATTAACCTCTGTCATTTCCGTCACATCAGTGGTGGATGACACTGACTGCAGCAGATCCGATTCTTAATTAAAGACCTACACCTTACTCATATATCAGTCAAGTGTGGCACCTGCCTGCTGTTACGCCCCTTCCTCTTCTTTTCTCATCTCTTCTTCAGTAGTCGCACCCTCCCTCTCCTCTTATTTTACTCTCAAATGTTTTGTCTCTAATGTCCTTTTCATCATTTTCAATCTCTCCTGTTATCACAGCATCTTTACTCTGTCCTCTTCCTCTAGTTCATCTCTCCTCCATCTCTACCCTGTCTTCCAGTCTCTCATCTTCCTCTCATCACTCCCTCCATGTCTTCAGCCACTTACCAGTCCTCTTGTACCATAAAGCCTTTGAAATATAGCTCAGGCTTCAGTGCCTACCTGCCCCTCTCTGTCTCTCTCTCTCAGTTACCTCTTTATAAACAACCTGCCTTTCTTCCTCTTATTCTTCCTCTCCTCATCCCCTTTCATCCTCCTCTTGCTCTTTATCTGCCTATCAATCCATTGACCTTGTTTGTCAGCCTTTTTTGTTTTTTTTTTCCCACATTGTTGTCCTACCAAACCAAAGAAGGCCACATGAAGCTGGAGTTCCCCCGCCGCCGCCACCACTTCATCAGTCTGTCTCTCTTTCGCTCTCGCTCATTATCTCCTCGGTAACAGTCCCCATGGTGATAGCGTAGCTGCAAAATCCAGGACATCCTTGAGAAGAGGTGATACCTTTTCAGAGGAGAGAGGGAGACTGAGATAGAAAGGAGCAGGGAAATGGGATGAGAGAGGAGATGAGACAGAAAGGGAAGTGAAAAAAGCTGAGAATACTTTTCAGAGCAGGTGAAACAGAGAAGAAGTAGAAGGGCACTCAGAGAGCACAAAACCTGAAGAGGCCCGTAGTCCACCTTGCATGATCTGCAAATCTGCAAGCGGAAACCTCCCCGTCAGTATTGCTGCTTGTTCTCATGAAGTGTGAGTTTAGTTTAAATGTTTTTTTTGTTTTTTTGTTTTTTTCTCTAATATCTCTGATTCACGTTTGGATGTGAGTCCACCAGAGCTCACAATGGTAACAAAAGTGAAATTTAATTTGTATATCCTAAGTGAATGTAAAAACGCCATAATTATTTAGAATAGAAAATGAAATTGAGTCAATACATCCAAGAATCAAGTGGATTTGGTTCATGGCAGTGTTGTGATAGTGTGTCAAACTGGCCTCGCAGATTAGAACAAGCGCTGTAAGATGCATTAATTGATATTTGAAGCTATCTGCACAGCCACCACGGTATTAGCATCATGAAGTTGTTATGGCTAACACGCCAGCATGAAATTGAGGTATTGCCACTAGATTAAGGTTTAACGTAAGTCCAATATTCATTCTGATTTTAGTTACGTTTGCTAGGATTAGGGTTAGGATTTGGGAAGTGTCTGCATCGACCAGTCTGTGAGCCTCTGCTACTTACAATTGCTTATAACAGCCTTTTCATGAGGATCCACGCAAACATCTTTGAAGAAACACTGTGGAATTCCTGCATCAGAATGAACCGGACAAATATGTGGTTAGTACAAAGACAACAGTGAGCTAGAAGAGGCTTATAAGCTCCAAAGTTTCATGTTAATTTCACAAAACATGGGCATTTTGAGCAACTTATCAGATCACAGCCAATTTGTTTTAATTTGATACAAAAAAATCTCATTAAAGCAGGTTTAATTATCGTTGAAAAAATGTTGCGTTCCATCCTATAAGATGCTCACGTTAAATCACGTTTCCTACCGATATAAGTTTGCAAGTTATTGCTCTGTCAGCGACAGTAAGAATAGCTATTACATAGCATTTATTACTTTTTCATTTCGTCTCTCAGTCGGGGAAAGATGACTCCTGTTGGCAGACTAAGAGCAGAAGGAGGTGAGGAGAAGAGGGAGGGTACGAAGAAAAGAAAGGTTTAGAGGAAGAAGGGGAGACAACGATGGGAAGGAACAGACAAGGAGAGGCAGGAAAAAAAAGAAAAGAGGTATTCAAGACATGAGGAGGTGGGAGGACACACACACACACACACACACACACACACACCATCTGAGCCCTCCTGTACCAAGCTCCTGTTCTCCCAAGAGTTACAGAGACAGAGGGTGTGTGTGTGTGTGTGTTGGCCCAAATCCCAGGTACAGTGGGAGGGATTTGTGTATTTCTCTTCCACTTAATGTCAAAGTGCCATCTCTAGTTGTTTGGAAGCATGATCTGCATGTGTGTGTGCGTGTGTGAGAGCTCCTGGGTGTGATTTTATATGTTTTATTATTTATTTTATTCATTTCGGGGAATGCGTCAGTTTTATTTGCCATGTATGTGTCATGTAAGTGTCGGTAGAAAACTATTAAACATAGAGAAGTAGGTGGAGAAATTGGTGCGTATATGAATATGTATTTTAAAAACAGCAATGACCAACAACGTACAATGTTGTCAAGTGTTTCTGTACATTGTGAACAAATACAAATATTACAAAGAAAGAAATATTAAATTGATATTGTAACAGTTGAAATTGTGGAATGTACCTTTAAGACGTATTGCTACGTTACTAGAGGAATGACGCCACTAGGCGGCGCCTTGTTTTATCCTTGAGTCACTTTCACCAACGACGGATACCAGCGACCGAGCTCCCGCTTTACTTTTTGCTTCTCAACTCAACAGTAACGTTAGGGTTCGTGTGGACACTATTTTATTTCATGTATGATGAGATAGTAGCCGTACAACCGGGCTTTGTTAGGTTGATGTGTGATTATTATAATAAACGACGAGCATTGTGGAAACCTCAGATGAGTGTGATTGTGCACTTTTGGCCGTCTTCGCTGACTCCAACGCTCTCAAAAACACCATTAACCAGGCAACACGGACCCAAACCGTTACAATATACATGAAATGTGTGGTTATGTACAGTATGTGCTTGACCTGTGGGGATAAACTGTTCTTGTTTCTGGTTGCTTTGATGTTTTCGTTTGGTGATTTTTGGCATGGTAAAGCCATTGACAGACATTTTTTTTACAGCCAGTAGTGTATTTTCATTGCCCACATTTAATTTGATTCACGTTGGCAAAGAAGAAATCAGCGAAGGCTGCAGGAAAAATCAACTGAAACAAGATGGGACATATGAACTGTAAACTGCGGGAATCACACTACCAAGGGTAGAGGAAGCAACAGCAAACAAGTTCCTATTGACTTCCACTGTAAGTCACCTCTGCTTATCCTGAGAGTTTTAAGCTTTGAGGACTAATCAAAACTGTCACAATCTCACAGGACAAGACTATTGGGATACACAGGCTTAGACAAACTGCTCATGCTTCATCCTTGTACTAAACGCTACTTTCCCCTTGACTTTGTAGCTAAATGCTTTCACGGGAATTTGGTAAACTCGGATGAACCGCAAATGCTGCGGCAATAATCAATATTTATCAGGGACTTCCAGCATTCCTGTGATAATGAGCACCACTTAAGGTAAAGCGCTATCAGCTACAGTACAACTGACCTCCCCATCTTCAAATAAAAAGCAACATTTGCAGACTTTGCATGAAAAGTATGTTAATTATTTAAATCTCATCAAAAGAAGGAATATGTGAGAAAACAAGAGGGGGTCATAGTGAAACAGTGTTAACATCAATGATGTATGATGTGAGGAACATTTGGCAGCGGCACAGAGCTTGAATAGTTCAGGAGCGTGACGATTTGTGCATCTCACTCATGCTCGCTCTTGCTGTTCCTAAATTAGCCTGGCACTTCTTTTCTGCTTCCTTTCCTTAATATCCTACTTTTGTCAAACACCCTCTCCCCCTCTCTCATGGACCTCGGGGAAACAGGGAAATGAATGGGGGGGGACCGACGGCCGAAGACAAAAAAGAATGAAGACGAGACATCTGGTAAATCATTTAACAGACAAGAACAGGTGGCTCTCTCATTCCCCCACGTCATCCATACTTTTACAGGGTAAAATATTTATTGGGCTGCCACAAAACGAGGCACTCATAATTTGGTTTCCGCGCATGGTGGCACTCAGGCTCATTACAAGTAAATATTATGCGCCATATGCTTTCATTTTTACTGACTAATGTCCTACAAACTAATGTGCTATCATCAAGGGAGGACAGGAGATGAGAGGGGAGGGTTGGCTTTGTCAAGACAAAGAAAGAGAGAACAGAAAGATGGAGAAAGCTTAGAAGAAAATGCCAGTGTTGGTGAGCCGTCATCTTGCCCAGTTGTGGGCAACAGATTTTTTTGGTGTCCAAACCAATCTGAGTCCAGACCATGTCTTCACCTTGGAATCAGCACTTGATACAGTTTCACTCAACGTCAGCTCCCTTGCTTGTTCTGACACTTTTTACTGTATCATCTTCATTAGTAGATGAATTTTGTCTTGGAACTGTAGATCAAACCTTCCATTATGCTGAGAATTTTTTAGAGTTTTCTTTCATGATGACTTAAAAGTGGCAAAATGACAACTGAGCAAACTTCATCTGTTCATGACAGCCATGTAGTATGGTTATAAGTTAAATTACCTACTTAAGTGCAGAAGTTCTTGGTTTTTTTCATTTGTGATCTGGCCTGCAGACACATCTGTGTAGGTGGCTATATGTAAACAAAAGGGTTATAAATGTAATCTAGATTAAATCCAGATACAAAACACTTTAAATGATGAGTGCAAGTGGAGTCATTTGTCTTTCTGTGGAGCTCAAGTTGCTAGTTTGAATTGTTTCGTTCAGTTTTTCCTTAGCTGGGTATTTTCAATTGCACATCAGTTCATACAACAGTGTGTGAACATCTCACTGTTCATAATGCCGTGACATTCGGCACAGATTATGATTTTTCTTCAGTTCAATAGCAATTTTAGTTTTTTGCTGGAACAAACTTGTGTGTTCTATACAAAACAAGGCCCATACAAGCAATATGCAAGGCAGACTGCTCATCTGCAGCTGAGTTATTGCACTGTGGATGTTTCTGTAGATGGTGCTGCCTTTCACTGAGCTCAGACTCTATAATCCAGCAGAGTTGACGGTGGTGCTTTCAGTCACCAGAGAAAGATACAACACAGCTGGGGTCAGTAGACGTGATTTGCATGTCTAGTTCAAATGATACTGTTCTCACGAGGCTAACAAAACCAGACTTTTAAAAACAATATCCCAAATATTTGCCATTCATTCTTGACCTTGGAACAAGATGATCACAACTCAAGGTCTGCTTACTTATTTTTTTCAGAGGTTTCAACCTCACAGTCTTGATCAGCAGGGGGAACAAAGACCATCACCAAAGGATCATAGAAAGCTCAAAACGGACATTCACATCTGACACCAAAGACCATCCTTCAACCTGAGACAGGTGCAAGAACCTTTTATCAAATGTGGGGGATGTCGGTGAGCCATTTTCATTTTGTAGGAAAACCAAGAAAATTGACCTGAGTCAAAGAGATCTTTGTCTCACAGTCTGCTCTGCTTTGTGAAAAAGAGAGGGTCAGGGAGAGAGAATGAAGATTGGAAATGACAGAGGAGCAATAAAAGCTGTGTGAAAGCAACAGAGCAGAAATCAAATGTGTTCACTCTTTTGATTCGAAAGGGCATTTGGACTTGAGGCGCTTGACTGAAGTGAATATGCGAACTAATTGACTCACTTTACATTCAAAGCAGGCACTTTACATCCTAATTAATTTAGTGATACTGCTCTGCTGAGCCTCTTAGCCAGTGGACAATGGTCGATTAATGGCTTCCACTGTAAAGGTGCCAAAAGGAACTACTACTGCACCTCAATGTGCAGAAATGACTTCTCTTCAGTGGTATGTCATCTGAGGAAAATGGACACACACTCCCCAAATACATATCGACAAGGCTGGATAAGCTTCGGAACAAAGGATGACAATTACATTTATAGCACAGAGATTTTTACTCTTATGACTGCAATTGAATTGTTTCCAGACCAGCTGCAATGGCATTAAGGACCAATCTAAAATGCCTTTCAAGAGGCAATGTGAAAGGTGGCTAAAAAAGAGACAAGCCAAAGTGGTATTCTGGGGAAAAATGGATCATCAAGTGGACAGATTGGTTTATGACTCATAGTCAAGTGAGTTGTTTGTTCAGTCCAAGTATTTAAAGTTGTGACAAGCTCCAGCTTGCCAGCGTATTCATTCCTCCAGCTGTTTTGTACAAAAGATGAGATGAAAAAAAATCACACTTTCATCAGTAAAATAGCATCATTCATCAAGCTGGTCCTTTCTCATTTATGTGTACACAGTATTTCCTAACATAAAAACCAGTAGTCAAAGTAGAATAATGAACATTTTTTTATTAACAGTGTCATGCAGTCACTTTAACAGGGCAAACAGGAGCGGATCAAAACAAAGCTTTGTACTAAAGTATGACCAATCATACAAACAGAGGTAATTAGAAGTAAACATCTGTCTCAAATACAAGCCTGTTTCAAATAAAGGCCTGCTACCTTCTGCAGCTGAGGTAAATGAAAAGTGCTGGTCCGTATTTGAAGATTTTTTTTATTCTGCTGCAATAATCAACTATCGACTGCTTACAGTAGTCAGCTGCTTTATGGAAAGGCAGCTTTTTAATGTGCTTTGTAAATTCTTATTGCGTTTTCTGATTTATATGTGTGTATGTAATCCAAACAGATGAGTTAGAAGTTATGAAAGATAGTATCATTTGAAACTTTAATTTAGTTTAGTTGCCCATATTGTGTTATTTTGCTGTGTTCAGGACGTTGTTAGCACGATTCTAAGTGGAGCTGTTCAACCAGGGAGGAATTTTAAACGTTGTGTTTTTCAAACCACAACCGAGAAATCCTGCTCATTCTGACTTTAATCTATCCAGACACCACTGTAAGTGATATACTGAATAATACTGACCAGCTTTAAAGCCTTTCCACTCCTGAAATCTGTCCTTATATAGCAACTGAGCTGTATCGGTTGAAGCCAAATGAAGGATTTTCCAAAGTAGAAAAAACAGTTTGAAACTTGCAAGAACTGCAGAAACTACATTTTAGTCAGACACTGGTGTTGAGGAATGGACAATTTTTAACAAACGGTGATACAAATTTGTAGGAAAAGGCTGTGTTTTTGTAGGAGCTCTTAAAGAATCAAAGCAGTGACAAGGATTCTGCTGGGAAAACTAATCTCAAAATGAACTCGTACACAAATACTAGATCTTAATAACAAGAATCAACATTGCAATAACAATAGTATATATAGTATAGTAATAGTATAGTATAATAATAGTGACAGTGTCAATGTTTTATGTAAACATCATGCTGTACACCTATAACCACTATAAAAATACTAAACAGTCTAGCATTATATAATACTAATCAGTGCTTTTACTTTTGATAATTAATGCCTATTTTGCAGATGACACCTCTGTACTGTAACAATCTGAATACTCCCACTATTGGTGAAATGTATTTCTAATTTATTATCATGCATCAGTAATATGTGTATATTTCATGAACTCTAATGTATCCTGTCTAAAAAGCTCAAACAAAATATGTGTTTTATTTCTGTTTATTTACCCACATCTACCGGGTATGTAAAGGAGCTCTTGTGTATGGGTTCTGTGGCAATGATGGTACATGCCAGCACATGGGCTTTGAACTATAAAGCCTTTCATTCTGCTGCACATTTTACCATCTTAACCACTGCACCACATTGAAACCATATGTCAGTGATTGTAGAAATACTTTCCCTGCTTCGTAACCTATTTGTGGTAATGTAAAAGGATAAATATGCTGATTTGTGTCATATTGATTGTCATTTTTTTTCAGAATTGTATGGCATTGTATGTCTGAACTGTAAAGAGAATTCTATATTAGGAGCTGGCTTATCATCAGTGGAAGACATCAATAAGTCATCCATCGTTGGCTAATGCTCTCATCTGACTCACAGCTATATATTAATTATGGTAATCTGTGTCTGTGTGGAATATTTCTACTGTGAGAGGCATGCCAGCTCTTTGTGATCTAAAGGAGAAGAGCCACCTTAAAACGGAATGCACACATGCCATTTCTCTGATCTTAGTCAATTAATATTAATGAACATATGCAATCCTAACCCAAAGCTATAAACTTTCATACAAGACAGATGTGCAGTCTGTACTCTGTGATGAGACGAAGAGACCTGTTTTGTGGATTTTGTGGACATGCTCTGCCATTATAGAAAAATAAAACAGTTAAATCATGCTCCATCTGGCTCCTCTGCAGTGGAAGACATTATATTCCCCTTCTTCCATGTAGAGTTTCTCACTGAGTCATCCACTGAACATCACTTTGTAGGTCTCTGTTACGTAGGAGGTATGAAGACATCAATGGCTGAAAATAATGGATTTTGGCTTTACTTGGAGCAAGACAAACAATATATAAAAAAAGTTTTGTACAGTACACAATAAGATGACATCATGAGTAACTGAAAAACAAGTAGCAAATTTTGTTTTGCATCAAGCCATTATCTAATGTAGTCTACACTCTAACACTTTGTTTAGTATTTAGTATTTAGTAATAGTTTTTGGCTATAATTAAAAACAGAACTTCTCTGATTTTAATTTTAATTTTAGATTACTTGTCACAAGGTGCACTAGTGAACCTGTGAAAACAGTTCTATAATATCTACTGTGGCTCTGGAAGAGCTTAGTGAAGTCTGTGAAAACAACCCTGATGATGTCATCAGGGCTTACCTCAGCTTCCACTTGAGAATTCAGATTTTGAATCAAAACCCTGTCCTACAAACTGCAACAACTTTATGAAAGTTTAACTTCCTGTCTATAAGCCTCAAAGGTTGATTAACAAGGCAATAGCTCAGGAAGACTAAAGAGAGGTTACCCAAAACAGGAGCACATAGGTCAATGTATGGAGCAAAAACTGGGTCTGGTGCTTGCGATTGAGTGAAATCCTCCTGTATTGTGGGTATAATGGACAGCGACTGCCCTCAGCTTTGATATTCATGCTTTTAATCAGCTCCAATCCAGCTGTTTGGATTTCAGCTGACTCCAATCATATTTATGCAGGTGTACAGCACAGCCATTGTAACCTGACTACATCATTTGCTTTCACAGCTCCCCATCACTCCTCTACCTCCCCAACCTCCTCTTGTAATATGTGTTGTATTTGTGCTGTTGCTGATGTAGATGTAAAATATAATGTGCATATATGCGCTTGCAGGGTGCATATTCGCCCACATTTTGTCACGACCCGACTCAAGGCTGGACAAAGAAGGGGAGAACACAGAGTACGTTTATTTCACATAACTAAAAAATGAACTTAAGGGAAACACAAACAGAATACAATCAAACCAAACAGGGTAGAAGCCAGGGGAGACAGCAACTGGTTTACTGCCAAGAGCTAATATCTCTTGCAGCCAGACCAGGTGAGCTGCAGCTCCTCAACAGCCCGACTCCACCCACCTGGCTCCTGGAGGGAGAGGCCTGCTCAGAGGGCTGTCAAAGTTTATAATGGGGGAATGAGTTCTCTCAGCAGAGTGCTTGTGGCTGCTCTGATTCTGTGAGAGCTCCCTAAAAGAGCCAAATCTATCTGTACAGCCATTTGCTATAAACGGTCAATGCCTTGCCATAAGCTTCTCTGACTGAATTAAAAATCTATCTGTCCCCAAACTAAACCACCAGTGCCAACTTAGTTTAATACATCCTTAGGCTTTCACAAAAGAAAAGCACCTGAAGTGGGCTGAGCACAAGCATACCCCTGCCAGACACCTTGTGCTTGAAAGGGGGGGAAATTTAAGATCAGTTAGATCACACTGCTAAGGTCTCCAATGTCCAGTCAGCTGTGTTGAGTTCATGCTGGGGTTATACACCTTGCCAGAAGCCAACGTTCCCCAAACATAATTGCTTTTTTTGGGGGGGAGGTGTGCTATGTTTGATTTAGTTGATGCGTGTTACCTGACTGGGCTCTTGAAAAAGGGATCCCAGAGTGGAGACAGCAACTTCAAAGATAAAAGCCATGAGGGTGCTCGATTTGTTATTTCTAAACTCAGTTTTCAGTATGACTGACGTGTTGTTTTTCCAAGACAAAAAGAGAGAACTCGTTCTGTTTTATTTACACCAGGAAGCTGCCAAATCCAACCCGTCCTCAGCTGGTCACCATTATTGAGCTGCTGCCCCTTAATCAGGCAGGGGTTAAGTGCTGGAGCAAGAGAAATATAGTCCTGCACTACACTATATTTGATTTACTGGAGCTGCACCTGATTTATACTACCCTCAAGTTTTATATTTCCCTCAAGTGGGAGTAGTACAAGAAAAAGATAAATCAGATTTTAAATAGATCACAGTAGGTTGCAAAGAATCCCAAGAGCAGATACAAAGTATAATGACTATTAACACAGGATTAAATTATGTCTTTAAACATTTTCTAAAGAGGTGAAAACAATCAGGTGAGATAATTTGACTTCATGCTATGCAGTCTGAGCCGTATGAAGAGTCGTTTAACGTGACAGCATTCTTGTTCTGTGTCACTTTAAGAAAACTCTTGAGAGATACATGAAAAATTAGATTTTCAGCACTGAATAAAGAAGTAAATATCTCTCCCTCTATGCCGAGTGCTGTTTGATGGCTGCTGTTTGATTTTCTGGGGCTGCGGTCTACATTCATCATGCCCAACCCTTGAAACATTTCCCAAAAGTAAAGACAGTGTTTGAAAGATAAGAGAGAAACTGCCCAGGGACAGGTCAGGAAGTCCTACAAGCAGCAAACTGATCCCCAAACAGGGCAAATGCTACAGTGCAAATGGCTGCTCTCTGAGTTGATGTGTTCCCGGGACACTTGATTGTGTCAGATTTACTGACGTACTGTCAAGACTCTTAAACATCCAGTGGAAGCAGAGTCACTGCTTGCATTGAGAAAAATGCTGGGACTGGTTTCACTCCAGGTAAAACCTGTTAAAGCAGGACAAATACTGGGGTAATATATTGAAATAGTTACAATCTTAGAGCCATTTTCACTCACCAATTTGCTTGATATGAATTCATTTCCTGCACCCACTAAGGCTGATGCTGGCCCGCCGTCATAATTTCCTACTGCTTTGGTATTCAGGAACAAAAAGAAGTCAAACACTGAAAATCCAAGGACAGGGATGGTTTAGGGGGATTGTACAAACATCCAAAGTACAAGTGAAAGATGACATCACAAGAGTTATAAAGGATGTCGGATCGTGTTTTATTGTTTTTGGCACACCTCGAAGTAAGAGTCAAAAAAGATAGAATCACTAAATTTTGCAGTGCCTCGGGAAGGATGTGCTCCAATGTCTGTATGTTAAAGATTCTGTGAAACATATCCAAAGATGACAATGCAGATTTTCAGGCTATAGCCAGCGTGCCATTCAGATTTATACAGCATCAGTCCGGTTAACCATAGGCTGCAGAGGTTGCTAATATGCAATGACAACCCTCTTTCCTAAAAAAAAATGCATTTACATATTATTATTTTGCATTGCAAAATACTGTAGGATTTAGAGGACATGTACATGATGTGTTACATTTGCCAGCAAGTTGGAGTTGATGTTTGGGTGTACAAAGGAAAGGACTCAGGGCTAACATCCTTTCCCAAATATTAATAGGTTTAGGCTATTAAAGCACTCAGGTAAGGGCTGGAAAAGATGGTTTTGGCTAAAATACTGGAAAAATAAATGCATTTTTTAAGGTATACACTGACCTTTTTGAGATATTTCACCATGACTGTGATCTTTCCTTAACCTCAAGTTTTTGTCTTACCTAACACAACAATGGAATTGTTCATCATGCTGTGTTTGGCAGTGGTGAATAGCTGGGGAAAGCACATAAAATATTGACAGAAAGTATTGACATTTGCACTGGCGGGAGGCAGTCTGCAGGTGTAGTCAATATAAACTACAGACTGTGGTCATGGTTAAAAGAAACCAGCACTGACTGTTCTATGTAATAATATAATAATTCTTTTCACCTTTGCTTCCTGGAGACAACAGTCATAATTTGCATTGCTCTAGGCATAGGCAACAGTCTCATCTACAATCCACAAATCCATGCACACAGAATGTAGAAACAAAGGATTCATTAGCAGTGAATTTAAAAAGTTGTAATTTAACACTGGGTTTTGTAAAGTGCCAGAACTATACCAGCTGCTGGTATAGTTGTGATGGACTGTCCCCACTCTTCATTGCAGGGACATGGGACATGTAGCAGATTTAGTGATCCTGTATTCTGTAGGACAGCTTTATGATGGGATGTTAATCCTCTGACTACACCA
Source organism: Chelmon rostratus (assembly GCF_017976325.1). Taxonomy (NCBI): domain Eukaryota; kingdom Metazoa; phylum Chordata; class Actinopteri; order Chaetodontiformes; family Chaetodontidae; genus Chelmon; species Chelmon rostratus. The sequence goes on from NC_055666.1 coordinate 5,174,299, forward strand.
CCTTTGGGTCTTGAGTCTGTCCATTGCCAGCGCCCCAGGCTAACCTGCCCGCGGATAATGGAGTCAGCAGCCTGTTCCTCATGCTCCGGACTGACTTGTTGGTGATTCAGGGGTCATAATGGGGAAGTGAGAGCTTGACATTTACACAGAGACCAGAAGCTACTCTGCCTCCCCCCAAAACACTCTGCGGTTTGAACTTAGTGCTCCCTTGTCTGTCTCTGTCTGTCTGCGTCTCTTTCTGTTTCCTCTCTCATTTACACCGCCTTGACACACTCATTTTTACATCTCTCTGGCTGGAAAGTGCGATGCTTTGGACCGTGGATAAGGAAAGCACACTGGGACTTATTTTTAAAGCGGTGTTTTATAATTAAGGTCATTCGAAATTCTTTGTGTATGTGTTATGCTTTTGCTTTGCAGGCAAAAACTTCCCTCAACCTTAGCATGCCCTTCTATCTCGTGTCCTGTTGTGTACATGGATCCTACCTCTTTCTACTTCTCCATCTCTACTTTGTACCCACGTCCACCCCTCACCGTGCCCCACCTTCCTGTTTCCCCCCTTCATTTGTACCCAGCACATTCCTCCTCACCTCAGCTGGTCTGTCTCCTCTTTAACTTTCTCTGTTTCTGTCTTTTCTGTTCATGCACCGACCCAATCCTCACCCTCCACTTCCAGCGCACCCGCCTGTCTCTCTCTGCACACGCAATCCAACGCACCTCCTTCGCCCAGCCCTCTCCCGGGGCCTAATTAATTTACTGAAATCTCAATCAGCCTTCCACTCCATTACCATAACCCCGTATCCTGTTTGATGCTCTCTGCTGGGGGGCATTAGGATGATTGCGTTCAGGATCAGATCCGTCTCTTCTGCAACGACGGCGTCGTCCTGTTCCTCTAATGTAACGATATGATGATGGCGTACACGCCCCTTGCTCAGGTCACAACAAATTGAATCTTAACGCTGAAGTTCTGAGGCTTCGGAGTTCAATCAGAGAGAACTGTGGGTGGGTGGTGTGTCTCTTGGGGAGGCAATGAACTCATCTGAAGTCAGGAGGGAGAGATAGCGAAGGGGAGATGGGGAGAGAGATAAGGAGAGAGGAACGGGAAAAATGGAAAGAGCAAGTGAGTGAGAGAGGGGGAGAGGGGGAGAGACATAGAGAGAAGGTGAGAGACGAGGAAGATGATCATGAGGAAAACAGAGAGACACATATACAGACAAAGACAGAGAAAGAGAGCACGGAAGCCTTCTAGGGAACGTGCCTCATGGTTTATTCATATAGCAAGGCATGTTCTCCTACATGCTCTCAGTGCAGTCCCATAATAAGCCAGGGTGAGCTGAGAAGGAAGTCGGGACAATTGAAGGAAAAGAAAGTAGAAATGAGGAAAGGAGAAATGAGAAATAAGATGAGGTGAAGGGCGAGTAGAGGAAGGGTGGAAAGGAAATATGACATGACGAGTTAAGAGGAGGAGACAAGACAGCAGTCGAACAACTGCAAGGCTTTTCTCAGAGCTGCCAGCTCACACTTCTGGCATGTAAAACACATTTCAGTCGCTCTCCGGGCTCCCACGCTACCCAAACAATTCTCACGCACAAACACAGCGAAGGCAACAGAAATGAACAGGCCAGCGTATTAAAGTCGAAGTCATTCTGGTTTAGTAATAGTTAAACCAAGCGAGCTTTGGTTATGCTCTGTAACCCCAGTTTCTATTATTTAGGCTCTTAAATTAGTCTCCCCCACCTAATGTTAATGCAAATGATGCTAGTAAAATGCTAGCATCAACATGCTAAGTGACTCACAGTGACAATGTTAACATGCTAAGCGCAAAATGAGGTATAATAACTTAAAATAGTCCCCATCTTAGTGTATATTATTAGCAAGCTAACAACTGCATATTAGCTTAGGTCAGATTAGTTTTTAATTAGTTACAACATGTGGAACTGTTACATAACTAAAAGAACCAACAGACAAAGCTAATGTTAGCTTGCTAATATAAAAAGAGACAATGGAATATGGTTAACATGTCAGACTTTACATTTTCCAAAAAAATACCCTTCTAATTGCTGCTATTTTCATTGCTTGGTTTCTTAAACATTACTTTTTTTCATTATATTATAGTTAATGATGCTGCAGCAAAGCACAAGTTAAAAACTACCTAATAGTGACTCACGATCAAACTTAATTAATAATGCATTATAAAGGACCTGCAACTCAATCTATGGGACCAATAATTTATTTATAAAATTTTATGCAATCCATTCAATAGTTGTTGAGATATTTCAGTCTGGACCAAAGTGATGGACTGAACAACTGATGAACATTACTGTCCATTAAGCCAGAAGGATGACAAAAAAAAAAAAAAAAAAAAAGCAGGAGAAGGCCTAATTTGGCATTTCATTGTATAATTGATTCAAGTTAGTTATGAAGCTTGAGCCTGGAGCATGCACTACTTGAAGTAAAATCCACAGAAGTATCCTGGGGGAAAAAATGCAGCCTATAATGCCATTTGTGTGTTTTACCTCAATGTAAATCAGCAGTTGAGTAATATTTCATTCGAGCCGTAGGTTGTCGATAAAATGCAATAGAGGAGCAGCTTTGTCACTCAGCAATTTGTGCAGAGCTAAGACTAGGGAGGAAAGAAGGCATGCAGCACGAGTATAATTCACAGTGCTTCACATTCTGACTGTAAACACAGTCGGCTTGTGTCTCTAATGAGAATCCAGCCTCGCACAGAGCTCTTGGTCTGAGTCATTAAGGTGGAAAACAAACGATATCAAATGGATCCCTCAATATATTTCAGGCAGTATATGAGGATGACCAAATGCATCATCCGTCAAAGCGAACTTTGCTGATTGTTGAGCTTGTGAGCTTGATGCAATGTGAGTGCGCTGTAGGAGGGGGGCAGCTTTCATTGGTCTGAAGGAGACCTTCCCGTGATGGCCGATGCCCGCTGGTTGTGGTGAAACTTTGGGGCAAAGGTGAAATTGCTGCAGGGTTTGAAATAACTGCTCTAAACTAACATGGTGTGAAGACGCTGTCGGCCAGCTGCACCTCCATCCCTCCAGGCCACATTCCAGTCCAAACCTCCAGCCCGGACCATGACTGCCGCTGCTGCTCCCAGCGACCTCTGCATTGATCCAATTGGTCTTGCTTTTTGAGTTTATATATGGGCAGCAGATAGCCTACATGCCCTTCTGCTGCTGAATTATCCCTAACAATATTTTTATGGATCTAACCATATAACTGTCACACTGAACTTGTTACTTATGTAAATGCTCTTGTATTATTTCTACGTTTACTTCAATTCTTATATTAGTATTCAATTTCTTTATTATTTTCTTTTTTTTTTTTTACTTTATTTATCTGTACTTATTGCTATGGAAAAATGAATTTCCTCTCTGGGAATCAGCAAAGGCTTATCTTTTCGTAAAATGTTAAATATTTGTTTAAAATCAGAGAAAAAAAGTCCTATTTTAGTCAAGTTATAAAAAAAAACGTGTTCCAGGATTGTGAACATGCCACAGGTTACAAAACTCGCAAAAATCAGCACCACTGAGTGTATGCAGATTACTGATTTCTCATTCATGTGATCAGTGACTGACCATCGACTTTATTCAGAATGAGATCTGTGCATATGAACTGAATCACTTCCTTTTGTCAATGCCATGACAGCTATAACTATCATTCAATCATAGCAAGTTGTAACACAGACTGAAGATGGAGACAGCGGCTGCTTCACCACATGTGTTTGGCCCAGATGACTGTTTAATGTTGTGAGTGATGGACCCAAACAGCAGATGTGATTATTTTAAAGCAAAGTACTTTGTATATGAGACAGTGCTTTTAAAGTAATTTGTGGGAAAAACTTTGAAGATGGGTTGAAATTGTGAGAATTGTACACGCCACCTATCTCCATCTCAATGTGAACTGGTACACCACCTGGAAAAACATTAGGTTTTCATGACACTGCTAACTAGTGGTTGTTGAGTGTTAAAAAAAAATAGTCCAGTATCATCATTGTGTCTGCCAGTAAGTTTGGACATGCAGTCGGTGGAGAAGGGAAGGCAGAGAAAGAGGAGAAAAGCTCATTTGAAATCACGACATAAGAGATGTACCAATAACAGAGAGCTGTGGAGAGAGCCAGCGACAGAAATAGACACTCGGGGGGGGGGGGGGGGGCATGGTGAGAGGCAGAGAACATGAGAAAGAGGATGACATAAAAGAGAAACATGAGACCTCATGTAACACTTCTCTTAGCTAAACGTGATAAATAACACCCAAGCCAAGGCCTGTTTTGACCCAGTAATTGCTTGTTTATTAATATAACGTGCATGCTAATTACCCTCTCGTTAAGAGGATCATAAACGGCGACTTGTAATATTTTTCCGATATCTCCCTTCAGTCTGCCGTCTGCTTAAGAGCAGCAGCGGCACGATGGAGGGGAAACTTTGAATGTTTCCACCACAGGTTTTGACTGCTCTCTGACTTCTCTCGCTTTTAAAGATGCAACAGTGGTGTTTGGCAGCCGTCACAAAGGGAAAGGGGAGGAGGTGATTCCCACGAGAAGCTAGAACAAGCGGAGGATATGCAGATAAATCGGTGCTGATAAACCAGCTTGGTACGCATGATTTCATGCAAGTGATTCAACATGTAGCTCGGCCATTTAAAGCTTTTACTGAAGGGTGATTCTTTCCTTTCCTTTCCTGTCCTTCCTCCTCTCCTTGTCATGTCTTGTCAGATGTGTTAATGAGTTTTGTTCACGAGCGTCATGTCTTGTCTTGCACTTCCTGTTTTATTGTGAAACCTAACTCTCCTCTCGTTTCAGGCCCTTGACTTCCCCGTGTGTTTCCTGCCTGTCTGATTGTCTACCCCGCCCTAATAGTCTCCACCTGTTCATTGTTACCTTGTGTATATATAGTCCGCGTCTCCCTTTGTCCTGTGCCAGATTGTCTCGTGCCTTGTCCTGTGTTTGCCTTGCTATCTTGCTTTCATGATCCTTGTCTCCTGATACCCTTGTAAGTCTTGTCATTAGAATAGTGTTATATCTTTTGTTTGAACTTTGTTACCTTGCCATAGTGATTAGTCTAGCCTAGCGTCTTTTGTTGTACTTTGTTATCCAGCCATAGTGCTTAGTCTTGCTTTGCGCCTTTTGTTTGTCACTTTTCCTCCTAGCCTTTTGAGCCATACTTAGTTTTGTTATTTGCCAGTCATTATTGTCCTTAGCGCCTTTTGTTGTACTTTGTTAACTTGCCAAGTTTATTTTGTATTTCATCCTGAGCGATTTCAGTTAATAAATTTATCCTTATTTTGAAAACCTCGCTGTTGTGTGGGTCTGCATCATTGAGTCCAGAAACCTCGTGCCTCCGGGCTTCTCACTCCTTTCTTCTATAATCTGAGGAAAGAAAGTGTGTTGGGCACTGATGGATTGACTGGTTGCGTACTTAGGAGAAGAGAAGCTGGCAATACACAGATTAATACACAAATGCAAAGGTTTTCTGGTGCATATGAGTCAACATGACAGACATGGTTGGGTCCTTTTAAAGAAATACATTCTTTGCTTTGAGAGGACTGACTCCACTCCCATGTCTAAATATGAAGCTACAAAAAAAATGATGTATCCAGAAACTACCTTTTTTCCGACTTTCAGATAACAGATTATATATGAAAAAAATATTCTGTTACCTGATTTAATGTGTCTGGTCTTGAAGAGGAAATCTTCTGTACTGTGGGAGACACATCAATCACTGTCTGACACTATGACATTGTGAAGGGCTACTCTGTTGGCGTTCGGGAGCTGGGACAGACCCACAGAGATGATTTGTCGGAAGAAATCTGGAGCAATACAAAATAATAATAATCTTCATCATCATTATTAATAGTATCAGTATTAGTATTATTGATAATAACTCTATTGTGCATTGAATGCTTGTCTATGGTTTTCTTCCAATTTCCAAAACTACTGGGCAACTGTCCTGTATGAAATGCAGCACATTTTGGGAACTGAGCTCGAATTCTGAGCTCATTTCCTGCGAGGCTCCCACGATCTCTAGTCAGTGTAAGATAATAATGAAGCGTATTCCACCGGACTTCCTGACTTTCCAAAGACCACTATTTTTAACAAGTGTTGGAACCCCTTCTTAAATGGCGATTGTGTCTGGCAGTTATAGAGCATTTCATATGTAGCAGATGAGGCCAGCTGTTCTCCCCGTTCCGTCTTTATGATAAGTCAAGCTAACCGTCTCTTGGCTGCAGCTTCATATTTAACAGAGAGAGGTATTCATCTTCTCATCTAACTCTTGGCAGGGAAGTGAAGAAGTGAATGAATGTATTTCCTAAAATGGTGAACTAATCTTTTAAGAAGTGCTGTATTCTGTTTGCCGTGTGCCGACTCAGCACTCAGGATCAAGCTCAGTTAATGATTCTTACTTTTACCTTGAGGCCAATTTCTTAGCACTTCATAAACAGCCATCTAAAATGATCCATTGTACAGTTTCTGGCCAATTTGGTGTCCTAGACCAGACATCCACTGACGCCCACAAGGGGACTGGTTACTTCATTGCCAAATAATTTAATCATATTATGGTTTAACTCAACTTTTGTCAGTGTCTGTCTGGGTCATGTGACAAACAACACATAATCTAGTCTGTTGATGAGTATGTTTACATGCTTACCATCCCTGTTGTTAATCTAATCCCTGTCATAATCCTGATCCACCGGATGTGATATGGAACAGCTGTCCTTGCAGGAAAACAGCAGGTGAAACTAAAAAAGTGTCCCAGTAGGCATTTCCAGTGATCCAGCATGCACCACAGCAGGGTGTGCTTTTGCTGCTATGACATGCAAGAATTTTGCGTGTTTGTTTGCTTGTTTTGGGGTTTTTTTGTACCGTAGCAACACGACTTTGTATGACAAGGGCGGTGGATTAAATGCTGTGTGCATCTGCTTAGCACGAGCTGCGTGGGAAAGAACATGAATTCAATGTCAAGTATCAAAAAAACATCTTTTCAAACTACAAAAACAGGGTCTCAGATTTGATCTGTATAACAGTGCTGAGGCAGCAAGAAAAGCTTTCTATGAAATTATAGTTACTTTTGCAATAAGTCGGTCAGGGCGCTGAGGGAATCCACTGACTGACAGGTTTCATATAAAAACAGCCTGGTAGTGGAGTCTGGAGCTGTTGTAATCAGTGTGTATGACCACCATTAGCTCACTCTGACCTGTGGATTGATAATTATTGCTGATTTTGTTTGGCTACTGCAACAGACTCAAACAAATTTTTACTACTTTCATTTGCTTCTACTCTCATTTGAATAGACAAATTCCCCAAACCGCCTCCGAGCTCTGCACAAATGATTGAGCTCACTTTTCTGTTCTTACCCAAAGAAATAGGCTGAAGTGCTGAGCGCTCATGGGAGTTGGCGTTCTGAGCGGAGAGGTTTTGAGCTGAACTCTGCCACAGAACCGAACCCATGCGCGCCGAGAATGAAACGAAAATGGCCCCCCAAGAGACCCTCTCATAATGGCTTCATCACATCGGGGTGGTAAACACCAACAGTCTCCACAACACGAGGCAATCTGAAGGAGCTGACATAATGCTTATTGAGGACTCCGCCTCTACAGTATTCCCTGACATCCTGATGAGGAGGAGGCTGATCTTGGTTGCATCTTGTTATATTATTTTTTTAATAATGTTTAATAATAATAAAAAATATTGGCCAAACTTGTTTTAATTGTTACTTAACAATCCCAGTATTTTAGGTAGAAATCATTTCTGTGGACTTTCAGACCTTTAGCAAAGGCCCCTTTAGTTTGGCTGTTAGCCTTTTTACACTGATGGTTTATTTACAATATTAAGATATGTTGTGTTTAAATTTTGGAGAACAACTTCTAACTTTGAACCGTCACAAAAGTCACAGAAGAGGATGTGGACCTGTGGAGGTCAGACTACAGCAGGAACTGGCAGTAATCCTGATCTGAGGCCAGCCAGCTGCACCTCACAGTGCGGTTCGAAGCAGAGGAACCACGATGATGATGTGGTGGAAACTGGAATTTTTCTAGATGCATTGATACATTCAACAACCTCCTGTAGAACAAAGTCTATCAGACATTCATTTGACAGATACAGTGCTGTATAGACCATGCAGGCATATATGCAACATATATGTCACTTGTGCTATGAAGGAAAACTGTGTGGTGAATGAAATTACTGCAGTAGCGCCTGTGATATACAGCTTTGCAATGAGCGTGTATGAGAGTCTGAAACGGTGCTACAATGCTTGTCTGGATGGAGATGGGCTTTATGTTAAAAAGGCTTTTTAAATGAAAATGTCGATGTAGCCAGAGCTACCTGTGTGAGGTGAACAGATGGGGCATCGCTATTCCACTTGGTAGTTGTGGTCTATTGTGCGCTTAAAAATCATCATCATTGTGAGTGTTGTAGTGCAAAGCATGACGTGACATCATATGCAAACAACCTACTAAAATCATCATAACATGCTGAATTTCCGACTGATATTCAAGCTGTTTGGTTTTTTTTAAAATGCCATACATGTACTTATGATAGATGATGCTTGGTTAAATCAAAAATGTGGGTTGACTAAGGCTGTGTGTGTGTACAAAGAGAGATGAACAATGTAAATTTAGCTCTAATCTCAGTTAAATGTATAAAACTGACTGAAGATGATATAAAGATATCGTTTCAGCATCTGACTGATTTATAACTTTAATAAAAATGTTCATCTTGTTTTTGTCTTTACCTGAAAGAAGTTATTTTAACTTTGTGTTACCTTAAAATAAGGATGAGTCATTGTGATAAGAAACGAATGAAACACTAGCTGCGTTTCCATTGCCCCTAGAAATGCGCAAATCCTAAATATCGCAATTAAAAAACGGTAATGGAAACACCTAAATTTTGAAAATCCTCTCAAATATCGCAAAAACATGTTTACGCTCTCATGAGGTAGTTTTTCAGACGGGTCGATATTTAGGTGTATCGCAAAAGTGTAATGGAAACACTTTTTTCACATTTACACGTCTCTGAAGTCAGCGAACTCCCCGTTTCGGGCCGCTGTCAGTGCGAGCCTTGCGTTATAACAAAGTGATGATGTGATGCATTTGTGCATTAGAGTATGCGCAATCCTACAAGGCCAGGAGCATGCATGTGCTTTTTAATTATAAGGCTTTGTCTTAAGTGTAACCGACGCACAGCACGCACACACATCTTGCGGGACGTCCAAGAACTTAAGAGAATTTCGGCTGGTTCGCAAAACACTGTTCAATGGAAACACCTGCAAGTCGCATTCGAACTTTGCCGAAATTTCAGAAATATTGCTTTTGTTTTGCGAACAGCTGTAATGGAAACGCAGCTATAGAAACATGTTTAACGCCGAGTGGAAAAAGGGTTTCCCTTGGCTAACTTTCAACTTCCTGCTCTGCTGCTGCTGGTGCAGAGAGGCTCCAGAAAAGACTGAAGGGGGCGACCTTTAATGAGTCCTTTTATCTGCTCACACAGTCTAGTTGTAGCCAGTGACTTGAATCTGTTGCATTCTGTTGAAGAACGAAGAAATGTTTTGAATTGTAGTTTTGAATTGTTTTCTGATTGATGTGTTGCGTGCCTTAAATTTACAATTATGGGCACATAAAAAAAAAAAAAATCTCGTTCAGGTTTGGATGGTGTCCTGCATGCAACATTATTTCAGAGTCGGTAACAGACGTTTCATACTCGTGTGCCACAGAATTCCTCATTTCTTCTTTGGCTTTTCACGTCGTTTCACTTTTTCAAAATGCACAGCACTCTACTCTTTATCCTACACAGCATGTGAGTCATGTCACAGACTCTCCGTTGCTCATTTTCCCATCTTCCGTGAAATGAGAACCAGACCTGATAGTAAAACTGCGGTGGAGAGGTGCTAATCACCAACACATTCTGCCATCTTGCCAACGTTACCTGGCTCTGCTCCTGCTATCAGCCACCCACTCTGTGGTTTGGAGCAGGTAGTGCTCCTGTGGTGAGAGGAATGTGTCCAATTGATGGGACGTTGCTAAAGCTTGTGGGTATAAATCAGATTAGCTAATGGCTTGTAGAAAAACATTAAGAGCATTTTCCCATTCTAATTGCTGGGAGCAAGTCTGCATTTTAGTGCTGAAATGTTCTCCATGGAACGGCTGTGTTTAGCATGGTTACTGATTTGTTTCCTGAGGTTTGGATGAATCCTTAGACATATAGCAGAAAGGTAGGACTGCGACTTAATTTACACCTTCGGATCGCACTTGACTACAAAATTCTGACATTCTGAGTTCTGGCATCCTTAAGCACAGTACACCATTTCCATCTATGTGCATGTTTAAAGGTGCACTAATCGATATTTCTAAATGAAAAGGTCAGGTGTGTAATGTGAAAGTTGTTGCTTGTAGCAACAAACCCACCAAAAATAATCGGCAGGCTCTGCAGTTCCATCCAGCTCTGTGGAGCTTTTAACTTCTTGAGGTCATTGTTGGGTTTTTATAGCCCAAAATGTGACTATTTTCTCTCCCACGACTCTCATTAGCGTTGTTCCAGCGAGAGCAGGCAGCTGTTTTCAGAGACAAATCTCTGAGAAAGCCACTGTGTGCTGCCTACCCAGCACCAAACAGACAACAACATTATCCAGCTAACGCTAAAAGGTTAGCAAAGTTATGGCAGCATTTAGCAGCTAAAATGGCAGAAGTTGGTGGAGACCAAACAAAGAGATAAAAAAAACAGCAAATTAGACTAATGATGCTCTGTGGCTGCTGGATGCAGAAAGATTTACGAACCTGTTAAACTTAAACATTTTTATTATTGTGATATTATTTTAACAGCATGTTTACAGCTTGTTGTGCTTCCCTGAAGAGTCAACAAATCAATTAATTTGGGTTTAAGTGTTCAAGGCTTTACTACCTGCTGCTCTTTACTGTCTCCTCTACATTTGGCCTTAACTTAATAAACACACATTGGAGCCTCTTATCTTTAGAGAGTGCGTAGAAGTCTAGATACCAAGAAGGGATGTGCTTAATGAGAATAAAATGAGACACAAGTTCAAAGGAAGACTAAAAAGAGGAGAATTTTTAAATAGCGAGATCTGGTGATTTGTTTGGAGTAATTCAGCATTACGTGACAATTTTGTGATGGAAAGCAATTAAGTGAAATAGATTCCACCTGTATGCTGGATTTAAGGTAAAGCCTTCTTCTAAAGTGTGACTGTATTTCAACAGCTTCAAGAACCCTTTCAAAGGGGGCACAAGGAGCCACAGGACAACACTACATCCCCCTCAGTCCAGATCAGACAGTGAGGTTAGCTGAGGAGATGCTGGTATTTCTGCACTGGATCAACATGGTGTTCCTGTTCGTAGAAGTCAGAGCCACAGAGCCATGCGTAACATACTAAGGTAATAAGGCGAATGAATAATATTGCCATATGCTGCATAATGTTGTACAATCAGAATCAGTGGGGAATTAACACAGGTGCAGTACATTAAAATTACTGAGAGGATTACTGCTGGTGGAATTGATTGCAGATTTTTTTCATTGCTCAGACACCATCTACATCATTTGTGGCCTTTGCCTTGCATCACAAGTTAAGGCATGTTGCTGCTGCTCTCTGCCACGTCTCGGCTTTTCTTCTGAGCACAGACTTGAGAAAGCAAATCCCTCAAAACAGGAACGAGCCAAGTGCTAATTGTCACTTGTTTGAAGAACCCTGAATCTCTAAAGACTTTCTTCTGTCAAATGTAAATGAAGATACAAAGAAAACAGTATATGTTCATACATGCAGAAGATGCATCTGATACAGGACGTGTTGTTTCCAATATGCATCTTTGACTTTAATGTTGCTAAAATGAGGGTGAGGACGATACAACTCGAGCAATCTGTTGACTTTCAATCATCTTTGTTTCCCTTAGAAAATGAATTTGGAGCCTTTGCTTACTTTTTTATTGACCCTTTCTTACATAGACGGCTTTATGTGACACTTCCAATCAATAACTGGAGCTGTAGACTTTTTGTGCTTGCAGAAAGTGAGCTGCTGCCCTGAAGAGATTGGCAGCCACTGAATTGGGCCATAACCCCGAACCCCCCCAAGGATATTAGACAAACGATCTGGGAAATAAAGAAATAAGGAACTAAAGGTGCTCAGCAGGCCAAACTGTTCACCTTGTTGTCCCTGTGGACTTCTTGGCCTCGCGCCAGGCCGAAACACTGAGGGGCAGCACGGAGGAAATGAGTTTCACCCTGATATCACACTCTTAAAACAGATTGTGCTTTATTTTTTTTATTATTTTTTTGAAAGCTTTTTTTTTTAGTCAAGAATGTTTGCTGAGCATGTGATGCCCTTCAGTTTCACACCTGGGAGTTGGCCAGTATAACCAGACTGAAGCAGCATTTTGCTGATCGTAGGACTCACGTACAATTTAGGCCTGCACAAACTATTTTCATGACAAGGCACGGCATGTGGTGGACTGTGGTGGTATTTTTGGTCTTTCCTCGCCCGTGCACGTTTGCTGTCCTGGTGACTCACTGTGAACTGCAGTGGGAGGAGATGCACAGTAAGGGGTGTATCGGTGGCCATCAAGCTGCGCGATGCTATTCTGGTGTCAAAGATAAGTGGGATTTGGACCGGTGCTGCTGGCCTCCTCTTTAGATATGGATTGTCGCGCATGTCTCAGTCTTGTTTTGTGATGTTTCTGGCAAAAGCAGGGCCACCCAGGTCAAAAAGCAGCATATTTTAGTGTATTAGAAAAATCACTATCAAGTACACTTTTACTTTTTGTGCTTAAAGTTTGTTTGACAGATACTTTAAAAAGTGTACTTCTAACTAGATGTCATTAAGTTCTACTTAAAATGTATTAAAAATGAATATGCTAATACTGCAGTACTTAAAGTGGTATTTTAAAAGCACTTCGTAAAGGTGTACTTCATTGTAAGTGTATTATAAATTGTACTTAAATGTATTAAAGTGTACTAAATTCCAAATATTTTTAATAGTAGTAAAGTGTAAAAAGTATACTTAGTCCATTTTAATACTCTATTAGCATGCTTAATTAAAGTGTACTTTAATTTCGCGTCATTTTAAGTACATTTTAGTAAATTTCCAACACATTGGTGATATAATACAATTAGACTTCTGTACACATAAAGTTTGTAAAAAGTTCTGCCAATTTAGCAGCTATTTACACTTCAAGTATAATCAAGTGCTACTCAAGTGGACAAGGACTACTTGAGTAGACTTAAACAAACAAAAAGCACTCAATGTACATAGTATGTTCTTCAGAAAGTATCTTTTAAATATGATATTTTTCACCTGGGCAGTCTGGAAACATTTGACTTTAGTTCCTTTGACCTCTATGTCTGTTTTGTCAGAACTCTGCCTGGTTTGCTCTGGAACTTTCATTAAAACTGATTATCACTCTCGCTCCTGTCTCCTGTCTGCTCAGTCTGAACTTGGCGTTAGAGTCCTATAGAAACCTCGTACAAAACATAACAACTAGAAGACCTTGATGTATGTTACAAACTTTCTTTCATTAAGTAAGACACAAAGTCTTGCTTTGATAACTTGTAAATTAACATTAACTTGTTCACAGCGTCAGAGTATCAGCTGTGAAATCGGTGCTGATCGGGTCTATGTCTGCATGGGTCCAGGTCTCGTCCGGCTTGGTTCTGGAAGTACATTTCCAGGTCTTTTCAGGTTCAGGCACAACTTTTTGGACCCATGGAGGTCTAAATGTAAACTGTACTGGTATCAGGCAAAAAGGTTATTTTTAAATGTTCTTTCTCTTCGAGTAGACACACTCTACTCTTTTTAGTTTTAATCAGTAGATTTTTAAAAATATAAAGGGCAAAATTATGCAAATTTTCTTCATCAAAGGTGACTGAGCACACCAGCGTTTAGAATAAAATCGTTTACCAGACTGATATCAGTAAACTTCAGTGGCATTGTAGTTGAGTAGATTATGTTGAAAGTCTAAATTAATCCATATGGGGCTTTCATGTGGAGTTCAACTTTGGTTCAATTTTTACACCACTGCCAATTTGCAAACCGTCTCGACAGTACTGACCCTTGAGGGCACAGAGAGCGTCTCCTCTTCTCCCCTTCCCTCTCGCCTACAAGAATCCAAACCAGGGAAAGTTAAACCGCTATCTGTGTGAGGTCTGCAGTCATGAGACATCTGAATAAACTCTGTTCATGTATCATTCTGTTAGCATCCTTGCTAACAAGCGGTGACCAAGCTACCAAGACATAAAACATATGTTGTACAAAACCAGCATCATTACAGCACATAAGAAATTGTTTCAGTTACTGTTAATGGTAGAATCCCCCCTACACTCCAACACAAGCCCCCAACTAAATCCAGATCAACATGTTAATTTATCTTTTATTTCTCCATTACAACAGTATGTCCAACAGTAATGGACATCATTCTGAATGTGTCCAAATGTTGTCATTGTTTCCATAAAGCTTTATTTATTCCATACTGGCTCTCTGTATCATTTTTACAGCTTTTCAGTGTTATAATGCAGCATAAAAAAGTCTTATTTTTAATCTTTTAAAACTTCACACGACTGACAAATGAAACTCCAAACAAATAATCATAGCACATGAATGGGCTTGATTAACCTGCCCCCCACTCTGCGTGCTGGGCTCTGCAGTGCAGTGCTGGCTGTGTGGCAGTATGCAGGCTGCCCTCTCTCTGACTTGTCTCTATTAAATGGATGGTGCTTTTGGCAGCGGAGCCTGTGTGGCTTGTTTGCCCTGGGTATAAATGATGTCTGGTCTCCCCAGCAGGTTACAGACACTGCAGACTGCTCATTACAGGAGAAAATCCACCCCAGCAACACAACGATACGTTGGCTGTTTCTGTGATCCGTAAAGGGAAGGTTCATACTTGAACTGGCGTCCCATGCTGTAGCTTGAGATGAAAGACGGACAGCATCTCCGTCAGCTTGGGGGTTGATTTGTAAGCTGGGAGAAAAATCACTGTGGGCACATTTATTGCAGGGCTGTAGAACTAGAACTAGGAGCATCTGGACTTTAGGACATCCAGTCGTGGTGTTCTCTGGGGTCTTGCTTCTATTTTGGCTTAAATATGTCTTGCACATGGGCTGTACTTCAGTATTCCTGCATTTTCAGGACTCGATTGGAACTAAAAGAAGCTTGGAAAAACTTTAAGATGTAGGACTTAAAGTGGCAACATGCTGCTGTGGTCAGCGCAGTGAGTGCAACAGACAGGGCAGTACCAGAAATGAAAAGAAACCAGAGTCAGATCTGAAAGTGACAGCAATAAATAAATAAATAATATTAATAATAACTGTGTGGGTGTGTGTCTTTTCAAACTGAAAGGCTTTATATGGATCACTACAAGCACATAGTACAGATAACTGCTGCTTTACATGTTTATGAGTAATAATTAAGTAATCTGCAGTACACTTATATATTATGTGAAATTGAGTGTGTGACAGGCATCACTACACAGTCTGGCTTCACTTCACTAGGGGTCAGAGTTTATGGGAAAAGGGCAAACTTGTTGTCCAAACCATGGCCTGGATAAGGAAACGTGATTCTGCTGTGCACCGTGGGCGTCACACATTGGTTTATGTGTGAGTGAGTGTTTTTGTGAAGGAGGTGCTGTCTCAAGGTGACACCCTGAAATTGAATGAATGGGCGTGTTTACATTGGACTCTAGACACGCCCCAGGAGGAGCAGGAGGAGGAGGAGGAGGAGGAGGGAAAATGGCTGGGAGCTGGACCCCAGCCGGCTGGCAGCCTCTGGCTGGGGTAGCACTTCTGAGTGGCTGGTGCTGTCCAGGTGCGCACATTCCTCTGTCGAGTTTATTTTTATAGATCACAACTGTTGCGTGGGAAGTGGCGTCTGCCTCCTCCTGGCCCCGTTTTGTGGGTATGGAATGGATAACAAATGTGACCGCTGGACCTGACTGAAGCAGGGAAACCTACAAGGTTGAAACCTGCAAAGAGACTCCTTGCTCAACTTTTTCCACCAACACACACATACGCTTTCAGTGCAGAGAGTCGGGAAGGAGCACGGGTTGAATGACTGAGCAACCACAGAGACAACACACCAGGCAGCTGTTTACCGTCACACTGGCAGGCAACCTGCTGAAGTCCTTTGGGAACATGCAACCTTAAATATTCCTTCACCTAAACAGACGAGGAAATCAGTTCGCTTCACTAATTCATGGTGAAGTATGTCTATATGTAAGAGAGTTGCAGTGGGAGGCTTTTTAGGTGAGGCTCCTCCTCCGTCTTAAGTTGTCAAAGTCACCAATGAAGTGTTAGTGGATGGCAAGAAAGAGGTCGCGGGGCCGTTCACACCTGACCCCAGAGAATATCCCTTACCAACAGCTAGGTAATTTCCATTAAAACTGAACAAGTCCATCCTCCGGAGAAGGCCTCCTGGAAAGAGTGTAATGTGTTATTAGAATTTATTAAACCTAATCTTAAAGCCAAGTATGGACCGTGACCTGATTTGAAGACAAACGATTAAAATGAGTCAACACCACACACTGTACGATTTCATCCCCAGACAGTCAACACTAACTGACTCAGACTGTAATGGACTTCATCCAAATTGTTCAGGTCAGTCGAGGCCCCTCAAATTACACCAAACAATCAGCTCAACAATCTCAATCTGTGTCAGTACGTTTAAGTGGTCTTGACTACAGCCCTGCATCAATATTTTGACATAATAGTTTGGGCCTGCCTGCTGGGAAAATGATCTACTTTACCCGATCATTGTGCTCATTTACCAAAACATTAAAGGGGATTTTCACTTCAGGGTGTAACAATGTGACTGCTGCTCGCCTCTGTCGAAATGAAAGATTAAAGAGAGGAACAAATCAACGTCTGCTGAGGTATTTTCTGTGAAATCAGTACATGAAACCAAGAATCATCCCAGACGAAGAGCCAGTAGATGTAAGCTGAGCTCCACGGTGGCTCTGCGGCAGTAACAATAAATGCTTTGAGCTCAGGCCGACCCCGTTCATATCCCTCAATGCCTCCTTGAGCATGAAAGAGAATGAACCACCCTTTTGTTGCTGTAGGAGGAAATTCAACCTGTCTGTCTCTTCTCCTGTTGGGGGTTCAGACAGTAATCAGGTAGGGGACGTTTCATCATGGTGGGTAACCACAGGCTGTGAGAGCGGGGGATTCACATATGGGTAATTAATCCATCCGAATGTCTCAAAGAAAGAAAAGGGTTCAAAGGCTGAAAAAGAGTTTTTTTTTTTTTTTTTTTTTGTCAAATGTGGTTTTGGGGTGGATTTTTCACAGGCAGGTCCTCCCTTTCTCCCCTCCCACTTGTTTAAAAGATGCTCGCTGAAATGAAGAAAAGGCTACTTCTGGTAATTTACTGTTCCTGGCCATGAAACGATGCCTCCTTGGCCGGCGCAGGGAGCAGAAACGAGGTTCGGGGGTGGGGGGGGGTGCAGGAATTCAAGTATTGGGACGCTGAACAGATGCAACGTGCCTCATATAATGCTAAAATATTGGCTTGGGGGGGTTTAATATAAATGCCGAGATGTTGGCTGGCAAGGTTAATATGATTGCTAAAATATTGGCGGGGTTGGCTAATATGAATGGCGCTGAAATATTAGCAGTGAAATACAGCCACGGCTTTGGCTGATGCCGCTATTACAAGGAGCATTCACCAGGAAATGGCTTTGTTTTTCCTGCTGTCCTTTTCCTTCACTGAGGTTATTTCTTAGCATTTTATCTTCATTTTGCTCACCCTGGTTGATGGATGGATGGACAGATGAGCAGACAGAGATGTGGCAGTGGCAGACACTCAGACACACACAGCGACAAAGTTAAAACCTTGAAACTCTGTTTATTTTTTACGGCGCTGTTTCATTATTAATCGTGAGGTCTGACATATGTTCCGCTCTGCCTGCTTTTTTTCAACACTGGTAACACAACAGCAACAGAGGCAGACACAAAATGTGAACCCATGCATAAATAGGAAGTGGTGCAGTCCAAATAAACAAGTTAAATCTCCCCATCACAAACCTTCTTGATGTTTTTTCCACCCTCTCCTTTCCTCGTGTCCCTTTTTCTCCCCCCCGCCCTCTCCTCTTGCTCTGTCAACACAGACAAACTCAGCCAGCCGCCATCATCTCCTTGCATCTCCTGGGTCCATTTAGCAGCCAAGAGCCCCAAACACTTGTCTGAATCCTAATTAGGGGCCTCTCTGGTTGGAGGGTGACATTTTTAATGACATAAAGTGAGAAATCAAAACATGCTGAATCAGAGTCGAGGTCATTTGACCGTCAACCTGTGACTGCTCCCTGCTTCACCTAATCTTGTTTACTTTTTTGGCAAAGTTTGAATGAATTATAAATTCAAATGTCTTATGGATGCTCATAAAATAGAAGTTGACTGATGGGCTTTATAATACATTATGACAAACGTATACACACCAATACACACCTCAGCAATCAACTGTAGTAAGGACCCATAGTATGCCATAATAATACATGCAGTACCATACGTTATCATTGTATGTGTTGTGTAAAGTGCGTATTGATGCATCTATAATAATGAATGCTTCATCATAATTCATGTTGGTGAAGTGTGCTAAATTTTCATGCATTTAAAAATAGTTTAGGGCCCAAAACGGAGAGAATTACAGGTAAAATGAGTCTGCTTTTGGAATGGAACCAGTGTTTCCTCTACCATCACCTTGGGGGAGATGGCCCACACCCAACAAAACCCGCCATCCTTCCTGAAAGAAATCAAATAATTTATTTATGATGTGAATCCTTCAAATTCACGCCTCTAACAGTGCAAACAAGTACTGTGTATATATATTTTATTGCTGTAATGTCAGTAAAGACTAATTTCCTGTTCTGGAATCAGCCTCGCTAAGTGCTAGCTGGCTAGCTTAGCTGCCCTGTATTACTGCACAGATACGCATACAAACATGCATACGATAAGTCTAATTTGAGGCCAGTTAAATAGCCAGAGTAGCAGGCTGGATGTGGGAAACTGGTTCTTTATGTTGCTTTTTGTGGCACCTCACACTGTCGGAGCTAACGTTACCTCCACTGTAATGAAAGCTCAGCTGCTTTTCTTTTTGTTATTTTTGTTAGCAGAATGCCTCCTCTGCAGTGTGCTGCAGCACGCTATGTCTGTTGCTGCCGTATGTAAATGTTCTTGATAGGCATGCCCTGTGGTGCAATGACTATTGCACTTATATATAATACTTTGGGTTTTCTGCCGAATAGATGCTGTTGAGATGTCTTTCCTAACCCTTGTCTAACTCAGAGAATGAATCACATCACATTTACTAATTAACCTACATTATGGGGCAGGTTACTCTCTCCAAAGTGCATGCAGGCCTATACCTCATCTCATTCCTTTTTGGAGCCAAAAACAAATATATTTTTTAATCATTTTTTTCTCTCTTAAGATTTGTTCCATTACATTGTTAATAAAGTAAAAAGAGGTACAATCATGTTTTTAGTGCAAAGCAAATATATATATATATATATATATATATATATATATATATATATATATATATATATATATATATTAAGTCATATTGTCTAGCCCTGCTCTCATCAAAACACTGTCAGAAACATGCTGCACATATGGAAACCTTACTTTTTAAAAACAGCCATGAAAAATTGTAAACTTATCGCAGCACAGGCACACAGGATATCTCTACAGTGCAGTGTAGATAGCACAGAGGACCCTATAATGGTTAGCCAGAGCTTTGAAAGACAATCCCCTATCTAATCAAATTTCTGACTACTTATAACGCTGTCCTGTATCTATGAGCTTTCCATTATGAGTGCAGATTTGAGTAAGAACATCAAAGTTTTGTTCTCTTGTGAAATGTAGACTGAGCGAGCAGGGGTTCAATGTCTTAATGTCAATGTTTAATTAAAACACACTTTGGCAGTTCAGGGCTCACGTGTGGTGTAGGGTCATGCACTTTCATGTTTGCATACAGTGGCAGGTTCTCTACCAACTAAGCCATGCTGACATGTATACACAGAGTTCTGTCATGTATAGACATCAGTTGTGTGTACTAAATGGAAATAAAGAGTTAGATTCAACCTAATAATGGAATTCGTATCCACCTACCTGAGCACCGACCAGGTCACGACTTCTTTTTCACCTCAATAGTTTTTTACGTGTTGTGTTCAAATCAGCAATCGAAGTACTGCCTCACAAGTACAGGAGATGAGATTGGAATAAGGGAGGCAGTTTGGTTTTTACTGACCCACAATGGGAAAAACTAATGGAGTCCCTCTAATCTCTGGGGATACAGTCTGAGGACATGCTGAGTGTTGAAATTAGCCTAGTTTCTCTCAGTTACTGGATATGAAATGAGGATCTGTGCAGTTAAATTACTTTGTACCTATTTTAAATCACTCTTAATCGACAGGTCTAGTGATATTCTGTGTTTTCTTCTCATCAACAAATCCTTCAAAATACCCAAACCAATAACGAATGTATCAAGTATTTTGTGTTTATCCACTGCCTAATTCTTCTTTGCCATTCAGCTCCATCATTGTGCCAAAATTATTACAGACACCCTTTATTTACAGTTTATTGTGACTCAATCCCACATACTGCTGCCCCAAATACTCACTAGAGCACCAAATGTGGATTAGTCTGCTTATAGTCCCCAAGCGAATTATTTCCTTCTGTTTGAGCTACATTTGCTAAAAACTACACTGACCAGCTGTTTCAGGAATTATACTGTTCCTTCAAAAACAAAAAAAACAAAAAAAAAGGACAATGTGACGTCATTTCTGACCAGTTTTCAAGATTTTTGTCTTTTCTGTTTTTTTTGTTTGTTTTTTTGTAATGTATTTAACAAATTAGGTACAATGTGAGCTTTATAGGTGCTGGTAGTTAGATTTTTATTATATATTTGTATTATTTCTATATACCCTGCTCCCAGTTTTATGCTTTTAGTTTTAAACTAACCATTCAAAAACACAAGATTGATTTTGATTTTCTCATCTAAAACTTAGCAAGAAATTTATTTGACATATTTCCCAACATAGCAAACTGCTCCTTTAATGCCATTATATGGCTTTTTAAGGTTGCATTTTCTTCCTTTGCTCATCATTTCCTGCGTTTGTGCAGAGCTGAGTCCAGAGAAGTTCAACGGAAAATCTGAAACCGGGTAAAACCACCTTTCAGCTTGTAGTCTTTAAATATACAGACACCTAACAGAGGCACTCATGATGTCTCCTGGTGAGCAGAAAAATAATTCTAAATTCCCCAGATACCAGTGATTCACTTGAACTTGGCACAGCACTATACCAACTATGCAGTATTTCTACAATGAATTTTATATTCAAGAGGAAAAAAATCCACTTTGTGCTTAAGTTTTTATTCTACTTTACATGAGCTTCCTGTCTCATGAAGGTCCACTTCATGTTTCTGGAGCTTCCATCCACATGTCACAGTGTAATGCCAACGAAACAACAATGATGTCGCTGAGAGCTTCAGAGAGACAGTGGAGTGTGTTTGGACACCTTCTTCCTTTCTTTTCTCGCCAAGGTCAGGAATGAAACTTGAAGCTCAACATCCCGGCTTTTGTTTTTTTGGGACACGCGTCTTTTGGGTCGAGCTAATGATACACTTGCGATTGAAAGACCAGACTTTCACGACACTAAATAAGACGGAGAGGTGTTGCGTTTGGTTGCCTTCAGCTGCGTTCGGTGCGCCGCGCTAACTGCTTGTGTCACCTGTCTAGCACAAACACAGACGAGGTGATAGGGGGGTTAAAAGAAAGGGAGGGAGGCGGATGAAGGGAGAGACAATGACAGAGTGGGACTGCGTGAGCCTTCAGCCCCTTGCGGTGTGCTCAATGCTAAGTGCTTGACTTGGTTCTCTGCCAGAGGCTTATTCAGAACCAAGGACAGCTCCCCCGGTCTCCGAGCCCGCTCACTGGGGAGAGACACATTTAGATAAAGTCTCTCTCTCTCTTTTCATCGCTCCCGTTTCTCTAAAACTCGTTCCGTCTCATCGGGGAGCCCACATTTAGCTACGCTCTCTTTCTTTGTCAGTCTCTCTATTCAAACTCTCTGAGGAATGTCAAATTTATAGTCATCTCGCCCTCCTTCCCTCTCTCTCTCCCTCTCTCTGTGTGTCTCTAAGCTCGATTTCCCCTTGGTTCCTCACCAGTGAGGCTACATTTAGAGTCTGCACCATAGGGGGACACTGTGGCCTTTACCTCCTATTCAATTAAGCTCTGCCTGAAACACACACACACACATATGGACATACACACACACACAATTACAGCCTACCGGTGTCTGGAGACTGATGGCACAGAGATATGGCCTCAGAGAAAAAGGCACACATATAGACACACATACAAACATGTAAAATAACGATTGACACTTACATACGGCGAAGAGTGAGTGTGTTGGACACACACACACACACAATCGGCAACATCACCAAGCAATTACCAGGTGGTAAATCTCTATGGTAATTTTCAGATGGCAAATCTCTGTCGTAATTTTGGACTGACTTCAATTTAAGTTTTTTTTCTGCTTTCAGAGCATTTTCTCCCCTAATGGGCCTGAAGTATTTAGTTAAACACACAGACCTCACACTTTGTTCCACTCTGTTTTGGGGCTCTGCTCATCAGGAGACACAGTGTCTGGCACAAGCCAATTGTCAGGATGAGATTAAAAGAAAGCATCCACAGAGGCGCACGGCTGTGTGTTTTCATAAGTTGACAGAAAAGGTTAAAAGGTAATAAAACTTGTAAATCACTCTTTAGATACGGAGCAACAAAGCAGACGGTGTGAGAATAGATTCACTTTCATTATTCCTGTTACACAAGCAATGTGATCTCAGTGCTGAAGTTCATAATGACAGCTTGCAGGATGATAACATCAGAATGCATTTTAAGAGAACCTGGTATACTTTATGTGTGTGTGCCGTTAGCGCTAATGATGGGAAATCACAGTGCTTCAGCATACAAAGGTATTTTAAACCAGAAGTTCCCAGATCAAGATAATTAAATTTGTGCTCATTTTTTCTGACTTGTTTTCTTTGTTCTTAAATACTCGACACATTTACCAGTCAAATTTGTAAAAAGCCTTCAAATAAAACGATGTGAGGAGAATAACACGGCCCACAGCTCATGTTCAAGCTGAGGTCGTAGACTATGACTGCGGGTCACAAGCAGACGTTGCTTTATTTTAAGGGATTGAAAGCAAAAAGGATTGACAACCACTGTTTTAGACAATAATAAGTTATTGTTTGTCCCTTTCCTGCTTCAACATGACGATTCATCTTGCACACAAAGCCAGCTCCACGAAGAAATGAGTTTCCTAGATCAGTGGGAACTTGACCGGCCTGCACAGAGCCCTGACCTCAACCCCGTCCTGCACCTTTAGGATGAGCTGGAACGCCGACTGTGAGCCAGATCTTATCACTCAGCATCAGTGCCTGATTTCACTAATGCTCTTACTGCTGAGTGCAAGCCCGGCTCTTCAGAGAGTTTTCACCAGACACTGAATCCAACATTTTTCAGTAATGGTTTTCACTTGTTTAGTTTTTTTTTTTTTTTTAATATATTTATGTAAATTTTTTTTCCCAAGACAAGGGTCTAAATGATGTATCACACTGCCAAAATTCAAATGGAGAAGTGTTTTTGGCATAAAAGTAATTTAATTTAAATAAATAAGACAAAATCTGGTGGAAAACCTGAAACCAAATGACTGAAGGCTGTTAAAGCAGCAGATTAAAAATCATATATGGGGGTGAAGTACGGATGTCCACATACTTTGTTTGGGTGCACAAATACTTTTGAGTGTATAATATATGCATGGTATACTGAATGTACTGTAGACTGTGCTGTATATTAACCCTTAAATGCATACCTCTGGTCTTTAGGAACCAGGATGACGTCATATTGTTGAAAATTTAGACTTTTTTTTTTCATGGTATACAGGTAATAAGTAGGTACAGTGTTTCCCTTTTTGGCCTTATTATGTGTCACTAATACTATGAATTAGTGCCAGGAGTTTTGAGGGTTATGTTGTGTCAGTATAGGTAGGCCTGGACCCCTAAATGTATGTGTGTGTCTCTAAAAATCAAGGTGTTTTGCAATGTTTGGTGAAACCTGCGTGCGTTCAGAGGTTAATGCTGCATAAAACGAATGCACTGAATGACAGCAGACTGGACAGCCTTGTCTCAGTTAAGGTTGGGTTTGGCCTGTGTGGGCTATTGTGTTAATGTGGGGGTTTCTTTGGCTAAAATACGTTGTGCATCTTGTGCATCAAAACCTGGACACAGTCAAAAGTCTTTTTTTATAAAGCTCTGCAGGATGCGTGGTAGAAAGCAACAAAATACTCGTGCCAACAATAGAGCAACTGAAGTCACTGTATGTGTTGGGGGGGGGGGGGATAGGTGCAAGCAAAGACAAGCAGATTCTTTTGGCCATCAGCTCACAGGCAAACAGCAGCAAGACCCACGGACAGAACCTGCATCATAGACAGCTCTGGGATCAGCACTCTGGTCAGCGGCCATACCAAAAAGCTTACCGAGTGCAGTTTGAAAACTCCATTAATAACCTGTCATCCCACCTCTTCATCAGGTGACTTTCATTGTACTCTGTGTATAGGAACTGGACAGCTAAGCAGCACAGGCCCTGAGGTCAGATCATACAGATGCAGGAATTCAAGGATAACAAGCTCAGCTGCTGTTTGGAATGATTCCTCTCTCGATTCCTCTCGGTCGCGGTGGTACTGAAAATGATAAGGAGATCAAACATTTCACTGCAGGATATTCTGTGAAGGGGAATCAGTAGAAAATCATCTGCATTTCTCATTTTCTGCCACTTTTTTCTCTATCATTTGCTCAATAAGTCAATAAAACGCTCTCTTACAGAAGACTCCAGTATCAGTACACATCAGGGGAACACTGACCTTTGTGTGTGTGTTTGTGCCTGTGAGACTCAGCCCATTCACCCATGTATTAGTGCGTGCCTGTGTGGCAGTGTGAGCTTCTACGTGTGTGTGTGTGTGTGTGTGTGTGTGTGTGTGTGTCCGTGACCTTCACACCAACTGCCCTTCCTCCTCATCAGGATGGTGCTTTCTGACCAACGGCTCTCTACACCACCACCACCATATGAGACGGGGGAGATCTCTCTTCTCCCCCCCTGTAAAATGTGTCCTGGTGTGCTGCTGTTCAACTGGAAAGTTAATTGCTGGCAATGTGTTGAACTATCACAGGAGAATAAAACGCGGATTGGTGTTGTGCCTTCCCGACTCTGCTCGAATGAACAGGTGTTATGAATCGCAACAACATCATAAAAAAATCATAAAGTGGTAATAGAAGTATCAGGAGTTGATTGATTTTACTTGTTCACAAGCATCAGCTGAGAATGGAGAAGCAGCTGGCTTTCTCATACGCTTAAATAACGAGGAATCAGGCTTTTGTATTGAGGCAACAATGCCCCAATCTTTCCTGTTACATACAAACATTTAACTGCAAAATACCATTATGTCATTATTTATTCAATAAATGTCTTTGCAGAACAAAAAGCTTGTCACCACAGGCATACAAGCACATTTACTTTACTAAACTAAAGTTATGGAATTGGCCAATTCCACTCATTCACTGTCTTCAATATAATACATCGTTATTTGCATAAAAAGCTCATTTGAGCTCAGTTTTTTGCAGTTTTTTTCAAACTGCACTGCGAGAAAGTAGAGCAGCAGTAGGCACATATACCACCTCCACACATACCGTCCATTGCAAGCTATACAAGAACAACTTTCAACAACGTGAGCATAAACGTACATGCATCATATTGACTGTCTACCTTCGGGTGATAATTGACTTTTAAGTCGGTGTGTGATTTGATTTTTAAAGTGGACCGAATTTTAAGTTTTCGAGTCTTTAACAAACAGCGGTTCAACAAACGGTTTGTTTTAATTTCATTCAAGGAACAACACTTCCTCCTGGAAGGCTGATTAGAGCTCCACAGCTCTAAAATAAATGGATTAAATATCCGGTGAAGTGCTGCATCTGTTGTTTGCACTGATGAGTTTTTAAGCCAAAGTACTAAAGCAACTTGGATAGAGAGAGGAAAAGATGAGGCTTTGGGTCAAAATAAAGGAACGCTGACTGTGGAAAACATGAACAGCGGTTTCCTGTCGTAACATTTCCTCAGTTTCTATCAACCGAGTCATATTTCCTATGGGCCACTAGAGGTATATGTAACTTGAACTTAAACCTCCAGTGCATCGTGTTTGGGTATGTGCTGAAATGAGTACAAGCAGTGTGGTTCTGGACCTCTTCATTGCTGCTCACATCACATTTTTTCAGCAACTCAAACCCGAAGCCCTCGAGCGGGCTTAACAGCGAGGGCGTCAGCGTCCTGTGCCGCATGCGGAAGGCACTCCCAGCAAAAACAGCAACATGTGTGAATGAGGGTGATGCAGTTGTGAGTGGACTTAAATAACAACTCTTGAACTGACATATGTCTTTGATTGTCATGACGAACATTAAATGAGCTGCTAATAACAACCACTACCACTGATCGCCTGCGTGCCGACTGACAGCGATGTCAAAGGGATGTTCGCGACTGATTGTTTAGGGCAAAGTAACTCCCCTTTCAAACAGAAAGTAGCTGATGTGAACACAATGTCAGACTGATTAATGGTGTTAAATGAAAAGATAATTCCATCTTTATTATCAGGCCAACAAGACATGCAAATTCACCGCAATTTAAGGGGATTTCACAGAATATAATGGCAGTGAATACAGGTGGAAAAACTGCTTTATCACTGGTACCAGAAATAATGAGGTCCTGATGCAGGTAGTGACGATAAGTGATGACAGACTTTATCACAACTCTCTTCAGTTTTCTCATGAAATCAGAAGCTAGGTATTTCAGCAGTTCAAGCCACTTTCCAAAGCTGTAAAACTATTTGGTTTATTACTAAACAATTATATCCTGTTGCAAAAAATGTAGTCCTGCAGGTTGATGTTGACCCTGCACGTCATGTAAATCGAAGTCGACCTGGTTTCCTCTTGCTGCACATCAGGTGACATAAAACGCTACGTTGTGACAACCACATCCAACAGTCAACACTGTATTCTGACAGCCAATTAAATGAAGCCAGTGGCTAGAAGCTGCGTAATGCAGGTGGATCCAGAGTGCTGTATTTCTGATGATTGAATAGAGAGCTCATATTTTATTTATTCCAAGGTCACCTGGGGTTCAGGGAATATCCCTCCCTCTGGAAACATTGCTGGCACTAACGCGCCCTCCAAGGTTCCTAGGCTTGATTCATTTATGCCATTAATACAATCTGGCTGCTGGCACCATGACGAGCCGAGGGGGTAAAGTGCTCTCACTCCAACCCCCCATACACACAACACACACACACCTTTTTCCAGTCAATTGGCAGTTGCGTCTCCAGAAAGGCTCCCTATTAAATAAAGTGCCATCCAAGTGCTTTAATGCAGCACCTATTTTGAGCGAGAGAGGTAGAGAGAGCAACAGATAGAGAGAGCTGACGTAGTGGTAGAGAGAGCAAACAAATGACTGGAGCGAGGGAGGGAGAAGATGAAGAGGAGATAGAGGATGTATTACCTCTCTGCTCAGCTGTACATATAGATGTATGCGCCTCCTTGTGTGTGTGGGTGTGTGTGTGTGTATGTGTCTGTGTGTTTGTGTATGTGTGTGTGTCTTTTCAGCTCCCACTCTCTGACTCGTTGTATACCTCATTATTCATGTGCAGAGTCCTTTAGCACGGTGATGCTGATAGTTACACACACACACACACACACACACATACACAAACAGTTGTGTTTGAATCACTTTTGGGGACATTACATAGACGTACCCTAACCATACCAATAACCACTACTTGCCTAAACCTAACCTATGATTTATGTTATGATGACTTGTCCCCATGAGGTAGGCGAGTCCTCACAATGTGACTATTTAAACAGATTTCTGTGACTACAGCATAAGTAATACAGTCCAGACGCACACACACAAACACACACACAGCATAAATTTCACATTCAAACCCAGACACAGCATATAACCCAAACCCACACAGTCACACTAACTCATTCACACGCAGCGAGGCAGTGGATGTGGGTTAAAAAGACAAAAAACACAGTTAATGTTCCCTTGACGGTAACCCCCGCTCACAGTCCATTCACTGTAACCGTGAAAGTGTACGTCTTTGTGTTTGTGTGTGCTGGGATAAACAACTACTGTTCATACTTGCTTGCGTGGAATTAATTTAGCCTGGGTCTACTATATTATTGAACATACATGATAATGTGTGCTTATTTAAATACCCCCTGGTCCCTGCACTCTCCAAAATACGGCATGCCATTACATGAATATTCATGAAAATCCATCCTATTCATATAATTCATATTATACAGTATATGAACAGTATAGAGCATACTGAATCTTATTAGACTTTGAGGTCATGCATGTGGGATATGAGCGTACTTTTATCCTGATTCAGAATGTCGTTGAATGAAGCTACGGGGTAATCTTACCAACTTTCAATTCCATGATTTTTACAGACAGGGATTAGCAAACCACAGAACCTGGAATACTCTATTTGGGGCTATTGGCCAATTGCTATTATAAACACTGTACAAGTAAAGAGAAACTGATCGCCCTTGTCATTGTCTGGATTTGTCTTGTGTCTTGAAGATAGTGGTGGTGGGAAAAAAGATGGCCAGACAAGGTGACAGATGGCACAGGTTTAATATAATATTATGAGTAATGTAGAAGAAGTCAGTGAGTGATGAACCCTCAGAGAATTACTAACCAACTCAGCCCATCCTCTCAGCTCTATGAAGCATTTTGATGTTTAAGCCCACTGTTTTAGTTTTATGGCGCACAAATGTACCATTTTGATTCACCCTGTTCTCATCAGCCTTGTTTCCAGGTCCAGCAGTCAGCTGTTTCCAGTGTAAAGTTCTGATAAATGCACTGTACAGCAACCTCCGGATCTGAAAAATGAAGGTAGCATGGAGAGTGTCAAAACTGCAGTTCCTCGAGAGGCCACTTGAGGTTGGCTGCAAGGGTGAGTCAATCCCTGTAAATGTGAAACTTCACAGCAGAAACTCACGTGTTTACAACCTGGTACAACAAAATTTGATCTTCATAACTAATTTTCCTGTTCATGACTGTGCGGGCTGAGGCTGTGCAGGGGGTGAATTTATACATAGCTTGCTCATTTAAATTATATTATGCCTTAAAGTTATACATTATTATGGGCATGGCTGCTTTGAGTGACAAGCAGGAGCTGGGTTTCAGCTACCAGGCTTCATTTGGCCCACGTCAGCTCCACCCACGCTCCACATCAGATTTTTGGATTTGACAACTGGGGCTTCACAGTGGTTCTTCAGAGACCTCCGGGTGATGTCACAGAGCCTATGCCCAGCACCAAACAGCAGACAAAGCGACTAGCAGCTGAACATGGCAGCTAACGCTAATGAAGCAGATATTTCCACATTGCTCACTAGAGGCGCTGGTGGAGAATAAAATGGTGCTAATAGGATCATAAATATTGTACGTTCAATAGCTGCTGAAATATTTCAGTCTGTAAAAGTGGTTGCATCCTGAACGCTTAAACCTTCACCAGCAGCAACACTGATTCTATTTACAAGTTACCACATCTAAAAATAATAGCATATTTTAATATAATAAAGTACCTCGACATTTTGCTGATAATAATTTTTGTACTTCTCCTGATGAAAGATTTTGATGGCTGGCTTTTACTTATTATGGACTATTCTTAAATAGAGTCACTTTTTCTCAAGTGAGGAATCTGATTCTGCCTTCCACCACTGTTCCTTCATGTCACAGTTTCTCAGTAAAATCAATAATTTTTTTTCAGTTTTCAGTGGCACTATTTTTCCACCAAATAGACCCTCGACCCAAAAGAGAATTTTGGAGGATTTCACTTTAAAATTCTGAGCACAGATATACCCTCAATGTACTTTGAGGGCCACCACAACTCTTGAGGTGAGAAAACGAGATTTGAGCTGGCATTGCTAACCTGACCTCTGCACTTGTGGAGGTGGCCTGTAGTCTCAGTGTGATAAAGCCTGGCCTGTAGGCCTGCAGCCAGACTGCTTGGTGCTGGAGTGGAGATGACACATCACAAGCAATAACACTCCCCTGCTGCAACACCTCTCTTCGTCTTTATTTCCCCCTTCCTTTTTTCCCTACTATTGTCTCTATTCTCTTTCCATTCCTTACCCTCAAATAAGGAGGTGCGCAAACATATAACCTCTAATCTTTCTCCCAAAAATAATTTCTCGTTGGACTATATTTTTATTTTGAGCCCGCATTTGGTGTAAATTGAAGTTATAGATTAAAGATGACTTGGTTGCAGGGATTTTTGCAATTTTGGTTCAGTTTCTCACATAACTAGGTCGATTGACAATGCCTGACAAACGGCATATGCTGGATCGGGTCTTTAACCTCATGAAACAGCCACAGTTAGCTCATGATCAGATCATTTGTTTAGTTAAGTACATTAATATTACGTACGCAATGCAACCTAAGTAAGTTATGTTGAGTTTTGTGTTATTAAGTTAAAAGAAGTCAGTATATTGACTTCCGGTGGAACAGGCGAGCAGCATGGACGCATAAGTTAGGAGCTCCCGTACGCTAACACTATAACTCCACAAGAATTCGAGACATAGACGCCGAGGAAATTAAAAACTGAGAGTATGAGTGGAGCATCAACAAGAGCTAAGAATAAAAACAACCCGGCCATCCAAGTTAAAGAGAGAAATCGAGAGATTAATGAGAGCAAGCCAGCACCACAAGCTAGCAAGCCAACAACGCCGCAAGTTAGCAAGCTAACGACGCCGCAAGCTGATAACGCAACAACACCGCAAGCTGTCAAGCCGACAACACCGCAAGTTAGCATGGCTTCCTTTCAAAGCAGCTTAGACGGCATTAGCAAACAGATTCAAACCCTGCAAAACGAATTGAAGACGGACCTAAAAACATTCAAAGACGAAATTACGGCGCAAATGAAAGACGAACTAACAGAACTTAAAGCAGACATTGATCAGAAGTTTGCCAAAATAACCACGGAAATTGGAGAACAGGATGAAAAGATAAATGCTGCTCTGACACGCACGGAGGAGATAGAATCATGGAGTCACGAAGCAAACAGTGCAATGCAGGTAATATTTCAAGAGCAGAAAATCCTGGTGGACAAACTTGACAATTTAGAATCGAGGTCCAGAAGAAACAACTTGCGTGTTTATGGCATTCAAGAGGAGGCAGAGTCTAAGAGTGACTCCGTCGCGCAGTTCATGGATAACTGGCTCCGTGAAGAATTCTCTATAAACTCAGACCTACAGATTCAGCGTGCCCACCGAGCCCTGGCTCCAAAACCGAAACCTGGTCAGCCTCCCAGATCGATTGTCATCACTTTCCAACAGTTTATTGTAAAGGAGATGATCTTGAAAAAAGCGTGGGAGAAAAAAACAATTACCCTCGGAGCAAACAGGATATATTTTGATCATGACTATTCAGAGAGGATGCTACAACAACGCAAAGCGTATTCTAACATTAAAAAGATTTTGAAGAGAGAGAGCATCCGATTCCAGACTCCCCTCAACAAGATGCGAATCCACTGGGCCAGCGGGGTGAAAACTTATAGCAGTGCGGCAGAGGCAGCCAACGACTTGCGGGGAAGAGGATACGACGTGGATAATACGGGGTCCGGCAGCGGGGGTGCGACGCTCGTTGAGAGGCTCCAGTCTACCGGGATCGCGACATGGAAACAAACCGGGAGAGGGCGCACCGCGGAGGCCAGTAAGCGCGCGCGAGGACGGCTGGAAGAATTTCAACTGAGGGGCAGTAACACAAGATAAATACATACAGCAGTATGCATGAGTCAAGACGGACATGAGAATTATATTACTTACTACTATAGCTGAGTTTATAGTTGTTGATTTGGCTGGTTATAGTGAAATAGACTGTTGGCTTAAGGGAGTTTAAGGGAGACTGTAACAGCTGCAAGGACTGGTATGGGAAAATTAATCCTATTTGGGTTAAATCTCATTACTGGATGGGGGCCCTTTTTTAATGGAAGGTTTACCCCCTCAAACCTAAAAGAGAGTCAACAGAAGAGGAGGGTTGTTGACATCTCTTTATGGAGGTCACATTTTCTTTTGTACATAGTTCAAATAAGTTACAAACAGTTACTGAAAGTATTGAGAGCTCATGAATGTTTAACTGAGAGCTTGTTGATGCATTTTCACGAGGTTAATACAACAAAAGTGATTTATGGAAACCAAAGAAGCAATTAAGATTCTCTCTTTGAATGTTAATGGCCTGGGAAACCCAGTCAAAAGAGCTAAAATAATGACCAAGCTCAAAAAAGAAAAGACGCAAATAAACTTTCTTCAGGAAACTCATCTTACGAAAGCAGAACATGAGAAATTAAAGAAATTTGGTTTCAAGAACACCTATTACAGCTCACATTCGAATGCTAGGAAAAGAGGAGTAGCAATACTCATGTCTAACACAATTAAATTTGAGTGCATTAAGGAAATAAAAGACAAAGAAGGAACCTATATTATTGTAAAAGGGAAAATAGACCAAATAATGATAACAATGGTAAATATATATGCCCCACCTGAGAGTAATAAAGATTTTTTTAAGTCTCTATTCGACATCATTGCACTAGAGGCGGAGGGCATATGTATATGTGGGGGAGATCTTAATGTGTTAATGGACCACGGTTTGGACACAACTAGTCTTAAGATAAGTAAAAAATCTATTACAAAACTGGTCAGGAATACATGGGGGGAGATGGGGTTTTTTGACGTATGGAGAGATCTTCATCCAGTGCGGAGGGATTTTAGTCATTACTCACTATCACATTCGGTTTACTCCAGGATTGATTATTTCTTTATGCAGACAGTAAATAGACACATAATACAAGATTGTTGGATTGGTGTGGCAGATGTGTCCGACCATAGTGCCATATATTTGAAGATACACTTGAACAGTAGACAGAAGGATACAATATGGAGGTTGAATGTGGGGATATTAAACAATAAATCGGTGGTTGAACAAATCAGGGCCGACATACGGACCTACTTGGAGGAAAACGATAATGGGGAAACAGATCCTGCTATACTATGGGATGCTTTAAAAGCGGTGATAAGGGGAAAACTGATTGCAATTACTAGTAATCACAAAAGAGAAAGAATAAAACAATATAAAAATTATATAGAGGAATTGAGAGATTTGGAACAGAAGCATAAGAGAAAAATTGACCCACAAGTTAACAAACGACTGAATGAGGTGAGAAAGGAAATTAACAATCTACTCCAACATGAAGTAGAAATAAAAGCAAGATACTTAAAACAAAATTATTATGAATCAGGTCCCAAAGCAATGAAATTGTTAGCACGACGCTTACGGAAAGCAGAAAACCACAGTCAATAAAATCTTTGACCCAAAAACGAATAAACCCAAATATAAGCCAAAAGAAATTGAAAATATTTTTAGAGAATATTACAAAGAACTCTATTCTGAGTCACCAGCTTCGAATCAGAAAGAAATTATAACTTTCCTTGACTCCCTGGACCTACCTTCAATAGGCACAAAACAAAATGAACAGATAACAGCAAAGATAACAATTAATGAAATCCGGAAAGCTATTGGCAAATTAAAATCAAATAAGGCACCTGGTAGTGACGGATTCACTTCAGAGTGGTACAAAAAGTTTAGTGAAGAACTAACACCACTACTCCATAGGACTTTCAACTGGGTTATGAGTGAGGGCAGGATCCCTCCCTCCTGGACTGAAGCAATTATTACAATCCTCCCTAAACCCCTAAAAGACAAGAACTATTGCCAAAATTATAGACCGATATCAGTATTGAATGTTGATTACAAAATGTACACTTCAATTATATCAAATAGACTCCAAAATTTTGTACCAGACCTGATAGACGAAGATCAATGTGGGTTTGTTAGGGATAGACAAACACAAGACAATATTAGAAGAACATTACATATTATACATAAAATACACAAAGATAATATACCAGCTGCTTTGATTAGTTTAGATGCAGAAAAAGCTTTTGATAGAGTCAATTGGGAATTTTTATATCTAACTTTGGAAAAATTTGGATTCAATAGTAAGTCAATTCAATGCATCAGGTCTATCTATAGCAGGCCCACAGCTCGGATTAAAGTCAATGGCTCTCTGTCAGGTAGATTTAGTTTGGAGAGAGGAACTAGGCAGGGCTGTTGCCTTAGTCCAACACTGTTTGCCTTATACATTGAGCCGTTGGCCCAGATGGTGAGACAAGACCCCTCAATAACTGGCATAGATATAAATAAACAAAAACATGTAATAGGGCTGTTTGCGGACGATATTATAATTTATTTTAAAAACCCACTTAATTCATTTCAGCAGCTTACACAAGCTCTAGAAACTTTTGGTTTATATTCAGGATACAAAGTGAATATACTTAAAACTCAAGTCCTCATGTTCAATTGTTCACCAAACCAACAACTCAAAGAGTGGCAAATAAATTGGGCTGCCAAATCAATCAAATATTTGGGCATAAACATAACTAAAGACCTTTCCAAATTATATAGAAGCAACTATGAACACATTGATAAAAACATAAGGGAAGATATTGACAGATGGATTACATACCCAATGGGATTAATCGATAGGATCAATGTGGTAAAAATGAACATCTTGCCACGTTTACTGTATGTGTTCTTGTCTTTACCAGCACATGTACCAAAAGAACAGTTTCACAAATGGGATAAATGCATATCAAGATTTGTGTGGGGAGGTAAACGACCCAGAATACGTTATACCACCCTGTAATTACCTAAAGATAAAGGGGGAATGGCACTCCCAAATTTAAAAGAGTATTTTCATGCTGCGCAACTACGTAAATTAATTTGCTGGTGTGATGAAGGATATGTAGCTAGATGGAAAGATATTGAAATTTCTATTCATAAAAAACCAATTCAAACAACTATAGGGGAAACTGAATCTTATACTTACATAAGAGGGGAACATAGCTTAAACCCAGTGATATCTTTTACTTTAGATATATGGTATTCCACAGTGAAACAATTAAAAATAGGTAAAGAAATCGGATTATTAAAATGGGTTGCTTATGATGACAAATTTGCACCGAGTAAATTTGATGAGACATTTAAACAATGGGCAAAAAAGAGAATTACAGCTATATGCACAACTTTAAAAAAAAATGAAATGAAAAGTTTTCAAGACCTAAAAAATGAACACAATCTAACTAATCAGGATTTATTTAGATACCTGCAATTAAGGGATTATTATATAAAACATATCAAAATAAATGAGGATAAAATTCATCCTATCGTTAAATTACTGGTTAAGGCATATAGTCATCCTATCCCAAAAGCAGTGTCTGTTTTATATGGCTGCTTAATGGAATCTAAAATGGAGTCGACATTATATGTTAAAACTAAGTGGGAACAGGAGCTGGGTGAGGAGATTCCAGAAGGGACATGGTGCGATCTATGGAAAGCACATCAAACTACGACTCAGTCACTGAGATGGAGAGAATTTAATTGGAAAAATTTAATTCGATATTTTGTTACACCTAGAATCAAAAGCAAACAGTTGAATACTCACCAGCCATGCTGGAGACTGTGTAATGACATAGATTCAGATCACACACACATTTTTTGGAATTGCACAAATATTCAGCCCTTCTGGGGGAATGTTCACTCAGTTCTCTGCAATGTGCTGGGATATATGATTCCTAAATCTTGCCTTGTTTTGTACTTTGGACATTTGGATGGATCAGTGCATATAGGAGACCAATATCTGATTAAGATTCTCTTGGTGGCTGGGAAGAAGGCCATTACTAAAAACTGGCTCAAGACTGAACCCCCTGGTAACAAACAATGGATGTCAATCATAGACGACATATTGGTGATGGAACATTTCACATACAAGTTGAAAGTGAAAGAACACTTGTTTGTTAAAAGATGGAGGAAATGGTTATTATATAAGGAGAGACTAGATCTTACATAACTGTATACAGGCTCTGCTCTTAATGATTGTATTTTCTGTTTGTTTGGTTGATTTTGTTGTTGTTGTTTGTTATTTGATTTTTTCATTCTCCATTATCTAGAGGAGATTGTATTGCAATGTATTGTTAACAAAAACAAATAAATAAAAATTGTAAAAAAAAAAAAAAAAAAAGAAGTCAGTATTTCGGTTTCACATCCACGCCAGCTTCCTCCATATGCAGACCTTTGTGCTCTTTGTACAACATCACCTGACTTCCTCCTTTGCTCCCATTATAATTACTATAATATGCCCAACGATAAAAGTAAATATGGACCCTAATAACTTTCTTGCACAGGTGCCCTGTACGGCTGTTTTTGTGGTGAGGATGGGCTGGATAAAAAAGAGAAAGCCATAATAATATAATGGCTCATAATGGCTAATTGGGGCAAGAATGCAGAACTTGAACATGCAATGAGAAGAGGTCCAGGTGAAAATAAAGTTGGTGTGATGTGTCTGAAGAAAAAATAGGGCATCAGTAGGGGCGTACAGCTAATTTTTGCCACAAGGCTTCCTAGCAGGTGAATATGGCCCTAGTTCTGGGCCACACTTGGAGAACCTGCTGTATCAGCATCACCAGAGACGCAGAGACATTCAGAATAATCATTCAATGATGGTGACAAAAGCATATAAAAAGAAGAAGATTCAAAGGAAAGAAAGGCTAGAAGAAAGTTTAAAAGTTTCCCCCCTTTTAAAGCAAATAGTTCATGGTGCAGAAGGGTCAATCAGCATTCAATGAGATTTCTTCTGACTCTTAAAACAAGCCCACGCATCAGCTCAGATATTTAATGAGCCTCCATTTGTCTCCAATCATCTTTTTTCTCTCCACATTTTTTAATTAAAACATCCTCTTGTAGCTTTACATCAAAGGAGACTCTAGCTGCCGCTAATTGGAGGTAGATTTGGCACTTTAATAATATTTTGTTTTGACTAATTTTCTCCTGTGCACAGGTGTATAGAGCGGAGAGAGGGGGTGGATTTGTAAAGGTAGAAAAAAACAGAATCTATTGCAGAGGGAAACAGGAGAAATGAAGAGATTAGTACAGGTAAAAATAGTACGGAACAGTTGTTTTGCTTTGCTAATTTCCTCTCTTTTGCACAGGTGAGGCAGAGGCGAACATGGGCTCTTTGTGTTTGCAAGGGGGGAATTAGCTGAAGTAAAAATAGTGATGGGATTGAGAATTAAAGAGGATGCACATAATCGCTAAAAATAGCAAGAAAAGGCAGAAAACTATAAAGGGAAGAATCAACATGGGAGTCAGTAACAAGGCACTAAAGGGAATAAAACAGGAAGCTAAAACTTAATTACAGCTACAGTTTAAAAGGCAGCAATGACTGTTTTGTTGCACCTATTTCCTCTTGTTTGTCAGTGATGAAGGTTAATAGCGTAAAATAGCAAGGTGATGCTAAAATGAGATAAGAGGTCAGGTGGAAAAGAGCAAAAATAGGCTTAATTATCACTTCTTCTGTTGTGTTTTCCAAGTGTTCATTGCATAATTATACATGTTCAAAAAACAAAGGTTAAACAGCTCTGTGGGGAGTTTGGGG
The DNA here is from genome assembly GCF_017976325.1 of Chelmon rostratus. NCBI lineage: Eukaryota > Metazoa > Chordata > Actinopteri > Chaetodontiformes > Chaetodontidae > Chelmon > Chelmon rostratus. The sequence goes on from NC_055666.1 coordinate 5,211,976, forward strand.
TGCTTTCGTTTATCCGAACATTCACCCACTCGAGGGTCAACGCGCCTGGTGTTTAACGGGCCGGAATAAGTGGGCTGCGAAGAACAATGACGTGTTTGAGTTTTTTTGGTTTTTTGTAATGCTGCTGCAGAGAGCTCATACGGAAAGCGTGACAGGCAGATATTTAAGGCACAAAGGCCGTGCTGGTGACAAATTGCAGATCAAGTAACTGATGTTAGACGCAGTCCCCTTGTTGCTTGGAACGATGACTTGAGCAGCGATGGGAGGGTAGACGACTGTTATTTATTTGAGTTAAATATACTCCACAGTTTGACTTGGAGGCTTTTAAAGAGGAAGATGACTTCATGTTTGGCTGATTTGTCACTGAGGGTGAAGAGTTGGCTCAATACACGGACCAGTGACTGGCACACTGACTCACTGTAGATTTGACAGAAGAGGGACAGCGGGCTCTTCTTAACCTCACATTTCCGTTTTTGTCTGTCCCATAAGTCACCGCAGATTCACTTCCTGGTGTAGAAAGCGTGTGCGGGCGGTGGAACCGAGCATTCAATGATGCAGACTGTAGCTCAAAGTCAAGATAATTGTCTCTGAGACGCTTGAGATGCTTTTACAGTAACCGTCATGCACAGATCAAAATGTTGAAAGCGGAGGTTAAGTGCTAAACTCGCTGAATTTTGATTGTTGCTTATTATTTCATGAATTAATGCTTTCAAGACAAACCAAAGACTTGAAGCTGCATTTTCACAGGATATTAAAAATCTGCATTTTCATAATCTCATCATATTAAGTGCTGTTCTGGAGGGGCAGCGTATTTGAGGAATGGTTGTGCCTGCATGCTCTCCTCAGGCCTGTGTGGGCTTCCTCCCACAGAACATATCTGGCTAATCTGCAAAGTTGCTCTTGACAAGGTGTAGTTTTAGAGAACTTTCTTAGGCTCAGTCACTCCAGTCCAGTAATTAAAAGCAAAATTGAATAAAAACAACTGCAGGGATTTCTAGCTGCAGTAATGTTTGCTAATCAATCTACCTTTTATACACTATATTACTGTTGCAACAGAATATTAAGATCTAAACTAAATGTTTGGGAGCACTGCAGCGACACAGGTTCTCTAAGCTTACCTCTGCAGAACAACACTTCACAGAGCTTCAGCTCTCTGTGGCCACACTAAGATCTGCCCTTTCATCAGTGCATTCCCAAGCAGCCCTTTCCAGCTGACCAGCGAGCAGCCTCAGCAGAGCAGCCGGGGGTTCAGCGGCCTGGTCAAAGTCACCTTGGCGGCATTAAGGGAGGCAGGAGAGCATTACTCACAGACTCTCTCTGCCCACTTCCCCTGTTGGCCTGAGCATATAAATTGAGTTTTAAACGTCATTTAAGCAAATGTACACAGCTTACATCAGCTGAATCACCCAGCCCGACTCGAGAGACCAGTGAGTCACATCCCGACTCCCAAACGAGAAACTTGAATGGCAATAACCGAGAGACATTAATAAACACTAAGTGGAGAAGTAGGGCAATGGGCATCAAGTAGCAGTGTGACTTTTTGGAAAAATAAAGTGCTTTCAATTGGTTTCTGCTGTTTCATAGAGGGAACAGTAAAAACTACCCACTGCCTCCATTAGAATCACACTACGTCCACACTGACTTACTAGGTTTGGCTTTATGCTCGTGTTCTGCAGCTGGAAAAAGTTTTCAAGTTTATTCCCACATAGAAGTTATTCTGCCTATCATTCTGCCTTGCAATGGCAATGAGCAATAGCAGATGCTACAACTGAGTTGTCTGTGTCAGGCACACAAATGAATAACAACTGATGCAAGAAAGAACTGAGCCTCCACTAAAGTTTTGAGTACATTTTGCACTACTCATTCCCCCACCTTAGTCCATCAGCTATTATAGTCAGGAGCTACTTTGTAGATTATGACACCTAATCCGTTAATAAAATGTGCTGCCGTGTCGCAGGTTAAACTGTAAAGAAGTTAATATTTGCTTCATATCAGCCAGTTAGGGCATTGTATACTCCTTACAGTTTAATGTAACACATTATGGCACGTTAAAATACCAGTGTTTTAGGCCATGCTGCAGAAGGAGTGCTTTCACCTTTGACACAGTACATTTTTCTGGCAATAACTCTACTTTAGTGAGGGAATTCTTTGTCAATTAGATGGATATTCATGCTCAGGTTTTGGAACTTCGGATCCCATCATGCTTTGGGGATGTAAACGAGAAGCATAATGTTGCCATGGATTCATTGAGTTATGCTGCGGCCTACAACATGAGCCCCTTTTCTCTCTCTCTCTCTTTAACCTACATATATTTACATTTTGGCATCACTGAAAGTATGACAGATTAGCAGATTAGCTATATGCAGCTCTGCTTTGCAGTATACCCATGGATAGTGCACAAACTGCAGCAAAGTCTCAGCAAACTCCGCAGGCAGCAGGAACAGCATCCACAGGCTAACAGGCTCTGAGTCTACTGTCTGACTGCGGTACATGAACGAATCTGGCGAGCTCCGAAGCCCCCGAGCAGTCTCCTCAGTATTCTCACAGCGCACAGGCTGCGGTTTGACATGTTGAGGGCAGCCAGTATGTACGAGAGCTGGTATCAGCAGCAGCCGCGTCGACTCGAGTCGAGTCGAGGCTATTCAGGTTTGTAGAACTGAATGGTCTCAGCGGGGAGGGCATCTAGCTGCGGTAAGCCCCAAGAGGGAAACACGTATCAGTCGGTCACCACCTGCACTGCTGAAAGATTCACTTTGTCACACCATCCTGAGTGAGTTTGTAGCACTATTTAAGGTTGTAATGCTCCCATTCAAATGGCTGGCAGTAAGTTTGGCAACATATAAAAGCCAGTGCAGACCTAGTATGTATGGAACTTGCAAAAGCATCAGAGGAAAGGATTTGTTCGTTCATTTTGGCCTGGAAGTCTAGAATACTACACTTATCTTGTGCAGTGAATGTGTTCTGCAAAAAAACATCTGTTTGGTCTGTGAAGAGAAGTAAAAACAGTGATTGTGCACAGTAGAGCTTTGTGTTCTTGATAGACTTCAGCAAAATAATAGTACTTTTGAATGACAGGATATTAGGATAAAGCACAAGTAATGTATTCAGAATCAGGAACCTCCATGAAATTTATGATTACAGTAGCAGCAATATTTAAGCCCCCTGCTGCATTAAATTGTGACTGAATACCAAGTGTTTGATATATTAATAAAAGCAGTGTTTAACTCTGTGGACTTGTTTGAGGCTATTTTTATCAGTAATTCAAGAGCTGTTCCTCTACTGGTGAATCATGCAATGGAATTTCAGCTCAGCGCTGTCAAAACACATGATGCAGGTGTTTGTATATGCACAGATGCTTCAGGAGAACTGGGGGAGGGAACAGTCTGCACTTTCCAGCTTCATGTGACAGTTTGAAATGCTTTATTTCAACAAGTAAGGGAAGTTTGTTTTAACCAGCTATTAAGTCTGTCCCTGAGTTTGAAAATCCTGTTTGACCTGCACGTCAGCCGACTTTATTACCATGGCTTCATCGGCTGTTTCAGAGTTACAAACTGGCTGCAGGCTAATCACACGTGCATGCATGGCAGAAGCCCACTGTTGTTTCCCGTGATGATGAGTGTCTCAGCCAAATGTCAGCTGAAGGAGAAGACACTTTAATAACGCTGAAACTGTCCAGGGGGCAGCACTGAAGCAATCTTCCAAATTAATGTACCATGTTCTAACTTTTTGTAAAACAAGTTTTTAAATAAATGTCAAAATGAAATAGTTTCACTTGCTTCCAATGAAAAGTTATTTAATTTTAGATTATTTTGAACAAAAAGTGAAAAAAAATGTCACTTGAAGGCAAGTCTCTGCTGAGTTCCACCATAAAGAAGTGTAATTATCTCACTCCGGGATGCCACTGCTAAATCTTTTATGCCCTCTAGCACCATGACATGTGCTAACACTTTGTTATATCAAGGTGCATACATAATGGACTATGGACTGATGCTGCTGGCTCTACTGGCTGTTTTTATTCATAATCTCAACAGTGCTAACTGGCTATTTATATAAGAAAAAAAGGGTTTTTCTTCCTCTAAAAGGTAAATGACAAATTAAGATGGATATCATCAAGGTTTACTTATGTTCACATACACAGTCAGACTGCCACTAATTGTCTTGTCACAGGTGAAACAAATCAACAATCACAAAGGTGGGAACACACAGGAAGTAAAGCAAAAGATGACACGTGGGGTGAACCTTCAACATAAAACAGGAAGTGACAAAACTAAATCAACCGCATTATATCACACCTTGTTTTTGTAATGTCATTGGCTCGACGTAGCACCTGTTGTCTGCATAGTTGATTGCAATAAGTTTGATGTTTGCACAAAAAAAAGGGTGCTTATTATTGTGTTTTGGACTAAATATTGGATCATCTGGACCACTGCCAGTGTAACAGGACCATGTGTTCTTGATTAGCGAATTACTATGTGACTGACTATGTGTCAGATATCATCATTGTATTCAAAGAGACTTCAGTGGAAACAAATTTTGTATCTTTCACACTCCCAAACTGTAGCCTATAATATCTGGACGATGAAAATAAAGGAAAAGATGAAAATGTGCAGCATGCCTGCAGTATGTACTTTCCAACTGCTAGACTGACAATGCCATAAACAATGTTTATGAGGCAATCCATAGCTAAATGAATTAAATTAAATATAGTTGTCACGTCTGGGTTGCATCTCAAACTAGAAGTCGTTCTCCAGCTGGTGATAAGTAGTGTGAAGTCATCCGCGCCGCGCCCTCATGCTCGCCACTGATTGGACTGGGAGTCGTTACATTTGAACATTCAAGCATTCAGTACTTTAGTTGGAATTTCCACATCTCTGCCGCACGGGGGGCTTTTGACCTTTTAGTCAAAGCTGCTTCATATTTCAAGGGTAATTGAAAGGGCACTCACAGACACACACACACACACACACACAGACACAGACATGCACTAAGCAAGGACATTTCAAAGAGGATACACACACGCTCATGCACTAAACAAACAGTAAAACAAGCCCCCCCATTCATCTACACACTATACATCACGCCTCACATAAGATCCTCAAAACACACCCACCACTCTCCATCGACAAACCACCTTTTGCTCTCTCTCTCACTCACACACACACACACACACACACGCAAAACAACGCAACACACACACTCCATCTTCAAGATCTTCCGCTAACGAATGTCGGCAGCCATTATGAAACTCCCCTGCTCGTTTTCTCTCCTTAATGAGCTTCAATCAGCTAACGGGCCACTTTGAAGTGGCGACAGAGTCGAATAATTAGAGAACACTGAGGAAATGATGATGGGCAAAAAGAGAGGAGGCAAGAGGCAGAGAAGGAGAGAAAGGAGTAGAAAAGACGAAAAAACAAATGGAGTAACAGAAAAAAGCAAAGAATGAAAGGAGAGACTAGATGCTGTGAGAGAGGAAGCACTCAAGGCCGGTGGGAAATGTGTTTTTTTAAATATTTTCCTGCTTGCTTTTGGCCAGACTTACCACAGGAGAGGAGTATGAAAAGACACAAGTGGTAAAATACTGTAGACGAGTGGTGGAGTTGAGTACAGTGGTATTATTTTAATTGTTTTCCATCCTGCGTTTTCACTATTATCGCCTGCAGAGAAAGAGGAAGAGGTGTTGGGAAGGGCGAAAGAAGAGGTAGAGAGAAAGAGAAAGCTCAGGACAGAGAGGGAGGGAGGAAGGGTGGATGCGTGCAGGAGAGGTGGAGGAGGAGAGGGAGGATGCTGCCAAAACAGTTTCTGTTAAACACGCAGGGACAGAAAATGCTCGCGGCAGACAGAAATAAATACAGCAAAATGCAGAAACAAATACAGCCGCGCACACACATGCACACACATGCAAAGTTGCAGGAAAGCGCAGACATGTTTATCAGGAGGCCACACACACACGAAAGGGTTTGCATGTAAATGTGGGTGGAAGTGAGCGCAGGTGGATGAGAGACGGCAGGAGCCTGGTGGGGAGGAAAAGGGAGAGAGGACGAGAAGCACACAGAGGCAGATCTAGAAGAGCGGATCTCCGCCCTGCCCGTCGCTTCCACTCTTATCAGCGGAGACAAATTGAGAAAGGAGTTTTATCTTCATTGGTCACATTTGAAACGCTCCACAGTTTCCATTCTTTAACGATACGAATGTTTGATATGAATCACCACCCGGCGAACAGCATTCGTGACGAAGGTGTAAGAATCAAATATGACTAAGAACACGTCCGTTTTTCATTTTCCTCCTCTCTACGGGGACACCAGAGGTCATGGATGGTTGATTTATTGACTTGCTCAATTAACTGACTTACACGTCATCGGGGAGGATGCATGTGGACTTAAAGGTATGATATATATATATATAAGATTTTGATTTTTCAAATGAAAATGATCAAAAAATGGACAAAATGATCATTCCAGCACTGCTTCCCGGTAGCATTCACGGCCAGGTTACCTCCACCCCTGGCCTGAAAACCTCCTCCTCCCGGTGGGCCAAAGCTCCTGTGCGAGCGGTGTAAACAACACCAACAGTCCCCTGCTGCTTCTACCCCCCCAGTCCAGGCAGAGTCAGCTAGGTTAATAGGACCGCTAGCTGCATGGCTGTACTGGCAGCTACAGTCAGCAGCAGTTAGTGGTAGAAGAGGAGTTTTGTTGAGAGAAGGACTCGTTCGTTGGGTTTTGTACTGAGCGCCGACTGCCTCCATGGTGAAGACCTGGTCTCCATGGATTTAAGGAGTCTGTTCACACTGATGTACGCTCGTAAAACATTCAATTTGTAAGAAAGTGAAGATACTGAGCAATAATAGGCTAACTAGGCCTAAATACAGTTCTTTATTTCTTTTTGAAAGTCTGGCCCCCTCTGTGTCTGCTCAACATGCTGGCCCTTGAACAAATGCAGTGGGGGACCCTTGTTGTAGAGCCACACAGTGCACAGAGGGAAAGGTCAGAGTGAATAGTCGGGTGAACAAAACATCAAACGCTAACACAGGTCACCACTGTGGACTTACCGTTTACCTAACCTTAGGGAAGTCATTTTTACCAAAGACACTAATTTTAACCCACACTCTGATATGTAGGTATTTCAACACCTCGCCCTGTTTTTATTTGTCTCTCCTCATTAGCGTGTACCTGTGCTGTTTTCCTTAGTCTCAGCTGTGAGGGAGTATCAAGCCCCCTGCATGGAATCAGACCATGCATGTTTTAGTTACAATCACCTCCAACACCTCAACCCAGTTTTGTTCATTATTTTCGGGCTTGCTGGTAGAAGGAGTACAGTAAGCAACAGCGACTGGCAGCGGGACATGAATGCTTTATCTGCCGCACAAACATTTCTTTGTGATATTTTAGCTTTCTTAGAATTAAAACAGAGAGATCTCAAAAGTTCGAATCTCTGGAGATACGACACTTTCACCAAGAATCAATAAGGCTGCTTTTGCAGAGGGGGGCGGGGGGTTGGATTCTATGGAAACCAGCAGCATGAGCTTCCAGAGGCCTGCACAGCTATCAGCCAGCGTGTGTCTTTTACATCCAGGACAAAGAAACAAACATTTGAGGATGCAGCAGCAGTAGAACTGCCGATGGATGCGGAGAGTCACATTTAAGAAGAAAGAAGAAAATGATGCTGTGCAAATGTGTGCTGTTTGCCGCTGTCGGAGATTTACTGAGACAGCAGCTCATTACACAATCAGCTGGACTGATCCTGGTGCTGCCCTCCATGCTCACTCTGCCAGTGAAGGAGAGTAGCATTTTACACTTCACTGATTGGGAAGTTTGACGAACACAAACCACAACATCCCGTCACAGTTTGTGCTACAGTTATCTCACTTTCTGTTCATCAGTTATACGCCTAATTACTTCATTTTTGTTGTAATAATCATTTCTGTGTCACATAGAAGTCTAAATGTAATGAGTGTTTCTTTTCCCGCTACACTTTTCCTTGTGGCTCCTGTACATCCCATCTGCGCTGCGTTTACGCTTCCTTTTCAGAGGTGGAAAATTTCAGTGTCTAATAGCGTGACCTCAGTAAATCCAGCGGAATACAAGATCAACCTCTGTTAACATGTCTCCTCCAATTATCTGCATGGTCCTCCTTCACATGCATATGCAATGAGGAGGGAGAAACACCTTGCAGACACACACACACACAAGCTGTGTGTGTGTCCTGCTGCATCTGTTTGGTACATGCAGCACATGTGTCTGAGGCAGAATGCGTCACATCTGCCTGAGAAAAGCCTTATTTTTCCTCTCTGCGCATATGTTTGGCTATAAACTGAAGATATTTTGAAGGACTGAAAGATTTTTCTGTGGTTCCAGTCGAATATGAAAGAAAACCTGAACATTTTGCACTAAAAGGAAAAATAAGATGGGCTTTTTTAAAAAAGTCTGGCTTCTTTCTTCACTAGGTCATACGCACATGGAGACTGCGTATGCTCCGGCACATCAGTTTGATAACAAACCTGTTAGTGAACATTGTTCAGAGGCTGTTTGCTGCAAATAAACGCTTTAACGTCGACAAGGGGGATTTGCATGGAGGTCTTCAACTTCAGGATTACCCCCTGGAAGGTACAGCGCTGCGTACAGAGATAAGCTGTGGTAAAATAATAAGCAAACTTCACAGGAGCGCTGTTAACCTGAGAGGACGCACAAGTGCTTGACCAAAGAGAGCAGGTGGACTTTATTTCAGTCCTGTCCTGGATCTCAGTGCTTTTACTTCATGATCATATATTTAAGTCTGCACTTTCAAAGACTTGACAGCAGACAGAAAACTGAGAGCTGAAGTTAGGGACCGTGTTAGGGACATGCAGAATGGCCAAGACAACTTTATCCCCACTGTTAGCCTCAAGTTATATATTCTATATACACATATATATATATATATATATATATATAAATAAACTTACTGATGTATACAATATATGAGGAGCATGAACGGAAATCGAAAATGGGGCTTTCATGGGAGACATCCTGTCACAGTAGGAAAGCAGGCATAAATAACAACATGAATGATGGCTGAATTCCATTTAGCTGCTTCAGGTTCAGGGTCCTGGTTCTGTTCATGCCGGCTCACTGTCACGCTGTCAAAGCTTACCGGGTCACATGAATAAAAGAGAATCATTTTTAATGTTATTAGTAACACCTGTGCTTTTTCCTCTCACGACACGTCGAAATGTCTGCTGTGAAGACGACGCGGGAAAACACAGAAAATAGTTCCAACGACTGAAATGAACAGACACAGTAGCTGTTGCATCTTTATCTGTCTGTCTGTCGGCCTGTCCGTCGATTTAAAATCTTAAAGTCTGCATTATCCGATTACAGCACGAGCAATGTAAAAGAAAACACGTGGCTTTGTGGCTCTAAGAACCATTTCTGCATGTAATTATCTACAGATTAAGTAAATGAGCTTATAGGAACGGAGGATGAGCTTATAGGAATGGGGGATATGTTGCTTCAGTTTGTTTTTTCAGGTAACATCTACGTGCAAACACATCTCGTCATAAATCCTGTTCTTCCTTTGACACCGCTGCCGTTTGTCACTTATATTATCATCTATTAATTAGCTGCGTTTGAGTAATACGGGGGTTATAATTTTTGGAGCCACGCTGGTTATGTTAGGGCTCCACGTGTAAACAAGCCTCACACTTTGTCATGATTGTTCATCCTTTAACATCCTGTAGCTTGGCAACGCTGCCGCACAACGGTGTGCTGATCTTGTGCTAATTGAACGAGCTGGAGACTCATCATGCTTTGTTTGCTCTGCTGCTCCTTTTCTGCAGCAGCACAGGAGGGAAAATGCATATTTATCAGATTGGGGTTGGATCTTGCTGTGTATTTTTTATTATTTTTATTTTTATTTTTTTTATCTTGTTTCTTTTCCACAGAGCTGAATAAAATGCAACAATATCAGCAAAACAGTCCAAGGTCAGCAGAAAAGGAAAGTAAACGATAAGGCATGCATGATTCTGTTATTGCGCTGTGCCCCGGCTACGACTGCTAACAGTCGTGAAGGAGAAATGGGAGGAAAACAAAATGCAATACAGGAGGGCCCCTAAAACTTTTCAGCCTGCGACCTAGAAGGCGAATGTATCCTCTCAGCCTGACACCAGGGCTAATTTAAACACATTACCTACTTTGTCATGCGAGCTGGACAGGCAGGGCTTATTTTGGACCAACTCCTTCAATTTTAAAAGTGCTATTCATTGCTTTGTAGCATCAATAAATCATTACCGCATTCAATTTTCAGATATTGGTAAAATTTTTTAGCACAAATGAGTTGCCAGGAAGATTGACAGCCTCTGCCGCGGCACTGTATTTAACAGTGTCCCACCAGGTTGGCTTTGGCAGGAAATCATTTGAAGTGCTTTTAGGGACAAAACAAGAGGAGAGTGCTGTTCTACCAAACAAATGAAGCTGACGCTTTCAGAGCTTCTCCCAATAACAATTACAGGAGGGAACGGCAGGAGTAAAAGTAGGGAAGGGAAGGGATGGGGATGATTTATGGGAAACTTAAAGGACCACACCAATTGTTTTGCATGTTTTATCCCTTCAAACCTACTTTACATCACAGCTAGGCATCTCACAAACCGGTCTACTGTGTTCAGTGATTTTACTTTTAGATTGCAGTTTCCACCCATTTAACGCAGCCCTTGGCTTCCATCGATTTCCATGTGATTTGAAAACAAATTAGCAGACTCTTGAAACATGCTTGATTCATGCAGTTCCATGAGGTATACCTTAATCAATTAATAAATGCCTAATCTTTTTATCACTGTTACATTGCACTAGCAAAAATGACATGATAAAAAACTCAGTATGGCTTTACTGGGCTCTTGAGTTGAGTCACTGCTGTTAGAATGATACCAAAAAAAGCAATCAAATCAAAACATCTTGGAAAAAAATCTAAATTTATCTATTTTTTTATTCTAACTTTATATCTGAGGAGCGTTATTAACTAGGAAACTCAGCTCACTGGCTCGAATTGTTTGTTGTCTCGCAGCATCATCTTATTGAGCATTCTAGCGGGACTCACCGGGGGCTTTGCAGATTTCACTGGCAGACCTCTCTGTAGACGGAGTATGCAATAGTTTTGAGAGAGGAGATGCAAAGGAAACACAGCGCAATAAATAACAGAGTACATTTTGTCTCGCTCTCACATGCAGCCTCAGTAATAGCGCTATGCTGGGATTCAGACTGAGTAAATTTACTTTTCCCCTGCAGACAAAACTCAAAGCAACTTCCATGGAAATCTAGGTGTCAAGCCCTGTCTGTATTATCTGGGAGGTGAGTATTAAAATAGGATGAGAGGAGACATCATCTGGATGGAGGCATGACTTGGTTATTTTACAGTCAGTTGAGTTTGAGAATGATACACAGTTGTACTGTAATAGTCTATCAATGGCGCAGTGGGAGACAAACACTCCTATTTTCTCAGTGAGATTTTGAATGTGTGTTTGTGAGAGACAGCGAGATGCCTCTCTCTCTCTCACACACACACAGAGAAAATATGTAGACCAACTCGACATCTTTCTTCTTTTTCTACAACACAGACGCACACACACACACACACACACACACACACACACACACACACACACACACACACACACTTGTTTGACCAGTACTACCTGTGAACCAAAGTGGGTGGATGTATAGCCATGTTTGTGTACTTTTATCCCTTAAGTGTGTACCTGTGACTGCATCCTGATAACTTATTTGTGTGTGTGTGAGAGAGAGAGAGAGAATAATGAATTAATAATTAAATTAATTTATAAACTAAAAATCCAACGTGGGTACAACAACATACAGATTTGAGTTACTTAGTGTAAATGTATAGAGGTAAAAATCGGAGTAAATGCTGCGACAATGTAATATAATACTAATTTAACTTGTAATTATCTGCTTATCTAATCTACTTTAACTGTTGGTGGATGAACACAAGGCCAGAATTTAAGAAATGAAGTTAAATCTCTTAACTCAACTTTTATTGATGTGTTTGATAAAGCTAAAATGAACAAAGCAATAATCCCTGAACTATCACTCCTCTAGAACGGGATCATTTCAGCAACACAATGACTGGCTGTGGGGTTAACATGAACTAATTAACATCTGCAAATACTTCCACTGACGTAAAAGAGCTGATTAGCTTCTGGCAGGCACAATGAAAGCACAGTTTTTAATATCGTGTTGTTATGAAGTGTTGTTGCGTTGTCTTGGACTGACTTCCTGTGCACTGCTGGCGTGTTGCCTTCATCTCTCCAGGTCTCTTGTGTTTGCAGAGCTCTTTTCCACTGTACCCTGTTTTTTCTATCCATTCCATTAGCAGCTTTGAATTGGACTTATCATCTGAAATGAAGGCAGGTTTGGGTTTCTGTATATATGAATGTTTCTATCTGTGTGTGTGTGTGTGTGTGTGTGTCCCATGCTGAGCTGGTGGTCTTGTTGTGAATCACTCCGGGCAACATTAAGACGGGAAAACAGACTTTTGCATTATGCATCACACACTCGTTCCTCTCTCTCTGTGCCCTCCTCATCGCTTCCCTCTGTGTCTCTGCTGCTATCCACATTTCTACTCCTCTCTCTCTAATCCATCCTCTTCCTCTTTCACCATCTTTCTTTCCTTCCTTCCTTTTCTTGTCCTGTCTGTTTCATTCTTCTCTCTCCTCTCTGATCCCCTTTCCTTTTAATTTTCAATGTTTGCTGTTGTTGGAACCATGCGACTAATTTTAGCACCACATAAAAAAATGAGAGGTTGAACTCAAGATGCCACACACACATCACACACACACACACACACACACACACACACACACACACACACACACACACACACACACATTTGGACCAATAAAGACATTTTTTGACTCTGATCTCAGATCTCTGCAGAATAAAACATCAGACTGAATAACACAGCTCTTTCCAAATGACTGATTCCCCACATTAATTTGTAATCAATGATGTAATAAATTTTTCCTCATCGTTGTAATAAGATTGCTGGGATCCCATTTCATGTGATCTATTATAATATGCAAATGTAGATGCAGTCTGAACTTTCATGCATGCACTTTTCTTTCTTCTTCTCTTATTTATTCTTCCCTTTATGAATAGATGTATTGGCCTGTATCATAATTCATAGTGTGTGTTTGTATTTAGTATGTGCAGTGGTGGGTAGAGGAGAGCTTCCCATAAAACAATGACTCAAGTAAAAGTAAAAATTAGCTTTTGAGAAACCTACTTCAGTGAAGGATTACTCAAAATACAAGTTACTTTCCATGTGAATATTTCTTCGGGTGTTAGCATCTGCAGTAGAGGAGCTCCACACGCAGTCTCCACCCATGAGAAGATGAGCTGTAATGAAGGTAGAAATGACAAATGTAGCAAAGTAAGAAGAAGTTCACTGGCTCAGAAATATACTATATAATATCAACAAGTGAATGTGAAAAATATTTGTTCCTTGAAAAAAGTTTTTTTTGCTCCTGTGCTTCACTTATAATGGCTTACTGTCCACCCCTGAGTGTGTCAAATGTGCCAATAGACTCAAACTTTCCTGGCCCCTCGGTAGCTTACCTGGTGTGTGCACCATGTGCTTTCTGCATCCTCTCTCTCTTCCCTCCTTTCCTGTCACTCTTCAGCTGTCACCATCCAATAAAGGCAAAAAAGAAAGAAATAAACAAGAAAGTTGTGGAGGTAATGGAATTGGGCAATTTAGCCTTTAGGAAGAATGGAGCCTGTCAAAAAATCTATTTACACGATACACTGAGTTGTAAAGGAATAACAGTATAATGAATGGACACAACTCCCAGCTAATTATCACAGAGTCTGGACTGAACGTGGAGCACACCTTTGGTGTGTGCCTTTTACTTTTTTTATCGTGACTCAATTAGTAGGTGCATGGCAGGTGTGGTGAGAGCAGACAGAGATCTGACGGGTGTGCAGACACATGCCACCAGGGGGACAGAAAGGAGGACATCCGCCAAACACATCCTGTATGAGTGGCCACTAGTTATGATGTCACCCTGCAGGGACAGCAGACAACAGGGGACTGCAGAGGTCGCTGGAGTTTCGCAAGCCAATGCACAGCTGGAGCCAAGGGAGGAAGGGAGCCCCCCAGTTAAAGGTGAAGTTATCTCATTTGGTAGAATTGTTTAATATATACATTCAGTGTCTCATTGGAGTCTAGCAAACATGAGCTGACAATATGGCAGTGGGAATGTGCATTAGGCCACCTTCATGCTCGTCCACATGCACGATCCAAACAAGAGGAGGACCCGCTTATAAAAATATTCGTCCATAGTACCAAGTGGTCAGAGACATCACAGGGCACCTTTAAATCCAGCTTCCACGTTCATATTTACTGAGACACAATAGAGGACAGCGCATCAGAAGGAAGAGCTGCTCCGGCTGCAAAATGAAGTGCAGAAGCGATGCAATTTAGAATGAACCTTTTCTATAGAGGAGTATTCCAGCGTGACGTTGTTTTTGTTCTGGCCCTCTCCTATTAGACTTGAGATCATTCTAGCTGCTACGACGGCTCCAATCGTTTTCAACCAGGCACGCTCAGACTGATCATTATTGGCTGATATGCAGTAAAAATGCGGGGAGGTTATCAGGGCATCTGACGTGTTTTATTAAATTTCTAGAGCTCCGTAGGTACTGTGTCCTGATAATACCTCACTCCAGCTGAACGCCCACTCCTGCAGCGAGCAGCGTCCTGTCCTCCACAAACACACATCCACACACAGACCGTCTGCACATGCAACAAGAGGACGACAGAGATCGCATTATGCATTTCAGTTGTCCTTCCAGACTTATGGTTGGCTACTGGTTGCATTGTTCCTTGGGAGTTCTTTGTGCTGCTCTGTTGATTGGAAGTAAAAGCATGCCGTTGACAGAATAATAAACCAACAACATCATGAGCGTCGTGCTGCCAGAGTGCACCAGAGCAACGCTCCGCCACTTTTGTCTGCAAGTGAGGAAATAGAATATTTGCAGTTTATATAATTTTTTTTAAGTGCTTGAAGCTCCAATCATCATTAAAGCGCTTATCGTGCAAGAGAGCCAATCAAAACAAATAGAACGGTCAAAGCTGTCACATTGACATTTGAGGTGTACTGATTGATTCACAATGTCAAACCATGCATGGATTAACATGCAAGAAGACACTCCATCTTAAAAGTTGCTGCTAGCTGCCGGCAGCCTTTCTTATTGAATCATTTTTGCTCCAGTTAACTTGTGAAGATGATATGGCAGCAAAAAAAAAAAAAAAAAAGTACTTTTTGTTTCTCGTCAGCCATCAGTTAAGTTTAGCACCTCATTCTATTTGCATCATACCTGTTCCTCTGCCATCTCCAACACACACACACACACACACACAGCTCTGTCTGTCTGCCTCTCTCATGTCTGAATCCCCTGAATTTACTTTATTATGGAGCTGGACGGATCTTTGATGCGTTGGTCTAAAACGCTGCTGTCTGCCCTCAACTCTTACTCGCTGTCTGCCTCATGTCTCAAAAGCTCTTCGTGTTTGAATGTGGACACACATGCACAATAGTTTGAACCCTGCTTGACAGATCCAGACACCATAAATATATATGTTGAAGCTGCCATATGGTTGTGTGTGTGTGTGTGTGTGTGTGTGTGTGTGTGTGTGTGTGTATATATATAGCAAACTACTCAATGCATGCAGCAACATTGGTTTACCAGCGTCAGTCAGCCTTTGGGTGCGGTACCTGCGAGCATCAATACTACCAATTGTAGTTGTATTGATATATGTGTCAACAGGATGGATTAAAGAAATGGATCGCCCCCTCTCCTCTACGTTGAAACCATGCTAATGGTGTAGGGGTGACAACGTTGCACTGCTGGCCCACCACATTGGTCCAGAGTGAACTGTCTCAACAGATATTGAAATTTTGCACATTCAGGGTCTCCATAGGCTAAAGGATGTCATGTTTACCATCACATGACACCTGGTAAACATCAGCAGGTTAGCATTTTCATTGTGAGTATCACTGTGTGTATGTACATCCTCACAGGTGCTGGCGTGACTGTTATTTCATCAAGAAGCAGAAAACAACTCAGCAAGCAACACTTTGTTGTCAGTGTGACATTAATTTTTGTTTTGAGCTTTAATGCACTTTTGCACATGTTTTGTAATTTAATATTAGTAATGTAACATATGAGTCTATTGGTGATTCTGGCCCTGGGCTGGTATCAGATCTAAAGCAAATGTTGTGGTATAACCTACTGGCCTGCACATTAGCATGTGTGTAATATATGGAGGAAGATCATGTCCACTAACAGGCGGAAAAATGAGACAGAGTAAATAAGATATACATATACGGACGCTTGTTGGCCAAATGCTTCTATTTCAAAGTAGATGATTCTCATCTGATAATCAATAATGATACAAGACCTGGACTATTGAACATTTGTAGCCTAATAACTTTGTATTCTAAAAGCCGTCAGATTTAAATTACACAGAAATAGGACAATATAATCCAAATAACACCCTCAATGACATTAACTGCCTCTGAATTTCAACAAAATCAGTATTCAGCTTCAACAGAAAGCCTCGGGGGGATGTATGGCTCCATTTTTTTTCTCATTAATGCTTTTCCTTTAATGGTCTAATTTTAAAGAAAGAAGAAGAAAAGATGTTTCTTTTCAAGCTGAAAAGATAGCCAGAGATCTTTTAAGTATAAGTGGGACAAGATGTCCAAACATAGATTTTTTCAGTAAATATGCTGCCCATTCCTCATTACAGCTGAGCAAGCCTTTAGGAAACTTATTGGCTTAGCAGTCTATAAATAAGATAAGCTTAATTTTTAGGCCTAATTAATCATGTCCCATATTTACAACCCCAGCCAATGACTCAGAGCCAGTTCCCTATCAGTTTGTTAATATAAAGGTCGTGAGACAACCTTGACGAAATTGTCTGCTATCACATTAAATGAAAAGAAGATCAAAAACTAATGTTATAATGTTGTCTGTGTTCATTTTTTTCTTTTCTTTACCTTATGTTGAAGTCCCAGAGAGCGTCTGGATTGTAATGACCTCATTTGCATCACAGGGGCTGTTAAATTGGGTACAAAATTGGAGACATCTGCCTGTGCCAGTGTTTTACTACATGGCTTCCAGCCCTGAGAGGAAGTATCTCTCTGTCCCAGATCTACTGAGAGGAACAGACCCTCTGTCTACATGCTGGCATCTGGCATTAACAAGTATCCAGGGTGTTAGGACTGTGTTCAGACAGCACACAGAGACATCAAATACAGACAGAAAGGCACCCAAGATGCCCTGAAGATACTATCCAAATTATCTCTGGTGGTAGTTACAGACTCACATGCCCAGATTAAAAACAAAATGTACTATAAGACATTATGCAAATGGGATCTGTGCTTCAACTGCCAGTCAAACTATGGGGGACATATACTCAGCACATTTACTGAAGCACTGTGCTTCAGTACAAATTAAAGGTACTTCAGTATTTGCATTGTGTACAACTTTATAGTTGCTTTCCTGCATTTTATTGGGATAAAGTACTTTTTGCTCCACGCCATTTATTTTACAGTTCGTTTCAAGCTGCAAATGAATATTTTACATACAAAATGAGCCTCTGAAATAAGATGAATTCTTATAAATTAAACCAGCAAACAGTATATAAAGTAGTTAAATGAGCTCCATGGCTCTGTCAAGGTGAGAATTACAATGTTTGAAGGACCCCGTACTGCACTATTTTGCTGATATATGTGCAATAAGGTCCCACTGTTACTTTTAAAGAATAGATTCACATTATAATATTGCTAGCTGTTATTAACTAAGTACACTTATTAAAACACTGCAATATCTGCACACATCAAATGAAACATATGTCTTTGTGAGAATATTCATGACTAGAGCAGAAGAAATGGGATTCATATTACCATTTTCAAAAGACACACTGTATCACAGAGGGATGTGCAACGTGAAGTCTGTGTTTAGTTTAAGGAAAGCAATTTCCTCGTACTGTATGCAAAGGATGAGAACTCTTTTCAGTGCTTGAGTTTCACTGCCCTGTATCATGAAACTTTAAGGCAATCTAAGGACAACCTACATCAAAGATTCCCTTGTGTGTGTGTGTGTGTGTGTGTGTGTGTGTGTGTGCGCCCGCGCGCGTGTGTGTGTGTGTGCGTACCGTTTTTTAAATCTCTTTTTCCAATCTCATTTGGCCGGGACACAGGGACATTACATAGAGGAGATCTGAACGCACTCACACAGAGAATACACACTCCATGATTACAGTAAATACCTCCGTACCATCAAATCAAAAATGGAGAGTAGGTTAGAAAAAATACAAAAATAAAAAATATTTTGCCCGCATAGTCCTGCAATTTCTGTCATTCTTGTTTCACATATTAATCTTTTATCTTTTAATTTTATGTGTATTTATAACACATTTTTTTGACTAGCTCTCTCTTTGCAATTGACCAGGTTGCCTTGCTGACTAACCTGTTAACCTGACTCAGATCTCCATCTGAGTCTGGCTTGCTGCTTTCAGAAGAGAGAGCAGCAAGCCAAGAAATGATGATGACGATAATGATGATGATGATGATGGGGTGAGAGAGAGAGAGAGAGAGAGAAAGAGAGAGAGAGAGAGAGAGAGAGGATGACAGTAACATGAAGTTGGAGAGCAGAGAAACAAAGTGTTTCAACGTCAGCATGTGTGCATGTTTGCATGTTTGTGAAGTGCAGTTATCTGAGTCCCCCACCTTGCTCTCTCTCTCTTTTTCCATCTTCCTGTTGTTTCTAAAAATAACCCCCCCCCCCCCAAATTGTATTATCTACAGCAACAATTCTGCCTGTCCTCCATCGATTTAACACCCAGGAATGTTTGACAGCTGGGCTTGGGGTCATTTTTCACTCTGTATTTGGTATGCTGTGTGTGTGTGTGTGTGTGTGTGTGTGTGTGTACGTGTGTGCATGTCCAGTGTGTGTGCGTGTGTGTGCTTGGCACTGTCAGGTGCCAAACTGTAACCTGGTATACGGGTGAAATATCACTGTGCAACACACATGCTCATTTGTGTATGCCAGACTGGGCTGACACACACACACACAGACACAAACACACACACAGACATTCATAAACTTGTCATGGAGGTGGGGTTTACCTCCAACTACAAGTTCTTTCCTCTGATATTAGGAATAAACAAGCACTTGGAGCACTCTCTGAAATTTGTTCCTGTTTGTATGGATGCACCTGTTTTAGAGGTATTCCCAAGTTCCCACCCACTGCTAGATCCAACATTGAAAGAAATCACAGTGGAGGCCTAATGAGGGCAGAAAAACATCCCAAATAGCTGAAAAAAGATAATCTGCCACAGCCACAGGCTTAACATCATAAATCTCTGAGAAGTAAAGAGTGTGTGGGAGGCAGAAAGTCAGACGGTTTTATTTCTGTGCCGGCAATCTTTCAGTCTTTAGACCTTTTCTGAGACATTAAAGATGCTGCTACTTCATAGCTGGAAAAAATATATATATATAACTGTCCCTAATGGGAGTTGTGGTCTGAGGCAAGGTGAATAACACAATAGACTCAGAATAAATTCACAGAAACATAAAAAAACAACATCCTTTTAATTGAACTCTGGAGCTTTTAGTCTGTTTTTTTACTTGACTCTTCCCTCTGACTCAGCTCGAATAAACGTATCAGCGCACTAATGCCTCGACCTTTTGTCTCCTTTTATCAGGTTGCTTGTAATTGATGCTTATTTTACCATTTCGCTTTGTTTAAATTACTGGAGTTAAGATGATCGACTCGAGGCGTGCACTGTGATAAAGCACGTGAGCGTGGAATGACAGATGAAAGAAAATGTGCTGTACGGATGTGGTGCATCACTCCTCAGGAGCACCCACCTCGTCATGTTTTGCAGCATGGCTGTACGGATGGCGATGCTGGTCATCCCGCCGCTTTGGTCCATAGTGCAACAACTGTTTGATGATTGCTGAGATATTTGGAGGAGATATTCAAGGTCTGCAGAGGATGAACCCTGATGACTGTGTAATACCCTGACCTTTCATCCAGCGCCATCACCGGACCAAAACTTCAATTTGTCAAATAATTTGGTTTCCTACTGAAAAGCTGTTTGTGCAGTGTGTGTCAAGTACTAATTTGCAAATGCTAGCATGCTAATATGCTAAACCACGATGGCGACCATGGTACACAGCGCATGCTTTGTGTTAGCATATGAACATTAACAGAGTGCATTAGCAGTCCCTCACTAGCATTTAGCTGAATACAACGCTGTGAATAATGACAGTTTAAAGCTGCATTGATCAACTTTTTTTTAATATTAACAGAGGAAGAAATTACTCCTGGAAATTATCATACGAAATAACAACAAAGCTCAACACTCTCTGATTTCTTTCATGTTAAAAACATGTTTGATTTAACCACACACACATGCACACACAGTATGTGCAGCAGTGTAAATGTAAATTCACAGTGCAGAGGAAAGCCACAGAGAGGATGCAGTCATTTGCATGTTTTATTGGAGTCTTGCAGCAACCACTTAAATCCAATTATCTCTATTTGTCCTCAGATGCAAAAAATATTTCATATTTAATATTTTTTAAATATTTTCTGTGAAAATACCTTGCAGAATGCAAACACAAACATAACAACAATAATAATATTAACTGCTTCTTCTGCTAGCTGGAGTGTGATTTATCACTGCAGAGAGCACCAGGCAAAGCTTGGTATTTATGATTAATTGTGTGTGCGCGTCCAGTTGTGGGTGGAGTCCATCTGCAAGTGGAGATTCTGCCCTGAGCGACAGGCAGCCACCAGCTGGCCGAGAGTCACGTACAACCCTGGACACCACCCAGCGCCCGGGAGGGAAGGCCGGGCGGGTGGGCGGACAGATGCGAGGCAGGCGAGAGACTTCTGTGTTCAGACCAGCATGAATCAAGGTGCAGCCACAGAACATCACTGTCACATTCATTTGCTGCTGTTCACTGAGAGCCTTTTTTTTTCCACATCACATTAACATTAACCCACAGGTACAGCACGCCTGGCCCTGGCTACACACAGCCGCAGGACTTATGTATCATGACTTATATGTGATATGTATTAGTTTTTAGAAATATAAAAATAAACATGAAGTCATTGATGCTACTGTTTTTCTGTAGGCAATGTGCACACACGTTAAAAACCAAAACGTTTCTGACAAACTACCTTTTTCTGGTTGTGCTCATTGATTGCACTCTAATGCTGTATTTTCCCCTGTCGTTTACCTGATGGTCACCTTAACTCCGGCAGCTCTGACATCCCTCTCGTCTGACCCTGCTTGCGCCTCTCCTGTGGCACCCCACACCTCTCCATTGCTTCAGTGATCTGGGTTGATAGATGGGGGCAGCCTTCCAGTCAACTGCACACGTGTGGCCTGTCATGCTCCTTAGTAAGCTCAGGAGATGCTGTGAAAGTTTAGCATCAATCTGGGTCATCGTCGTCTGAGATGTCAGATTCTTACTCTAACCCCACCATTAATTCCTCATCGAGTGTCTCTGAGATCATTTCAGCCGTAGATCTTGCAGATTATGTAAAATGAATGTTGATTGTTAAATGATGAACACCTCACCAGTCAGTCAATGATGGCTTATTAATGGGGTATACCTATAATCAAATTCAACTAACAAATATAGTAAGTCTTTCCTTCTAACACATGTTGCTAAGTAGCTAAGCTACAAAACAATGTAGTTATGTCATGACAGCCACAACTAATACTGTACAATAATTTTAATGAGCAATGAAGTGAGCCGACATGACTGTAGCACTGTAGGAGATACTGTAACGTAATTATAAGCTATGTGTTAACAGTAAAACAGCTATTTGCTAAATTTAGCAATTTTTCTTTTCTTATAAATACGATTCTGATAAATTTCCACAGGAAAAGCAGACCGATCTTTCATCCTGGATGGATGAGAATCTTCACACACAGATTGCAAACAGATCCTTTTTGATCCACTCGTGGAAATTTGGAGTGACTCCAACTCAAACTGTTTCTGACAAATTTAAAGAGGCGGCTGAAGAATTTCATTGGGAGGACATCATTGGTTTTGTCCTAAAAATTTAGGGGGAAAAAAACGGCCCATTTATGATCTACCTGTATGTGGAAGAGTTATGTTAGATAACACACCTTTGACAGTTTTTGAGGAAAAAAAAAAGTACCATCAGACCATAACAGGGAAATACTCTCAGCATTATGAAACCAGTAGAACATACAGGAGATATTATTCTTTGGAATAAATAAAAAAAGGCTTCTTCATTGTGTCGGGCTTTATGAATGCTTTCTGTGCATTGATTAAATAAACAGCGCAATGAAACTTGTCAGATCAAATCATTTCACGAGCAGATTCGAAGCTGTTAAATATAAACATCAAGCACTCGTTTATCAAAAGTGAAACGTACTGAAAAGCTGTGAGTGCCACAAAGTGTTGAGCGAAACGAGGTTACGTGTAATCTTTACG
This sequence comes from Chelmon rostratus, assembly GCF_017976325.1. NCBI lineage: Eukaryota > Metazoa > Chordata > Actinopteri > Chaetodontiformes > Chaetodontidae > Chelmon > Chelmon rostratus. The sequence goes on from NC_055666.1 coordinate 5,234,514, forward strand.
CGGGTCAAACGGGAGCATTGTCACACAAAAATAACGAGTTGGCTGCTTTCAAAGACTGAGTGCTGTAGCGCAGCACACAACATAGTCATCATAGTTATCCATGCATGCGGCCGTCATGAGGAAGCCAGAAGCTCGATTGCTGGGATGCATGAACAATATGTCTGGAAAGCACTGATGGCCTAAAAGCCGAGGATCATCCATTCACAGTGACTGCTAAAGGGCCTTTTGCCATCAGCCCCCCCACTGTGGAGTACCCTGTCAGATCAGATTTTCTTTGAAATTGCATATAAGCTATAATTATTACAATTATAATGCATATAATGATATAGTCTTTGTGACATATTCTGTTCAGCTGTGTTGATTTCAGCCACACTTGTCGCCATTTTTCTGTCACTGTTTGTCAAGGAAGCTAACTAGCTGTATAGCAAGATGACGTCCCTGTTCATAATAAAGCCTTTAAAGCTCTCTGTAACCCAGAGATTCCACCCGGCACTTCTCTGTGGTGTTGATGATGAGGTAGCGTGTTTTCATCCTGTCCTCCACACAGCTGCAAACCCCTTTGCCTGCCTTATTTTGTTAACTTGCTCAGATATTGCTGATGTAGTCATTTTCTCTTGATATTTGTGCTTCTAATGCAAGTAAATAGGCTTTATGGCTAAATGGTGTCCTTTTTTTGTCTGTTTTAGTTGTGTTTATTGTCGATGATCTGGAGCCTGCACAGGGTGCTTTATTTTGAAAATGTACAGGATGTGAATGTACACACTGTCTATCTGAATGTATCTGGAACCAGGCTAAACACACAGCAAAACTAATGCTTCCACCTCCGTTAAACTGTTGCTCTGCCTGTCAAATTCTGCACTAGTGTAGCAGTGATGACAGTGATGTAAGACAAGAGGTGGAAGAAGCCCTCTCACTTTCAGCCAGCGACAGGTCATTTTAGCTCCCTTGTAAAATGACAGCAGTTGCCGGTAGATCAGCTGTAGCTAGCTAACTACATCTTGTTAGTCAAACTTCATCTCTGGTGATCGAATGAAAACGAGAAACCTGAAAAAAGGGTTTACTTTGCTTATGTAGCTATGATAACCCCACCTTAGATACTGAAGACTGAGGGCTAAACCTGAGAGGTCCCTGAAACAGTCAGCATTGTCACCAATGGATGACTCAAGTAGGCGACTTACACAAAGAAGCTTTTTTCTTGCATTAGTTCTTCCCAGCATTTCTAACATCACACGCATGCTTCTAGCTGAACTGTTGGAGAATATGGCACAGAGTGCATGGAGTGTGTTAATAGAAATACTGCAGATGTGGTGCTGCATCTCCAAGAAATGCAAAATATTGCGTCATCAGTTTTGAACCAAACGGCAGGTGGATGATTTGTGAACAAAGAGGCACCAGAGGTGTCGCTGATTCGCTGGCAAATGAAAAGGCACAGAGGTAGTCTGTCTGAGCATGTGCCGGATTTATGCAGCAGCATGTAGTAAGTACAGCAGCAGCTGTAATGGGAGACGTCAGAGCTGTCAATCAACTCAACCTTATTGAATTCATTAAAGGGTAATGAAATAATTTGGATCAAGAGCCCTTCAGTGACTCATTTTGGCACAGAATCTCTATTCCCAGTGGAATATCAGCTTCATGTGGACTCATTCACAGCTATTAACGTATTGCTGTCAGTTGAAGTCAGTGGAAAGAGAAATCAAAAGAAGAGAAATATAATTTTATATAAGCTTTAAACTTTTATCAGTAAGTTTGACACATTCTTGATCTTCGAAAGCTTTATCGAATTAAAGAATTCAAACTAGTTTCTAATGAGGAACAGGCTTCTGCCAAAAATCTATTCAACTTGGCAAATGTGAGAGTCAGTATGAGAGAACCCCAGTAGGCCTAGAGAATCTGTCAAAGATCAGAAAATGCTTAAACACAGTATATGTGCTTACAAATGGTTTTTGCCTCTAACCCATATCCCTTATACTGACACCAATCCAATATTTACTCCTCTTATAGTTTTTACCTCCACATAATACATCTCAAACAGTTCTAATCTCACAACTGTCAAATAAAGTAGACAATGAAGAAAGAAAATAATACAAGAACAACAGACATCATGACATCTGAGTTATGCTTAACCTGCAGAAAGTTAATGAGGAGGTGCACAACCTGTCCATACAAGGTTTTTTTTTTTTAGTTCTTTTTTTAACGTCTGTGCCCAGGGGCCCATTGTCCTATTATTAGTCCACAGTGCCTCAATACAAAACAAACAGAGGTGGAGAGAAAGTCGACAGTGATGCGATAGCTGCAGCGACAGACAGTGAATATGTCCATATTGTCCCCCAAAATCAGCTTTTACGAGGTCCGTCAGAGTATCATTTCTGTACAAAACAATGGCCGATGGGATATTACGACTGGCTCCTCTAGTACATTGTACAAGATGTCCATTTTACCATGACTTCCAAAAAAATTTCACCTCCCTTTGTAGTGCCAGATGACTGGGTCCTTACCTCCTCCTCATCATCATCATCATCCTTATTCTCAGCACACAATGCACTGAGTTGTTCACAATAGAATGTGCCAGTGTTGCTGCCCAGTCAGACAGAGCTGTACGCTGGCATCATTGTTTACAACTCAGAAAGCAATGCATGCAAGGTTAAATTATGAGATGTGTGTGAGAGCTGCATCACCGCCTCACTCTTTTCCTCACACACACATCTATGCGAACAATCACCTTCTTGGAACGTGTTTCGGTTCACCCCTCTCGACGGGACTTTTCGAGCTGCACTTCACATGCAGAATCTCTCGCTCGCTCGCGCTCACCCACTCACTTGCACACACCAAATCAGCTTCTCTGCAGCAGCTGGTGGGTTTGCATCTTATTTCCTGAGGTATTGATTTCTTGCCTGGCATCGGGCCCCGCTCTTCCCTCGTCATTATGCCCACTCTGCCCAGAACAGAGCGGAGGACAGCCAACGCTGCCGCTGGACTGGAGATTGTTTCTGTTGCACATAAACAGGAGCAGATCGATATGTCGTACGCTGATGAAAATATTGTTGTACGACACAAAAGCATTTCTCTTTCACCCCCTCTGTCTTCCTCTCTCTTTACATTGGAAATGACCTGCTTATGGGACAAAGAAGCAGGGATGTGTTGCAGTTTAGGCCCATCTCCTCCGTATGTATAGAATACAGCTCAGATTTTGGCCGTCTGCAACCAAACAAAGAGAAAATTCCAGCGGTGTCAGAAATGGAGGCCTGAGTTCTCGCCATGTGACTGTTGCCATTACTCATGTCTGCAAACCAACTGAAGTCAGGAGGATAGTTGCAGGAGTGCCACTGTATCTAATGCCCAGTGACAGAAGCAGCATTGGCATCTATTTGCTGTAAACATTCAACAAAGCGGCACTCAGCAGCCTATGAGAGAAAAGCCTGCGTCACTTGGATCCTTCTGTTCACACCAATCATGAAGCTGAGGATTTGTTGCTGCAGACTTTGCTATACGACTGATATTTCCTGCTTGTCTCTTGTTAGCGAAATGACCCATTCGCTATCTGCACATTCTCTTTGAAGTTTCCCCTTCCCTTTGAAGAACACTGACACCCTGCAAACGATAGCTCATCTGCATAAACATGGGTTCATACACCTCACTTACATAATTTTCTCCGACTTCCACCTTGTTTACGGTCAGGTAATAACAGTTACATGAACAATTGTTTTCCCCCTGTGTGTTTTTGTTGTTTCGTGTGCTCAAGGTCATAACTGAACTCATCTTCATTTGTAAGGATGATTAAAGATGTTATTTCATGATTTCGGTTTTGTTTTTTTAGTAAGCAAGGTTCTGTTATGCGATGCGTCGGCTCACAAAGTGCTAATGAGTAGACCGGAGCGAGCAGCGGTTTCACTTTATTTTCATTTGAACCCTAATAAAGATGAAGTACGCACTCATACAGGCTCTGAGTCACAGAGGCTGTTACATTTGCTGAAAATCAAGTCAGCTGCCATGCTAGCGGCTCCATGACATGGTAATGATCAGCAAACGAGCAGATCAAACAAACTGACAGCAGCCTCCCTCAGATGGGCTTCAGCACAGCGGTGCATTGAGCTACGTCAGCGTGCCAACGCGACCATAATGACGATGCTAACAGGCTGATGTTTTGCAGGTCATGCTTACCATGCTCACTCTTTTAGTTTTACATGTTAGCATGCTAAAACTTGCCAAGAGACACTCCAGCTGAGACTGGTATTGCTCTTAGCTTAGCAGGTATTAGCTGCTGAACTCATGACGATTAGTGAAAAGTAATAGGATCACCAAAGTTACTACAATTGATCTTGTAGGGAGCATGAACAAGGCTACCTGAGGCAGTCAAGAAAGTGTTTAACCTTCTGGTGATGTTAGAGGAAAGGTCAAAGGAGTACTAGAGTTATTAGAATATTCCATTTAGGAACCACAAATGTACCAAAATGTGTTTAGCATTGTTTAAGTACATGAAAGCTTTGCACTGCTGGTTGAACAAGGTCACACGGTTTTGTTCTCCAGAGATCTTGAATGTCTGGACCAGATTTTAATGGCAACGCTGTAGTTCTCGAAGTATTTTCGCCAAAACAAAAACTCCCTTAAAAACAAGTCAAGACGTTCAACTATGTCAGTCGGCTTCTGGGGACAATGGATGTCTGTACAACACAGAATGAACATTTTCAACTATGGCAACCCTCAGTGGTAGTGTCAGAATACACACCACTTTGGCACACACCACTGCACTGTATGATGATACATCCCGTTCTGCAGATGGACCAAACCAAGGTCACTGCAGTGAACCAGTGAGTGTACCGGTTTTCACCAGAGTTGTCTAATTTCCACAAATGCATATATACCATGAAGAATAATGTAAAGGTGCTCCACACTGTTTGTGCAAATGCATTCAGACAGTGGGGCTCACTGATCCTCTCAATCTACATGTAGTGCAAAGGTGAAGGCCTGCATGTTTGTACTGTTTCCGTAGACAGATCCAACAGAATCACAGATATGTCACCATACAAAAAATGCTGGACTAATGAAATCACTTTGTCATTTTGCTGTGAAAACAAGCTGTAGAGCAGCAGAGATCTTAATTTGTGCACCCTCTCTTCACAGGCGTTACAACTTTCACCCTGTCTAGAGGTTGGATAGCAAATACTGGGGATTCTTTAATGTATTCTCCAGCTGGTGTTAAAGCTCAAGCCTTGGGCAATATGACTGAATGCAATAATAGCTCAAACCCCTGCATGCGGATCACAGTGTGCCCGGGAAGGAAAGAAGGCCGGATTTGCAAGACAGCCATATTATACTACTGTTCAGTGACTCATTGGACTGATGCGCTGTGCAACATTTGAAGCACTTTGAAAGGCAACACGGGCAAATGATTTCTCCCAGCAGCCTTGCATTGCTTGCATGGAGATAAATTGTACTTTACAGTTTGCACTTCTAACACGTCTAATTCTAAATCAAAGAGTGCAACCACAGTTTCTTCTGTCTACATGCTTTTGATCAGTATGGTATTTTAAGAGGCTTACCAGATACAGAACAGACCTTTCATGTGCTGTATGAGAGACACTCACATAAGGCCCCTGGTGATATGGTATATATCGAGTGTTGCAGGCTTTGCATCCCTATGGAAGAAGAAACGGCTAGCATGTATTCAACAGGCAGAGGGGCACGTATGCCAGGCTGAGATAAAGCGGAGCTCAAACATCCAGCTGCTGATGTTTCAAGACAATGTCGGAAAAGAGGGTAAAAGAGTGCCAGAATGAGAGGCAGATGGGAGGAGAGAGAAGGAAACGGGCCCTTGCTTAAAGGCGAGATGATCATGCAGGCAGCTCGGCCCTACAGGTCTTAACGGACCTTTGGTGGGGGCTTCAATCGCACACTGAGCCATCAAAGGCGCTCCTCTCACATGGTCGGTAACAGCGAGATCGCTGTGCATGTCTCCGAGCGTGACCGCAGAGCGTGTGCACATCACAGAGCCACACCACAAATGTACAAGTCAGAGCTCAAAGGAGGTTTGAACCCCTGCCCTTTTACCCCAACCACCACAAAGTGCCTGCCACCCACCATGTGTTACCACACAGACATGCAGAGCAGCAACATCGCTGCGCTCCCAACCCAGCAGGGGCTCCCATTATGGATTTTATTTTTAGATTTTAGAGATTCTTTCCAACCACATGTGTAGTAGGTCCTATCTTTGATGCCATAACATCTAAATCTATAAACTACTAATAAAGAAGACAACAAGCATGAATTTAAAATGTATATGACAGAAGGCATAATATCATTCAAATCACCACTCTCACTTGTCAACACCACCTTAGTCGTACACACATGCACACACACATATACACACAGAATTTTGGCATTTGTCCTGCAGGAAACTGACACATCACCCACTCTTCCAACACAACAAAGCTGCATAAATGCATTTTGTGGCCCAAGTTCACGAGTTTGGGACAGAACGTAAATCATGGCATGCAAGATAAAGTCAGCAGTCAACGAGTACAACCAAGTAATGTTTGCTAGCAACAGACTAGCAGGCACACAAAACAAACAATCCAAATGCTAGACAAACAAACACGTCTCTTTAAAGTCTCTTCTTTGCACAGAAAAAATCCTTTTGACCTTCCGCCATGCTGAGAATGCTTCGTTTGGAGATGCATCCCAGTTTGTTCGTTTGTAAGCTGTCATTACTGAGCACCTGCCCATGTAAAACTCGCTCTCTGCCTCTCCCCTGTGTTCGTAGCCAACATTTAGGAACCCGTCCTTGTATTTTTGTTTTGACATGCATGTGATGGAGATTGAGAGACCTCAGCCAGAGAGTGAAAACATGTTTTCAGGACCAGGTTCACAGGAGATGGGTGGGGGGATTGTTAAATGTGTCTGAGCGGACAAAGAATTGTAGCTGTTCAAATCTGGCTTCATAAGAAAAGCTCAAAAGCTTCAGAAAACATATTAAATGGTGAGCCAAGGTTAGACCGGTGTGTCAACTGCTGTTTGAATATAAAAACTGAACACTGAACCTCTGAAATAGTTTGAAAACAGCTTGTTCTAATACAGAACATCCTGCTGGATTCTCATATATAATAATACATAAAATATGTCACTATTTTTGGCACATTTCAATGAAATGCTTTGAGAAATGGAAGGTCCATGGACGGCTCCACACTGGGGCTAGAGGGTGCTATAGCCCCGTCAAAAATCTGTTTAGCCCCAGTTAAGCCCCTCCAGAAGTTTATAATACATGTATATTAAGTTAAAAAAAACAATTTCAATAATTTCATTGTATATTTTAATATTTATTTTAAGTTAAAAAAACATTAAAAAATTCATGAGTTCCAATCCATCCCCATTTGCCTGTTTCCCATTGATTAGTGTAGCCCAGAGTGTAGCCTATGTGTGTGTGTGTGTGTGTGAGGGGACAGGGGGGGCGTGTTTTGTCACCATGGCTACACGTGCGTTCGGCTAGACTGGCTAGCTAGTCCGCTGCCTGCAATATGGATCGTTTCGTTATAAAGAAAAAAAGAGTGGTAGAAGAAGATGAAGAAGGAGGAGATAAATCGAAAAATGTTTCTGAGGGAGGAACTGCTGAGTCAGAACATGAAGCAGCACCAGAGCAGTCCATCGCTGCAAGCTGCTCTACAGGCCCTACCTGCACTGCTGCTGACACAGGTACCGCTCCCTCTGATCTAAGCCAGTCACCTATTGATGAACCAAGGCGGCCTCTTCTCCGGCATTATCCGGCCACGAAAGTTGGACACCAGGATCGGGTGTTTGTTGTTTCTTCTCGCTGTGGCTATTAATTCTATTTTTGACCGTAGCCTATGTTGTGATCCAAATGAGGCTGTTCTCGTTGCGGCTGCATTTTGTAGCCTTATTACTTTCACTGTTACTTCATCTCTTATGATGTTGTGATCAAAGACAACATTGTCAATGCATAGTTGTTCGTTTTCATTAAGTGCTATGGAATTAATACATTTGTCGCATTTTGGGTATTGTCTGGTTATTGGCAGGCGCATGGTCGCTGTCCGGTGCTGAATCTGTCACTTTTGTACGTTAAACATTTTAGCCATTGCTTTATTGTGGTCGCTTGTATGAGGCTTAGTTATTTTATTGAATATTCTTTGGCCAAATTCAATTAAAAAATACTCGAGTATGCTTGTGCTGTGTATCATATAGCTGCTTTTATTGAAAAAACGAGAACCTTTTTATAAAGTTACCAATTATGAAAATCAATTATTTTCTTAGCACCCTCACGTATTGGTCAAGACCCCCCTTAGCACCGGTAGAAAAAAAATCCTGGCGCCGTCCATGGGAAGGTCACACATGTAACAGTGGATGTCTGAATGGAGACACTCTCAAGGCTGCTCTGAATCCTAATTGAGCTTACCCAGCAAGGCCACCAGCACCATGCTTGCATTAGTTCCTGTATATATGGAATATGCATTGTGGAGAAATGTTGGTGTTGAACATATGATGTGATATCTGTGGTGAAACTAACAAGTGTCTGTTCAGTCACACTTCAGCGCACAATGTCTCCATGAGTTTTGTATAAAGCCAATTTAAAGGTACCCCGTGGAGGTTCTGCCCACTGGTTTTGCTTTGGAGCCGCATTTTCAAGATAGGGTCCCCATTTTGTTCATACCTCGTTCATGTGCACGATGATGCATACGGTGATGTGACACACAGCCCTGTTCCACTCGGCAGTAGCAGGCATAGTGCACTGGAATTAAACACCATTTCCAAAATGGTACAGTCTATGTCCACCTTAAGCAGTGCCTCCAAAGTGTTTTTGTGGACCAGCCCCAGGAAAACTTTTGGAAACAGATTCTCTTTAAAAGGGTCCCTTCTAAACTAGAACTGTAACAAGGTTGATTTGATTATGCGTATCAGGTCAGAGGTCATCTGACATTTCCACATCCTGTTGGAAGAGTCTAACCGTTCCAAGAAGTTTCTTGAAGTCGGTGCTTCCTTGATAAGTGTGACAGTGTGGTCTGTGAAACTTCAAAGGAGTCCTCAAATAATGTACCTGTAAATGTGATTAGCATACATAGTTCATTTGGAGCTCCTTGGATTAAAAATGTACTCTGGGCTATGCAAATCAGGGTGTCCTGAAACAATCCACAAAGTAAAGGAAACGTCTGGTAGAAGTCAAGCAAAAACAAAAAATGAGAGTTGGTGAAACTCTCGTAAAACTTCCTCTCCTGGTAGAGGTATTATCATCTGGTTAATTAATTATGAGTCACTTTGAATTAAAGCAGTTAGTTACACTGTCTATTATTATGCTGGCAGGCATGGGGCTCAAAAGTTTTTTTCAGAAATTTAACAAAACTAAGTGAAGCACAAAAGCCATGAAACAGGAACAAAAACGAAAACGGTTATTGTTTACTTTTCATCAACCTCCAGGAAATAAACTAGAGCACATGTAATTTATTTGCATTTCATTTCATATTTCACACTTTGTGTGAACTCTCTGAGGGTTAACCATGCCTGAATGAAGGTTTTGGACTGAGCTGAGCAGAATTGATTTCAATCGCAGATAAACTCAGTTCTTCATAGAACTGAACTCAGAGAAGGTAATAGAAATACCCTCTGGGAGTTCTCAACTATAAAGAGCAGATAGCTTTTAACTTTCCATTTCATTTGCTGCTGTCAGACACAAAAAATGGCCCCAGTAATGTAGAAAATCAGCTGACGGCTCATGTCCTCAGGAGCAAGCCTCTGACTCTGAACTGGTTTTTAACACTGACGGATTCATGGTGTCTATCACTGAACAGCATCTGTGCCTCACTCACGTCAAAAAGTATCTATACAGTTATAAACTGAAGCTGAAACTGAAGTTACACTGCAGATATTCACTTTTTGATGTTTTCTAGTGTTGTTGGGTTTTCTCTTTCCATTTAATCTGCATGTATCACTTTCAAATTGATTAAGTTTGCTGTTTGTATCACATCATTTCTGGATGCATGACAAGTTTCTTTTTGTGAAACAGTAAATGAATTTCATCTCCAGCTTGTACACTGAATGAATTTATATTCAGCCGTCTGCACTTTAATAAATTCATGTCTCTATCTAAATTTGTATTTTGATCCACTTCATCAGTGAGGAAAAATGGTTTGTTTTTGTGCTTTACTGTTATATCTGAACTAAAAAACAAACAAACAGGGCCTTTAGTAACAACAAGATTTGGCAATGGCACAACGATTTGAACAATGAAGTAAACAGGAATAGGAAATAATGAACCCAACTGGGAGAGTAATCCATATGTCATATTAGTATAGTCAGCTCATTGAAGCCTTGTAATTTAACAACAAAATAGTTCATTTTCAGTGTCTCCTGAAACACCCTGTCACCAGATTGGTTCATGACAGCATTTCTGATGTGCCACATATAGCGGTTAATGCTTGGTCTACACAGCTACTCAGATCCACTGACTGAAATAGAAGTGGATCTGTTCGGTCAAAAACTCATGAGAAAGACGACAAAGCACAGCTGAAAAGCCTCCTGTAGTTAGTTAGTTAGTCACTTTTGCTTCCCAGAAAGAGCAGTCATTGTAACAGAACCACAAGGGAACCCGTGTCAGAAAAGCCTAAAGAAGTCATAGAAGTCATTATAAGTGTTTTGGGGGGGGCAGCATGTGTGATCTCTGCTCCCAGTCTTGTCTTTGTTCCTAGTCTTAACGACATTCATCCATATGAAACGCAAAAACACAACTGTGCCACCGTGCGTGCAGCCTGCTGCAGCTGCTTTTCTTTTATTACCACTTATTTAAATGTATTCATTTAAGCGTGCTTCTCTAAACATGCATGTTTGTTTTGGTCTGTTTTTTCACCTCTGAATTACTTCTCTCATGCAACTACGTTACCGTTGAGCAGCTACTCCATGGTCGCATTGTTTACTCCTACTGCTAGTACAGAAATCATGATCCTGGTCATGCTGTATGCAAATGTTAAAGCGGCGTACAGTGTCACCTTACCACCACTAGCTCAGACCACAAACTGGTTCATCTTCAGTCCCCACTGGGACTGTGAGGAGGTGGTCTGAGAACACATATGCTACCCTGCAGTTCTGCTTTGAATGCACCAAATCAGATGTTTTTCTCAGCACATGTGGTGAGGACATAGATGGTCTGACAGACTGGTTGATGGATTATATCAGCTTCTGTGTTGGCACCTCTGTTCCAGTAAAAACTGTCTGCTGTTTTCCCAACAACAAGCCCTGGGTAACCAAGGACATGAAAGCATTCCTGAATGAGAAGAAATGGGCATTCAGGTCCGGGGACAGAGGGGCAGGAAAGGGGGTCCAGAAACAGCTGTCAGTGAAGATCAGAGAGGGTAGAGAGGCCGCAGAATGACACCAAGGGTCTGAAGAGGCATGAAGACCATCACTGGATACAAGCCGAGCAGTCAGACTGTGAAAGGGAACATCGACACACCAACAAGCTCAACTGTTTCATCAACAGATTCGACACAGCTTCACATTGACCCATCTGACCAACAGCCACAGAGCAGCAGCAACGCCCATCCGCTGACCACCTGCTGACCAGGTGAGGAGGGGACTGAGTAGACTCCACCTGGCAAAGGCAGCCGGTCCCAATGGCATCAGCCCAAGGGTGCTCAAGGCCTGACCCCCCTAGCTGTGTGTCATACTCCACCACCTGCTGAACCTCAGCCTGCACCTGGAGAAGGTCCTGGTGTTGTGGACATCCTGCCTGGATCCTGTACCAAAGCAGGGCAGTAGCGCTGACCTCAGGCATCATGAACACTTTTGAAAGAGGTCCTGGATTCCCTCCAGCCACTGGTCAAGCCCTCAATTGACTGGACACAGTGGTGAGCAGTACTGGATCTCCACAGGGGACTGTCCTGTCCCCTTTTCTCTTCACCCTGTACACCTCTGACTTGTTGACTCTCTGTGTCGTACCTTATGTTCTCCAATGACTCTGCAGTTGTTGGATACATCAGGGGGGAGGATTACCAGGAGGTGGTTGGCAGTTTTGTGCACCGGTGTGAGCTGAAATACCTCCAGCTCAACATCAACAAAACAAAGGAGCTGGTGGTGGATTTCCAGAAGCTACTAGAAGTCACACCCGCATATTACAAATCCTACTAAGGTATGACCCGCCCTCAGCATAGAAGCATTCAATATTTCATGACCGAGTCTTGTCCACCACCAGCGGTATTGGCGGCAGAGTGCGTGTTGTGGGAGTGTTGGATTGTGTAGCAGTGACCTCCCATTGTGCATTCGGATGCCTCTGTTCCTCAATAAAAGTGGAAGAGTAACTGTACATTTATGTACAAACATGCTAGCTTTTCATTTTGTGCAATGGTAGACATGGCCAAAATATTGCTTGTGCTAACCTTGCTATGTTTTCAGTAACCCAAAACTACACTTGTGTGTGGACCAAAAGCCAAAAGGCACAGAAAAAAATGCTTTGAAAAATCTGTGTACGTGTGGATAAGGCAGTAGTTTGACAGGATCCATGTTCACAAGCAAACAATAGCATCTGTCCAGCCCCATTTGCAATGGATATAAATACAAAAATATGCATAGAAAAACTTCTCATCATCTACAAGACATTACAGAGGCTCTGGACATGCTAGTAAACTGGTAAACTTGGTTACACACTGACAAACAATGAATTTGCCTGAAATTGCCTGGCAGCGAACACTTTTAAAAAATCTCAGGGTTCTCAGCATACAAATACATTAACATCTAACAAGTGTGAAAGAAATTCTTCCTCATGTACTAAATGCTGATTTGTTGTCATGTATACCTGGTAGCTTTGCTCGCTGCAATGCCAGTTACCTTATAGGGGTTTCACTGCGTCTTTGCTGCTGAAGAGGTTTCTGCACTGCATCGTCTGTGACAATAATGAAGGCCAGACAGTCTACAAGAGGTAGACTCTTTGCAATTGAGTGAAATCCTGTCCTGAATATATTAAGAGTAAACTTAATTTAAGTTTCCATATTCAGCACAACAGCAGTTATGACCAGTGTAACTGCATCAGCACTCCTTAAAAAGGGAATGAAATTCTTGGTGGAAGCTGATGGATTAACAAAGTTTGAGTGAGGGAAGAATCAGGGCTGATGCACCAAGTGACCGTTAGTGACTAATTTCATCAACTGAAGCTGTTCTTTGGCCTGACAGCAAACATTTAGGCCTTTTTTTCTGGTGACTGAATTTCTTCCCACTGATGGTGTGTTATTGGCTCTCACTCTAACTGACATCTCGAAGTCTGAAGAACTCAGACTTTGGGCACACCCGCTCATTTTGATATTCACCTTTAAATACTAACACAGTATTTAACCCGTAGATTAATGTGGGACGTTGATGTTTCATTACCAGTAACACCAACTCTTTTTTTTTCGCCCTGCCATTTTTCTTTTTGTTTGTGAGGTATAGTTAGATGATAAACAGCTCCCATAATGCTCTGCATGGAAAATAGCTGATTTATAGTCATTCAGCTGCTGACTTGTTAAGGCATTGTGTATGTTTGTGCCGACTGTGGGCAATTTGCTGGAAACCTGTGGCTTTAACATACATTAAGAAAATCATTACTCAGGTGGGGATCAGCATTGTAAAGCAGCTAAAACTCAATTGGCTGACACACACAAACTGCAGCATATTAACACTCACACGCACAAACCACACACCGTATACACAAGTTTGTGGAGCTATCCTTGTGAGGACATTGCATTGACTTCTATTCATTGTGGACAACCATAACCAGTTCATTCCTAACTCTAACCTCAATGAACGCCTCAAACCTAACCTTAACCAGAACCGCAGAGATGATGTTTGGCCTCATTAGGATCAGGCTTTGGTCCCCATGAGGACTACTGGTCCAGACAAGGTTGGTGTACCAGAAAATGTCCCCAATAGGTAACAAAATGGTGCAGACACACACCTGCACACACAAACACACACACAGAGAGACACGCTATCTGAATGTGCTGATACCAAATAGCTCTCACACACTTACACACAAATATCTTCTCTCTGAATCAGCAGCATTCATTTCTGCTTAACTGCTGAGGAACGTTGAGCATTACATATTGAAAAGCCAGAGGCACTATTTTATATGATGACTGTATACTCTCACAGCTAAAAACACCACCTTTAATATAAAACCTACCTTATTACTGTTTCCCAGGAGCAGATAATGCTTCATGACCATGGGAGCAAGCAAATATTGATAACAGATTCAAGAAGTACTGTGCATTAAATTACACTGCAGGTAGGAAGGAATGAGATATTTAACCCGCATGTGAAAAAACCTGACTTTTGGCAGAGATATGAGGTTTCCTTGCTCACAATTTGATGCTTCTTTCCGCTGCAGTTTGAAACCCCCGACAGCAGAGCCTGAGGGTGACGCACATTAAGATGACATTCAACCCCTCTCCCTTATTAAACACTGTTGTCTTGTTAAACAGAGGGGAAAACCCACAGGGCACACGCAGAGCTGTGGATAAATGGGTAATCCATTACAAGTAATGGCAATACTCCTCCCTGGTTATACAAAACCACCACCTTAAGGCACTTGAAATATGATTTCTGCTGCTTCATTACAACAATAGGAAAGCAAAGGTGAGGCTACCTGATGTATGTTTGCTGAATACGCATGCTTGTTTTGCAGCAGAGAGCCCTGAAACTGCACATGCAGGTTTTCACCAGAGAATCGGCCAGCACAAAGTTTCCTATTGTTGGCTGCTGAACAACTCTGCTCCAGAGCTGATGGGACTGAGTGCACCTATTATTTATGGGTGTCTCAGTAATGGATGAAGAATGACAGTTTAACATCAAGGCAAACAACTACAAAATGTTCACAGCGGAATAATATGCAGTAAAATCATGCATTAGAACAGCTTTGGAAACTAATTGAGGCCCCTATGATGCAGGTAGAAGCTGCAGGCACAGATGCCTTAAAGGCCACACACACAGAGAGACAGGCTTCGATTGGTTTTGCTAATTGGACCTCTAGTATAGAGGAAGTTAGGTGGAGCTATACAGGGAATTAAATGATGCCAAAGTCAAAGTTTATGGACTACAAACGTGTCAAGGAATGATATACCACATGATCTTTTGTTTTCATACAACCCAAACTTTGTTTTCTCATTATCTCAGTTCTATTGGCCTAAATCATTTATTTTCCTCTGCTGCTTTTAACAGATCCTCTGTGAGTCCTCTCCTTTCCAAAATGCATGACACCAGTTTTCCACGCCACACCTCATGTCCTCCTTGTGTCCTCTCTTGCCCCCTGTCCTCACCTGGCACAAGTGGAGGAATGAAATGAGTGTTGTATGGCCCAATTGGCTGTTTATGCATCTTTATTTAGATTTATTCATAAAATGTTGATGTAGCAGAGCGTGGCAAATCACCCACTAATTTGCAGTAATTTTCTGATATTTGGTTTTGAAAAATGTATTTAAATGTGTGCAAAATGGACTCAAACCAGAAGTTAAAATGAATTGTGCAGACTCTGAAACGTTTTGAAAAGGTGCACTCAGTGTTGAGAAATGCATGAGTTAACTGTGAAAAACTGTAATAGCAATGATAAAGGTGTAAACTATCCCACTCTAACAGGGGCAAGAAAGCCAACAGGACAGTGATGGAGTGGCCATGTCCACGGGGTCTGTACCCACGCAGTCTTAAGACAAGGTTTATAGTGTAAGTGAACAGCTGTGTGTTTAGACTATGGGTGTGTAGGACCTTTAAGGTTATAGTCCATTTTGTAGTAATATAGTTGTGTTTATGAAATACATTATAAAAATAAACTCATCTTGTCAGAACAAGATAAACACTGGGCCCATTTGGTTTGTGTTTGTTTCTGATGTCACTCCAGGATTTTCTAGTGTCTCAGCATCTCTTAACAAGGCAGAACAAATGCTGATCACATCAGTGTTGAGGAAATCAAACAACACCTTATTCAAGCAAATTGGTGAGGAAATGTGACTTGTTTGCAGTGCAAATCAGCCCATTTAAGCACACTGGCAGGTTTAATCTCCCCTTGTTTTAATTAAGTAAATGAAGATTTTCAGACAGAATAGGAGACTAATTACTTCACTTGATTAAATGGCTTGAGTGGAGGCGTCCTTTGGATGTGTGGGGTCTACACACTGTCATTAACCCAATGCAATCTAATGCAATCCAATACAGGAAGCACTACAAACTCTGACCTTGAAGATGGCCAGTGAGATTACCACAGAGGAGACCGAAACAGCCCGACAAGAAGTGAACATTATGAGCACTGTTGCAGGGCTTCTGAATTGGATTGCACTACACATGTTCATGATGTTGTGGTCACTTTAAAGCCGTTCTCTCTTCCCCAGACGAGTCACGAGCAGAAGCGGGATGTCTGCCTTTACACCTGTCTGCTCTTCGGCCCTCTGACATTGTCATTTTGGCTAATCCGTCCTAGCCTGATTCGCTGTGCCCTGCTCCATTTTCTCTCCACCGTCTCCTCCTCTCCTCCTCCATGGCAGATTTTTAATTTGACTGCAGCCTCAGCCAAACGCCCTGCTTTTCTGCCTGTAATCTCAAGGAAAAGCTAATAAGGCTTTAGCTCCTCCACTCCTCTCTCTCTCTGTCTTGTATGGCTCTCTTTTTTTTTTAACATCCATAAAGTTCATATTACAGCTAAATAAGACAACCACGTCAGTGAGGGAAAACACACACCGCACCAGCTCCCACTTCACTTCCTGCTATCAATTTCAGAGCAATTAAGGCCTGCAAAGGGTTTTAATTTCAGATGGGAAATTGAATTCTGTCAAGATAAGATCTGCATTAGGATGTGTTTCACAGCTAAACACCATATATATAGCACATGTATGTGTGACTATGATAGGGTACATGGACTACTTTATCTCAGCTTGACAGGAACGTATCAATAAGAAGATACTGAAATATATTAATTGATAATGGCATCTTAATAAAAAAAAAAGCCTAACACAGAGAAGTAATATCATTATTAAGAAGCTGCCATTTTGACAGACTACATGGAGACGGCATGTGTTTGAATTCTAATAGCTGATTGATGAAAACAGGCCTAAACATAGCAAGTAGCAAGTTTAAGGAATAGTTCAACAATTTGGGAATTGTACATATTTCAGAAACTGACATCAGACAGATGAAACGTGCATATAATAATAACTGTGAACGACTGCATGGGACTTCTTTACTGTTAGGAGGCCAGTAGCAGCAGCATTCTGCATGAGCTGAAAGTCTTTCTGGAGGACAACAGAAGCTCATGCTGCAGGATCTTTGTAAGATAATAGTAGTCGCCGCTTTTGGTGCGGCTATTCGAATTTAGATCCACGGAAACTCCAAGATTTCCAACTCAATTTGTGAATTTCAACAACCGACATGAAGCTATGAGTCTTTCGTTTGAGCTGGACTCGAGTCTAATTACTTGTTAGGTGTGGACAATTGCTGCAGCGGA
Organism: Chelmon rostratus; assembly: GCF_017976325.1. Lineage (NCBI taxonomy): Eukaryota > Metazoa > Chordata > Actinopteri > Chaetodontiformes > Chaetodontidae > Chelmon > Chelmon rostratus. The sequence goes on from NC_055666.1 coordinate 5,251,963, forward strand.
CACTCTGAAAACGCTTCATTGATTTCATGCTCGTGGTCAATTTCAGTTTTGTGGAAGTGTGTCCTCCTTCAGCTGACATTTTGGCTGACACATTTATCACGGCAGAGCTCAAGAGAGGGATTCTGTTAGCTGACCAGGGTAGACCGATGATCATTAACACACAGCATGCTTCTCTGGATATTTTAGATGGCACACACATTCACAACTGGTTGATCCAAAGCCATTATATATGCAAATCTGATTAGGTAGTGATTAATCACACTAAGTGTACCAATTATAGCTGTGTCACTGAACTCAGCTGGCTACTACAGTCTGGTGAACAGGATTACTGTGGGATTCAGACCCACAGAGTTACCTGAGTCATGCTGTGAGTGCAGAGGTGGGAATGACCACAGCAGACAATTAGATTCTGCTCTTTTGACCCAGTATTATATGTTTGGTTCATTACATCGATATGTTAGTGACCCTTACACTACTGAGCAGACTGAAGCTCCCATATCCCTCCAAAATTCTCTTTGACTAATGGAAGTGGTTCAGGATGTGTTCTCATTCAGTCGCTATGCATTGACTCATTACAACTTCTGTTTCTGCAGTTACAAAACAACTTATGTTGAGTAAAAACTTGCTGCATATTTTTATTTGAAAGCTGCATTAATTAAATATTTGGCCACTTGGTGTAAGAAGAACTTACATAACAGCCCAAATACATATCTAATGGTATCTTATGACTCAGACTACACAATACCAGCCCGATTATAGCCCAGACGGGCAGACCTAGAACACTGATTCTTCCCATGTAGTGTGTCATAGTGGATGACAACCAAGACCACATCTGGGTCCCAACGAACAGGCTAGCATGTTAGAATGTTTTTGCCTTCAACAACGGACATCCGCTGATTGTTCCAAACAATGACCAATAAAAGCACAGAACGCTCTTCCGTGCACAACAGTGGTGAAGCAACAGTAACAGCCTTCACCACCATAAATATTTTACACCAGTAAAATATCAATGGAGTGTGTCACCAGTGCGACTGTGAGCCAGCATGTCCATCACAGCTTCAGTGTGGGGATGCTCATGGTGCTGCGGCTTGCACTGGGCAGCATGTACTAAGAGCCCCGTACCAAAGTGATCAGCCATAAAAAAAACAAAAAAAAAAAACAGTGCTTTGGAGTCCTGTGGGGAAAGGCTGGAGGATGATGGAAGAAGGCACGGAACCAGTGATGTATGAAAAAGTAGGAGAAGTGCAAGATCTAACACATCTCAACTGCAAGGACAAACAATGCAGTCACCTGAAGAAATGTCCTTGTTTTTGCGGCTGGCTTGCCACACATTGAATTCTGCGTATGAATCCAGAATTCATTCAGTGCTGGCTGCACTAGCTACCTATTAGGAGCTGGTGTCATTACAAGGCAATGTGAATAGACATATGAATAACATTTTGGTGACATTACTTTAATAATTATAGACACATTAACATACCCCTTCACTTCATCATTTTCTGTTCAAAAGTCATTTCATTTTACATTTTCAAACACAATATATATATATATATATATATATATATATATATATATATATATATATATATATATATATACTTTTTTTTTTTTTGGTCTCCATCCACTCTTGATGGTGGTATTTTGGTATTTATATATATATATATATATATATATATATATATTTTGTAAACAGCTAATGGAAGCTGTGTTTTGCAGTTCACACTGGTTACTAGTGGGGGTCTTTAACAGTTATAGGTGAAGTAATACCCCTTTAATAATGTTATTCAATTAAACTGATGTGTTGTGGTTTGTATTTCCGGGGCACTTATTTTGCAAGGTCCACTTCCTGTGTTGTTGTGTTTATGGCTAACTTTCTTTGTTTCTGGAGGCACCCTTCCCCCCGCAGCGTTGAGTAGTGATTGGACACACCTGGAATCACTTCCACAATCAAGACGCCTATTTGTAGGCTGCTGAGACGCTCCTCGACGCCAGAGTATACACCGTCATATCGTGGTACCAGTCGGCTCTAACCTGCTTGTGGTAATATTCTGATCTCTCAGGGTTGTGTATTTCATGTGGAGTAATTTTGGTCTCCTCTTTTTGTTTTCCAGTGCCTCTCGTGCCCACACAGCCCAGCACTCTCTGGACCTCCTTTTTTGAGTTTTGTTTGTGGATCTCCTGCCTCGTGTTCTTACTTTGACTGTTTGTTAAATAAAATCAAAAATGAAATAAATCACTGTTAACCTTCTCCGTTTCCGTTCCTGGGTCTCTCTGCACCCTACACGTCACATGATGATTATTCATGTTCTCTCGTAGGTTCTTTATAAGGTAGTCAACTGTTAGTGACATTAAAATGGGGACATTTCCTCATGCATCTCCATTCATTCCCATTGGTTCCCATCCAGCACACATTCATTCCTATTGATTCTCAGCCAACACACATTCATTCCTATTGGTCCAGCTTCATCTCTCATTCATTCCCAATCATTCCCATTCTTTCCAAGCCTCTCACACTGTGTATTCACAGTGTGACAGCAGCAGCCCTGACATTTGATTAAATCCCCAATAAACACCTTTTTTGTTGTCGTGTGTGTGTGTGTGTGTGTGTGATTGTTCACAATCGTCATCAGAATTCTAGTGGTCCACACTGTTGTCCCCAGTTGTCCCCTGCCTCTCCTGAAACCCAGACAAATGGTAAATATAACCTTTAGTGGCCTAGACATGCTCACACACACTCAAACACACATCCACACAGACAGACACATGAAGAGAGTCAAAAGTGTTTCCAAAAACGAGTGCTCAAACTTTCTTTCCATGGCTCTGCTATATTAATTTCTAGACCTGCTGGCCATGTTTAATGCATCAGGCATCAGATTAGCCTGGTGGTTAGGGAGACAGTCCCATAATTAGACAGTACCAGGTTTGATCCCTTATGTATGAAGTTCTGACAAATGTGAGCTCAAACTTTGAAACAATGCTCATCATCTGAAAAAGTTAAACATCATATTTCCAAGTGGATATTCATATTCAGTCTTACTGTATATCTCCCTGATACAATGCATACGTTGTACTTGTGAATGAATATTTATGATATGTAAAGGAGATGCCGCGATGTAAGTGGCTGAAAATCTTCGGGAGTTGAGAAGGGTCATTTCTGAAGATAAAGAGTTTGCATCGTTGTTAGTGATTTAACCCATCTTTATCTTAAAATACAAGACTTAATCATAAAACTAGAATAACCTGCCTTGCAGTTGTCAACCTCCATCCGGCCATTGAGGTTACGTTCACGTCTATTTCGACTCATATAATATATGTATTGAAGACTTTGAAGGAATTTAATGGAAGGCATTAAGTGTCTTTTTTGGTGTAATGGAAGTTCTCATGTTGTCTTCACTTGGAGACTATTTTTCCAGAGGAGTCCAGAGGACTGATAGAGATCATCATCACATGGTGCAACAACAATCACCTAAAGCTCAATATCAGCAGAGCCAGTGAGCCTGTGGTGGACGACAAAGCTTCAAATATAGATGTCTCTGCAAAGAAGCTACAAACTGTAAAACACACATGTTCAACCCGGCAGCACAAAAGATCAATACGATCAACACAGTTTGAAGGTGGACGCCCAAGATTAGTGTCACCAATTCAGTATCTGACCACATGTGAAATATGGTCACGATCTGTCCTTCTGTTCCTGAGTTATGGTGATGAATAATGTCCACAATGTCCTTTGACCTCTTGGATATAAAATGTCATCACTTCATCATTTAGCCTATGAGACGTGAATGTGAAATTTGGTCACAATTAGCATGTGAATTCTTATGGTTAAAACTGTGTTTTGTGAGGTTACAGTGACCTCGACTCTTGACCACCAAAATCAGTCCATCCTTGTGTCCCAGTGAGCAGATGAGCCAAATTTAAAGAAATTCCCTTCAGGCGTTCCTGAGATATGTTTTTCTTTGTTGGTTGGATGTATGTAAGTATGGGTGGACGGACGGACAGCCCAAAAACATAATGCCTCCGGCCGCGGCTGGCACAGAGGCTTAAAAAGTCTATAAAGCTATCTACAGCAGCAGGGGTTTCCTCAGTCTGACACTGTGGGCCCTCTCTCAGACAGAGTGTCCTTACATTGCTGTTGGTTCAGTGAGTCGTGCTGTGGGTTACAACTTTTTTACAATCTGGCAAACTGGCACTACTAAAAGTATGCCAAATTAGCTTTTGGCACTTCCTGTTTGCATTGACATATTGAGACAGTTATTTCTTTGATTTCTCAGCACATTTATGGAATGTCTATTTACAGTGGCAGAGTTAATGATATCCTCAGAAAGTGGAACCAAATTCTGGTAATTGGGCACTGAGGGTTTTTATAGTACTTCCATTGCTTTGGTGAGCTGTGCTTCACAACTCCTGCCTCAACTGCTGACTGTGTTGGCAAGCCAAACCAACTTCTTTTTGTTTTCAGAACCCATCATGCACCTGACCTTTTCACCTCAGACAGTATCTCTGCCTGACGTCTCTCCCTCTGTGCTCCCCCTGCAACTCGTCTGCCATCTGAGTTTGAAAACCTCTGACCTACACAACCAAAATAAAGGGTGCAGGCTCATGGAGTCCTCATCAAAGAACATTCAAAGCTCTTTTGCATGATTCTTCCCAAAAATCTACAAAGTCCAAGGATTTTTTTTAAGTCACATCGCAAATGAATTTGGAATTGCAGCATCTCTGAGGAAAAGCGCTGGCTTTGAAGCCCCTTGTAAGTGCATATTAATGAACTTTTTCAATGTATTTTTCTTCGTTTTTGATCTACTGTTCTTTGATACCTATGGACGGCCCATTAGACAGACAGGTTGGTTTGACTGTGTAAGGTCATGTTCCTTTTCCTTGAAACAGAAACGGGGGCAGTGAAAAGCCCACATGACCTCATGGTGTATTATTAGTAGTTACAATTTTGACAAAGTATGCACACAAGTAAACAAATATATAAAATAAAAACCCCAAAGATATTTATATATTACCTCAATCTCAGCAAAAAGCTAAATAGCGGTAAATGCCCTGAAATGAGCAAAAGGCTATTTAATATTGGGCAGAACATTAGCTTCATTACTCAGCATCACTGTGCAAATATTTGCATGCCACTTGAACATGTGTTCACAGGTCCAAAAGTCATGAAAACGTGAAGCTTTCCAGGGGCAGAGCCACAGGGGTGTTGGACCCAGATGAAATCTGATTAGCGCCTGAAGTGCCCCAGTTCCATTCAGAGCGCTTCATTGGATGGATTTTGAAAGAATAAATGTTGAATAGAAAAATAACTGTTGTCTGACACTTGAATATGTTCCTTTGCTAGTTGATTTTTCAGATTTTCAGTTATTTACTTGCAGAAAAGGAGTTTGACTGATTCAAATCTCTTACATCCTGTTTTAAGTTTGTGTAATTTTCCAACATTATTTCTTCTCCTATGCACCCTTGAGGTTAAGACTGTCACAACCCAGACAGGACAGAAGATGACATGGCCCCCCAGAAGAAAAATATACCTTGAGTTTATGTATAGTAAAATACATTTAAGTTGTTTTATATCAACAGCAGCGTCTAACTGTGTTTTTTTTTTTTTTTACTCTGTGATGTATTTTTTTGTAATATTATCCTCTTCCATACTAGGGGACATGAGGCCCCAACGAGCCCAATTGTATGTAGAATAAGGTTCAAACTACACTTACATTGCCTTGTTTAGTTTGTGACTTGTTCACAGTCAAAAATGTATATTCTACATCTGCTTTTGTTCTCTTGACAGTTGCCATGATGCACATCATCACTATGTTGCAAAGTGGTTGCAACAACGTTTGTGTTGCATAGAAAGCACCTGGAAGGAAGTGTTCGTCTACTATTTAATGTTATTTTTCTTTTATAGGCAAAAAAAGTAATTGCTGTCTAGAGAATTTTATTAGATTTCAGAGTTGTTTTTTTTCAGTTTATAAATTGCCTCGTGGGCCAGATCAAGAGGTCTTACTGGTCACACATGGCCCAGAGGCCAAACATTCCCCACCCCTGCTGTAGTCTTGTAAAGTCCTTTCCCTGAATGAAGCCACTTACAGAAGTGCACTTAGTTCCAGATCTGAGAGTCTTAAGAAAATTCAAACAGAAGCAGGACCTTGTATGTTTTGACACTGACCGATGGTCAAAACCGGCATCCATCTGTTGCCACGCTGTCTACAAATGAGAACAAGTTGGAATAGCACATTACAACTGACCTCATTTTTCTGATCAGATCATGTGTAGAAAGTCCCAAACCTCTACTAGAAACCATAGTGTGAGCACACTGAGCTGTACACTGCACGCTCCACATCCCCACATCAATCACTGCTGCTGCAGCTTAGTATGGTGATTCACAGGAAACCTCACAAAAGAGGAAAGGAAGAAGGCTGATTGCTTTCCCCTTCTCTACTTACTCGTCTTCTCATTTCAGTAACTCTAAAACCTTCCCCTCTGTCTTTTTTTTTTATTATATTCTCTCCGTCCCCAAACCACCACTCGTCAGCCTGATCTCTCCCTCTTTTCTTTCTCACTCCTCCTCATCTGCTCACCCCTGGGTCTCTTGCTCTCAGCTCAAAGGCCAAAATATTTGCCGAGAAGAGGCAGAGGCGCAGCAATGTGCAGCGGGCTCCCCACAGCATACATAACGGCATCAGCTGGAAGTCAAGAGCAGGAGAGAGCATGAGGAGAGAAAGAGCAAACATGAGAAGAGGGAAAGAAAAAAAAAGGTAGGGGAGGAGAGGCAACATCATTGCAGAGCCCTCAGAGGATGCACAAACTCTATCTCATACCTCAACACTGCTGAAGGAGGAATATACCTCCTCACAGACCCCTGAAGGAGCGAGCAGCATAAACTTTATCACTTTGATATAAAGCAGGGTGAAGCGGGGGAGGAGGAAAAGAAGAAATGCGGCGGCAGACCTCGCCATTAGTGTGAAGGTGGGAGCGTTTGAAGGCAAATGTATTCCAGCCATTTCTCCACAGCCAGCAACAACAGTAACACAAAGTTTTTGATTCTTCTGACAGTCAGTGGGAAACAAGGGAAGCAATGGCTTTAAACCTCTTCAGTCTTTCACAGCAAAACATATCCGTCATGAGCTTTTTAGTCTGGAGCCTTGCAACCTCTTTTTGAAACACAATACTCATAATTTGGCTTTTTTTTCTATGGAAATCAACCTGTTACCAGCCACGTTTATAGACACTGACTGGTTTCTTAAATACTACTGACAAGAGTCTCCTAAATATAGGACAAAGTGACTTGTTAAGATGGACATATATTGTTGTTCATGGCTTATTTGTGAACATATTGTAACAACTGCAGTCAAAGTAGTAGATTTGAACTGGTTGCGTATGCTCACAAGTACCTCTCATTTGTTATCTCAGATGCGCTTTGCTGACTCTCTGCAGCTCAATTCAAACTCCAAACAACAAAAAGTGCTGTTTGAGGGTATACAGAGGATTGGGTGGAATTGAAATTGAAGGGGTTTTGGTGAAAGAAGAGAAGAGAAAGAAGGCTGGAGGAAGGAAACACCTGCAGAATGAAATCAGGGAGATGGAAGACAAGAAACAGGTATTTTTATTGAGGGAGAGACCAGGGGAATAATGTTCTCCTCACCAACTCTTTCTCTTCTCTAGCTTGCATTATTTGCTTATTAATGCATCCATCTCTCTACTTACAGAAGCTCCAGTTCAAACCCCACCTTTAACTTTAATGTTACATAAGCTCTTCCAAAATGCTTGTAATATATCAACAATACACAAGATTATATAAGACTCCTATATGCGCAGAATGAAAGGCCATAGAAATTCACCCCACTGAGCCCAGTTCAATATCGTCATTAGAGAAAAATCTGTACACAGAGTGAGTAGCAAATCAGATTTTCAAAGAAAAATCCTAAACTGCTTATTAAGAATCAATAAACTCTCCACAGAGAAAGGTGGGCTCGCCAACAATGGTTCAATTTTCTCACAACTTCCACCTACAACAGACCCGAAGAAGAATTCATTTTTTCCCTCCATGATATCATCCCATTTTTCTCCAATAGTCTCTAACTAAGGACTTCAAGGAACCAAATTCTCCTCTTTCCACATTCTTGTTTTCACTGTTTTTGGAGAAACGTGATGGTAACGTGAATTAGACCCATTATGGAATGAAAAAGCTTTCTTTTGGACACATTCTTTTCACCATCGCAGACGCAGAATCATTATGAGGTTCGTTGTATTGTCTACGGTAGGACTATGATTTCTAAATGGATAATAGAAAAGAAACATGCAGTGAACGTGAGGATGAAAAATACAGACAGGCAAGATGTTTGTTCCTAAAGTAATCCGTTGATCTGTATTGTCGTGCTTCTTCTTGCTCCTTCTAAACCAAATCTGAAACCTCTTCCCTTCTGCCACTCTCCTCGTTCGCCCTCTGCCCACATCAGCCTGCAGCTGTCCTGCTAAACTGGAGTTTGAACAGTGAAACGGCAAGAACTTCATTCAGTTCATCAGGTACTGGTCTCCAAGCTGAACCCCTTGTCAGAAGTAAACCTGGTGAAGGTGCATTCAGTTCTGATGGGACCACTCTGTGGAACAAACTGCCTGGTGATATAAGATGGACTGTGCCGTCTTTGTATGTATCTGATACAGAAGTTGTGATTTGAGGCAGCTCACCCCTCCATGTGCTGAGCTGCGGTCTCCTCTGCAACCAGTCCAAACAAGCATCGTCTAACTGACGCAGGATCACCAACAATACAACATGCTGCATTTTCAACACACCCACAACAAAAGCTGCGTCCGTCAGCAACACCTGGCAGAAGACATGAATGATGAACTTTCTGCTGTTCGCGGCCCACTCAGTGCTCCAGTACACCATCGAACATCACGCCACCAGCTGGCCTGCATGATGGACCTCTGCTTGAGCCTGCCGTCATCCTTTACCACATGCTGCCATACGTACTGTCCATTCATCGTTTTATGTTTGCGTCTGCATTCTGTTCCTGTTAAACTATTTCAAATTATGACACAGATATCCCAATTTCCATTATTTGAATCTATGTCATCATTCGAATCTATGGCCTTCTTGTATTCTAAGATAGTCAGTCATTGATCACGCTCTTCCTCGCCCATCTTTGATTATTAATGGTCAGTCTTAAAGTGTTTGACTAATCAAGCCAAAATGTTATGATAGTCACTTTGATCATTTCAGAACTATCATCCAGAAAATCAAGCTTTAAGTGCAGGTTCATCTACTCAGTCTTATTATCCGGTATTTCCACTTGGATTTGTTTGCTCCCTGTCCTGTCATCCAGTTAACCATTAAAGGAGAGAAAAAATTCAACCACCTCACCTGTTTTACCTTGTCCTTGTTGCCATCACCCCTCAGCCACCTCACCGCCACATCAAAGCCTGATCTGTAGATCCATGTTAATCCAGTTCATCCATGGGGTCAATGTCTTGTCCCACATGATCTTTCCTTGTCTTTCTTTCCTTGAAAAGGTTCCAAAGGTTGTGATGGACCATGTCAACAAGGGGTTGATGAAAAAATGAAGACCTCGAGATTCCAGTTTACTACCATCATGCAACGATTCCTCGAGGAGCTCTGAGGCTGTGGAGCTTTTGTCCTCAGTTTACTTGGACCAATGATTATGCCTTTGTTACTATGACATCTAGTACACCTCAAACTTTGAGGGAATTCAACAAAACCTGCAGCAAAATGCACCTCACCTGTCTTTACTGGGTCTGAGTTGGACCTGAGGCGAGGGCTGCAAACGTATGATATTTCTGTAGGGGACTTTGATTCATCACGAAGGGTTCTGCATTCACAGTTTGACACATTTACGATGCCTTTTCTGCTTGATGCAATAGAGTTCAGTTTGAAAGCCAATAGCCTGCAGGAAAGTTTAACACAGGTCGTACATACTGTATAATTTAAGAGTCTGCAGGTGATGATTTGACCATGGGGAGGTCAGAGAGTTTCAGCAGCTTCCTGACATGTGCCATATTAGGTATGTGGGGAGGAGGACTAGAATTCATATACATGTGGACTGCAAAGACATTGAACTTACTTCAATAGATCTGGACAGCAGGGGCGGACATAGAAAAATCTGTTATGTGCAATGGAGTGCAACTTAACTTCCAAAATACATATATACAGTATCTATCTACCTCGCTTGGCCAAATTTGTTTTTTGGGGGAATAAAACTTCCGGGACAGCTAGGTTGCCTTAAATTAATTGAAATCAAAGCTGAGCTGTGAGCTGCAGTGTGCTGTTGGCGATGCACCAGGGGACGTCGGGCCACCCGGTCCCCCGCTACCAAGCCTGAGCGAAGCAGTCAAGCTCAGCAGGGTTTGGGTATAAAACATGCCAAACCTGTCAATTAATTAGGTTTTCTCACTTCGGAAGTTCCCGTTTCCGTTTGGCACTCTCAAATGGAGCCTTGGTTTTGTCAATAAGAACCTTTTTTCCAATCCAGACCACGTGGGACTTCTATACTTCAGAAAGTGCACTATACTGAACAAAGTATAAGTCGCTATTGTAAGGTTTTATGGTTTTTGTGGTTTTTGTTGAACATTGAGAATATTAACATGTCCTTACTGGTCCTTCAAAAAACTGTTGCCTTTTTCAGTATTAGTTGGAGACCATCCCGCTCCGTAACCTTAAACCTGCAGTAACCGACTTCTCGGCAAGTGGAAGCAACCCTGGCACATCATCCAACACTTTTAAGCTGGCTAACTTGTTAGCAAACAGTTGCTTATTGAGTCATCCGGCAGTTATGGAGCAACGTTAACATTCATTGGCAAAAGTCCAGTACTCACTCTGTTTGAGCTCTACCAGCTTGTGCTCGGCAGGTTGTGTGTTTGTGAGAAAAATTCAAAAGTTTCAACAGCCTGACATGCCTTTCGTTTAAAAGTACACTGACATCTCATATTGGCAACATAACCTTCATGTGTGGATCATGATTTGGGTTGTGGAAGCACTTATTGTAGAGAGACAAATGAAGTGTGATGACAATGGACACTTAACATTCAGTGTGAACATTTTCTAGCTTGCAGATGCATTTAATGTAAATGTTCCCTTTCAGACTCTATAGCACTTTTCATGCTTTCACCATCTTGCTGGTTGTGATTAGCCAAAAACAACTGAGGCTATTTTGTTGATGCAACACATGCAGAGTGGCTGTGTGTGTGTGTGTGTGTGTGCGCGCATGTGCGTGATGCTCTCACCACTATAACAGTTTTGTCTGCAATCAATGGGTTTATTGATTGAATGGAACAGTAATGGAAAGGTTTGTGTCTGAGGTCATTATTTGAATTCCTGTTTTTCACTTAACACACAGGCACACACACACACACACACACACACACACACACACACACACTTCCACACAGACAGCCACTGTGTTTTATACGTTTTACCTACATAAATATGTAAATGATGTAAATGGAGGTACATAATGAACAAAAAAAGAAAAAATGGGATTTGCAGCCAAGCTAAATAAATGTGTTCCAGGCGTCCATTTGGAGCCTGCGGATATGACTTATTCATCTTTTTGGGGAAATTTCATGTAGATGTGATTTTTAAATTCATTATGATGAATAGTTTGAAATAAAAAGGCAGGATTTTCCAATTAGATTGTCCCAAGCTGGCCTTTTCATCATCCCTCATCTCTCATAATTACCATCTCTCTGCCTTTCTCTCTTTCCCTCTCTTGGTTTTTCATTTCTTCTCCGTTCTGTCTCCCTGTCTCTCTGTGGTTTTGTGTCTGTCTTTCTCTACCTCGCGCTATTGCCTTACTTTTCTTCGAAAACCCCTTTATCTCGCCGTCTCCATCCAGTCTGCTTGCCCTAAAGCCCGCTGTCTCCCTGTTCTGCTTTTCTCTTTCGCCCTCTCTCCTTTTTTACGTCTTCCTCACTTCACCCTCAGTAGGTATTTCTCTCGCATGTCTTTTTCATCTGTGCGTCCTTGTTTACTGCAATCTCTTTTTCTGTCTTTTCAAAAGTCTCCCTTATTCCTCTATTTTCTCATTTTCTGTCTACACACACACACACACACACACACACACACACACTCTCTGTCTGCCCTTTCACGTCTTGGCCTATATGACACCCATCACATAAAGCCTGCAAGTGTGTGTGTGTGTGTGTGTGTGTGTGTGTATGTGTGTGTGTGCGTATGTGAGTAGGGCCCAAAATCAGTAAAGGCAACAGCCCCCTTTTTCTCCCTCGCTACTCACTTATATAAATTAAAAACATTAATCAGATTAAGGTTGGAGTGTCAGGTGTGGCGTCGGGCCAGCAACTCCATTTTCTTCCCCGGCAAAGGAGAGAGAGGGAGGGCGGGAGGGAGGGAGAGAGAAAGCACCAGGAATACATTTCAAAGGGCAGAAGGAGAATAAGGAGGAGGAGGAGGAGAGGAGTGAGACCCACTTCTACATCTCATCCAGGCATTTGGACACAGAACCATCGCGCTAAAACACACATCTCTAAAGGGGAACACTTAGTGGTCAACAAATGAGAAAAAAAGACACAAAGCCATCTATGTCTCTCTAATAAACCACAGGCACGAGTGCACCATGGCAACGTATTCTGGTAGTATTATGACAAGCTAATTATAAAGCTTTTTCTTATTATAATTGTGTGTGTAGGAAATAAAATAATAAAAAATATCAAAGCTTTGAAAATGCAATGAAATACCTTTGCAGTGGGTGGTTGGAGACTGTGCAGTGGATTGTAATTGGTCATTGCTTCACAAATAAATTTGGCTATATGTGTATGCCATTGATCCACAGCTACAACCACACATTCTTGTATTTCAAAACAGTTTTTAATGCTCCTTAATTTGAGTAGTACTTCTCACATGACATTACTCAAAAAGTGCACGATGAAAGAAATACCTCCCTGAGATGGTGGTGATGATGTATGATGATTATTGATGGAATATACTCAGAGATTCACCAAAACATGGAAATATTCCCGTCTTTTTCTGGCCTTTCGTCTATCTCATGGCCATCTTCAGCACAAAAATATTAATAATAATTAAAAAAAAACCTCAAGCGTGTCACTTTGGTCCTGTGATAACAGGTGTTACAATGTCCCACCCCTCAACCCACATGCAAAATGATCGTCTGCTGCTGGTCTGTTGGAGGTATTAGTGTTTTATTGATTTAATGCATTATGTGATCTATTTTTACCGATATTTTATTATTTTATGCTCTGATTTGATGCGTTATCCTTTTTATTATTATAGAGTGGGTTTCATTCTCCATCTTATTTTACATCCAGTTCTTATCTGTCTTTATGTCCATTCTGTCTTTTCTATGTAAAGCACTCACTTGGCGCATGTAATTCCTTTCTTGTAGAGCACTTTGAGCTGCAATGCCTGTATGAAAGGTTTATTATCACTGTTATTATGTCCGGCTGCCTTTCTCTGCGACATCATGTGATGGTACCTGAAGAAAGTCATGCGATACGGATCACAGTGCACGACTTCTGCATGCCTGCATCCCGGTCTTTAGCTTCTAGTGTCTGATTGCTGTTAAGAATAATAGGAGTATTATATTACATTAGCCGGCTCTACATGTGTTTGCTGATTTTTCTTTTCTTCATGCCACGCCAGTACTGCATCTTTAAATTCAAACTGGATAGGCGATGGGGTGAGGATGTAGGGTGAGGGAAAAGACAAACAGGGAGGGAGAGATACACTGCGTTGATTGTTGATGTCCACTCTAACCGCTGGGCATTCTTTCCTATTATTACTCTGCTCGGCCTCCAGTGTTTAGAGTTAGAGGACCCAGCTGGCCTGTTTCAACCCCTCCAAACACTGTAATGAGTCCACTGACTGATTCTAGTCAGCTAAGCCTAAAAATCTAAATAGAGGCTGCAATGCTCGTTACACCCTGTAATACAAAAGCTCTGGATGAAAGGAGCCAATGCATTGATGATTGTGCTTTTCTTTAAGTGTTGAAGTGTAGCAGGGCTAAAAAAAAATAAAGTAAGGGGAGCAGCAGATGAAAGGCAGTGGGTCACTCAAGTCATCTCATGGTGGCATGGTATTTAGATTTGGAGAGTGGATACAGATGACATTTTGACCTCGGGAAGCAAAATGTGGCAATCTGCCCTTTGTGTGTTGAACTGGTTGAGGTTAAAGCAGGCAGTGCTGCAGGACACATTGGAGGGGGTCATCAAAACATGAGGATTCATCCTCTGGGAATCATGAATATCCACAGGGAATTACAATTATTGACATCGAGCTATATTGTTAATCATTATACTGAGTTAACAATATCTTAAAAGTTTGTCTTGAGCGTGGTGCTAAAGCTAAGCTTATGGAGCTTCTCCTGCTGAGCTTTAAAGGATAAAGGAGGGATCACAAATATATACCTTATTTTTTTTTAAAAAAGACTAAATAATTTACAATAAGAGCTGGACAATGTAGCTCTACACATTACTCAAACAAGAGTCAACAGTAGTACAGAGTCAAAATAAACTACAGTGTGTTTGTTCATGACTGGGTCAGTGAAGGTCACCCAGTGTAACAGTGTGGTTCATTGATGTGTTTCTGGCAGTTATTGGACAACAATGGAGCTCTATAGAGCAGAGGGATGAGATATATGGTTGTGGTAGTACAGTGCAGTGTTTGTCTTCTGCTCGTCAGTGTGTCAGACTGACAGACTGAGGAAATCTTTGGCATCATCCTTAGCCTCTACTTCATGCTGGAACCTTAAGGAATGTTTTTATAGCCATGAGAAGACACGCTTTCAATTCATTTCTGAATCCCATGCACTCAATTTGCTTTAAAAAAATGTGATCAAAACCTAATTTTAGTAAGAAGAGCCAAAATATGAAAAGAACAACCACAATAATAGTGGAGGTTGTGTGGTGAGGATTAAAAAAAATGGCTGCAGTGTGGCAAAAAGCTTCCCTATTATTCCTGGCAGTTCAAGCTGAAGTTCAGCTGAATAAAATATTGCTGCCTAGCAGGTAGTCATCCTGCAAAACTAAAGTCACTGTTGTTAAATTACCCAGAGAAACAGACAGCTTAAAGCTGAGTACAGTGGAGGTAATGTATTCCTGTCTTTTTCCCCCGGTCGAAACTCATAATTCCTCAATCATCAGATCGAACAAAAAGCTGAATGGCGTCCCGACGTGAATGCCTCTTGCTGCTCTCTGGAGTCGGTCTGGATGTCGGTCTCTGCTTTCATTCTGCCCGCTTTGTGTTGCCCTCCCCCTTTTTTTCTGTTTCACAAATATTGCAATGCCTTTTTCTGTATGAGGAGGCGTGTGGGTGAGGAAGGGCGCAGTGCAGGATGTGCACTCACAGACACACATCCAGGCTGCTGCATATGGTTACACCTGATTGTACACACACACGCACGCACACACACACACACACACACACACACACACACACGCACACACACGCACACACACTCAGAGCAGGTTTTATCAGCAGTTCCACAGAGACAATAAAAGAACGAGATAAAAGCAGTGATGGGTGGTGATGGAACGACCTGACACACACACACATACACACACACACACACACACGCACTCTCTCTCTCTCACACACACACTCACAGAGTGAAAGAGTTACTAAAATGCTTTCAGAATAAAACACTCCCAATAAATCACCATTAATCCAGTTTGTTTTCATGCAACAGCTCGAGTGTCACTTCATCAGGAAGAGGAAGTATTCCTCCTCCAGTTTAGTCCATTATTCATGTGTTTCACCGATGAAGAGCTTAGCGAGAGAGGCGGAGAGGAAGAGGGAGAGCAGACAAAAAGCAGAAGGACGAGGGTAAGGAAAGCTCGAGAGGTATCTGATGGATGCTGCGGTCGGCATATTAGTGTCCTAATTAGAGTGACATGCTGCCAACAACAGACACGGCGGCCTGTTAGAGACCGACACTCAGAATAAGAGAGCGATTTACGAGAGACAAAGAGGAAGAGAGAGAGAGAGAGGACAACGGCTCTGTCTGAACGACTGCATCACTTTAATCTGTCTGAACCAGATGTTTCAACCTTTCACTGAGTCAATCCGAACATGCAGTCAAAAGCCCTGCACTGTTTACATCTATGATTACTTGCTAGCGGTCTTCTTCCTCCCTGCCTTTGCTGGTGTATTGATGCATGTTTGACCGCTTACCGCCACCCACCAGTCAGTGGAGTACACTCCGCAGGGTGCTTTTCAAGAGCAACTTATCACTCCTTCTTATCTTGAACACTTCATAAATTTGAAACATGAATTGGAAGCCTGACACTCACCAACAATCATCTTGTCATTTGGTGGCGGAGGCTGCAAGGCTCCAATACATATTTATGCTTTTTTTATACTTTTTTGTGGGTGGGTGCAGGTTAGAGGACAGGTTCAATCGATAGGGTAATAAAGGGACTGGACATGTAATTTACTTAGAGTGATGTCCAGCTCAAATCCAAGCCTGGGCTGGTTTCGATCGAGATCACTGCTCGTTCAGTGTTTTTCATACCGTTGATCACAGTGGGAGTGTCAGTCTTTCCGGATTTAGAAGAGTTTGAAATGAGATAAGAACAGGCGACAATGCAAATGTGGCAGTTCAGGAGACAGTCACATCCACCCCACTTTGCATCACGACCGAATACAAACCATGTTTTCACTTTCACTCTGCTAATTAAACTCCTGAATTGTTCTTTTTCTTCAGACAGAAAGTTTGCTTTCATCGAACTCGGTTTAATATCAGCTCAGTGTGAGAGCTAGGGCTAGAAAAATCTTCAACTTTGTGCAAAATAAATGCTGAAGCTATCCGACTTTAACTCCAATTTGATAAGTAAAATGTCATACCGAACTTTCTAATGCCTCCTCCAGTTCAGTCTAGTTGGAACACTGTCTTCCTCTGTCTCTCTCCAGTTACAATGGGAGTGCAGCTGTCCTCCCTCCCTCCTCTCTCTTTGTCTGCTCTGTAGATGGTAGATATTGCCAGTTTAAAAGAAGTGTTGCCCTCCCACCGCAGTCCATCCATCACAGCCAGGCAAGCTGGCACTAAGCAGCTCCTCGTTTGACATTTACCTCCCCTCGACTTCTCGTTTTTCCCGTCCCATTGTTTCATCCTTTCCCTCTTTTTTAGATGAGTCATGCTTTGTATTTTTAATGTATCTGCACCCCCCCTTGCAGTGCATGCACACAGATCATTTTATGCAGATGCACAGTACACATCTACACACACACATTTTGCATATACTTCCATTACTTTAACAAGATGGAAGAATCTGGAATAGTCAGACAGACGGAGGGATGGATGCTAAGGTTAACATATTTATTCACTCCTGTGGGTAACCCCGGGCCTCATAGCTACATATTTATAGAGACATATACAACATCCTTGCTTCCTGCAAAAAATGCAAATCCTTCTATTGAATTTCTCAAAGCATGAACCATAACTCAAAGGGACCCCTGTCCCACCATGCAAGTCAGAAGTCCATTAAAATCCAAGAGGAACAAACATGACTTTTGATCCGAAAAGCAAGCGGTCAGACTGAAGCAAAGTCCTCATTACTGGCAGAGTTTTGTCAGCTTCATCAAAGGAGCTTTCCGAGCTGCTTGGGAGAGGCCTCTGGTTAGACTCTGCGCAGGGAAGGAAGCACATTGAGACGTTTCTCATGCTGCATCTGCTTTGGAAAAGCTTTTTCTCACAAATTCAGGCTGGTGTGTTATGATTAAAGGAGTAGCTCAACATTTTGGACATTTTTTGCCTCCTTGTCAGCTGAGAAAGATCAAGACCACTGTCCATTCAGTTTGAAGCATGGAGCCAGAAGCTGGTTCACTTAGTGTAGCAGAAAAGGGGGAAGCGAACGCTTATTAAAAGCATAAGATGAGAAAATCTGTCTATCAGCGCCTCTCAAGCTCACTAATTAACACGTCATACTGTATTTTGTTTGTGTGTTGCGTGTTTTTGTTGTTGCTGTTGCTCCTTCTTGGCCAGGACCAGTGACTTGCAGTTTTAAAATCTGAACTGCCCAACTAAGCAGATTCCATTTGGCCAGGAAATGTCAAGTTTTGGCATGAACAAGAGTTTCTAAGTTGCTAAAGCAGCAAAGGAGAGCAGCACAGCAGACTGACTAAACTAGAAAGGGAGAAAATTCACCTTTCAGGTATTCGGGTGAATCACTTCCTGAAACTGTGTGTAATAATAACTTACTAAAAGCGTCATATTCAGTAATTTGCAGATTGATTGCACAATGATGTCAGTCATCAAGCTGATTGCATGATGTTTCACTTTAGATTACACAGCTACAGAGACCATTGGTTATTGTCAAAGTCATTTACAGTCATACTCACCCTCAGACGGAGCTACTAAGCTCCAAACTGGAGCATCAAGTTAAAGCTTTTGTTTTAGTGGACATGTAAGGAAGACAGTAGATCATGGAAAAATGGAATCAAGACAGATGTTTGAACACCGTTTGTTTCGGCTTTATTTCTACATGGGAAAAAGTCAAGAAAAAATCCTTATGAGTGGAAACATTTAGGTTTAAAGCAGGAAGTGGAGAGGGGAAACCCCATTAAAACAGGCATTATACAAGAGTAATTACAACATTTCATCAAACATGAACGCTTGTCTCCTGTCGATCTATCAGCACCATCTTTTAATCGCAAAGGTGCTTGATAGACAAAGGCGGCAGTGTTAGTGATTTGGCCTCTGATCTCGTTGTATCCCGTCTCTGTGAATCACACACATGGACACCTCGACTCATCCATCCATCCCGCCTGTTACATCCGCCACGTACGCACAGAACATCCTGCCCCGTGTCTCGTAAGCCAGCTGGGTCCATGCATGCTGTTCTAATCCAGGAACACGGGGGTAAATATAGCCTGCGTGTCAATGAAAAGATATTATTTGAATTTGACTCTGAACTCTATGCATGTTTTCATACGTTTATGTAGTAACCTATTAACTATGAGTATGTGTGGGCCCGATAGATTAATGAGTCAAGTCAACTGACAGAGGAGACAAGTCCTAAGGAATACCTTGGACTGGTGCCATGGAGCAGACTAGCTTTCTGTAATTAGGCCCTGTGGAGAAACTGGGCTACAGTGTCTTGATTAATTCTCATATTTTCCATTATTGGATTAATCTTTCTGACGTTCCACATTGCAGGTCCTGCTGTGGGTGTGCTCCACTATCTCCTACACGAGGGCCCTGTGCCAAGTCTTCTAGCGCTCCTGGCTGGGGGCAAGCAGAGTGTGCAGCAAAGTCACATATGTTTATTATCTTTTTTAGTCCGAAATACATTATTTCAAGTTGTGAATCCTCTTTGTTTTTCACCGCAAAGACTCGCTTTCATGCATAATCCAATGAGTAACAAGTATCCTCCTCCTAATTTTTAAAAGCACAGCTAATATGATTATTTGCATGGTTCATATCGTGCATCTCTCTGTTGCAGTACTGGAATATTACAGTGCTCTCCCACGCTGGGCCCTCATCCAGCTCTTGTACTGTAAAGCTCCAGGCGAGCAACATATAGGACAGATGGCGCCGTATCTTCATTACCCTTCTTGGCGCGTGGCCCTCCTACCAGTATGAGGGGACGTGAGCAACCTGTATCAGGCTGTGCCCCAGTAGCAGGCCTCAGAAATCAGCTCATTCAAAGTGGAATAACAATTACTCCTCCTTTTGGGCTGCATTTCAAAGATGAATTATGAATGAAAAAAAAAAGATCTTCATTAACCTTACTGCATGTCTTCATGTTGGTGTGGGTCACACAGAAGTATGACTGTAACAAGGTTTAAAACATAAATCCTTGGGAGGATAATTGTCTATGGCTTTATAATTGCCTCTAATTTAGTAGCAATAATAAAGTGTTACTGTTCAATTAACTTAAAAGGTCATCTGAAACATCACTAATGTTGCTAACAAGGCTCCGTGCATTTCACCTCCAGTGATGTTTATGTGGCAGATGGTTCATCCTGATGATTGTGACTAACCTCAGGCTGATTGTCTGAGCACCACACAGGAAGTTGTTTTCTCTTAACTCTGACTTTAGAAAATGATCATACTTAAGATGAATACAAACCCAGGTGATGTGGAGGATGCTGATCCTCCATTGGAACCAATGGAAACGTGTTGCTGGCATCAAATTTTACATATGGATATACAGTTTCAACGTTTGATATGTTGTCTTTGTGCTGTTTTCAATTAGCGTCCCAACTTTTTTTGGAAACCGGGTTGTATGTTAAAGTTGGTTGTGTCTGGGAAAAGCTAACAAGAAGAAACCACCTTTGTCCAAACCCCCACAGTTCCTTACACTGGGATCAGGAATGCATGATTTGATCAGCATTGGAAACATACAATACTGTGAAGGTGACATTTCAGCCAGGTTACAAAGTACCAAGCTACAGCTCACCATCACCATCAACCCAGTGTACCCAGTCCGTGTGGTCCCTGGTTGGTCTTTTCTCATCAAGCCACTCAGAATGTGATCAAGACATGAGGATTCAATAGTAATGAAGATTTAGGAAAGTGAAATGAATTTCTTGGCAAAGGCTTATGGCAGGAAACACACCCAGGCCTCTGGACTAAAGCTTTGGCGTTTATAAGCTTTATTTTGATGGCCTTTGACGACTATATTTCAACATATAAACACTCCTCCAGGCCTGCAGGACAGACTTCTTAGCAAAAGCGGTTAAAAATGCAATCCTTGCAAACGTTTTCGTGGCTTACAAGCAAAGTGTCGCTGCAGCAAAAGCTGCTGTTTAGATACACCTACAGCCCAGAATCACTTATGTTCTCATGATCAGAGCAAGGTCTGGATTTTAGCCTCGTTTACATTTCCCAATTCATCTAAGTTGTATCCAGATTACATTCAGTACATTTTCATGTACATCTAGCGCACAGTCTTCTTTGATCCACCTGTTTGTAGCTGTATGAGAAAGGGTTAGAAAGGGTTTATTGCACAGTCAACTCCCTCCTAATGTCTTTTACTGGAGGTGACAAGAATGCAGAAGTACACTTGTGTAATTTCCATTTGAGTAATGGATTGAGGATGCAAAACAGCAGGCCTGGTTTTCCTCTTTTAAGGTGACTCTCTCATATCTATCGTTAAATGTTTAAATCCTTTTTCCTCAAGGGGTCGTGCATAATTGATGGAGACGCTTTGCAGGCAGAACCCTGTTGTTTAATGCAGGTAGGTAATATGATGAATGCTTGAAATGTAGTTGAGCCTGTGTCATAGAGGCCAGTCTCGCTGGAGCATCTTAGCTTAACAGCACACAATAAGCAAAGCGAGATTGTTTTCCTTTTGGATCTTACTGTCGCTCTAAACAACAACAACTTTTAGAGCAGATTGCTTCTGCAAACACGTTCGACTTTTGAGCCGGGCTGAAAAATCTGTGGCTAACCGTGCTTCCATTATTTTGAAAAGCATTTACTCATGACACATGGTTATATGTCCTGTCATTAGGTTTGTAGCAGGTTGTTCTTGTGCAATTTCTGTGTCAGTTTGGTCAATTTGATGTCACACAGAGCTTCATTTAGCTTAAAAGGCACATTGTTGCAATGACTGTGGTGCTTCTCGATGAAGTAGGTCCACTTTCCTAAGATGTGAAGTATGAGTCACCTGTAGAATGGCTCTGTGAAGCCTTATGGGCAGCTTGTACAGTTGTGTGTGCACCCCCCTCCCAAAAAAAAAAAAAAAGAAAAGAAAGACCTTTTCTCTTATCTAATCTAAATTGTCTGAGAAACATCCGCGGGAGCAACATTACTGTTACAACAGCATGCTTTATTTATGACTGATGTCACAGAAGAGCTGATTTACCTTCACAGATTTTGCATTATTTTATTTTTGTTTGTATTTGGTTTGATCTCTCCTGCATATTGTTCAAGAACATTTAAAATGTAAACTGTACACACATACATGAACTAGAGCATCTCTGCTAGCCAGATTAGTTGTTGTTATGCTCTCACTGAGTAAAATACTATTCTACTATATGATGTGTTTTATGCCAATCTCAACTTTGACTTTACTCTCCAAATACAATGACATAAAGGATTATGACTTGCTAAATGCTAAGATTTATGACGTGAATATGCATTTTTTCTGTAAATCTGCTGTTACTCTGGGTTTACAGAATTAAAATGATCTAAATTTAAGCCCGCTGCATTGCTTAGCACTGGGTAACTTTTGTCTGTTCGACACATGAGGCTACCCCTGGAGCTGCAGCAGTGGCACAGACAGTCGTGAAAATGTGATTAGTTGCTGATGAGCGCTGCAAAGCCCTCAGCTGTGCCCACTTCAGTACCAGCTCAACATCACATCTGATGAATGTTTATGAAATCAGAATACTGCTCATAATAGGACATTTTGGGGGTGAGAGTTTCATTTACAGCAAAAGTGCTCCTTAAACAACTTGCATGAATTTTTCTCTATTAAGGTCAAATAAAAGACATTTTAATTACTTACATGTTTTTATGGATGGACAATTTTTAAAACCTAAAAGAAATAATAGTTTTTCTTTGAAACTTGAACTTGAGGACATTTATCAAAGTGGAAAAACAGCTCCTCACAGCCCTTTACTCTAAGTGTTAAATCTGATGAGGCATGAGCCCTAAACTGTCTCCAAGGGAAGCTGTACGCACCATCACCTTTCACACATTACTCAAGCCAGGGTCTGTTTTGGTACCACGCACTGACAAAAGCGCATTTCTCCCCTGAAAGAGCTGATCTGGAACACTATCCAGGAGTACCTGTTTGGGTTTATCCACCCCAAGGTCATCTGGAACACTGCTTCACTGAGCACAGGTGGGGAACCAGAGTTTCTCTTAGTTTGGGGCTCCATCGTATTACGTACAGAAGTCCTGGTGCCAAAATTCTGGACGTGGTTGGACCCATCCCTATTTTTGCAGACATCCACCCAGCTGCTCATAATATTAATCACTGTTCATGTGGGCACAAACCAAATGAGACTTAAGCAGTCAATTAAGCTCCAACAAGCCTACGAGACACTAACTGATACTATCAAGACACTCAAAAAGCTCTGTGTTCTATCAGGCTGGACCCCCTCTCAGAGGAAAGTTGTAAAAAAGGTTGTAAAAAAATTTAAGTGAAACAATCTTCATTCAAAACACAGAGGCACCAAACTGCTTACCAAAAACTTACCTACATTTGCACTAACGGAGGCATCACCACTGAATTTGAACTTTTAAATGTTGTTCGGTCTGAGAGGAGAGGTGGAGGTGGAGGGGGAGCAGCAGTCTTCTCTCATTTGTTTTTCTATAGACAACTCACTTTTGGTGAGTACACTTCTTTTGAGCATGTTGCGCTGGCAACAACGCACCACTCCTGTCTTATTAATCACCACGTATCGCCTGCCAAAAACAACCCGCTCCTTTAGTGATGAATTCAATGACCTATTGTCCCGAACTTCCTTAGATTTAGATTTTATATTGATTTCTGGTGATTTTAATATCCATGTAGAAAACACTTGAGACTACTATTCTAGAGATGAAAAACCTGCCGGAGGCCGGCAGCAAGTAACTGGACCCACTCATAACGTGGGCAGACCTAGACTTAGTCAGATCATTACTGTAACTTTTTTTTTTTACATCAATCTCGATCCTGTAGAGGTCAACTCTGTCAAAACAGTCCAGAAAACAGTACCTGCCTGCTAACTGAGCTGATGTTTGCTATCACATTCTGTGATGATTTGACATCTGATATGTTGCCTTTAACCAAGATGCTAAACTAGTTTTAGATGATGTTGCCCCTGTTAAAATCAAAGTGTTGTCTGATGGAAGTTAAAGTCCTTGGCTAATGGATAAATTAAAATGGAGAGGAGAAAAGGGCCTGCAGAGGGCCTGAGGTGAATGGACTAATGGCGTTAAGCGGCCAGTGCTGATGAGCGAGTCTTAACTGCAACTTAATTGTAAACACCTCTTTACAAACTGGTCTTTTTTTTTCCAGCTCTCTCGTTCAATAGTTGAACAGCTTTTAAAGACGCACCCTTTAGGCCCATCTATTATCAGTAACTACAGACCAATCTCCAACCACCTGTTTCTCGGCAAAACCCGTCCATAAGCAGTTAATTGATCACCCAGCAACCATGAAAGTACAAGATCTCTACAGACCTGGCTTTTCACCCCACCCACAGTACAAAAACAGCCTTGGTCAAGGTTCTTAATGGCTTCAGAATAAATTGTTGCAATGATAAAGGTCACATCTCAGTACTTCTGGATCTAAGTGCAGCTTTTTATGCCCCAAGCCGCTGGAACATCATACCCAATCATATTGTGTTCCATCCCTATTTTCTTTTAAAACTAATCAGGAAATATTAATTTTTAGCTGCACCTTTCATTAGTTTAGGGTTTTTTTTTCATCTTATTTTATTTTACACTTTTTTAATGGTTTCAGAAAGCACAAGTTATTATTTTTTTCTGGTTATTTTATTTTGTCAGTGGTTTTTAATTTGCATGTATTATTTATGTTTATATTTATTTATATTTGTTTTAGTTGTGTTTACTTACATCTAAAGTTTCATCTTTCTACCATCCACATGTTTTTTGTGGCTGCAGTGTCCTCAGTAGCTCAAGCTCTGTGCAACACATTTTACTTCCACTATGAACCAAATGTGCTATATGCTGTAAATAAAGTTTTCTTTGCTTTGTTGAATTATTACTATTATTAATATTAACAGTATCATCATGCATTTGCATAATTCAACAAGTTGACCATATTAAATGGCAAAATACAAGATAAAAGTCTCACAGATCATTATTCAAGAAATAAATATTTTCTATGATGCTATGACGTGGGTAAGGTTTGGTACAAAATCAGCTTGGTTAGGCTTAGGGAAAGATCACGGTCTGCTTTGAAATGACTGCTTGGTTAAGGTGGGGGACCTCAGGGAATGATCATGGTCATACAAAAAAAAAAAAGAGCTGCCTCTCATGTCACGTCATAATTACTGCGCCCACTAGAGGGCAAAATGCAAATGCAAATAAGCATATGTCATTTTGGGGCACTTGCTGAAATGACATGGCACATGCCAAGGGGAGCTTTTCTGCAGCTAACTTCATGGAAGGAAGACACCTGAAAAGGTCTGGTTTTTCTATGGTTAATTACCAGGATTATGTGTCGCTTCTATTGGCTCCAACACTTTCCCTAATAATCCACAGCAACACTAATTCTGAGATGAAGGATTTCTGTAGTAACAGTTCACTTTAAGTCCACATTCGTCATGAAAGCAGCAATGCAGTAGGACTACACAAGGCTAAAACAAAGTCTGCCTGTTTGAATGTGCAGTGGAGTGGTGTGAATATTTTATCCTTTGAGGACCTTGTGCTGCACAAAACCCCTTTTCCTGACTTGTTACATAAGTTGGAAAGATGTGTAACCCGGCAAGGCAATGGGTTTTATTCTTCTTTAACAAGGGTTCCTTTCAGTATACCTAATCTGACTCTATAAGACCTCCTTTTCCTCTACCTCTCCGTCTCTTCCCCTTTCTCTCTCAGGGGGCTTGTAAAGCTTTGAGTCCAATTTCATACACTCTGTTTCCTCCTTTTTATTACCCTCGCTTTCCCTCTCTCACTCTGACTCTTCCTCCTACTCTCTCTCCCAGCGCTCCCTCCTCCCCTTCATCACACAACTTGGCCCGGTGGTAATAACCCAGAATGTCGACAACAAATCATCTCCTCTGTTCCAAAGGTTCACCGCATGATGCACGCTGACCTTACGCTCAGGAGCAAATAGTAGAAAATGAGAAACCTAGTGGCTGGAAATTGCTCCAGCTTGTAACCTAGGCAGCACGATGGTGCATCAGTGCAGTGAGGGGACAAGTGTTGGAATCTCACGCCTCTGAGACAGAAATGCTTTGGCGTCAAAATGTGTCTGCACATTCACAATTGGTAGCGGTGTTTGCTTGGACTGACACTGTTTGGAACACATCACGCAGGCTCTTGGCCCTGAAAACTTGGCCGTGTCAACTAACCAGTTAATTGTCAGCGTTGTCATGAAAGCAGTGGCCATCATCAGACAATTCATGAGTCTGTCGACGCCGTGTCGCACACGTTAATCAGGGTTGTTTAGCTGATTGGAGAATTTTGAGTGGGAGGCTGCACTTAGAGTTGCAATCAGCTGTTCAGGCATTTTGTGAAGGACGTGGCTTCCAGACTATTTAATAGGTGTCTATAATCACAACGATTTTCATTAACTTTTTGATACTACTTTTTGTTGTGTAAGCCACTCATTGCATTCCGTTCTGTAATTAGTTTTCATTGTAAGTGGTGGAGCCTGCCTTTCTTGAGCTGGATTAGATTGCCTTTACACGCAGAAAGATTCACAGGAAGCGATGCAGCATGTTTTCCACATTTAGTTTGCAATTTGATCGTTTTATTTACCTTGAAATTAAAATTTAAACAATTACAAGTTTCAATAATAAAGCAAATTGTGATAAACACATTTACATGCATTTCGCAACATGCATGTGCATGTGAGGCCTAAGAGATGTGTTAGGAACATATCCTTTTTCCATCTTTTCAGCTCAATCAACATCCACCCCAGCCACTTCCCTCAACTGTGGTATGGAACATGATAATTTTTCACATTTCAAGTGAGCAGACTTTGAAAGGCTGGAGGTAACAGCTTCAGATCACCAGCTGTCAGGTTGAAACAGTTGAACTCTCAGTCCGTCTTTGGAAAGGAAGGTGGTCGCAAAGATGTTTGGCAAGCTTTGGCTCTGTGAGATGTACGGTAAAGGGCTGGCCAGTGGAGCGCTGACCGAGACTCGATTTTTAGATTGTTTCTTGGAGCGTTTGCCAGCTGATTTGATGGTTCTTTTGGACTGACACTGGGCTTTGATCTGTGCTTCATTTCTTGCCCTGCTAATTAACTGGATTATCCCAGGAGCAGACGGAAGTGGAGGGAGTTGACAACAGAACTGGCTTATGGCCCCACAGACTTGCCAACCGCCCTAGGATCTCCCACATTCGTCCCTTGCGCGTCTCTCCAAAGCTCATTTTTTCTGGTGCTCGACCTCAAGCTTTTGTTTGTGCTTCCTGCACATCAATTGTGTGTATCCAGTACATCAATTGTGTGTATCCAGTACCCTTGTACTTTCCCTCCAAACCATATATTTTTAATTGTTTTCGAGCCAGATTTGGATATTTCAATGTTTTTCATGTCAAACTGTGTGTGTGTTGTCACTCGTACATGCACATATCCCTCTACTTTAATCATCAGAAGAAAGCAGCAATGCTATTGTTCAACAGAGTTTATGCCATTGTCTTTATATTGAAGTAGCTTAATTTTACCATCTAAAAAAAAGGGCAATGGTGGCTTAGTGATACATCATTTATCAGTTATGATGATAAAATGAGAGTTTAGACAATCAGTCACCTGGATAATTGACAGGGAACCAATCGGCAGCTATGTTGATAGCTAATTATCTAAGTTATTTAAATAGCAAAGACACCAAAAATCTCTTATCCCAGCCCCCAAATATAAACAGTTCTTAGCCTTTTCGGGCTTCTTTCATAAACTGAGTATCTATAGGCTCCAGACGACTTATGGACCAAACATTCAATCAAAAAAATATCCAGATCAAT
This sequence comes from Chelmon rostratus, assembly GCF_017976325.1. Lineage (NCBI taxonomy): Eukaryota > Metazoa > Chordata > Actinopteri > Chaetodontiformes > Chaetodontidae > Chelmon > Chelmon rostratus. The sequence continues at coordinate 5,279,538 of NC_055666.1, forward strand.
CAACAACGAAAGCAATCATTGGCTGCAGCCCTCAATGTAAGAATAAAGGGACACTCAGCTATCAATTCACTTAATTTGATTGATTTCTGTGTTGATGGATCCCGCTGGATGATTGGTATTTAGTCCAGCATTTTGCTCGGTCAATGAGCAGTGGAACAGTGGTTGCCAGGTATCATTTAATGAACTTACTGCCTTTCAAAGTAACAGTGAAAGTTTCCAATGCCGGAACCTTTTGCTTTTCTCCGTCACGCTGTGATGCACCATCTTGCTCATGCAAGACGCTTGCTTTTCAAAGTGTACTTTCCTGCAAAAACAATCCTCATTGTACTTCAAGCTTCATATAGATGATAGCACAGACTTCCTCTCTCATACTCTTGCAGCATCTTTTAATAAATGGACAAAACCACAGATAAAATAAAGGTCTACTCAGGCCTCAAAGTAAGATCTCTGGAGAAATATTGATCCAATTCCCTAACTATTGAGACCCCCAATAATAACTACTGATCTTTTGAGTGTTTCTTTGAACTTTCATAACTTTTCACAGCCCTGAACCATCACTTTACTCAGTAGAGCTGACCATGGTCCTGAAAACGTATGATGGGCTGCATTATAAGTGAAAGACTTTTGAGGGGCAGCACGCAACCCAAGATATACACAAATAAGCAGGCAAACAAGTACAGATGTGCACACATTGCAGCAAAGTGTTGATGTCTCACGCACAACGTGCTGGACAACATTACACTGTAATACCATCAACCTTTGCAGACAGGAAACAACAGTCAAACCAACCGAGCAACGACTAGCTGTTGTTGTGCAGGCCTGGGGAAAAATTATTAACGGCCCTCTGTCTGTGCATTTTGTATATCTCAGTTTGTTTGTTGTAACTTGAATAAAGACAATTAAGAATTAAATGCTTCACTATGTTCACCTGCTGTTCTCAACCTGTGTCTTTCTGTTGTTTAAGTGGTAAGCAAGTACTGGATTTATAGAACTTTTTCTCTTAAAAACAGCTGCATCCTGTTGCTGAAAACAATGCTACCAGTGTGGTGAGAACAGAAAACAGTGAAGTTGCAGCCAGACAGCTGGACGGTGAGTTGAAAGTCAGTATAAAGCTCTGTAAAGCTGAGGAGAGCTGCAGATTCAGGGCACATAATGAGATTAAACACCAGCTAACTCTCACACAGTGAACCTGGAGATATCTGGGTCCCCCTGGGTCTGAGTGCTGCTGCCCACTATGACTAGTTGGTAATCCAGCCTTGTAGTTGGGCTATTTCCATAAACTGATGATACTTTTTTTTTGTCAAGTGCAACAGAACAAGTGAGGCTAAACACGGGGGTATGATTTGTGAAACACAGTGCACATTGTCTTGTATGCTTAAGTTAATGCTGCTGTCTTCCACAGAAGCTTTTCCAAACTCGTCAGGAACACAGTTGGCAGTGACACAGCAGTGAAATTCAGACAGTTTGGCACAGTGACAGAAATCACAAATCTCCTTGAAAAAGCTTCCACTCACTTTCCAACAACCCATCAGTTAAATGGACACCACATTCTTTCTAAAACTGCAGCCACCGAGCTTTACACTGGGCAAAATACTCAACAGCGTCCTTTACATGGTGAGCTCTGGTGCTCTCAATAGCTGGAATGGTGAGTTCATTTGGTCTTTTCTGTGTCATGCCGCTGCATGGGTAGATTCTGATTAGTTTGGATTTGGACAAGGTTCACCCTGCTGTTGTAATTGCATGACAGATGTTTATTCTCCCAGGTTGCTCCAGAAAATGGTCAGAATTCCCAGGGGAAATTATTCTGCAGTGATTTCCCAGATTCAGTCTATTTGCTAAGCTAAATTCACTCAAAAATACAGTTCAGTTGAACATTACCAAACTTTCTGTTTAATTCATCTAATGTAACAACATTCTTTCAGAAAGTTGGAGTGCTTAAAAGGCTTAAATACAATTACACACAGAGAAAAATCAGCCTATTTTTCCCTCTCAGCATTAGCCATATTGATTCCAAAGTACACAGCGATTGTATTAAGTACACACCTTTATGATGTACTCTTTTTGTAGTTCATAAAAGAAATTAAAATAATTTCAGTGTTTCAGTTTCACAGTAAACGACGCAAATGGTGAAAAATCAGACATCAATAAACTGCAGCTTTGGAATGCTAATGCTAATTAAACCAGCTATAAACACAGCACTGACAAATCATTGCCTTTAAGGTTAATATAGTAAATTTGTTAACAAACAGTTGCTCGGCATGGAACCACACATAACATTCATCTGGAATCGAGTTTCTGGCCACCTGATGAATTTGAGTCCAATATTCACTCTCCTGTTGGCTCTGTTTTGGTCTCCACCAACTCAGAATTCGGAAATATCTGGCTCTTTAGCTGCAAAAGGCTCCTCTATGTTCACCAACTAACTGCTAATTTTGTCTGCCTGGGCAGGCAGTGGATGGACGGTTTGGAGGTTTTCACTGGACACAGCTGCCTGCTGCTGCTGGAAACAACGCCGACATATTTATTAGCTCTTTTCATGTGTGTGTTTTTGTTGTCTAAAATCTTCCTGGAGCTGTCTCACCACATTTCAAAATTCATTTTAAAGTCTTTGTCGAGTTGCCTCCTTCTCACTTGAGCTTTGCATGGTCACATAATAGTCGACCGTGCTTCAACAGCACAGTCAAAAATCAAGCATTTTTCTTTTGACTTTTTCATACTTACTTTATACTTTATGTTGCTTTCCTACATATTAAAAATGGGGAGGTCTCTCTCTGCTGTGAAGGCCCAAATTTAAAGGAAAACACAGAATGTAAATGGCACTTTGTGATCAGGCATGGGATGTTTTTAGCTTTTTAATGTCCTCAATGTGATGCAGTAGCTACTTTTCACAGCTGGAAATCGAGCCCTGTCAGACCAAGGACTAGAGTGCACTAAAGTCTGTTATGAAACTATTATGGCTTGTTAGAGCCTCCAGCTGTCTAAATGTTATGTAATACACAAAGTTGATTAAAAATGGGAAAGCAAAGTTAGTTTGACCTCAACCTCATGTGAAGAAGAGAGCTTTAAAGCTATCAGTGCCACCTCGAGCAAATAAACAAAATCACAAGTCATATATTGATCCTGTTCAAATTGAAGGCATGCTTATCTGGCTATAGATTATTGAATACCTCTTCCAAAAGAATAAGATCTGTACATTCCTGTCCATGTTGTACTTCTTTAAGAATGATTTTCAGCTGTGGACACTCTTACAGTCACCTCACGTTGCGCTGACCTGCTAACAGAGATAAAGAAAGCGACACAAAAGAGAGAGAGAAGAGAGACAGAGACAAAGAGGTTGCAGGTGAAGGCCGGAGACAGAGAGAACAGGCAAAATTAACACAAATCAATTCTAAAGATTATTTATTTGCATAAATAAGAATCTCTTTGCAGCAGAATTAGGGAAGGGGCAGATAGGAGGACAAGAGGCAGAGATAGTGCTGAACAGCTCAACCAACCTCATCCATCTACTAACAAATGTCCAAAAATTGTATGAACCTCAGGATTTTGCAAGATAAAAACTATAATACATACACAATTATTGAGAAATGGATGCACTTCTAGAATATTGCAAGAATTTCTTCTGAACTCTCCTCTGAAGTCTACCAGAAAAATCTATCATAAGTGATGCTGCGCTGGTCTGAAGAGGTTTTGGGATGGTCTGCTCTGGACAGTCTTATGACATCTGAGCAACCTGCAGAATAGTTTGGTGAATCATGCAGCTATATCAAACGTTAAGTGCTATACAAGTCCCATCTGTCTCCCAGTGATTGCTGGAGCTCCATCAGTTCAAATGGACACCACTTTCTTCAGATCCATTCATCTCTCGCTCAGCAGAGGCCCAATAGCTTTATACACACGTTATCTTTCTGTGTGTGGTGATGGAAGTTTGTCAGGCATTACAGGTCTGCGGTAGGAAGAGAAAAACTTTTTCTGACATCTGCCATCTAACGACTTTTCCTTTTTTTTAACTTTTTTTAATGTCACCCAGACATAATTTATTTTGATTAAAGTGATTTGACTCATTTTTTAATAAGTTCTGCTGATTATAACTTCAAGCTCAGAAGTCTTTAAGTTCTAAGATTCTGTTTTTGGCTTGATAAGACGCTCGTGGCTTTTGAAGTGTATTTTCTTACATATGTGTCATTATGATGTTTCACATTGCTAACGCTGACCTGTCTTGATATGACTAGCATATGTTTTGTCTCATTTCTCATTGAAATCACACATGCAATCAAATTTAATTTATTTCTCCTCTCAGAAGACATTTTGCTTGTATTCACTTTCACAAATGGAGTGGCTAATAATGGCTCACTGATGATTATGCTTGCTGTGATTGGATAAATGAATATGTTAATAGGCTGCTGAAAGTGATGTGCTCCAAGTCCATGCCTCAACGAGATCTGGCCAATGATAGAGCCCTGAGGGACACCAAATCTGTTTTATCTAAACAGTGGTAGGGCATGGCCACAATAACTGTCAATAAGTTAAGTAGGACCTGAACCAACAAATACTTGTGTCAGAGGTTCTAGTCTGATCAGGAGGGTATTATGGTCTGCAGTATGAAATGTAGCACTGAAGTTCCTAAGGCTGGAACTAAAAGGTATGGAGAGGCAGATTGTTTTTTTTATCCTCCACCTGTCTGCCAGAGGTTTCAGGGAACATGGGATCCTAAAACTGACATAAAAACTTAAAGTCTGTTACGTTGTAAGACAAATCTTTTTAACATTGCTTTAAATTGCATTGCATCCTAGTGTTGTAATTTCGAAATATTGTAAATGTCACAATCATTTGATTTTTTAGAATAAAAATAATAATTATTTTTCTTCTTCTTATTATTATTATTATTATTTATTTATTATTTATTATTATATTATGTTAATAGGGATTTCAAATTAGCACTTGAGCAGCAGCTTGCTCCAAACTCCAAATAATATTCTTGGTTCCACAATGGACAGTTACAATATATCAAAATCCAGGCAGCAGAACCTGAGAGTTTTCATTTTCTATGCATTCTGCTTCTTTGTCAAAACCTGGTACCTATATTTCCAACAAAGGAACTGGACCACTGGCAGTTCATTCAGGGATGTGGGTGTGTTATACTAGTAGCAGCTAAGAGATAAGAAGCAGGAAGTCTGGCTAGCTCGCTGCTTTCTAACTCACACACACAGATTTTTTTTTTTTTTTCAGACATGTAGTCTTCAGCCCCAACCGATGCTGACTCAAGTGACATTGCACAATTTACTACATTTTGCGCAGCTCCCTCAGGAGCCACAAAAGGCTTTATACAACAATTCCACATGTTTGGTGAAAACCTGCTTTTCCTGGAAAGTTTTCATTAAGCATCTGAAAAGCAACACCATCCAGTATCACATAGTATGCAGCCTGAAATGTATGAGCTAACTGCAGTGTATTAGTTGTGACCTTTCTGGATGCACTAACAAGGCGGCCAGGCTGCAATGAGTTGTCAGCAATGCAGTGCTAAAGCCTAATCACCAGCAGCAACCTTAGTGAGAGAGAAAAACAGGGAATCTGCAAAAATAATGAATCTGTCTAATCACACCGGGGCTGCAGTGCTGTAGAGAGACTCTTCAAATGGATGAGTGGGGTTCAAACCTCTGTGTCAGCACACTCATGCTCTGCTGAAGTGTCCTTGAGCAATATATGGAGTCAAAGCGGGCTCCGATGGGCCTTTTTTGACCTCTGTTTTCTCTATAATGGGAAGGGAGGGAAATGCATTATTGGAAACCAGTTCTTACACACACTAAACATTACACAACTTCAGAAACAAGCAACTAGAAACTTCAAATAAAGAAGAGAAAAAAGCATGTGGAGGAGAGAGAGAGAGTGAGGCATTTGAGCTAACCAGCCAGCATTAGCATTGACCTTTCCCAATGGCTGGGCAGAGCCAGCCAGGGCTAACGCAGGGACTGGTGGTACTCTGCTAAATGCTAGCATGTCACAACCTATCTCATCAAATCCTTAATTCAACCTTTCCTCTGCCCCAATGGGCTCTGGATGTAATAAGCAATATCTTTATAGCGTAAAAAGGCCAACATACCAACAAGGTTTTGTGTGTGTTTGTGAACGTGAGAAGATGGTGGTGTGTGTTTGAATGTGTGTGTGTGTGTGTGAGAGAGAGAGAGAGACTGCAGGAATTGTAATATTCTCACATACAGAGAGCGAAAGGGTATGAAAAAAATATATAAAGGAGTGTGGCATTTGGAAAAACAAGCACCTTGCCTGCTCGCAATTTACCTTTCTATAGGGCTGTTTTATTTCAGCAGCAAAGAATGTAACCTTAAAGTGAAAAAAACACCCTGAAGCAGATTTCATATGAGAACACACTCACGGCTTCAACTCATCGGCCTTCGCACAAAACTCTTCGAGAGCAGCGGGTACAGAGAAGAAAAATGATTAACCTTTTGCTCCTGCCACCCACAACTGTATGTTATCCTATGTGCTTTTGTACAATATGTACCTGTGAGCAAGAAAACTCCCAAACCTGCAAACTCAACCGAGAACAGAGGTTTCATTCTGTCACCTTTCGAAGCTGCTCCGTTGACTCTAAATGGCAGGTTGGCTTTTTACGCACTAATTTGGAGCTTTCTTACTGATGTTTTTCCACATTAATCATTTAATGTTGTCATAGCAGGAAATGAATGGGTGTAACTAATAACATTAATGATGACTTACTTCCATTAGAGCAGTATTAATTGATTTTTTTGTTCTTTCCCCCACAGGGACACAGCACTGTCATATTGATGTGTTAGAAAACATTTGGTTGATTGTACATCCAGCAGACATATAACACATTACTATTTATTTAGAATTGTGTTTCTGTCCACCAGACAAATGTGACTCAGATAATACATTTCTTTAAACTGTGTTCTGGCCAGAGAGCAGCCAGCTACTTTACAGCTACCTGCTGATGCTGGAAATGAGGGGGGATGGGACTAAAAAAAGGAGCTGAAAGACGCTAAAATGCTCTGTTGAGCTGAAGAAAGCTGGTGTTACTTCTGTGGGGGGTTGTCATTTTAAGTGACACCTCTCACATTAATGCCATCCAACGCCGTCCAGTGAGCCAGAGAGCAAAGTATCTATATATAAAAGCAGTGATTACAAAATTTGTAGGAATTTAGTTTAACCCTTGAACAGGCAATGCGCACCAGGAGATACACACTGTTTAACATCCTGTGCTGGGAGGTTTTCACTAATCATGTTAGCATTTATCAAAAGTCTTGTCTGGTATTAGCATTTGGATCACATGATTTGGTTCAGGCCACCTTGCATCGCTTTTTGCCGCCAGTGTTGGAGAACCTGCTTCCTTGGGGGTAAGTAATCATATATTGATCATACTGATTTTCAATAAAACAACAATAGAAATTCCTAAAATTAATTACGACATTTGTCTAAACATTCTGATGAAGAAAAATGTTCCAACTATGTTTGTGGTGTTACCTAGCAGCTTTTGAAATGAACGTATCCCCTGAGATACATTGCCAGATTGGGGGTAGAAATTTGGTCATGTGCATTATTCCAAATTTTGCAAAGTGACACCAGTGCTGGAGCACATAAGAGAGAAGTGTCTTGAGAGCAAGAACAAGATTTCAATAGATGAAATGATGGTCCCTTAAAAGGGAACAAAGGCCGGGTCTCTCCAACAGTATCTCCCGAACAAACCTCACCATTGGGGCTTCAAGATCTTCGTTCGAGCAGGCCTTTTTTTGCATAGTGTATGATTTTCTGACGTACACCGGAAAGAGCACATTTGGCACAGGCCAGGGTCCAGCCAAAGAACTTGGAGTTGGAGTCAATGTTGTCATTCAACTCTGCAAGACCATCAAGAATCCATCAGAGTGTGTTTTTTTTTTTTTTTGTTGTTGTTGTTTGTTGTTGTTTTATCACCTCCCTCCCACTCATTGTGCATCTGAAGGAGTCCCTTGGTTTGTGAAGTCTGGGAACCATCCGCAAGAACAGCCTTAAAGGATGCACACTTGAGGATGACCGTGCTCTGCTGAGGCAAGGAAGGGGCAGCTATGACTGCAGGGTGGATAATGAGGTAAAACTGTTGTAAAATGGTCTGACAACAAAGTTGTCACCTTAGCTAGCTCCTGTGCTGCCATCAGCCCTCTCAAGGAAGTCAGGTGTTTCTCCAGAGAGGAGAGAAGAAGAGCTGCTGTTCGCTGTCCAAAATTGTGTCACAGTACAATGTCCACATGGTTGGAGTTGACCTTGCTGACATGATGGTGGCCCTGTACCCCACCGGTGGTTCCTGTGCCTCTTTTGGCACAATGGATGGCTGCTGTATCGCCGAGATGTCAAAAACATTGGTGTGCAAAAGCACAAAAAGCTCAAAGAATTCAGGCCGGAGGTTGCAGATGCCCTTATCCACAGTGGAAAGAAGAAGGGAAGGCCTTCTACGGGAGGGGAGGAGAATGTGCACAGCCCCACCAGATGTATACAAAGGCCAACAACCCCAAGACCCATGGCTGATGTCCGCCATGATCATGTGGATCACTTCCCAGCATTCACAGACACGGGAAGGTGCAGGCTTTGCCCAGAAGGCGAGACAACAATCTACAATCTACCACAAAATGTGGTGTGCATCGTCACCGGGAATAACCCACGCAACTGCTTATTAAGGTTGCCTGTGCATTTTCGCCACCTCTGCTGCCTCACTGCACTCACAAGCATACGGGTGGCTTCATATTAATTGTTGCGGTAACGTCACTGTAGGGCTGATGCAATTCACAAAGCCAGCATGGCCTTACCTTTATCCACGAGTTTTCCATCCATGGTACTGAGTCTAAAATGCCTCCCCACATTACTTCTCACATGGTTTAGTGTCATATCCGATCAGCCCAGCTTCCTCGCTTTCTCCATGCTGGATATGAAAGACAGCAACAACTGATAGCCAAGCCTACTGGGTAACAAGGCATAAAATACACCAATGCCTGCTGTTCCTTGTACATAGTGAGCTTTGAATTTTGAAGTTTTACAAAATTTGAATTGTTCCAAAGTAAAATAAATGTGGTAAACTAAGTGGCCATTTTTAAAGCACCTTTTCATTTTAATTCTTCAACTGCCGTAGAAGCAAGCATTTTTTTTTCCTGACTTCATTGGTAAAAGGCAAATCAACATAGCTTGATTTAAACATCACAATCAGGTTCATTCACCTCCCGAGCTGGGCAGAAGCAGAAATCTCAGAGTATCTCAAAAACTGAGCAAAAGCCCCAAAAACTTCATGGATATCACTCAGGATTAGAAAGAAAATATGTTTTTGTGAGCCTTTAACTGGTTTCTGAATTTTGGACCAGATAACTCAATAGACATAATGGCAACTTAGCAGTGCGGGTGAATTGGACACAAACAGAAAAAATGTGTGTGTGTGCGTGTGTGTGTGCGCGTTTATCACTGCTTTGTTACAATACACGTTTAATAGCGATTTGTGTGCATAGTATAGTACAAAACAGCATTTATGTCATCAATACAAGTTATTCTTCCAGGTGGAACTCATAGAATTCATTTTCCATTGCAGTCGCTTTTATAATTGCATGAAGGCGCACACAACAGGCAAGTGTCTGGTCACTGTGTTGAACAGCGATGAGCAGAGGCCACTTAATGGCCATTGGTAATCACAGCAGAAGAGAACCTTTTCAGCAGGTTATTGTGTGCTTCAAATGTGAAATTGACATCAGATGAAAAGGAGAGCGGGAGAAAGGAGACAGCAGCAGATGAAAATGAAGACAATGCAGCGGCTATTTAGTCTCGATGCTGACGTCACATTTTTGTGAAAACAGATTAGCTCTATTCCCCACATAAAATTAGCACTTTCAGGCTGTCAATAGCAGCCAATACACACATACAGATATTTTTCAATGGTTAGCAGCACTGTGACAAATACAATCTGTTAGATAGAGAGGTAATTCAGAGAAAGGTCAGACCACACAGAGAAATGACAATTTCAAAATAAATACTAACAATTTAAAATGAAAAGTGTGCACTGAATTATTATCTCCTCTGAACTAAGTTTTCTGTAACTTACAGTTTTAAATTCAAACAGATTACAAACAACAATATACAGCATAAGTGTTTGATTATCTGACAAAACAGACTGTAAAAACAACATTTGTCATGTCTCGTCATGTTTGAGGTTTTGTTCACTGGCGTCATGTTGTGTCTTGTTGTACTTTCTGTTTTATTGTGAAACCTAACTTTCCTCTCGTTTCAGGCCCTTGACTTCCTGGTGTGTTTCCCGACTGTCTGATTGTCTGCCCCGCCCTGATTGTCTCCACCTGTTGCTCATTACCTCGTGTATATATTGTCTGCGTTTTCCCCTGTCCTGTGCCAGATTGTCTTGTATAGTCCTTGGTCCATGTCAGTCCTGTCTTTGCTACCTAAAATCAATACCTTGCCTAGTTTTCCAAGAGTCTTTTGTTCTTTGTTTGCATTCAAGAAACCTTAGCGCCTTTAGTTACCGTTTTCACCTTACACCATTTGTTGTATTTTTGTAATTAATTTTTGTTATTAAACTGGCTTCGAGCCTTTTTTTGATTTTCAAGTGTGTCTTTGAGTTCTGCATTTGAGTCCAGCCTCAGTGTGCCAAGCACCGTGTCAACATTAGCATTTTTTAATGACTTTTTAAGACTAGGTAATATGTTAGCAAGCATTTACACATCCAGCTGCCGATGTTGTTTGAGGTTACGTTTCTGGACACCTGAGAAATGTATGTCCAATTGTCGCTTTTCTTTAGGCTTTTTGCTTTGTTTTGGCCTGCACCACCATCTCCTGAGAAAAAAACAGCTAGTTCTTTACCAGCTAAATAAGATAAGTTAAAACTTATTAGCGGGATTCACATGATAACATAGTTTTATCGATGCACCTGGCATTTTGCATAAATACATAACAAACATGATGTGCATATTCTGGTATATACTATATATATGCATATTTAATGCATATGATCTGGGCTTTTATGCCTTGTTTACAAAACTAGCTTTTTCTCTCTCCTACACTGTCTCAGCTCCTCCACCCTCAACATGGCCTCACGGCATGTCTACCCACTTCCCTCATTCTCTCTGTGGGCCCATTAAAATCAGCATGGTGCTTCTCTTAAGTATGATTAGTAGGACTCCATAGACCATCAACAAACAGCTTATCAACAGAGACCCATGAATGTTACATGAACAATGTTGATGCAGCATGTAAATAAATGTTCCATGCCCCCTACCCTCGTCCTCTTTCTCTCTGTTCGGCGTGTGTGTTAATCCCTGTCACTGCAGAAACTCAGTTACTCCTGTCAGTCCTCTCCCATGATCCTTAAACCTAACCCACTCGTTTAGGTACCTTAACCCTATCAAACTCCTTCAGTTTCACAATGTTAACTATGTGTTAGAAAGCCTCTCTGGCAGGAAGGGTTTGCACGCTGCACACAAACACTAACATGTGCTTGAAAGCAGGGTCTGTATTTGATGAACTGGGGTGAGAATTTCCCTCTTTCCTTTCCGGTCTTTTCTATCTGTATCTGTGCATATCATTGTCCTACCTTTTCTCTGCTTTTTTTTTTACTTGTTAGTTGCATGTTACTTCTTCTTTTCCTTTCTGTGTATATGCATATTTTCACATTCCTCCCTCTGTGTAATGACTTGCTGATGGTTCATATCCTCAGTTCACTGGGGCAAAGACGGTCTTACGACTGCTGCCATTCCATTTTAATATGGAAGGAGGACAGTGAGGGGGAGAAAGACAGTTGAATAGATGAGGAAGTGACTACAGATGGGAAGTGGAGGGGGTAGAAAGAGAGAGCAGCGATTGCTAATATAATCTTTTATTAAAGAACCCAGAAAGTTTACTTTTAGTTGACCAAACAGAGAACTAAGAAAATTGGCTCCGAAAAGATGAAGAAACTACAGATTTTACTTTGGTTAAAGTTTTACTGTGAAATCCTTATCCACCATATGTTCTCATCTCAGTTCCAAGATTCATCATTGACCTTGAAGCACCGCATCTTGAGGCCAGCTGAGAAGAGATCTGTGAGACCCTCCATTTGGCCTGGTGGAGGTAAAGAGCACCATAAAAAAAAAAGATGTTTGCCAGACGACGCACATCAAGGTCCAGGATGACCATGCAAATCTGAAGCAGTCGCTCAGGTATTACGGGCAGGTTCAGGGCCAGCTGGCACTTACTGGGCTGGTGTGACTTTGACACTGACACCAAAATGGAGTTAACAGTCGAGAGTGTGGCGTGAAATAAAGGTTACTGCTGGTTAGACACGTATTACTGCAACACTTACATGAACAATGTTTTCAGTCTGTCTTTACCTGCCTTTGTGTGAAAACTGAAAGATCCTAGTAACAATGACAAGGCTACCCCAACTTAAAGTTCCCTGACACAGATTTCAACAGTATCACATGGTTTTCATCAGTAGATGGCTGCTCAGTTTGCTCAGTTGTCAAGGAGATTGATCAGGAGGATATTATTAGATTATTTCACTCCTCAGTGAGCTCTTGCACTTTAACTGTTATGCAGCATATTTCAACATTGTACTCAGTAATTACATTTAATCCTGACACTGTCCCCTAATGAAGGATACACTGAAATCACTTCAGTTTTTGGTTAATTCAAAGAGAAATTAATGTTATTGATTGAATATTATCTGTGATAAATACCAATAGACTAATCAATTTTGTAATCAGTGTTCTATGAGCTGAAATACCAGCAGTGTAAAACAGACTTGCCAGAAGATCAGGACCAAGCATAGAAACAAAATCCACACTGGTCTATAGTTTCTGCGCCTTTCTTGCTTTAGTGTGTGGATCAAATGCTGCTAATATGACCTGAAGCACACAGGAAACATGCTTTTCTGCATGCATTCTGAGTGCATGCAGGTTCCTGTGGCAAAAAATAAATAAATAAATAAACAAAACAAGATGCAAACAGTTTGCACTGCTGTAATTACACAGCTCAGTACAGTGACGTTACTAATGTACAGCTCAGCAAGTTTGCATACATAATGTATTCCTGCAGCTGAGAATCTGTATTATTCATAGAGAAAATCGTCAGGAAAACAATTTGTGAAAAGGTGGTGGTTTGTATAGCTGATTTGAATCTGACCTCCTCTGGAGCGGGTTACGTAGATGTGCAGCATTAGTTACCAGGTCAAAAGACAGCCACCATCATAACATTGTACACTCTGTCTTTAGGCTCAGCATACCTCACTCACCCATTAATCGCACTTCATAGTCCACCCCTCTGTTGACATGTAAGCTCAGTAGTTTAAATCCTCTTTGTTGTTATCAGTTGTTATCTGAATCTCTGACTCTTTGGGGAAATGTTTGACAAGCGATGTGTGCAAATATGATGTTCCCCCCTCACTGTCAGGCGCTTTGGATGCAGGCATGACGTCAGTTAAAGGTTGTTAAGCCTGCTTTTTTTAAAGGTGGCGATGGGCATTCACTGCATTTTATTACTGTATAATTTCTATCAGTGACCTGAGTTCACCTCCAACTTAGAAAGAGTTTAGTTCATTTTATAAAGGCCCCGGTTCAATTTGAGCGATCACACATCTGCAACAAATGCTGACTGCTGCTAAAGTCAGAGGCAAAGAACGAAGAAGCGAGGAGAGAAAGTGTTAAATAGATCTCTACATCATTAAGGCCATAAATGACACAGCCGCCACATGGCTCACTACAGAGAGGAGGGGAGTAAGAGGAATGTAGGAGAGTGGAGGGTGGATGACGGGAGGAGGGTGGGAGGCAAGGAGAGATAACAAGAGGAAGTGTTTACAGACCTTTTTATTTTCCCATCATCCTCAGCAGTGGAAACGGGAACATCCACCGTCACTGACAACAAAAGGGACCAAAACATGTAATCACAGCCTGTCAGGAGCATAATAAAGTCACATTTATTAATATCTACACATGCACACAACCAACAATAACCGCCGCAAACTCACTGCAGATATGCACCCACACAGGGGTATCTTAAGACATTACAAAACAGCTTATTTCAAAATGACCCTCATTCATTTATCTGAAAAAAAGCATTGCATTAACAATTGCTAAAGCTCTAAAAGCACGTAGGCACGATACACTCAGCCGCAATGCAAATGCACAAACAAAATCCATCACACATGCACGCATCTGTGGTGCTAAAACTTCCCCAGTCAGCCTCTACCTACCACACATCCGGTGATGAGTTTTCTACGTGTTCGTGAGTTTGGAGAATGGCATTTTCCATCAGTCTTGCAACACAAAGGAACCCGCTGATGTGCGGACTGTAATTAAGGGTGATGATAAGGGACGACATCATGTGTATGTGAGCCCACCTAAAAGTGTGATCACAATTAGACTTTGTGAGGATAATGATACAGGCAGTAAAGGTCGATTTGCTCTTAAAAGAGCGAAGGACAGCAGGTGAGGGAGATCAGTGAGATGAGAGTGTAATGATCCCTGTGGGGGGATCGGGTCATTGCAGCATCAGGAAAATGGGATGCAAGCAAGATGAAGACGAACAGCACGCACTGAAGCTAATCCAAGCATTTATATCAAAATTGCATTTTAACAACAATAATTAAAGGTAATGTCACAGTTTAAAAAGAGATATCGTTGGTTTGTGGCTATTCGCTATAGATGCTGCCTGTCCAGGGGCCTGTATCACAATTAAAAAGCTGTAGAAACACTTGAAATCATTTCCAAATGGCAAAAAAGTACAGTTAAACTATAAATAACTGAGAGTCTTTGAAGTGAGCAGTGAGTTTTTGCCACAAACTATTGTGGGAATGTGATGCACATAAATGAGTTAACAGTAAAGTCAGACTGTTTCTGTAGCCGAGGCAGAGAGGAGAGGACAGAGGAGAAGGGAAGTGGCTCATAAGCCCCCATGATTGGGATTGCAGCATTTTGGTCAAACAGACCTTATCAGGCATGAACAGTGTGTGGATTATTTTCCTGATAAAAGACAACAGAGGGTGTTGCTTTTTAGTTCCATTTTTTAGTTCCTCATGTTAGTCTGAGCTGCAGTGATGGGACAGCGGAGTAAAAGCATCCACGCTGTCAGGAATCCTGTGGGGAATTAAAGAAAGTTTGCCCTGTTAAAATGCAGCTCTAATCGTCATTATGTATTTAGCGCCATAAACACCTCCTCTGTTCAGAAGGAGTGGACATGGAGAGCCTGGAACTGAAAAGAGATTGGACTCATCTATAAAAGTCAGTTCCTCTTCATTGCTTGTCACTATATTGTAAACTCTTTCGTCCCAGTCAGGATGCTGTGAGAATTGTGACTGTTTTCCCAGCAGTCTGATTGGTAATCAGACTGTTAACAGCCTGCTCTGGAGTTTGTTAACCTGGCAGCATAGGTTACTGTGGTGATTTACACTAACTAAACGTTATCCAGCTTCAAGAAAACCTGAGTTAAGACAAGGATATCCACTCATCTGACTTCGTGGTACAGGCCCCGGGACTCTCATACCAGTTCTGTGGTCCTGTATAGCCAACAGATGACACCTGAACATGTTAGCTGCTGTCGTAGTCATAACATTTGCCAACAGAGAAAGGTTCACTCTTATTAAAATCAATGCAAAGCAAGTAAACCAAAGCTGGGACTGGATTTCCCCCTTGAGCCACCAGCCAGCTGTGATGGCACAGCTTGTGTTTATTTTAACTTTTCATTTGGAAAAGTTGTGACAATCAGTCAACAGCACACCCAATATTGACTAACCGCGACAATATTTATGATGTTGAGGAGAAGCCCCACTTTTTTTTCTGTTAGAGGTAAATTTGCTGTGGAAGCCGTCAAGCTACGTGGCTACAAATGACAAAATAAAAATTTCTGCAGTCAATTTACAACATTCATTTGACTGCCGAATGTCAGATTTACACTGGATCAAAGCACATATTATACATGTATGAACCTGAAGCTGTTTTGAATCCAATGGCAGCAAGCATTTGATGTGACTCCTTGCATACAGCCTTTTCTGTAACATACTATATTTAGCCGTTAGTCACGTGGGGTTAATCATTTCAGCATTTTTCACCAAAACGGCAGTGGAAAGACAGCTTCCTGTGATCACATGTTCAAAAGGCATTTATGCACTTTCTGAACAGATGGACCCGAGTAGGAATTGATGATGAGAAAAGATTCTCCAGTGGATTTCAGGGAGAAAGGATGAGAAATGTAGCTCCGTGATCATATTCTGATATTCTGAACTAACGACCTCTGTTCCTTTTCAAGGTGCATCAACCACTAACACACACACACACACACACACACACTCACACACACACACACACAGAAAAGCCCAAAGCCACATGCTTGTGCTCAAACCTCTTTGGTCTTTGAGATGTAGGTGCAGGTTCATGTTTATTTGTATACATCTGGTTTGTTACAGTTGGCCACCGTCAGTCTTGCTGGCAGATACTGGTTATTGTGCATGATGCATACTTTTTATTTTTGGTCCTTCAATTGTATTTTGATGCTATACTTTCAGACTTTCTCGAGTATGAAATAGCAAAGCGAAGTAGCAGAGTACTTCTTCCACTACCGGCAGGCAGTCAGGCACAGAGGAAGAGGTGAGATATGGCTATTTCTCAAAAAAGACTCACTGTTCAGGAGGTGATTGAGACTGAACAACCTGGAGCTACAACTGACAAAGGTCAAAGAAAAAAAAGGTACAAGAGAGATCTTCCCGAGAAGGAGAGAGAGAGAGACAGAGAGAGAGAGAGAGAATTGTGTTTGGAATCGAGCCCAAGAAACGAGAAATGAGCCCGTTTGGGAACCACACTGTATTTATGGTTTCTTTGATAAAGCTCATTGTTTACCTACATGACAATAGCAACCCACTTGCATTGTACAAGGGGAAGAACGACCACATCGCACCTCAAACTGAAATGAGAGCTGTCTTGGCAGTCTATTCATATTGAAAATCACATTACAGGAAAACTATGTAAAATGTCTCTCAAGGTCTGCACAACACTGTCAATACTGGACCAAGAAAAGCATCATTTTTCATACATTTTAAGTCCAGACTATGTGTGTATATTAAACTATGAAGCGCTGAAATTCTTAAAGGAACAGTAAAATAACTCTCTGCACATTAATAGGTTAAGGGAAAGAAGCTGCTAAACGCAATACTAAATATTTCTTTTGGCAGTTTAAGTTGGCTACATGTTGATGAGATCATTAAACAGAGTAACCAAGAATAGGTTTTAGCGGCCTGCTATGTAGGAAGTCAAACAAGTGAATTAGCAGAGTGTATGAGGCTTAGTCTGTCATTAAGTCCATATTAGTCAAACTGGTCAGGCCTTTGTTTTTTGTTAGTTTTTTATTGGTAAGTCTTTTTTAATGCAACAGCTGCTTCATATTCAATAGCTCAATACTATGTAAGTTTATATGTTGCATGTTTTGTATGTTAAAAGACCACCATAAAATGATCAGCTTATTTACTGTATATTTGAATGATGACGCTTCAGATTCACTTCAGTTGAAATGAATTAATTCTGATCATTTAGAGCAGTATGCTAGTCCTGCAGTCTCACTCTGCTATCAAACCTTACAGTTCATACACTCAGAGTCTGAGGCCTGAGTCGGTTATTGGTGCAAAATAAAGTCACTAAAACAGCGACATCATGACATTATTCTACTCTCTCACATATCTGTTATTCGATATAAGCAACCATAAACTGAAAAAGATCCAATGTTTTTAACCACTCAAAGGCTGCAGACAACTCAGGAAAAACAACTTGCACACAGATGATACGACTAATACGACTGCAGCCTCCTTCCTCCACTTTCAGTGCTCAGGTTGGGCCTAATAAAGCTGCAGCAGGCGTTTCCCAGATAAATGAAATCTCCTCAGTAAACTCTCTTTCCACTCTGTCTTGCATTTCATGGCCAGGTCCGTCTTCAAAGCGAGTTGAATTCGGTGAGCTTTTCTTGCTGGTAAACCAGCGTCTTATGTCCGCCTCCACAGAGTAATAAGTTGGCGTCAGTCTCATTTTTGCACACAACTCAAAACCAGTGTAGCAAATCACAAGCAGGGGGGTGAAGTGAGACCACATCATTCAGACCTTCATCCATGATATGATATTCCATACACTAATGTTGCCACAACAAATATACTTGTAGGTGTCAAAGACATTTTTCAGTTTCCATCTGAAATCATGACTGAAGGCATGAAGGCAATGTATGGATTTCTGCATGCATGTTTTTGCTTTGTTAAATCCAAAACTGATTGAGCAAGATTTTGTCTGTTTGTGTTTCGCAAAGGCAGAGATTGACAGGTCATTCATTAATTGCATGAAGTCCCTATATGATGCCAGTCCCGTGTGAGAAGGGTTCAGGACGGTGCTGGGCTTGGACTCCCCCTCCCCTACACCTCTCAGCCCGCAGGGAGTCCAGAACAGAACAAGTCTTTTTTACCACTTTGCTGAGCCAGCAGGCAACCCTGCTCCGACTGCTGCCTTCCCACCGTATGAAACAGCAAAACACGCTGCAGCGGAAAGCACTGCTTTGAAGATGGAGCGGTCAGAAGAGCAGCCCATTCATCCAGATTTGTCTCTGTGTTTCAGAATGTCCTCACAATTGCGTGGACGCCGATGATTATATGCATTTGTAGAATGAGTGCTTTGAAGCAAAATTGTTTCTCATCTGATTACATTTTTAATGCGTGACCTCCCCTCGACTGTCCGTGCTGATTACTTTGAATTGTGCACAATGCTTTGGATAGAGAAAACAATATCGGCTGCACTGAACAGAAAGAAAGCAATTTGTATCAGGTTGCTTTGTGTACTCAAAATCCTAAATAATTTTATTTACAGAGGGAAGAGATAATGTACTTATAGAAGTGACATGATCTAATATTTCAGTAAAACTAATCCTGTCAGGACTTCAGTCACATGTACAGAATTTTAGGGCCGCCGGCTCAATGCAGAGCAGGTGAATTCAGGAGATAGCTGTGATCCTGCATTGATTTCAACACTGCAGGCATGAAAAGAAGGTTTGGATTCAGGGAGGCGAAAAGCAAAAAATTAGGTTTTAAAGCCTTGAGACAGTTCAAAAAAGGTTCAAAGTAAATGTAAGACAGTGTTTCCTCATGTTTACAACAGTGAATATTTAGATTTAAGCGTGACAAAACAGGCCTTTCTACACCCTATATTTCTCTCAAAATGACACATGCATCAAGATTAATGTTAGTAATAATCATGGTGGCTGAATACTGCATTTTAAAGAGCTGTGAAACCTTTTTTTAACACTCACTTTCCTACTGGGTTCACTGAAGAAATGTCCATATTTACCGCAACAGCCCAGAGGAGTGAATTAATTCCTGTAGTTAATTTTGGCATGTGCCAGTATGTGCCAGTGATGGTAAATCCACTGTGAGCCTGTGGTGTTCCTCAGATATTTGGCTCCAAGGTAATCTACATAAATTTACATGTTAAGTAAGATGCCTGAAATAAACGCAACATTATGCAAATTTCTTTGAACTAATTATTAAAGCTATTTATTTGTGGTTTCATTTAAGAATGCCATACACGGTAGGTCACTGCAGCATTGAGTGGCCTGTCACTGTGCACCATCATTTAACGTGCTTTAACAAGGCTGAAGCAACACTGTGAACGGATGGAGGTACTGCATGTGTGTAGCATGCAGTACCTCCATCCATAACAGACTATTATGCATGTAGTCGCATTGTGTGTTTACCCACTGTTAAAATTGTTATGTGCCACTGACCATCACCGTTTTCAGAACTTAGTGAAAGCAATTCAATCTCTAAATATTATTCTCCCTGCTGTCACTGTTATGCCCACTGTTGTACACGGGAAGCTAGTGGTAATTTTGCCCATTTCCCCTATTTTTGAACCTTGCGTGTAATAAAAGCTTTCGAGACAGCGTGTGTGTCCGTAACTGTTTTCTGAAAGCCGTGTTGTGGATGAGGGTGCTCGTCAGGGTGAACTAGCTGTTGGTCGTGTCACATGTAGAGGACAAAAAAGAGACACACAGAGAGATAAATAGATGTCCCCCGTGCACACGAATCCCTGCAGGCAGCTGCTGCAAGAGTGTGTGTGTGTGTGTGAGTGACAGCATGCTGTGCGTCACGCTGCTGTTGGGCTTTTCCCGGGGAGAACTGCAACAAACACTCACAGTAGGCTAGGAGGGTGATTCACTGGGATGTCCAGCAGGGATTTGGCCTGCCATGCTGCTGAAGTTACCATCTAATGCCGACTATCAGTGAACTCTTTTCAGTGGGAGGCACGGTCAAGAATCCCAGACCCAGTGCGCCTTTCACTAATCATGGACCCACCTGGTCTATCAGGGCTATTAGGGAATGGAGCTAAAACACGAGTGTTGGTAACAAAACATTAAACTTAAATGATCCCATTAGTCAAATATGGTCACTGCAGCAACTAATATATATTGGTGTTGGGGTTATGTAAACATATTGTATTAGCTATTTCCATGTGTTAAGTTAAACATAAGACTGGGAGTTCTTGGGGAAAATAATGAAAATTACAACAGACAGCAGATGTTTCCTAATTAAAATTCAATTCGGAGAGCAAAGCAAAAATGAAATCCAGCATTTTTAAAAGTGCATTATTGAGACGTTATTCACTCTTTTAAGTTAAACATTAAACAAGAAAAATAGAAAGTGTTCAATATGAAAAATAACATGTGTAAACACTTCACTTTTCATGCATCAAAAAATAACTGATAATGATCATCTAATATATGATCTTTAATAACTGATAACCAAAAATAACCACAGGCCTTATGAAGCGGCAGTGGGATTATATCAAATATATGTCATAGTCACATGTCTGCAGAAGGCATTATATGAACAGCAAAGGTTCTGGTGTGATTGCACCTCATCAGCATTCAGCATCTGTGTAAATGAGCTTTATTACTGTCATAGCTGTCGACATTGCAAATTGTGCATTCCTTTAAACTTGACTGTCTAGTACAGCATTGCTCTTTAGATGTGGTTCACTGACAATCTTAAAAAAAAAAATGTAGCTTGGATAGAAATTCACTGTGTGAGCAGGAAACGAGTGTGATACCCACCGCAGAGTTGCTCTCTGCTTGGCATTACTCCTCCAAGGGTTGCGTATGTGACGTAAATATAAACTCACATAATATCTGTAACATCTCTCGTGCATCCCCCGGATACAACTTTCCCCTCTGCAGAGATGCCCTGACCACTCAGTGGGACTAATTTCTGCCATTACTGTGCTGTGACAGAGAAATGACCCTGAACAGCTTCCCACTGGGCAGCTCCGGCCCTGCAGTCTACACGTTCGTCAGTGCCATCGGTGAGTGAGTGTCCTTGAATGGTAATTGCTCCTGATGAGCAGGTTGGCATCTTGCGTGGTTGCCTCTGCCACCAGTGTATGAGTTTGTGTGTGATTCCTGACTTGTGTTGTAAACTGCTTTGAGTGGTCGGTCTAGAAAAGAGCTATATAAATGCAGTTCAGCTACTATTACCCACAACAGAGCAAACTGTTATGGGGGAAGCACAACTGCCAGGGACTTAACTTTTGTATGAAACATACCTGTGGGTGCCTGATTGCCTTCTCATTCCTGGCTGCCTCCACATTCTTTGAATAACAAGCCAGTTGTGATCAACCCTTGATGGTCACCAACCGACTGAAAACCAAGACTATTGAGAGTTGCAAATGGAACCACAGTTTTATGATAAGTGGCCACTTTTATTTCTGA
The DNA here is from genome assembly GCF_017976325.1 of Chelmon rostratus. Taxonomy (NCBI): domain Eukaryota; kingdom Metazoa; phylum Chordata; class Actinopteri; order Chaetodontiformes; family Chaetodontidae; genus Chelmon; species Chelmon rostratus. Next base: position 5,301,288 of record NC_055666.1, read on the forward strand.
CCAAAGCTGGAAACTAAGATCATTAACATTTTCTCAGTGGGTATAGAAATGCTTGTTGACAGAGTATCAAGGTTCAGGGGTTTGTTGAAACCTGTGTTGCCATGGACAGCACGTTTAGCACACAGCGACCTTGCTCAAAGGCTTGCTCATGGCCCATTACCCAGTATGGCAGCAGACAAAAGAGGGGGCCTTGGTCTGCTAAACCATTATGACTCATTGGAGAGGCATGGAATGTGTGAGCTGGTGCAGTGTGTAGTGACTTTATATATTTCTCTACACCTCGGGATGGAACACCGGCTCTGAAAACCACACTGGTGCTGGGGGCTTCTTTTCCTAAGTTGCGCCAGGTACTGGTCAGGCGTGAGGATACTCATGAGACCCTAAGTGTAGAGAATGGAAGGATTGGCTCTAAGCATCTGGAAGGTATCTGATTGCATCACAAGCTAAACAGTATCTCAGAGTATTTGGCCCTCTGGGGACTCCATACTTTTGCTGGGGGGCTTCGCTGCTCACATGTGAATTGCCCATAGCAAAGACCATGTTTGAGCATCAGGTCACATCTAACTGTGCTTGGTATAAGAACCATAGGCAAATGATAGATCTGGAGGAACAGAGCTGTCAACTAATCACATCCTGGTGGTGAGTTGTATCAGGAATTTGGAAAACCCTGGCAAAACATGGAGTGAGCATGAACATGGCCCTATAGATCTTTCCTATTGTGGAAACCTAAAACCAAGCTGGCTAAAAATGTTTTAACTCATGGTGGAACAAGAAGTCGAACTCAAAATGCAATATGAACAAGGGATGAACACTGAGGGGGGACACAGACTTAAATACACTGGAGAGAGAGAACTAATAAGGTGAAAACAGTTGGACAATCACCCAAACAGGAAAACACAAACAAATCAATTTTGCAGACCATTTTGCCATTTGAATTAAGGTGTGATGAAGTTTTTTTTAACCACACAATCCTGGCGTGACAATGACCAACATCAAAAGCGAGCCCATTGCAGTGTCTTTGTGCATTAAAATTAAGTTTGAACATTTCTCTCCACTTCAATATACTGGCCTTTGTTGTGTGAATGTTGTAATCAATACTGTCAGGCCGGGACTCAAATCAGGACTCAGATGCAGAGATTTCAATAACACGGGTTTATTTACATGCAACCCAAAGACCTCTTCACTGAGTGTGAAACAAAAAGGCTATGAAATTAACCTAGGGTTAGTAAATCTAAACAATCTATTCAATACAATGAAAAGAACAATATAACAAAAAACACTCCAACAGGAGGATAAGGAAAAGAACATCTATGGCTACAAAACTTAAGTAAACGAAAATCACTCCTGAGGGAGGAAGAACACAACACTACAGAGGAAAGAAACCAACTAGAAAAGATAACAAAACAAATTTCTCTCCTAAAAAAAAAAGGAGGACCTACAATCACTCAATATCTACAACTAACAAACAAAAAACACTCTGAAAGAGGACTTTGACTCGGCTATGAACAAAACAAAACAAGTGGACAAAACCTAGAACATAGAACATGAAAATGAAAAACACTCACAAAAAGGAACAAAGGCGTACAAAGAAAACTCCCTGTGGCTGCGGACATGGAACAAGGACAGACTGGGGAGAATCGACCATCAGACAAAGACACACTGGCACAAGACAAGGGAGACGCAGGCTATTTATGCACGTGGAGGGTAATGGGGAACAGGTGGAGACAACAGGTGATCAGGGCGGACGCACCGGTGACACATGAGGAAGGGCAAGTGCTCTGAAACGAGAAGAGAGTTAGACTTTCAAAATAAAACTAAAAAAAAAACAGCAGGTGATGACTTCTCCTGCTGTCTTTTCCACGCATACGTGCACCACAAAAAACCCTGTGAGAAATCTGGCTAAAAGTCCCAGTGTGGAAGATTTAAGCACATCAAATGGCAGTATAATGTATATATAATGTATAATTATTTTATTATTATTGTGTTTCCATTACCTTAGAATATTTGATGCTATTCTGATTTTTACTTTTTATTTCCTTGTGTCAAACGTCTGTCTCTCTCACCCTTCCTTCTCTCATTTCCAGGACCTAGATATGTTCCTACAAACATAGACTCTTTTAGCTGTCACCATAGTGGAGGGTGCTACCTCTTCAACCGCACCTCCAGATGCTACTAAAGCCTGACCTGCACACTGGAGCTTTAAATGAAGAAAGGCTTTCCCAGCAGAAATCAAGTCGCGCTAACAACGTTCCAAAAGTCCCTTTCCCTGAGTAAATAATCCCAGCTCCTCATTAGAGCATACAAACACTAAAAATGGGTCTCACCATTCATATTCTGCAGGGACAGCGATGGCTTTCATTTGTATTCTCAGTGCCAGCCCCCCCTCATCATTGAGCTGTTGCAATGGACCACCTATCAGCAAAGTAGCCATCAGAAGTAAATGGTGCTTTGCCTGCTCCTGATCCTAATGGAAACGAATGACAAAAACCATCTAGGTCCTGGAGACTAGAGAAGGATGAGAGACACAGGTTTGACACAGGGAAATGGAAAAAAAAAAACATTAACATACATTAACATTTATTTAGATTCAGATTATTTAGTTTAATTTAGTTTAATATCTTTGCTCCGCCTTGCCCGTGTCTATGTACCACAGCCATTGTGCAGTGCTGTCTTTAGTTTTCTTGCAGTGTCCACAGCACATTATTGAGGCTAAGAGGGAAAAAAGTTTACTATTGCAACTGTTGCTCGGCTACAGAAAAACGTAGCTGATGCCACATTGCGATCAACATGAAAGTGCTGCTAATATTACCAACAGTGACATTTCTTCAAATCATGGGTTCGTTTGTGCTGCATTGTCTTTAAGTGTAGTAAAATGTTTACATTTTGGAGGGCATTGCAGCATCAAGTGCACATATTTTCCAGATGAAATTTGAACACATGGCAGAAATCATAATGCTAGTAACATATTTTTAGCCAAACTAGCGGCATGGATCTAAAGATGCACTGTCAGTCTGTTGTTGGCCCGCCCCTATAGACCAGGCTGAAGTATCTCAACTATTGGATGGATTGCAGTGAAACTTAACATGATTGCATTTTGATATTTATGGTCCCCTCAGGATGAATCCTATTTTGCAGATCCCCTGACTTTTCCCTGACATTTTTTTGTAAATCAGCTATTAAAATGGATTGCTGTTAACAGGTCATCAGGTCAAAATTTACATTTGAACAAATACTTTATGACAAAATCTTGACATTTTAGTAAACCTGATGTCCTTTGTGTTTAGAGCTAATTACCAAATAAAATGCTAATGTCAAGCAGGTGCTTTTAGCTAAACGCTAATGTAAATATGTTAATGTATGTACAGTGACAGTGTTAACATGTATTGCACATGTGTCACAAAGTACAGCTGCTAGGAACGACTTTAGATGAGCAGGTAATTGGTCATAAACCAAATGAATATCCTGGTAATCAGACAGAGGCAGGTGATTACTATCATCCATGGGGGAGCGAATAAAAAATTAATATTACATGGTCCGTGAAATAGTTGTTGAGATAAGAGATACTCATGACCAAAAATTTCAACCTAATCGCAGCATAGAGGAAAAGTCAGGGGATCACCAAAGTCAGTAGGATTCATCATCTGGACACCAAGTATGTACGAAACAGAACAGACAAACAATGCCGTATCTAGAACCTCGTCACTAGTGTGGCAAAATATACTGCGACTCACAATTCCTGCAAATTAGCAGCTGAAAACCCTTGAAACAACAGAGATGACAAATAAATACGAGTAGAGAAATAAAGAGAATTTGAGTTAAACAAATTGCACCACATGGCTGAAAACACACAGAGGAGCGAGTGAGAAGATGGAGTATGAGAAATGGAGGAAGCGAGAGAAACAGACAAAAGAGAGGAGAGAAAGAGCGATGCTGCAGACTGAGATATGCTCCCACACAGCATCACTCTGGTCCTAATAGAAACAACAAATGAAAAAAAAAAAAAAAACAGAAAGGCTGAATCTTTGACAGAACAGACAAAGGGCTTCTTTACCCTGGGACCAAACGAGACAATTTTTAATCCACAATAAAATGTCAGAATGCCCAGAGATCAGATGGATTGTTCAGCCCCAGAAAAGAAGCAGGTCAGAAAATAAACAACTTTTTTATTAAATCTCATTCGTGGAAAAGAAATACTGTAAAGTTATTTCTGCTCTTTTTACACTCTGTTTTCCTGTTTTGTTTTGTTTTTTTTATTTTCCCCAGATGTGTCCCGGGTGAGTCTGAGTCTTTTCACGCTTTTCCTGCTCGTGTCTCTGTTGCATGTATCTCTGATGATTTCATTGTTGCTCCCTTAACAAAGTAAGAAGTGAACTCGTAATGGAAACAAATGGCTGTATAACAAATCTATGAGATAGATACGCTGAATTCTAAATGAAAAAAAAAAAATCCTTTCAGGGTCAGTTTCTAGTCTTTTTCGGCTAAGCTTATTTTTATCAGAAAATTAAATACTACATTATACATTTTTGTAGAAAAGCTGAAGATGGCTGGTTTTACAGACTGGAAATTAAAACTTTTAACATCCACATTCAAGTATGCATGTGTTGGGGAACTGTTTTAGTTTGAAAGAGTCAGATAGCATGCTTAATACAACAGATCTGACCAAATGCACACACGTAAAGTTGATTTTACCCAACAATAGCCTCGCCCACACTGTTCTGTCCCTCTGTTTTTGACTGTTGGCAGTCCCACGTGCAGCCAGCATTTCTACAGCAAAATCAATCCATTTAATGGAATCTCAAAAATAATTGGATTCTGTGTTAAAGCCAATAACCAGAAGTAAAGATAGTGCTGACCTGATGACAACAAGGAACCATAGAGAACAAAGTAGAGGGTTGTGGTGGATTGTGAGATACTTCTCAGTGTATCTCAGTCCACCGTAACCCAGCTCCTCTGATACTAACACCTGCTCCACCACAGAGGCCTGGGTAGCACACAGTTGTTAGACAGTCAGTGGTACAAATATGTCTCTTGAATCTTCATATTTATCTAATGATCCATCCACCCGGTGACAGAGCCAGCCAGCCTGGCAAACTACTGTGACTGGCTAGTTCAGTAACTATGATAGAAACAATCATTTTTGAGAAGCATAGCGAGAGGGCGAATATGGGTGGATACACCAGTCATTCAGGTGTGACACTCAGCTCTCACTCTACATATAGTCTTGAGGGGCTGCTCCTGTGTGATAGCCACAATAATTCTTTATGCTGTAAATATTGTGTTCAGAAATACTTCGGGAATAATGACATTGCATTGGGGGCCTGTGCTATTGGAGAAGATATCAAAGCTGGTGGTTTGGTTGACTACATGTCAAGACTACAACAGACACAGGCAACAATAGGAGGCTAGGCCTCTAGCAAGCATGAGATTTTAAAGTAGGGTAAAATAACTATCAAATAGAAATAACTAAATTAGAGATAAACAAAATGCAAAGCAAAGTAAATTCCCTTGACTTGCATTAAATGACTTGAAAGATATTTGGCCTGCTTACACTAAACAAAATTAGAACTCAAAGTACGAGTTACTTTGAGTTTAGTGACAAAGTACTTTTTCACACCGCGGTGAGGTTTGTCTCGTCTTGTGTTTTTGTCTTGTTATTTCCTGTTTTATTTTGTAAACCTAACTCTCCTCTCGTTTCAGAGCACTTGCCCTCCCTCATGTGTCACCGGTGCGTCAGCCTGATCACCTATTGTCTCTACCTGTTGCCTATTACCCTCCATGTGTTTAAATAGTCTGCGTCTCCCTTGTCTCGTGCCAGTGTGTTATTTGTCCGAAGGTTGTTTCACCCGTGCCAACTATAGATCCACAGCCACAGCTCAAGTCGCCTTGTAAGCCTTTGATCCTCCTCTTGAGCGTTTTATGTTTGATAAAGTTTCATAGTCTAGTTCTGGGTTTTGTGTTCCTTTGTTATTTCATTGCTAAACCATAGTCCTCTTTAAGAGAGTTTTTTGTTGTTCACGTTTTGTAGTCTTTGTTTTCTCTCTAGGTATTTCATAGTCCTCCTTGTGAGAGTTTTTTGTTATTAAAGATTCTTAATCGAGTTCTGTAAATACCTCGTAGCCAAATCTCCTTCCTCCTCGTGAGCGTTTTTGTTCTAATCCTTTTCTGAGATAATTGTGATAGTCCTCCGTCATTTAAGAGCGGAGTGTATTTTGATTTCTGTATAAGTGTTTGGTTAATTTTGATAGCCTTGTTACATTTCCTCCTTCTGGAGTGATTTTTGTTACCTAAGTTTTATAGCCTTTATTCCTCTTCTCAGAGCGTCCTGTGTTATTCAAAGTTTTATGTTCCTGTTGTGTCTTAACCACAGTCTGGTCAGAAAGTATTTATCAAGAATAATTTTCATTATCGACTTTTCGAATAAAGTCTGTTACTGTTTAACTCTGCACCTGAGTCCTCATTCTAGTCCCAGCCTGACACTTTTATACTTTTACTTAAACCGATTTGTTAAATGGCAGTTTTAACTTTGACTCAAGCTATTTTTTATATAGGAGCGTTTGTACTTTTACTTGAGCAAAGATTTTAAGTACTTTTCCCACCACTAGTTGTGTTTAAATCAACAGACTCACAGCTGCATGTAAGTGCACCTGTACACAACTGTAAAGTTAAAGTAAAGCAAAGTCAGACTGAACTACCTGGCCTCCACTGGCTGTTGTCCAGGGTTCAAACAAGTCACGATTACATTTACAGAATAGCTCTGACACTTTGAGAGCTAAGATCTGTCACGGTAGTTGTCAGACTTTTTAGAAACATTAATATAATTGAAGTCAGACTTACTGTTGGAATGGGGCCATTGTTGGACATCTTTCTCCAGTTGAGTGGATTTTCTGATGATGCTAGCTGCTTGAAGTTAGCTCTTTAGCATGAAATCTGTGCTCCTGTATGCGTGAAGTAATATACGCTGTAGCAGAGCAATAACTTCAAGCAATGTGATGTACTGCGGCTTGTCGGCTGATGAGCACATAAACCCATACAGATGAAAAACTAAGACAGTTTAATGTGTCAGTAGTCAGAAGCACTGCTACATTGACTTCAGATGAGGAATTACTTTGTGTCTGATGGGAGTAAAAATCACTGGAATTTTATGGCACACAATCCAGTTCAAAGGGAGTGACATCTGGGGCAGCCCTCCTGATACCAGTATTGATCCCACTGTACAATCTCAAAGTGGAGTTTAGGTCAAGTCCACCTCATCTGACCCATACCCCTCTCCCTCCTCCCACTTCCTCTTTCTTCTCATGGTATTTTACAATAATGAGTGCACTGTATTGAAAGGGTTGCCATGGATCGACGGACAAAAGGGATGTGTCCTCTGATTCTCCTTTCTCCTCTACTTTTAATCTCTCCATCGCTCACTCTCTTCCTGCTTTCTTTTTTAGCAGAGCACCACTTTCCTGCAGTAACCATGGCAAAGTGCAGGGATGACCCTTTCACCTAAAACTTAGCTGATGAAATCAATGGTGGGACCAAGCTTTCACAGTACTCACCCTCAACAATGCAGGGTCTGTATCAGCAGCTGAGCTTTATATAATCAGTGTTAGCATCCTTCCTTTGATCAAGTCCTTGTTGAACCATTACAACTTTTTTTAATGGTAAAACTTGAAACTGATTATGAAATAAAGAGTTACACCTGGAGATCACCTGCTTTGGTGTTGTTGTATCATTAGTAAAATACAGTTTCCCAGAGTTCCAGCTGAAGTCCAAAGTGTGGGCTGTCGCGTTGCAGCACATCATCTACTGAAAATTAGAAGTATGTTACAGCTTCTGCTGCTGCTGCACACCTGAAAATCCAGAGGGTTTAAAGCAAAAGCGTATTTGTGTATGATTATTGGGGACGTGTCCCTATCAATATCAATGATTGAGTGTTTACTCCGCCTAACACACATTTGCTTGTAGCCACCACCTTTTCACATTTAACATGTAAGGTTATTTCTGACATTCTTGTCAAAAGAAAAACTGCAGAGCATGTAAAAACCTCTGTTTGTGGCTTTAGTCAGCAGAGGTGTGCACACGGCTCCAACATCACAGCAGCAGCAGCTGTGGTCAGGATCTGATGGCAGTTTATGGTCTGTATTCAAATCCACACAGTTCAGCTGTTCGGCAGATTCCAGGTTTATACAGTGGACCTGTTTGTAATAAAGCAGCCCTTATGGATGATTGCTGAGCTCCATCTGGGCTGTCAGGACATTTTGATTGTGAGAAGCTAGAAGTCCAGGTTAAGCCTACCACCCCATTCTGTCACAGCGCGGTGAGGTCTGTCTCGTCATGGGGTTTTTGTCTTGTCATTTCCTGTTTTATTTTGAAGGTCTAACTCTCCTCTCGTTTCAGAGCACTTCCCCTTATGTGTCCCATGTGTCCGCCCTGATTACCTATTGTCTCCACCTGTTCCTGATTACCCTCCACGTGTTAAATAGTCTGCGTCTCCCTTGTCTTGTGCCAGTGTGTCTTTGTCTTCCCCGTTTGTCCTTGCCACAGTTCTTGTATTGTAAGCTCTTGTTTCCTCCTTGTGAGTGTCTTTTGTTTTTGTAACTTTGATATCCTAGTTTCTGATTTACTTTCTTTTCTTAGACCTTAGCCGAATAGTTTTCCTCTTAGTAGAGTGATTTTCTGTTGTTTCTGTTTTTGTGCTTTAGCTTCTAGCTCCTCCGTTTTTTAGGAGTGCATTTGATTTCATAGTTTTCCTTATCTAGTTTCGTTAATTCCTGTAATCCTAGTTCTTAGAGTTTTCCTCCGGAGTGTTTTCGTTTCTTATTTTATTATCTCAGTGTTTTCTAGTTTTTCCTCATAGTGAGTGTTTTCTGTTCTTTGTCATTTTTCATTACTTAGTATATTCTATAGTTATCCTCATAGTGATCGTTTTGTGTTTCTTTGTTATTTTCTCATTTTTGATATTCCTAGTTATAGCCTTTGTGCCTAGTATAAATTATATAGCCTATTTGTTTGACACTCAGCGAAGTGGAACTTGGGTTGAGTAAATAAAGATCTGTGAATTCAAATCTCTGCGTCTGAGTCCCGGCCTGACACATACCTACTCGGTCATCCCCAGGGTCTGACTGAAGAGTTCACCATTGGTCAGGGGGTCACATTTATTTCAATTCATCCTCAGCCAAACTGCATGGCACGCTTTCCATTAGTTGTCAGTATTGAAATAAAATATATATATGTCAACCTTACGGGGGTCTTACAGGAATACTCAGGGGATCATCAAAGTCAGAGGGATTCAGCCTCTGGGGCCCATAAATATCTGCACAAATATCAAGGAAATCCATCTAATAGCTGTTAGCATGGACCAAATTAGTGCACCGATCCACAGACCAACGTTGCCATCTCTACAGCAATGCTGCTAGCGTGGCTAATGAAAAGATTGTTTCCTTATCGATTGTATTCCATTCACTGATGGCGAGGAGATCTTTTATATACTGCACATCATACAAACACACACACACACAAAAGAAGTGAACTTTGACTGGTGAAAAAATAAGTCGACAGCACGGGTCTGCAGGGAGGATGTGTTCGAGCTAGCCTTGTCTAGGTGTTGACTTCAGGTGCTGCGACTGCCTGAGTGTGAAAACAACTTGACAGTGGCTGTGTCACACCATGCTCCTTCTCTTCACATGCGTGGGTGGAGGATATGAGTTTTTGTTCACCTCTGTCTTTTTTGTATGTAAGCGTGTGTGTGTGTGTGTGTGCTGCATCCTTGTTATCCCTACCTGAGAAGACCTGTGTCTTGAAAATAGACATACCCCCCCCCCCCTCCCAAGTTTAAATAGCTCTGTCTCTCTACCTTATATCACCTGGTTGTCTGTGGTGTGTTTGTGTAATGTGGGTGACATACTGTGGTGTTAGCCCAAGGTACTAAAATAGCTTTACTTAATCCCTCAGGTTTCAATAGCTGTCGCCATACCTTATATCACCTGAGCTGAGCGGGGGGGAGGGGAACAAAACAGTGGAGAAGAGTGGTGGAGGCAAAGAAAAAGAGGGGCAAGAAAAAGGCAGATGGGAAAGGAGATGACAGGTGAGGGCATTAGGAAAAATATAGCAGGAAAACACACAAAAAAAGTGAATGAAGTCAACAAAGACAAAAAAAAGGTGGTTAAAGAGCCACGATCCAAATGTTCTTCTCTTGATTCGCCTCCTTTTTTTTCTCTTTGCAGCATGACATTCATTCAGGCAATCAGTCAGTCACTCAATCCTTCAAACAGTGAATCTTCATCAATTATTTACCCTCAGCCCTTGTACTTTCCACTACAGATTGCAGGCTTATTGCAGAGCCCTGTAATCACATCTCCCCTGAGCCAGCTGGGGCTGAACTAGTAACGGAGCATCTCAAAACGCAGCGTGTTGGGATGTCGTCCGCATTGTCAGGCCGTCAACACCTACGGGGTCACTCATCCCGCTGTGACTCACGCATGGTGGCCACGGCTTGAAAATAGCTTTTAATGGCCTGCAGAAAAGGCCTATTCAACAATGTCACACGCAAACAAGCATTCAGTTTATGTGCAAGTGTAAACAGAGGCCAAACAGATCTGTTCAGCTACATTTCTGCACTTTCTGCAAGGGGGAAGAAACAGCTTGCAGAAAGTTAACTTTTTTCTAATTTCCGACTGAAATTGTTCCGTCCATAGAAATGGCAAAAAATGGAAAAAATGCAGTAAAACATGAAACATATTTGTTTTCAAGTGATTGAAAGCAATTTGAGGAATCTGAACCTGTTAATTTTGATCAGTTACAAATCATTGACCGATCAGATGAATGCACCAACTGTTCTCTGAAGCTCTCTACAACCCACAAAGGTACTAAGAGCTGATGGGTAAAGACTGACTGAAACACAAACTTTATCGGCATTCATTTTCTGTGCGACCCAAAGCAAACACTTTGCAAAGCATTGTGGGATTCCTTGCAACGCAGGACTGACCAAGCGATGTGAAAAAAGGTTCTTGTTAGTTAAGTGCTGACAGGAGCACCGTGACGATCGAGAAGTGGTGGAGGAGATATTCTGTGATTTCTTCTGCTTCCGGCGTCTCTTGTCCAGGACACATGCAGACCACAACAGGGGAAACTCAACATAACAACGGCACACCCATGAAAACACAGCGCCTCTCGGCGACCACCTTTACCACTGTCATTCTAACACACTCACTGCCTGACAATGGCCTGCCGGAGCCGGATTTACAGCTGATTCATTTGGAATGATGCTGTCGGCCTGCACCAGCTGTTGGCCCAGATATATATTTAACTTCAAATGACTCTATGACTCATAACAGTAATTGAACTGAACATAGCTTCACGATAGTTATGCAGTCACTTGGTTTGTGTGAAGTATTTATACATAATTTAGATTATTACTAAAAGAGATTTGCACTTATACTTTTTTTGGTGATGCAGTATTGTAAACCAATAAAACATAAAATCATCCAAGGCAGCCATATGGCACACACACACGATCACATTAAAATGCAGAGCTCACTTGTTCGCATGTAGTTATCACATATAAACATCATTAATGAACAGAGTGTCGGCACAATTGTCCACACGCACGTGCACTCGCCTACACACTCAGCTTGTGTTTCAACAAGTGTTGTGTTGACATCAATCAACGATCAAGTGAACTAAGCAGCAAATGTGTGTGTGTGTGTGAAGGAGTCAGCTGACATGGTCAGTGCAAGGTTACAGAGTGATTATAGATTGTCGGGGGTGTGTTCAGGTTTTGTTTGAGTTGCTCTGAGAGGGAGTATACTTTTACACGGACAAAAAACAGAGGCATCTGTGTGTGTGCGTGTGTGTCCACAGTGTGTGCACATCTTTGCTTTACTGTACCCTCACCCCGTCTCTAAATATTATCGAAGTTAAGTTGCTGTAGAACAAATTGCATTCTGAAGCTATTAAGCTCCCAGCAGATTTGTCATCAGAATAGAGGCTCTATCTCCGCCGTGCGCTTGTGTTGCTTTAAAGGAGGAGTCGCGCCACTTCCTTTGAATCTCAAATTGCTTCGGCAAATCACGGCCGAGTCGGGGAGACACTCGAACCTCAAAACAAAGTGAAGGAAAATGAAAGAATGGAAAAAATGAAGATGTCAGATTTTGGGAAACATTGCAGCGGCTGGAGGCTGAAGGTACACAGGAAAGTTGGGAGATAACTCAGTTGAAATCAGCGTCCTTCAACCCCCCTGTGCTTCCAATAAAAAGATTAAAGCGGCACTGAATAGAAAGCGCTCCCTCCTCTAAGCACCGAGATTCATCATGAGCGTGTCAAGGAGTTCAACCTTTTTTGTTATGTCAAGTTGTGAGTGTGTTTAGAACGAATTCAGTAAACAAGAACCCAGCAAAACTTCCTGTATTTTATGAGCAGAAGCAGGGCGACAGGGATCTTCTCAACGTAGACACAAGACTGTCACGGTGATGGTCACCACTTCAAAAAAGGACAACAACAAAGTCGTTGTGTTATGAACCTTGTTTAATTGCGCCAGGAGAGAAAGCAGATGCTCTTCAACAAATGCCAAATTTATTTAAACGGCTGATATAAGAACTTTACAAGTAGTCTTCCGTTGTTGTATTATTGGTCTAAATAAGGATGTTAAAGTGCAGAAATCAGATATTTGCTTGTTTATGTGATTAAAACATGAACTTTTGTCTGATTCATCAATGTTTGCTTGGTCCCAGAAGATGCAGATAAGTGGTCAAGGCATTAACTGAGGAGCAGATATTCATTTTGGCTTGCTCCTGGAGAGAAGAGAGCCCATAAAACACAACAGACCTCGAGAAACTACCAAACACAAAATGTTCTGACATTAGTGGTGAGACTATTGCATAAATGCAAACATAGTCTGGTGATTTACTTGATGTTATACAACGGCTGCATACAAGTAAAGTGTAGATTATAAACTCATACAAAAAGTTCTTATAAATAAATGCTGGATTTGTGTACATAAAAAGGGTGGTTATGTACAACATTTCCATATACAGGATATAAATAATGCAGATTTTTTTAATGTTTTTAATAAACCTTTGAGCCCCACAATGTTACCTTTAAAATGTAACCGTTTATCATAGCCAGAAACTGATTTGTCTGAAACATAATTGTCTGATTTTGAAATTTCCAACGGTCTTTGAATGAATCATGTGCTATGAACGTTTGTGTCTAATTGTTGGTAACCCTTGTGTGTTTGGCGACTGAAATCTTACATACTAAAAATCTTGGATATTTGTGCAGTTTTAAGATGAATATTTTCTTTGAAAAAAAGAAAAAAAAACATCTACAGTGTTTTGGAATGACAGACCATCAAAGAACGTGAAAATAAATAAATATGAGTGTCCAGATGTGAGACTTGTTCCTAACTGAAATTAATTACCAGGCAGCTGCAGAAGCTAGAGCACTGTAAACCTTCAGAGTGTGTGCTCGCGGTGGCTTCAGGTAACAGGGCCATGACATTCTAGAAAGTTCAGAGGTGTCTTAATGAGATTGAGGTCTGTGCACAGGGCCAGCGGGACAGGCAGGGAGTTACTTACACAGTAAGTACACACACACACACACACGCACATACACACACACACATCATGACTTTGCTCACTTTCAGGGATATTACATGGACTTACATTCATTTGCTGAACACTTACGCTAACCATACCTATAACCACAACATGTCAAACCCGAACACTCGCCTGACGTTCTGCATGGACCTAAAAATCAGCTGTCCCCTGCTGGACAAGCCCACACACATGCACACACACACACACACACACAAAGACACATGCACGCACACGCACAGGGCAGTTACAAACGTGCAACATAAGTAAATGAATTACCCTCTGCATTGTTCAATGTGACTTAATACCTCACACGTTCACAAGTGTACAAACACACACACACACACGCAAACACAAGCCACCCGGACAGCATCACATGATACTAGAGGAAGCACAGGTGATCAGCTCAGTTCCCTTTTCGATCTCCTTCCACTGTGAAGGATAACTATCAATTAAACAGCAGCTGGACAGATCAAATGTTGTTTGTGTGTGTGCATGTGCGTCCGTGTGTGTGTGTGTGTGTGTGTGTGTACTCATGCAAGCGTGCAGCGTGGGTGTGAGTGTGCTGCCCGGTTGTGGTTTTGCAAAACAACCTTATGATAATTTAATGAATTAATCAAAGCTTATGGGTTCCTTGTCGTTGGATCATGTTCAGCTTGTAGCAGGTGGTGCAGGGCCAAGAAACACTGACCTAAAAATAACAAAAGGAGCCGATCCGCCGACACTGGGCGGAGGCTATCGCGTTGAATCGCTCTGAATGAAGCGGCAGGGATGGCAGGTGAGACTGTGTGGCGAGGCTGTCAAATTAAAGAAGAACAACTGGAAACAGCTTCCGTGCTGTACACCAGCTTCACTCTGACGACTTTATCCAATAACAGAAGAATTCTTTTTAGCAGCAAGGACAAATAATGGCAGAGTCTGACCTTTCCTCCAAAGCTGTGTGTGTGTGTGTGTGTGTGTGTGTTTCTTTGTAAATGACTGAATTCTGTCTTTTACTTCTGTCTTAACCAGCATCACAACTTTTTTGAGGAGTGTGTGTTTTGTTGCACTATAAACATATACAGTCCTGTACAACAGTTGCTCTAATGTTGTCTTGTGATGTGCAGACCTGTTGCATATGATATATATTTGAACACCAGGACCATGGACTGGGCAATATCGCCTAAAATCGATATCACAATTAACGGTTATATTTACTTCTGTAACAGTTAATAAAAAAAAAATCTCATTTCATTCACATGTGAAAATGAATGGACCTCTTATTAACTGTACTGAACCAACAGATGGATCTTTACAGAGTAATATTTAGTAATAATTAAGTTTTCAGTTGCTCTGTGACATATTTGTTTGATAAAGCAGGAAAAACATCACTAATAATGAGTATTAGTGAAAGTATCTGTTCTTTCATTCCATCAGTGGGATGTATCAGAGGACATGTTTTCAAACTATGGGTAGGTGCAGGGGAGCTGAAGGGTGGGCACGGAGGGAGAGACAAAGAGGCAAAGACAGTGCATGAGGTGAAAGGGACAGATGTTTGCTCTGAAAACAATGGGGAGGTAGTTGTAGTTTGGCTCACTAATCAGCAGTCAGCAGCAGCGGCGGCACACAGCACACTGAGGCAGTTACGGTACAATTTGCAGGGTGTATCCCCTGGCGTTTTATGGAGATGATTAAATTCAATGCTGTTGGTAGAAGTAAGCCGACTTTAGGATTTGTGCATCCAGCTTTATCAGTACTCTGTAAGGTCACTTTCACAGCTGTCTGGACCTAGCCACTCGGACCTAGAGTCAGTGTTGGGAGTAACGCCTTAATAGCAGTTCTACTAATTTCAGCGGGACGTAGAAATGTAAGGAATTACTTTTTCAAACTTTTTTTTTTTAATTCAGGCAAGGTCATTTATTAACTAACGTAGCAAAGCTCGGTTAACATGTCCATCCAGCACTGTGTGGCCTTTTTTTCTTT